>NC_137231.1:0-600000 GCF_949987685.1 Ammodytes marinus
TCTATTGGTGGACCACAGAATAATCACGGCCTACAAGAAGAACAACAATATACAGGATATACTCATTAAAGCCAAATTAACACCGTTGACTCAGAAGACTGAGGCTGCTCGCACTGAGTTTTACAAATTTGAACCCTGGGCATACAACAAACACACCAACCAGGTGTTCGCCACCCAAAAAAGTACCAACACTAAAACTAAAAATTGCATATATCTCATAAGTTGTCTCACGTGCTCGATGCAATATGTAGGTGAAACTGGCAATACACTACTGACACGATTCACCCAACATAGATATAACATCAGCCGTAAAAAAGACACTCACCTGCCCTTGGTTAGCCATTTCATTGAGCACGGGTGGAATAATCTGACCACTACTATCTTAGAGGCAAATCCCAATTGGTCCAAGAAACAGAGGAAATATCTGGAAAGACAATGGATTCACAAGTTGAACACCCGTCTCCCCTTTGGCCTCAATGAGAAATAACTCCACAACATGATAATATAATATAATAACATAACAATAATCATATCAAATTTGATAATATATATACAAAAAAACTTTATGTTATCATTCCTACTCTAATACCACCAGGCCTTGATAGGAGATAGATATCATTACATACATAGATATTAGCGAGTACACTAACCAGTGGGCAGTCTTTGACTGTCTGCTGTCCTCTCTTAACCTAACCCTAACCCTAACCCTAACCCTAACCCTAACCCTAACCCTAACCCTAACCCTAACCCTAACCCTAACCCTAACCCTAACCCTAACCCTAACCCTAACCCTAACCCTAACCCTAACCCTAACCCTAACCCTAACCCTAACCCTAACCCTAACCCTAACCCTAACCCTAACCCTAACCCTAACCCTAACCCTAACCCTAACCCTAACCCTAACCCTAACCCTAACCCTAACCCCTAACCCTAACCCTAACCCTAACCCTAACCCTAACCCTAACCCTAACCCTAACCCTAACCCTAACCCTAACCCTAACCCTAACCCTCTAACCCTAACCCTAACCCTAACCCTAACCCTAACCCTAACCCTAACCCTAACCCTAACCCTAACCCTAACCCTAACCCTAACCCTAACCCTCACCCCCACTAAGAAGTGGGTCATCATGGGGGACTCCAATCTCAATCGCATACCACCCTTCCAAGAGCCCGACCTCCAGATCGAGTCCTATCCGGGTGCAACGTTTAGGCATGCTGAAGCCATACTGGCAAAAACCACACACACTGACATTGTTGAGTCACTCGTGCTGTCCTTTGGCATCAATGACAGAGCTCAGAGGACAGAGGGGGCACTGATCGGCCACATACAGAGGGCTGTGAGAATGGCCACTCTTGCTTTTCCCCAAGCCCTCATACTAATACCCGAACTGAATTTCTCTGAGTCCCTTCCAGAGGATGAACAACGCAACCTGAGACGGCTCAACCAACACATCGTCAGACAGTTCCACTTCATCCCCAGACTGCAGCAGAAGAGCTTCCAGGCTGAGGAAGACGGCGTCCACTGGACCATCCCCACCGCCAGGAAGATCCTCAAAGAATGGGTTGATATGTTAAAAGCAAACGCCCCGTGAAAACTGTTTTGTCTACGGGGTTTAAGAATGTCATTGTGTTAGCGCAGAAGTTTAACATTACTGCAGCTCAACTCTCCCTGCTTAACAAAGGCCTTAATTTCATACCGATCATCAGAGGAGAAAAAAATGTTAAAAATCAAACACAAATTGACATCAGAACCTACCATAGGAGACTCAAATTAGCTGCACATTTTGAGCACACTAGGGAAACTAGTCCACTCCCATTTATGCCAAAATCCACATGGGTACCACCAGAACCAACCGTGCCTTGGCCCTTAAGGCAACTAATACAGTCAGACGTGGAATGGTTCGACAACCACTATGTTGCCAAATGCAACACGACTAACCTAGATCAATTTGAACTGGAAGCCCTTAAACAACTAAAAAGCAACAAAAATATAGTCATCAAACCAGCTGATAAAGGCAGCTCTGTTGTCGTTTTGGACAGAGAGCAATACCTGTGGGAGGGTTACAGGCAACTTAATGACAAAAAGTACTATAAAAGCCTTAAGAAACCTATCTTTAAGGACACTATTCCTTTAGTCACAGAAATACTCCAAAAACTGCAAACCAAAAAGTTCATTAATGCCAAACAGAGGTCCTTTTTGATGGGGGATGCCGAACCCAGACCTAGGCTATTTTATATGTTGCCAAAAATACACAAGGCCAGAGACAAGTGGAGCCTTCCCAATGTAATTCCACCTGGAAGGCCCATTGTCTCGGATTGTGGTAGTGAGACATATGCCACAGCCCATTTTGTGGAGACATACCTCAATCCCATATCTATCAAACATCCCAGTTACATTAAAGACACATACGACTTTGTCAACAAAATTAAACTGCTGCACATTCCAGCTGATGCCTTCCTGTTCACCATGGATGTGGACAGCCTTTACACAAATATTAACACAGACCAAGGCATGGAGGCGGTCAAAAATACCTTTCAGTTATATCCAGATTCCAAACGTCCAGATAAGGAAATATTACAACTCTTATACCTTAACCTTACCAGAAACGACTTTGAATTTGACGATAAATACTTTTTACAAATATCAGGCACGGCCATGGGTAAAAAATTTGCTCCCTCTTTTGCCAATATTTTCATGGCCCAGTGGGAACAATCAGCCTTATCACAGGCTCCCATTAAACCCTTACATTACTATAGATACCTAGATGATATTTGGGGAGTGTGGACACACTCTTTACAGGAGTTTGATACATTCTGCAATTTTCTGAACAACTTTAACAGTTCCATCACCATTAAATCAACACACAGTCTCACTGAGGTGGATTTTCTGGACACGACAACCTTTAAGGGCCCTAATTTCCAGCAAACAAACAGATTGGACATTAAAGTGTTCTTTAAAGCAACAGACACACATGCTCTATTGAATAAAAGCAGCCACCATCCCAAGCACACTTTTGCGGGCTTGGTCAAATCCCAATTTTTAAGATTCCACAGAATCTGCACAAGAATAGAGGACTTTGGGTTTGCCGTGAGGGTGCTGTGCAAGGTCTTGTCCACCAGAGGGTACTCTTGGTCTTTCCTTAGACAGGTCTACAGTACTTTCAAAACAGTTAAACCAATTAACGTGGACCCCATGATACCACTGGTCATATTCTACTCGGAGTCTGCCACTAAATTGGCCAGAGCCTTTAAGAATAATTTCAAAATACTCCAGGAACAAGGTGGTCTATTGGTGGACCACAGAATAATCACGGCCTACAAGAAGAACAACAATATACAGGATATACTCATTAAAGCCAAATTAACACCGTTGACTCAGAAGACTGAGGCTGCTCGCACTGAGTTTTACAAATTTGAACCCTGGGCATACAACAAACACACCAACCAGGTGTTCGCCACCCAAAAAAGTACCAACACTAAAACTAAAAATTGCATATATCTCATAAGTTGTCTCACGTGCTCGATGCAATATGTAGGTGAAACTGGCAATACACTACTGACACGATTCACCCAACATAGATATAACATCAGCCGTAAAAAAGACACTCACCTGCCCTTGGTTAGCCATTTCATTGAGCACGGGTGGAATAATCTGACCACTACTATCTTAGAGGCAAATCCCAATTGGTCCAAGAAACAGAGGAAATATCTGGAAAGACAATGGATTCACAAGTTGAACACCCGTCTCCCCTTTGGCCTCAATGAGAAATAACTCCACAACATGATAATATAATATAATAACATAACAATAATCATATCAAATTTGATAATATATATACAAAAAAACTTTATGTTATCATTCCTACTCTAATACCACCAGGCCTTGATAGGAGATAGATATCATTACATACATAGATATTAGCGAGTACACTAACCAGTGGGCAGTCTTTGACTGTCTGCTGTCCTCTCTTAACCTAACCCCGTCAGTGCTGTTTTTATGTTTTGTCATAATATTTATTTCCACATCGAGTGACATTATCCGGCGGTCTCCCCGGGTAGTGTCTTAGTCATGTTGGTTACGAGGGAACACTTTTGTGTCTACCACCTCAAACCTGAAGTTACTTTTATTTCTCTTTTTTCACTTTTCCATGTCCATTGCATGTACAGTATTACCACCGTACGTGTCATTGAGATATAGTCAGACACATAGACTGAGCGATCACTGTCACATCTACCTTTCTATATCTCAAGTTTGTTTTATTTCTCTTTTTTCAGTTTTCCATCTCCATCTCATGTAAAGTATCATTACCATACATGTCATTGGGATATAGCTATGTAATATATGTTTCTATATATTCAGGTAACACTCTTGTGTCCACCACCACTAATCCAAAGTTAATTTTGTTTTTCTTTGTTCTATTTCACATATCCATCTCATGTAAAGGATTACCATCGTGCATGACATTGGGATATAGTAACATATGTAGATGGGCTGTACACTGCCATTGTCACCTCTCTATATTTGAAGTTAATTTTTTTTCATTTTGTTCAATTTTCCACATCCTTTTCATGTCAAGTATTATTACCATACATGTCATCGTGATATAACTGTGTGATATATGTTCCTATATATTGAGGTAACACTCTGGTGTCCACCACCGCTATCTAAAGTTATTTTTATTTCTTTTTGTTCTATTTTGCATGTCCATCTCATGTAAAGTATCACCACCTACATGACATTGGGACATAGTTATATTTATTTCAATATCTATCACGTATACCTACTGTGTAAATGCATAATATGCTTACATATGACTATAGGAAAATGATGTTTCTGAAAGGCCTGTACGAAGCATGTCACCACTCACGATATCCATGATGATCACCCTTTACCCGCTATGGTCCACATCGGCCACGGGTCCAATATAGTCCATTGACGTGGCAATTTTTGTATTGGTGCACAGTATCCCTACGTGCCTAATCCTAAGTCACAGACCCCCCAATTAGATTGTTATTATTATTATTTATTAGTGGAGGTTAACACCTTCCCTTCCCCTTACTCTAAACCTAACCATTCGGGCCTTATGCCTAATCCTAAATTCACATCCATCCATTTCATTCATGTAGTCTTCATTTTCCCCACAATTGGCTTCCATTATTCACGCAGGAGCTTCTGGACTCCTGGAGTCCCTGAATGCAACCATTCACCGGCTCAAACCACCTTTTCTTCAAATTTCCGAGGGCCCCTGAATGCAACCATTTCCGGTCCAATTTTTTACAATTAGTTTATATCCAGTTTAATATTATTTTTTAGGTCTGCGCCCCCCTCTGGGGTCTAGACATTTTTCTAATCCCTTTCCCCTTGGGAAATTTTATTTCTTTACTTTTAATTCGTCCGGGATATCGCCAACTTTAGAGGTCACGGGGTGAAAGGTATATCCGCCCAACCCCCGCTTTCATCTCCCTCTTTCACTTTGGTCTTCATGCTGGAAGCACACCAATTAGCGCTCGTACAGGTACTTTCTCAAGATTGCTAGGCTGATGAAGGTTTTTTTGTAACCGAAACGTCCCGCCGTTATATTGCAACTGTAAATAAACAAATCAACTTGATTAACATCATCTTCCGATCTTTTTTCGATTTTTAATAATTTTTTTCACACAACATTCTTGCTAATTACCACGAGCTAACACCACTGGTGCGTTATAACACCTTACTATGGATGAACGCTACAACCCACATGAATGGACCCAAGTCCAGAGCAGGAGATCTGGTAGGACCCGCTATAAAGCTCCCTATATTAATCGCAATCGACATTATTCACCGGAGAATAACGAAGTTCGCCATCACTCATCTGATAAAAACGAGGTCCGTCAAGACTACAAAAATGGCGGCGCCCATAGCCCGGAGCGCGCGCCATCTTACGCTCAAGCGGTCAGATGGGGCCCGCGTAGACCTTATTCTTCACCGGAGTCTACCGGAACCAGGTACGAACACCCACGTCACGGGCCTAGACCTGCACCATGGCAAGCGCCTAGGGTTGAACATTACTCCAGATGGAGCCACGATGATCAATACCATGATTATATATCCTCACCAGAGAGGTACTATCACCGTGGCTATCCACACACTGCTAGATATCACAGTGGGGGGAGATATGATGATCGCCCTTACGGCACCACCAGCAGAGATGGGTCACGGTACAGACCACCATCTAATCCCCTTGATGTCGGGCGTCCCGCACCTGCTGCGCCGCCGCCTCTGATGCGACCTTCCAGACCTCATAGACGCAGCACGCCACCTCCCAGGGCGCGTCCGAGCACGCCGCCCCCTCGATTCCGACCACCCAGGGGTCGCCGACCGACCACGCCGCCCCCCCAGGTTCGTGGGCCCAGGGGAGCCAGACCAGGCACGCCACCACCGCGTGATCGACCACCTAGGGGTCGTAGACCGACCACGCCGCCCCCCCATACCCGTGGGCGCAGGGCAACCAGGCCAGGTACGCCACCACCACGTAATCGACCACCGAGGGGTCGCAGACCGGCTACGCCTCCACCACACTACAGAAGCGACCCGGATTTCGCAGCCAAGGCCAGGGTGACATGCAGGCTCATCAAAGCCACACATCACATGTCCAACATCAGCGGTAGGTCCATCCCCATCGCAATCGACAAACTCACCACCAAATTGGCGACTTCGATTAAACCAGCAGCGCCCAACCCCACCACCACTTCCCTCATAGAGGCCAACGCCAAGCAGTGGGAACAGGAGACGCTGCTAATTCTCAAGGATCATTACCAAGAGTGCTTGGACACAGACCTAGAGATTATGACCCATGTCGGTGGCGTCGACTGGCAACAGCCTTTTGGGGTGGCCACCACGTGGGCTAAGAAACAGCTGGGACAAAGGCTCTTACAACGCACTCTAGACAAAGTCCATTCCATGCTGTCTAATGCGCTGTCTATTCCAGAGGTCAGACCCACCCCCAGATCAACCAACACAGGGTCAGCCCCTCCGGGCCAACACCACGTCTTCACCAGACCCATGAAGGCGGTGCAGAAACGTCGCCACATCAACCCTCCAGACACAGAGGGTCCTAACGCAACCGATTCCTCCACCTGGTGGAATCCCGTTCTGCTTACCGGACCGACACCAGAGGGTCCGACCCCACTCTGCCAGAGGGTACCACGGGTGAGAGTCAGAACGTCTGCCAACGCTCCACCCTCAAATCCATTGGACACAGAGCTACGTCATGAAGATCCACAACAGGACAGGGTCCAGCCTCACGCCACGAAGGAAGCACCGCGGACCAAGAAGGACACACCTACTCCTCTCCCATCTCTTCTCCCCCTCCCTTCTTCCCCCCTCCCCGCTCCTCTTCCCTCCTCCTCTTCCCTTTCCCTCTCCATCCCCCGTCTTCTCCCTCTCCCCCTTATAACCCCCTCCTCCTCCTCCTCCTCCTCCCCCCCCCCCCCCCCTCCCCTCCCTTCAGTCCCCAGTCCCCCATTCCTCTCTGCCTCTTCTCTCTTCCAGCTCACGTCCACGCCCCTCCTCTTCAGGACAGACCTTCCCTACGGATGTGGAGGCACCTGGAACCCATCCCACGAGCACTGCTCTTCACAATGATGACTGCGACTCCATGGAGCTTTGGTCGGAGGCCAACGCTCCCCGCATGCCAACCGCCGAGGGGCCCACGGTCCCCGTTACAATTGACAGTGACAGTTCCACACCATCCAGTCCACAACCGGGGCCCAGCAGGTTACCCTCACCTACCCTCACTCCACCTATTCTCATAGAGAACACTCACACCACACCCAACACAGGCACATCTGCATCACAACCCAAGCTATTATTCTCACCAGTCTACAGACCACATAGACATCTCAGCACAGGCAAAAACAGAGTCAAGGACTGGTCCCTCACCCCCACTAAGAAGTGGGTCATCATGGGGGACTCCAATCTCAATCGCATACCACCCTTCCAAGAGCCCGACCTCCAGATCGAGTCCTATCCGGGTGCAACGTTTAGGCATGCTGAAGCCATACTGGCAAAAACCACACACACTGACATTGTTGAGTCACTCGTGCTGTCCTTTGGCATCAATGACAGAGCTCAGAGGACAGAGGGGGCACTGATCGGCCACATACAGAGGGCTGTGAGAATGGCCACTCTTGCTTTTCCCCAAGCCCTCATACTAATACCCGAACTGAATTTCTCTGAGTCCCTTCCAGAGGATGAACAACGCAACCTGAGACGGCTCAACCAACACATCGTCAGACAGTTCCACTTCATCCCCAGACTGCAGCAGAAGAGCTTCCAGGCTGAGGAAGACGGCGTCCACTGGACCATCCCCACCGCCAGGAAGATCCTCAAAGAATGGGTTGATATGTTAAAAGCAAACGCCCCGTGAAAACTGTTTTGTCTACGGGGTTTAAGAATGTCATTGTGTTAGCGCAGAAGTTTAACATTACTGCAGCTCAACTCTCCCTGCTTAACAAAGGCCTTAATTTCATACCGATCATCAGAGGAGAAAAAAATGTTAAAAATCAAACACAAATTGACATCAGAACCTACCATAGGAGACTCAAATTAGCTGCACATTTTGAGCACACTAGGGAAACTAGTCCACTCCCATTTATGCCAAAATCCACATGGGTACCACCAGAACCAACCGTGCCTTGGCCCTTAAGGCAACTAATACAGTCAGACGTGGAATGGTTCGACAACCACTATGTTGCCAAATGCAACACGACTAACCTAGATCAATTTGAACTGGAAGCCCTTAAACAACTAAAAAGCAACAAAAATATAGTCATCAAACCAGCTGATAAAGGCAGCTCTGTTGTCGTTTTGGACAGAGAGCAATACCTGTGGGAGGGTTACAGGCAACTTAATGACAAAAAGTACTATAAAAGCCTTAAGAAACCTATCTTTAAGGACACTATTCCTTTAGTCACAGAAATACTCCAAAAACTGCAAACCAAAAAGTTCATTAATGCCAAACAGAGGTCCTTTTTGATGGGGGATGCCGAACCCAGACCTAGGCTATTTTATATGTTGCCAAAAATACACAAGGCCAGAGACAAGTGGAGCCTTCCCAATGTAATTCCACCTGGAAGGCCCATTGTCTCGGATTGTGGTAGTGAGACATATGCCACAGCCCATTTTGTGGAGACATACCTCAATCCCATATCTATCAAACATCCCAGTTACATTAAAGACACATACGACTTTGTCAACAAAATTAAACTGCTGCACATTCCAGCTGATGCCTTCCTGTTCACCATGGATGTGGACAGCCTTTACACAAATATTAACACAGACCAAGGCATGGAGGCGGTCAAAAATACCTTTCAGTTATATCCAGATTCCAAACGTCCAGATAAGGAAATATTACAACTCTTATACCTTAACCTTACCAGAAACGACTTTGAATTTGACGATAAATACTTTTTACAAATATCAGGCACGGCCATGGGTAAAAAATTTGCTCCCTCTTTTGCCAATATTTTCATGGCCCAGTGGGAACAATCAGCCTTATCACAGGCTCCCATTAAACCCTTACATTACTATAGATACCTAGATGATATTTGGGGAGTGTGGACACACTCTTTACAGGAGTTTGATACATTCTGCAATTTTCTGAACAACTTTAACAGTTCCATCACCATTAAATCAACACACAGTCTCACTGAGGTGGATTTTCTGGACACGACAACCTTTAAGGGCCCTAATTTCCAGCAAACAAACAGATTGGACATTAAAGTGTTCTTTAAAGCAACAGACACACATGCTCTATTGAATAAAAGCAGCCACCATCCCAAGCACACTTTTGCGGGCTTGGTCAAATCCCAATTTTTAAGATTCCACAGAATCTGCACAAGAATAGAGGACTTTGGGTTTGCCGTGAGGGTGCTGTGCAAGGTCTTGTCCACCAGAGGGTACTCTTGGTCTTTCCTTAGACAGGTCTACAGTACTTTCAAAACAGTTAAACCAATTAACGTGGACCCCATGATACCACTGGTCATATTCTACTCGGAGTCTGCCACTAAATTGGCCAGAGCCTTTAAGAATAATTTCAAAATACTCCAGGAACAAGGTGGTCTATTGGTGGACCACAGAATAATCACGGCCTACAAGAAGAACAACAATATACAGGATATACTCATTAAAGCCAAATTAACACCGTTGACTCAGAAGACTGAGGCTGCTCGCACTGAGTTTTACAAATTTGAACCCTGGGCATACAACAAACACACCAACCAGGTGTTCGCCACCCAAAAAAGTACCAACACTAAAACTAAAAATTGCATATATCTCATAAGTTGTCTCACGTGCTCGATGCAATATGTAGGTGAAACTGGCAATACACTACTGACACGATTCACCCAACATAGATATAACATCAGCCGTAAAAAAGACACTCACCTGCCCTTGGTTAGCCATTTCATTGAGCACGGGTGGAATAATCTGACCACTACTATCTTAGAGGCAAATCCCAATTGGTCCAAGAAACAGAGGAAATATCTGGAAAGACAATGGATTCACAAGTTGAACACCCGTCTCCCCTTTGGCCTCAATGAGAAATAACTCCACAACATGATAATATAATATAATAACATAACAATAATCATATCAAATTTGATAATATATATACAAAAAAACTTTATGTTATCATTCCTACTCTAATACCACCAGGCCTTGATAGGAGATAGATATCATTACATACATAGATATTAGCGAGTACACTAACCAGTGGGCAGTCTTTGACTGTCTGCTGTCCTCTCTTAACCTAACCCCGTCAGTGCTGTTTTTATGTTTTGTCATAATATTTATTTCCACATCGAGTGACATTATCCGGCGGTCTCCCCGGGTAGTGTCTTAGTCATGTTGGTTACGAGGGAACACTTTTGTGTCTACCACCTCAAACCTGAAGTTACTTTTATTTCTCTTTTTTCACTTTTCCATGTCCATTGCATGTACAGTATTACCACCGTACGTGTCATTGAGATATAGTCAGACACATAGACTGAGCGATCACTGTCACATCTACCTTTCTATATCTCAAGTTTGTTTTATTTCTCTTTTTTCAGTTTTCCATCTCCATCTCATGTAAAGTATCATTACCATACA
Source organism: Ammodytes marinus (assembly GCF_949987685.1). Taxonomy (NCBI): domain Eukaryota; kingdom Metazoa; phylum Chordata; class Actinopteri; order Uranoscopiformes; family Ammodytidae; genus Ammodytes; species Ammodytes marinus. Next base: position 11,132 of record NC_137231.1, read on the forward strand.
TGTCATTGGGATATAGCTATGTAATATATGTTTCTATATATTCAGGTAACACTCTTGTGTCCACCACCACTAATCCAAAGTTAATTTTGTTTTTCTTTGTTCTATTTCACATATCCATCTCATGTAAAGGATTACCATCGTGCATGACATTGGGATATAGTAACATATGTAGATGGGCTGTACACTGCCATTGTCACCTCTCTATATTTGAAGTTAATTTTTTTTCATTTTGTTCAATTTTCCACATCCTTTTCATGTCAAGTATTATTACCATACATGTCATCGTGATATAACTGTGTGATATATGTTCCTATATATTGAGGTAACACTCTGGTGTCCACCACCGCTATCTAAAGTTATTTTTATTTCTTTTTGTTCTATTTTGCATGTCCATCTCATGTAAAGTATCACCACCTACATGACATTGGGACATAGTTATATTTATTTCAATATCTATCACGTATACCTACTGTGTAAATGCATAATATGCTTACATATGACTATAGGAAAATGATGTTTCTGAAAGGCCTGTACGAAGCATGTCACCACTCACGATATCCATGATGATCACCCTTTACCCGCTATGGTCCACATCGGCCACGGGTCCAATATAGTCCATTGACGTGGCAATTTTTGTATTGGTGCACAGTATCCCTACGTGCCTAATCCTAAGTCACAGACCCCCCAATTAGATTGTTATTATTATTATTTATTAGTGGAGGTTAACACCTTCCCTTCCCCTTACTCTAAACCTAACCATTCGGGCCTTATGCCTAATCCTAAATTCACATCCATCCATTTCATTCATGTAGTCTTCATTTTCCCCACAATTGGCTTCCATTATTCACGCAGGAGCTTCTGGACTCCTGGAGTCCCTGAATGCAACCATTCACCGGCTCAAACCACCTTTTCTTCAAATTTCCGAGGGCCCCTGAATGCAACCATTTCCGGTCCAATTTTTTACAATTAGTTTATATCCAGTTTAATATTATTTTTTAGGTCTGCGCCCCCCTCTGGGGTCTAGACATTTTTCTAATCCCTTTCCCCTTGGGAAATTTTATTTCTTTACTTTTAATTCGTCCGGGATATCGCCAACTTTAGAGGTCACGGGGTGAAAGGTATATCCGCCCAACCCCCGCTTTCATCTCCCTCTTTCACTTTGGTCTTCATGCTGGAAGCACACCAATTAGCGCTCGTACAGGTACTTTCTCAAGATTGCTAGGCTGATGAAGGTTTTTTTGTAACCGAAACGTCCCGCCGTTATATTGCAACTGTAAATAAACAAATCAACTTGATTAACATCATCTTCCGATCTTTTTTCGATTTTTAATAATTTTTTTCACACAACATTCTTGCTAATTACCACGAGCTAACACCACTGGTGCGTTATAACACCTTACTATGGATGAACGCTACAACCCACATGAATGGACCCAAGTCCAGAGCAGGAGATCTGGTAGGACCCGCTATAAAGCTCCCTATATTAATCGCAATCGACATTATTCACCGGAGAATAACGAAGTTCGCCATCACTCATCTGATAAAAACGAGGTCCGTCAAGACTACAAAAATGGCGGCGCCCATAGCCCGGAGCGCGCGCCATCTTACGCTCAAGCGGTCAGATGGGGCCCGCGTAGACCTTATTCTTCACCGGAGTCTACCGGAACCAGGTACGAACACCCACGTCACGGGCCTAGACCTGCACCATGGCAAGCGCCTAGGGTTGAACATTACTCCAGATGGAGCCACGATGATCAATACCATGATTATATATCCTCACCAGAGAGGTACTATCACCGTGGCTATCCACACACTGCTAGATATCACAGTGGGGGGAGATATGATGATCGCCCTTACGGCACCACCAGCAGAGATGGGTCACGGTACAGACCACCATCTAATCCCCTTGATGTCGGGCGTCCCGCACCTGCTGCGCCGCCGCCTCTGATGCGACCTTCCAGACCTCATAGACGCAGCACGCCACCTCCCAGGGCGCGTCCGAGCACGCCGCCCCCTCGATTCCGACCACCCAGGGGTCGCCGACCGACCACGCCGCCCCCCCAGGTTCGTGGGCCCAGGGGAGCCAGACCAGGCACGCCACCACCGCGTGATCGACCACCTAGGGGTCGTAGACCGACCACGCCGCCCCCCCATACCCGTGGGCGCAGGGCAACCAGGCCAGGTACGCCACCACCACGTAATCGACCACCGAGGGGTCGCAGACCGGCTACGCCTCCACCACACTACAGAAGCGACCCGGATTTCGCAGCCAAGGCCAGGGTGACATGCAGGCTCATCAAAGCCACACATCACATGTCCAACATCAGCGGTAGGTCCATCCCCATCGCAATCGACAAACTCACCACCAAATTGGCGACTTCGATTAAACCAGCAGCGCCCAACCCCACCACCACTTCCCTCATAGAGGCCAACGCCAAGCAGTGGGAACAGGAGACGCTGCTAATTCTCAAGGATCATTACCAAGAGTGCTTGGACACAGACCTAGAGATTATGACCCATGTCGGTGGCGTCGACTGGCAACAGCCTTTTGGGGTGGCCACCACGTGGGCTAAGAAACAGCTGGGACAAAGGCTCTTACAACGCACTCTAGACAAAGTCCATTCCATGCTGTCTAATGCGCTGTCTATTCCAGAGGTCAGACCCACCCCCAGATCAACCAACACAGGGTCAGCCCCTCCGGGCCAACACCACGTCTTCACCAGACCCATGAAGGCGGTGCAGAAACGTCGCCACATCAACCCTCCAGACACAGAGGGTCCTAACGCAACCGATTCCTCCACCTGGTGGAATCCCGTTCTGCTTACCGGACCGACACCAGAGGGTCCGACCCCACTCTGCCAGAGGGTACCACGGGTGAGAGTCAGAACGTCTGCCAACGCTCCACCCTCAAATCCATTGGACACAGAGCTACGTCATGAAGATCCACAACAGGACAGGGTCCAGCCTCACGCCACGAAGGAAGCACCGCGGACCAAGAAGGACACACCTACTCCTCTCCCATCTCTTCTCCCCCTCCCTTCTTCCCCCCTCCCCGCTCCTCTTCCCTCCTCCTCTTCCCTTTCCCTCTCCATCCCCCGTCTTCTCCCTCTCCCCCTTATAACCCCCTCCTCCTCCTCCTCCTCCTCCCCCCCCCCCCCCCCTCCCCTCCCTTCAGTCCCCAGTCCCCCATTCCTCTCTGCCTCTTCTCTCTTCCAGCTCACGTCCACGCCCCTCCTCTTCAGGACAGACCTTCCCTACGGATGTGGAGGCACCTGGAACCCATCCCACGAGCACTGCTCTTCACAATGATGACTGCGACTCCATGGAGCTTTGGTCGGAGGCCAACGCTCCCCGCATGCCAACCGCCGAGGGGCCCACGGTCCCCGTTACAATTGACAGTGACAGTTCCACACCATCCAGTCCACAACCGGGGCCCAGCAGGTTACCCTCACCTACCCTCACTCCACCTATTCTCATAGAGAACACTCACACCACACCCAACACAGGCACATCTGCATCACAACCCAAGCTATTATTCTCACCAGTCTACAGACCACATAGACATCTCAGCACAGGCAAAAACAGAGTCAAGGACTGGTCCCTCACCCCCACTAAGAAGTGGGTCATCATGGGGGACTCCAATCTCAATCGCATACCACCCTTCCAAGAGCCCGACCTCCAGATCGAGTCCTATCCGGGTGCAACGTTTAGGCATGCTGAAGCCATACTGGCAAAAACCACACACACTGACATTGTTGAGTCACTCGTGCTGTCCTTTGGCATCAATGACAGAGCTCAGAGGACAGAGGGGGCACTGATCGGCCACATACAGAGGGCTGTGAGAATGGCCACTCTTGCTTTTCCCCAAGCCCTCATACTAATACCCGAACTGAATTTCTCTGAGTCCCTTCCAGAGGATGAACAACGCAACCTGAGACGGCTCAACCAACACATCGTCAGACAGTTCCACTTCATCCCCAGACTGCAGCAGAAGAGCTTCCAGGCTGAGGAAGACGGCGTCCACTGGACCATCCCCACCGCCAGGAAGATCCTCAAAGAATGGGTTGATATGTTAAAAGCAAACGCCCCGTGAAAACTGTTTTGTCTACGGGGTTTAAGAATGTCATTGTGTTAGCGCAGAAGTTTAACATTACTGCAGCTCAACTCTCCCTGCTTAACAAAGGCCTTAATTTCATACCGATCATCAGAGGAGAAAAAAATGTTAAAAATCAAACACAAATTGACATCAGAACCTACCATAGGAGACTCAAATTAGCTGCACATTTTGAGCACACTAGGGAAACTAGTCCACTCCCATTTATGCCAAAATCCACATGGGTACCACCAGAACCAACCGTGCCTTGGCCCTTAAGGCAACTAATACAGTCAGACGTGGAATGGTTCGACAACCACTATGTTGCCAAATGCAACACGACTAACCTAGATCAATTTGAACTGGAAGCCCTTAAACAACTAAAAAGCAACAAAAATATAGTCATCAAACCAGCTGATAAAGGCAGCTCTGTTGTCGTTTTGGACAGAGAGCAATACCTGTGGGAGGGTTACAGGCAACTTAATGACAAAAAGTACTATAAAAGCCTTAAGAAACCTATCTTTAAGGACACTATTCCTTTAGTCACAGAAATACTCCAAAAACTGCAAACCAAAAAGTTCATTAATGCCAAACAGAGGTCCTTTTTGATGGGGGATGCCGAACCCAGACCTAGGCTATTTTATATGTTGCCAAAAATACACAAGGCCAGAGACAAGTGGAGCCTTCCCAATGTAATTCCACCTGGAAGGCCCATTGTCTCGGATTGTGGTAGTGAGACATATGCCACAGCCCATTTTGTGGAGACATACCTCAATCCCATATCTATCAAACATCCCAGTTACATTAAAGACACATACGACTTTGTCAACAAAATTAAACTGCTGCACATTCCAGCTGATGCCTTCCTGTTCACCATGGATGTGGACAGCCTTTACACAAATATTAACACAGACCAAGGCATGGAGGCGGTCAAAAATACCTTTCAGTTATATCCAGATTCCAAACGTCCAGATAAGGAAATATTACAACTCTTATACCTTAACCTTACCAGAAACGACTTTGAATTTGACGATAAATACTTTTTACAAATATCAGGCACGGCCATGGGTAAAAAATTTGCTCCCTCTTTTGCCAATATTTTCATGGCCCAGTGGGAACAATCAGCCTTATCACAGGCTCCCATTAAACCCTTACATTACTATAGATACCTAGATGATATTTGGGGAGTGTGGACACACTCTTTACAGGAGTTTGATACATTCTGCAATTTTCTGAACAACTTTAACAGTTCCATCACCATTAAATCAACACACAGTCTCACTGAGGTGGATTTTCTGGACACGACAACCTTTAAGGGCCCTAATTTCCAGCAAACAAACAGATTGGACATTAAAGTGTTCTTTAAAGCAACAGACACACATGCTCTATTGAATAAAAGCAGCCACCATCCCAAGCACACTTTTGCGGGCTTGGTCAAATCCCAATTTTTAAGATTCCACAGAATCTGCACAAGAATAGAGGACTTTGGGTTTGCCGTGAGGGTGCTGTGCAAGGTCTTGTCCACCAGAGGGTACTCTTGGTCTTTCCTTAGACAGGTCTACAGTACTTTCAAAACAGTTAAACCAATTAACGTGGACCCCATGATACCACTGGTCATATTCTACTCGGAGTCTGCCACTAAATTGGCCAGAGCCTTTAAGAATAATTTCAAAATACTCCAGGAACAAGGTGGTCTATTGGTGGACCACAGAATAATCACGGCCTACAAGAAGAACAACAATATACAGGATATACTCATTAAAGCCAAATTAACACCGTTGACTCAGAAGACTGAGGCTGCTCGCACTGAGTTTTACAAATTTGAACCCTGGGCATACAACAAACACACCAACCAGGTGTTCGCCACCCAAAAAAGTACCAACACTAAAACTAAAAATTGCATATATCTCATAAGTTGTCTCACGTGCTCGATGCAATATGTAGGTGAAACTGGCAATACACTACTGACACGATTCACCCAACATAGATATAACATCAGCCGTAAAAAAGACACTCACCTGCCCTTGGTTAGCCATTTCATTGAGCACGGGTGGAATAATCTGACCACTACTATCTTAGAGGCAAATCCCAATTGGTCCAAGAAACAGAGGAAATATCTGGAAAGACAATGGATTCACAAGTTGAACACCCGTCTCCCCTTTGGCCTCAATGAGAAATAACTCCACAACATGATAATATAATATAATAACATAACAATAATCATATCAAATTTGATAATATATATACAAAAAAACTTTATGTTATCATTCCTACTCTAATACCACCAGGCCTTGATAGGAGATAGATATCATTACATACATAGATATTAGCGAGTACACTAACCAGTGGGCAGTCTTTGACTGTCTGCTGTCCTCTCTTAACCTAACCCTAACCCTAACCCTAACCCTAACCCTAACCCTAACCCTAACCCTAACCCTAACCCTAACCCTAACCCTAACCCTAACCCTAACCCTAACCCTAACCCTAACCCTAACCCTAACCCTAACCCTAACCCTAACCCTAACCCTAACCCTAACCCTAACCCTAACCCTAACCCTAACCCTAACCCGTCCCCACGCCTAGTATCTTGGTTAAAAATCTTGTGCAGTTGCCCCTCCCCTACCAGACGTTATTCCCAAAAAACCAGTTTTTCCATGTTAAAAAAAGTTACTCGGAAATGGCTAAAAATTGGTGAGCATGTAGTCCTGGCCAAGGGCTACAACAGGCACTGCTTGGAATTGTGTTGCCCCTCTGCGTTGGGGAGTTACAGAGCTTCAAACTTTTCAAATCGCGATTGCAGTACCCACAATCGCCACCAGGGGGACGAAACTTTTTCGGCCAATGCGCCTGGTCCCAAGGTATCCGAGGATGGTCTCGGTATGAGGTTGCCCCTCTGCGTTCAAAATTTACGTCCAAAAAACCACTTTTGAAAAGTGGGCAGATTGCTCTTAACCTAACCCTAACCCTAACCCTAACCCTAACCCTAACCCTAACCCTAACCCTAACCCTAACCCTAACCCTAACCCTAACCCTCTAACCCTAACCCTAACCCTAACCCTAACCCTAACCCTAACCCTAACCCTAACCCTAACCCTAACCCTAACCCTAACCCTAACCCTTTTTCGGCCAATGCGCCTGGTCCCAAGGTATCCGAGGATGGTCTCGGTATGAGGTTGCCCCTCTGCGTTCAAAATTTACGTCCAAAAAACCACTTTTGAAAAGTGGGCAGATTGCTCTTAACCTACCCTAACCCTAACCCTAGCCCAGCTTCCACATTCAGATTCCACATTCCACATTCCAATTCCACATTCCACATTCAGATTCCACATTCCACATTCAGATTCCACATTCAGACTCCACATTCAGATTCCAGATTCCACATTCAGATTCCACATTCAGATTCCACATTCCACATTCAGATTCCACATTCAGATTCCACATTCCACATTCAGATTCCACATTCAGATTCCACATTCCACATTCAGATTCCACATTCAGATTCCACATTCAGATTCCAGATTCCACATTCAGATTCCACATTCAGATTCCACATTCCACATTCAGATTCCACATTCAGATTCCACATTCCACATTCAGATTCCACATTCAGATTCCACATTCCACATACAGATTCCACATTCAGATTCCACATTCCACATTCAGATTCCACATTCAGATTCCAACTTTTTACATAGGGTTTTTAGAAAACTTCACCACAGACCATTACCAGACCACTCAAAATGGCCTGGAACGTGCTCCTAGACACTTTCTGTGGGAAGTATTTTTGACTCCACACTTAGTCAAATTTTCACACAATTTCACTTGTACTCATTTGGCCATAACTTCTGATAGGAAGGTCATAAAGACCTACTTTCAACGGATTTGGAATCAGGAAGAGCCCCTCTTTCAACAGACATATTATGGGCCAAAACTCTACTGCGCATGCGCAGACCAAATTGGCCATAACTCGGGATAGAAACAACATAGAACCAAAATTTCAACGGATTCTGATCCGTCCCCACGCCTAGTATCTTGGTTAAAAATCTTGTGCAGTTGCCCCTCCCCTACCAGACGTTATTCCCAAAAAACCTGTTTTTCCATGTTAAAAAAAGTTACTCGGAAATGGCTAAAAATTGGTGAGCATGTAGTCCTGGCCAAGGGCTACAACAGGCACTGCTTGGAATTGTGTTGCCCCTCTGCGTTGGGGAGTTACAGAGCTTCAAACTTTTCAAATCGCGATTGCAGTACCCACAATCGCCACCAGGGGGACGAAACTTTTTCGGCCAATGCGCCTGGTCCCAAGGTATCCGAGGATGGTCTCGGTATGAGGTTGCCCCTCTGCGTTCAAAATTTACGTCCAAAAAACCACTTTTGAAAAGTGGGCAGATTGCTCTTAACCTAACCCTAACCCTAACCCTAACCCTAACCCTAACCCTAACCCTAACCCTAACCCTAACCCTAACCCTAACCCTAACCCTCTAACCCTAACCCTAACCCTAACCCTAACCCTAACCCTAACCCTAACCCTAACCCTAACCCTAACCCTAACCCTAACCCTAACCCTGAGCAGGTGCCTGATCTGTTTCAGGTTGAGGATGTCCCTCCCGAACCGGTGGCAGTTAAATCGGTCTCCCTAGTTCAGCCTATCACCTCTGTCTATAGGGCCAAGTGGTCCAGCTTGCAGCTGAGCCTGATACCGCTAGACAAGGCCTTGACTCACAGACAGGCCTATGGCTTGTATGTGCAGTCCTGCCAGAGCCACAAGGTGGAGGTGAGGAGCTTTAAGGGATTTGAGAAAAAAAGGGGAAACATACTCTCCAGTGTTTAGGTATTTTGCCTTGCACCCACACACACACACACACACACACACACACTCACAAACAAACTTATTGACATATGCACACACTACATCCATGACACTTACACACATTTATTGGCACATTACTGATTTATTGTACACAGTTCATTAAAAAAAAAAAAAAAAAAAAAATCCCCTCACATGGACTCTGCCTTGACGTGGCGTGAGGGCTTGCGTGCCCCTGGGAGCCCCACTGCATATTTGCAGTGGGGCTCCCAGGGGCCAGACCAAAGAGTCCATTTTCTTACCTTCCTTACCTCTGCTTACCTTAAAAACCTGTGCTAACTTCCACATTCCACATTCAGATTCCAACTTTTACATAGGGTTTTTAAAAAACTTCACCACAGACCATTACCAGACCACTCAAAATGGCCTGAAACGTGCTCCTAGACACTTCCTGGGGGAACTTTTTTTTTTTGGACTCAACACTTAGAGATATTTTCAATGACGCCCATTCATTCCCATTGGGCCGATGTTTTCGCTTATAACTCCAGAACCATAGGTCCTAGAGACTTGAAACCAAGTTCCGTCAGACATAATTTGGCAACGCTGAACACACTGGAGTTGTCCCCGAGTCTCTACGACTTACCGTTCCGGAGATATGGCCATTTTAAAGTTTCAAACTAAGATTTTGAAAATTTCCCAAAGTTCCACGGGGTCAAACGACACACCATTGGAAAGGTCTGGGGCCAAGAAATCCAAGGAACTTGGTTGCATGATGATAGGGCATTCCTATCCGGAGTTATTGGCAAAAACATTCTTGAGGGGCCCCTCAAGAATGGGGTTTTTAAAAAACTTCACCACAGACCATTACCAGACCACTCAAAATGGCCTGAAACGTGCTCCTAGACACTTCCTGGGGGAACTTTTTTTTTTTGGACTCAACACTTAGAGATATTTTCAATGACGCCCATTCATTCCCATTGGGCCGACGTTTTCGCTTATAACTCCAGAACCGTAGGTCCTAGAGACTTGAAAGTGGGTGGCGTCAGACCTAATTTGGGGTCGCTGAACACGCCAGAGTTGAAATCAAGTCTCTACGACTTACCGTTCCGGAGATATGGCCATTTTAAAGTTTCAAACTAAGATTTCGAATATTTCCCAAGGTTCCACGGGGTCAAACGACACACCATTGGAAAGGCCTGGGGCCAAGGAATCCAAGGAACTTGGTTTCATGATGATAGGGCATTCCTATCCGGAGTTATTGGCAAAAACATTCTTGAGGGGCCCCTCGAAGGACGTATTTATCCCTATAACCTAACCCTAACCCTAACCCTAACCCTAACCCTAACCCTAACCCTAACCCTAACCCTAACCCTAACCCTAACCCTAACCCTAACCTAACCCTAACCCTAACCCTAACCCTAACCCTAACCCTAACCCTAACCCTAACCCTAACCCTAACCCTAACCCTAACCCTAACCCTAACCCTTCTATTTTGCATGTCCATCTCATGTAAAGTATCACCACCTACATGACATTGGGACATAGTTATGTTTATTTCAATATCTATCACGTATACCTACTGTGTAAATGCATAATATGCTTACATATGACTATAGGAAAATGATGTTTCTGAAAGGCCTGTACGAAGCATGTCACCACTCACGATATCCATGATGATCACCCTCTACCCGCTATGGTCCACATCGGCCACGGGTCCAATATAGTCCATTGACGTGGCAATTTTTGTATTGGTGCACAGTATCCCTACGTGCCTAATCCTAAGTCACAGACCCCCCAATTAGATTGTTATTATTATTATTTATTAGTGGAGGTTAACACCTTCCCTTCCCCTTACTCTAAACCTAACCATTCGGGCCTTATGCCTAATCCTAAATTCACATCCATCCATTTCATTCATATAGTCTTCATTTTCCCCACTATTGGCTTCCATTATTCACGCAGGAGCTTCTGGACTCCTGGAGTCCCTGAATGCAACCATTCACCGGCTCAAACCACCTTTTCTCCAAATTTCCGAGGGCCCCTGAATGCAACCATTTCCGGTCCAATTTTTTACAATTAGTTTATATCCAGTTTAATATAATTTTATTTTTTAGGTCTGCGCCCCCCTCTGGGGTCTAGACATTTTTCTAATCCCTTTCCCCTTGGGAAATTTTATTTCTTTACTTTTAATTCGTCCGGGATATCGCCAACTTTAGAGGTCACGGGGTGAAAGGTATATCCGCCCAACCCCCGCCTTCATCTCCCTCTTTCACTCTGGTCTTCATGCTGGAAGCACACCAATTAGCGCTCGTACAGGTACTTTCTCAAGATTGCTAGGCTGATGAAGGTTTTTTTGTAACCGAAACGTCCCGCCGTTATATTGCAACTGTAAATAAACAAATCAACTTGATTAACATCATCTTCCGATCTTTTTTCGATTTTTAATAATTTTTTTCACACAACATTCTTGCTAATTACCACGAGCTAACACCACTGGTGCGTTATAACACCTTACTATGGATGAACGCTACAACCCACATGAATGGACCAAAGTCCAGAGCAGGAGATCTGGTAGGACCCGCTTTAAAGCTCCCTATATTAATCGCAATCGATATTATTCACCGGAGAATAACGAAGTTCGCCATTACTCATCTGATAAAAACGAGGTCCGTCAAGACTACAAAAATGGCGGCGCCCATAGCCCGGAGCGCGCGCCATCTTACGCTCAAGCGGTCAGATGGGGCCCGCGTAGACCTTATTCTTCACCGGAGTCTACCGGAACCAGGTACGAACACCCACGTCACGGGCCTAGACCTGCACCATGGCAAGCGCCTAGGGTTGAACATTACTCCAGATGGAGCCACGATGATCAATACCATGATTATATATCCTCACCAGAGAGGTACTATCACCGTGGCTATCCACACACTGCTAGATATCACAGTGGGGGGAGATATGATGATCGCCCATACGGCACCACCAGCAGAGATGGGTCACGGTACAGACCACCATCTAGTCCCCTTGATGTCGGGCGTCCCGCACCTGCTGCGCCGCCGCCTCTGATGCGACCTTCCAGACCTCATAGACGCAGCACGCCACCTCCCAGGGCGCGTCCGAGCACGCCGCCCCCTCGATTCCGACCACCCAGGGGTCGCCGACCGACCACGCCGCCCCCCCAGGTTCGTGGGCCCAGGGGAGCCAGACCAGGCACGCCACCACCGCGTGATCGACCACCTAGGGGTCGTAGACCGACCACGCCGCCCCCCCATACCCGTGGGCGCAGGGCAACCAGGCCAGGTACGCCACCACCACGTAATCGACCACCGAGGGGTCGCAGACCGGCTACGCCTCCACCACACTACAGAAGCGACCCGGATTTCGCAGCCAAGGCCAGGGTGACATGCAGGCTCATCAAAGCCACACATCACATGTCCAACATCAGCGGTAGGTCCATCCCCATCGCAATCGACAAACTCACCACCAAATTGGCGACTTCGATTAAACCAGCAGCGCCCAACCCCACCACCACTTCCCTCATAGAGGCCAACGCCAAGCAGTGGGAACAGGAGACGCTGCTAATTCTCAAGGATCACTACCAAGAGTGCTTGGACACAGACCTAGAGATCATGACCCATGTCGGTGGCGTCGACTGGCAACAGCCTTTTGGGGTGGCCACCACGTGGGCTAAGAAACAGCTGGGACAAAGGCTCTTACAACGCACTCTAGACAAAGTCCATTCCATGCTGTCTAATGCGCTGTCTATTCCGGAGGTCAGACCCACCCCCAGACCAACCAACACAGGGTCAGCCCCTCCGGGCCAACACCATGTCTTCACCAGACCCATGAAGGCGGTGCAGAAACGTCGCCACATCAACCCTCCAGACACAGAGGGTCCTAACGCAACCGATTCCTCCACCTGGTGGAATCCCGTTCTGCTAACCGGACCGACACCAGAGGGTCCGACCCCACTCTGCCAGAGGGTACCACGGGTGAGAGTCAGAACGTCTGCCAACGCTCCACCCTCAAAGCCATTGGACACAGAGCTACGTCATGAAGATCCACAACAGGACAGGGTCCAGCCTCACGCCACGAAGGAAGCACCGCGGACCAAGAAGGACACACCTACTCCTCTCCCATCTCTTCTCCCCCTCCCTTCTTCCCCCCTCCCCGCTCCTCTTCCCTCCTCCTCTTCCCTTTCCCTCTCCATCCCCCGTCTTCTCCCTCTCCCCCTTATAACCCCCTCCTCCTCCTCCTCCTCCTCCCCCCCCCCCCCCCCTCCCCTCCCTTCAGTCCCCAGTCCCCCATTCCTCTCTGCCTCTTCTCTCTTCCAGCTCACGTCCACGCCCCTCCTCTTCAGGACAGACCTTCCCTACGGATGTGGAGGCACCTGGAACCCATCCCACGAGCACTGCTCTTCACAATGATGACTGCGACTCCATGGAGCTTTGGTCGGAGGCCAACGCTCCCCGCATGCCAACCGCCGAGGGGCCCACGGTCCCCGTTACAATTGACAGTGACAGTTCCACACCATCCAGTCCACAACCGGGGCCCAGCAGGTTACCCTCGCCTACCCTCACTCCACCTATTCTCATAGAGAACACTCACACCACACCTAACACAGGCACATCTGCATCACAACCCAAGCTATTATTCTCACCAGTCTACAGACCACATAGACATCTCAGCACAGGCAAAAACAGAGTCAAGGACTGGTCCCTCACCCCCACTAAGAAGTGGGTCATCATGGGGGACTCCAACCTCAATCGCATACCACCCTTCCAAGAGCCCGACCTCCAGATCGAGTCCTATCCGGGTGCAACGTTTAGGCATGCTGAAGCCATACTGGCAAAAACCACACACACTGACATTGTTGAGTCACTCGTGCTGTCCTTTGGCATCAATGACAGAGCTCAGAGGACAGAGGGGGCACTGATCGGCCACATACAGAGGGCTGTGAGAATGGCCACTCTGGCTTTTCCCCATGCCCTCATACTAATACCCGAACTGAATTTCTCTGAGTCCCTTCCAGAGGAAGAACAACGCAACCTGAGACGGCTCAACCAACACATCGTCAGACAGTTCAACTTCATCCCCAGACTGCAGCAGAAGAGCTTCCAGGCTGAGGAAGACGGCGTCCACTGGACCATCCCCACCGCCAGGAAGATCCTCAAAGAATGGGTTGATATGTTAAAAGCAAACGCCCCGTGAAAACTGTTTTGTCTACGGGGTTTAAGAATGTCATTGTGTTAGCGCAGAAGTTTAACATTACTGCAGCTCAACTCTCCCTGCTTAACAAAGGCCTTAATTTTATACCGATCATCAGAGGAGAAAAAAATGTTAAAAATCAAACACAAATTGACATCAGAACCTACCATAGGAGACTCAAATTAGCTGCACATTTTGAGCACACTAGGGAAACTAGTCCACTCCCATTTATGCCAAAATCCACATGGGTACCACCAGAACCAACCGTGCCTTGGCCCTTAAGGCAACTAATACAGTCAGACGTGGAATGGTTCGACAACCACTACGTTGCCAAATGCAACACGACTAACCTAGATCAATTTGAACTGGAAGCCCTTAAACAACTAAAAAGCAACAAAAATATAGTCATCAAACCAGCTGATAAAGGCAGCTCTGTTGTCGTTTTGGACAGAGAGCAATACCTGTGGGAGGGTTACAGGCAACTTAATGACACAAAGTACTATAAAAGCCTCAAGAAGCCTATCTTTAAGGACACTATTCCTTTAGTCACAGAAATACTCCAAAAACTGCAAACCAAAAAGTTCATCAATGCCAAACAGAGGTCCTTTTTGATGGGGGATGCCGAACCCAGACCTAGGCTATTTTATATGTTGCCAAAAATACACAAGGCCAGAGACAAGTGGAGCCTTCCCAATGTAATTCCACCTGGAAGGCCCATTGTCTCGGATTGTGGTAGTGAGACATATGCCACAGCCCATTTTGTGGAGACATACCTCAATCCCATATCTATCAAACATCCCAGTTACATTAAAGACACATACGACTTTGTCAACAAAATTAAACTACTGCACATTCCAGCTGATGCCTTCCTGTTCACCATGGATGTGGACAGCCTTTACACAAATATCAACACAGACCAAGGCATGGAGGCGGTCAAAAATACCTTTCAGTTATATCCAGATTCCAAACGTCCAGATAAGGAAATATTACAACTCTTATACCTTAACCTTACCAGAAACGACTTTGAATTTGACGATAAATACTTTTTACAAATATCAGGCACGGCCATGGGTAAAAAATTTGCTCCCTCTTTTGCCAATATTTTCATGGCCCAGTGGGAACAATCAGCCTTATCACAGGCTCCCATTAAACCCTTACATTACTATAGATACCTAGATGATATTTGGGGAGTGTGGACACACTCTTTACAGGAGTTTGATACATTCTGCAATTTTCTGAACAACTTTAACAGTTCCATCACCATTAAATCAACACACAGTCTCACTGAGGTGGATTTTCTGGACACGACAACCTTTAAGGGCCCTAATTTCCAGCAAACAAACAGATTGGACATTAAAGTGTTCTTTAAAGCAACAGACACACATGCTCTATTGAATAAAAGCAGCCACCATCCCAAGCACACTTTTGCGGGCTTGGTCAAATCCCAATTTTTAAGATTCCACAGAATCTGCACAAGAATAGAGGACTTTGGGTTTGCCGTGAGGGTGCTGTGCAAGGTCTTGTCCACCAGAGGGTACTCTTGGTCTTTCCTTAGACAGGTCTACAGTACTTTCAAAACAGTTAAACCAATTAACGTGGACCCCATGATACCACTGGTCATATTCTACTCGGAGTCTGCCACTAAATTGGCCAGAGCCTTTAAGAATAATTTCAAAATACTCCAGGAACAAGGTGGTCTATTGGTGGACCACAGAATAATCACGGCCTACAAGAAGAACAACAATATACAGGATATACTCATCAAAGCCAAATTAACACCGTTGACTCAGAAGACTGAGGCTGCTCGCACTGAGTTTTACAAATTTGAACCCTGGGCATACAACAAACACACCAACCAGGTGTTCGCCACCCAAAAAAGTACCAACACTAAAACTAAAAATTGCATATATCTCATAAGTTGTCTCACGTGCTCGATGCAATATGTAGGTGAAACTGGCAATACACTACTGACACGATTCACCCAACATAGATATAACATCAGCCGTAAAAAAGACACTCACCTGCCCTTGGTTAGCCATTTCATTGAGCACGGGTGGAATAATCTGACCACTACTATCTTAGAGGCAAATCCCAATTGGTCCAAGAAACAGAGGAAATATCTGGAAAGACAATGGATTCACAAGTTGAACACCCGTCTCCCCTTTGGCCTCAATGAGAAATAACTCCACAACATGATAATATAATATAATAATATAACAATAATCATATCAAATTTGATAATATATATACAAAAAAACTTTATGTTATCATTCCTACTCTAATACCACCAGGCCTTGATAGGAGATAGATATCATTACATACATAGATATTAGCGAGTACACTAACCAGTGGGCAGTCTTTGACTGTCTGCTGTCCTCTCTTAACCTAACCCCGTCAGTGCTGTTTTTATGTTTTGTCATAATATTTATTTCCACATCGAGTGACATTATCCGGCGGTCTCCCCGGGTAGTGTCTTAGTCATGTTGGTTACGAGGGAACACTTTTGTGTCTACCACCTCAAACCTGAAGTTACTTTTATTTCTCTTTTTTCACTTTTCCATGTCCACTGCATGTACAGTATTACCACCGTACGTGTCATTGAGATATAGTCAGACACATAGATTGAGCGATCACTGTCACATCTACCTTTCTATATCTCAAGTTTGTTTTATTTCTCTTTTTTCAGTTTTCCATCTCCATCTCATGTAAAGTATTATTACCATACATGTCATTGGGATATAGCTATGTAATATATGTTTCTATATATTCAGGTAACACTCTTGTGTCCACCACCACTAATCCAAAGTTAATTTTGTTTTTCTTTGTTCTATTTCACATATCCATCTCATGTAAAGGATTACCATCGTGCATGACATTGGGATATAGTAACATATGTAGATGGGCTGTACACTGCCATTGTCACCTCTCTATATTTGAAGTTAATTTTTTTTCATTTTGTTCAGTTTTCCACATCCTTTTCATGTCAAGTATTATTACCATACATGTCATCGTGATATAACTGTGTGATATATGTTCCTATATATTGAGGTAACACTCTGGTGTCCACCACCGCTATCTAAAGTTATTTTTATTTCTTTTTGTTCTATTTTGCATGTCCATCTCATGTAAAGTATCACCACCTACATGACATTGGGACATAGTTATATTTATTTCAATATCTATCACGTATACCTACTGTGTAAATGCATAATATGCTTACATATGACTATAGGAAAATGATGTTTCTGAAAGGCCTGTACGAAGCATGTCACCACTCGCGATATCCATGATGATCACCCTCTACCCGCTATGGTCCACATCGGCCACGGGTCCAATATAGTCCATTGACGTGGCAATTTTTGTATTGGTGCACAGTATCCCTACGTGCCTAATCCTAAGTCACAGACCCCCCAATTAGATTGTTATTATTATTATTTATTAGTGGAGGTTAACACCTTCCCTTCCCCTTACTCTAAACCTAACCATTCGGGCCTTATGCCTAATCCTAAATTCACATCCATCCATTTCATTCATATAGTCTTCATTTTCCCCACTATTGGCTTCCATTATTCACGCAGGAGCTTCTGGACTCCTGGAGTCCCTGAATGCAATCATTCACCGGCTCAAACCACCTTTTCTCCAAATTTCCGAGGGCCCCTGAATGCAACCATTTCCGGTCCAATTTTTTACAATTAGTTTATATCCAGTTTAATATAATTTTATTTTTTTAGGTCTGCGCCCCCCTCTGGGGTCTAGACATTTTTCTAATCCCTTTCCCCTTGGGAAATTTTATTTCTTTACTTTTAATTCGTCCGGGATATCGCCAACTTTAGAGGTCACGGGGTGAAAGGTATATCCGCCCAACCCCCGCCTTCATCTCCCTCTTTCACTCTGGTCTTCATGCTGGAAGCACACCAATTAGCGCTCGTACAGGTACTTTCTCAAGATTGCTAGGCTGATGAAGGTTTTTTTGTAACCGAAACGTCCCGCCGTTATATTGCAACTGTAAATAAACAAATCAACTTGATTAACATCATCTTCCGATCTTTTTTCGATTTTTAATAAATTTTTTTCCACACAACATTCTTGCTAATTACCACGAGCTAACACCACTGGTGCGTTATAACACCTTACTATGGATGAACGCTACAACCCACATGAATGGACCAAAGTCCAGAGCAGGAGATCTGGTAGGACCCGCTTTAAAGCTCCCTATATTAATCGCAATCGACATTATTCACCGGAGAATAACGAAGTTCGCCATTACTCATCTGATAAAAACGAGGTCCGTCAAGACTACAAAAATGGCGGCGCCCATAGCCCGGAGCGCGCGCCATCTTACGCTCAAGCGGTCAGATGGGGCCCGCGTAGACCTTATTCTTCACCGGAGTCTACCGGAACCAGGTACGAACACCCACGTCACGGGCCTAGACCTGCACCATGGCAAGCGCCTAGGGTTGAACATTACTCCAGATGGAGCCACGATGATCAATACCATGATTATATATCCTCACCAGAGAGGTACTATCACCGTGGCTATCCACACACTGCTAGATATCACAGTGGGGGGAGATATGATGATCGCCCATACGGCACCACCAGCAGAGATGGGTCACGGTACAGACCACCATCTAGTCCCCTTGATGTCGGGCGTCCCGCACCTGCTGCGCCGCCGCCTCTGATGCGACCTTCCAGACCTCACAGACGCAGCACGCCACCTCCCAGGGCGCGTCCGAGCACGCCGCCCCCTCGATTCCGACCACCCAGGGGTCGCCGACCGACCACGCCGCCCCCCCAGGTTCGTGGGCCCAGGGGAGCCAGACCAGGCACGCCACCACCGCGTGATCGACCACCTAGGGGTCGTAGACCGACCACGCCGCCCCCCCATACCCGTGGGCGCAGGGCAACCAGGCCAGGTACGCCACCACCACGTAATCGACCACCGAGGGGCCGCAGACCGGCTACGCCTCCACCACACTACAGAAGCGACCCGGATTTCGCAGCCAAGGCCAGGGTGACATGCAGGCTCATCAAAGCCACACATCACATGTCCAACATCAGCGGTAGGTCCATCCCCATCGCAATCGACAAACTCACCACCAAATTGGCGACTTCGATCAAACCAGCAGCGCCCAACCCCACCACCACTTCCCTCATAGAGGCCAACGCCAAGCAGTGGGAACAGGAGACGCTGCTAATTCTCAAGGATCATTACCAAGAGTGCTTGGACACAGACCTAGAGATCATGACCCATGTCGGTGGCGTCGACTGGCAACAGCCTTTTGGGGTGGCCACCACGTGGGCTAAGAAACAGCTGGGACAAAGGCTCTTACAACGCACTCTAGACAAAGTCCATTCCATGCTGTCTAATGCGCTGTCTATTCCGGAGGTCAGACCCACCCCCAGACCAACCAACACAGGGTCAGCCCCTCCGGGCCAACACCATGTCTTCACCAGACCCATGAAGGCGGTGCAGAAACGTCGCCACATCAACCCTCCAGACACAGAGGGTCCTAACGCAACCGATTCCTCCACCTGGTGGAATCCCGTTCTGCTAACCGGACCGACACCAGAGGGTCCGACCCCACTCTGCCAGAGGGTACCACGGGTGAGAGTCAGAACGTCTGCCAACGCTCCACCCTCAAAGCCATTGGACACAGAGCTACGTCATGAAGATCCACAACAGGACAGGGTCCAGCCTCACGCCACGAAGGAAGCACCGCGGACCAAGAAGGACACACCTACTCCTCTCCCATCTCTTCTCCCCCTCCCTTCTTCCCCCCTCCCCGCTCCTCTTCCCTCCTCCTCTTCCCTTTCCCTCTCCATCCCCCGTCTTCTCCCTCTCCCCCTTATAACCCCCTCCTCCTCCTCCTCCTCCTCCCCCCCCCCCCCCCCTCCCCTCCCTTCAGTCCCCAGTCCCCCATTCCTCTCTGCCTCTTCTCTCTTCCAGCTCACGTCCACGCCCCTCCTCTTCAGGACAGACCTTCCCTACGGATGTGGAGGCACCTGGAACCCATCCCACGAGCACTGCTCTTCACAATGATGACTGCGACTCCATGGAGCTTTGGTCGGAGGCCAACGCTCCCCGCATGCCAACCGCCGAGGGGCCCACGGTCCCCGTTACAATTGACAGTGACAGTTCCACACCATCCAGTCCACAACCGGGGCCCAGCAGGTTACCCTCGCCTACCCTCACTCCACCTATTCTCATAGAGAACACTCACACCACACCTAACACAGGCACATCTGCATCACAACCCAAGCTATTATTCTCACCAGTCTACAGACCACATAGACATCTCAGCACAGGCAAAAACAGAGTCAAGGACTGGTCCCTCACCCCCACTAAGAAGTGGGTCATCATGGGGGACTCCAACCTCAATCGCATACCACCCTTCCAAGAGCCCGACCTCCAGATCGAGTCCTATCCGGGTGCAACGTTTAGGCATGCTGAAGCCATACTGGCAAAAACCACACACACTGACATTGTTGAGTCACTCGTGCTGTCCTTTGGCATCAATGACAGAGCTCAGAGGACAGAGGGGGCACTGATCGGCCACATACAGAGGGCTGTGAGAATGGCCACTCTGGCTTTTCCCCATGCCCTCATACTAATACCCGAACTGAATTTCTCTGAGTCCCTTCCAGAGGAAGAACAACGCAACCTGAGACGGCTCAACCAACACATCGTCAGACAGTTCAACTTCATCCCCAGACTGCAGCAGAAGAGCTTCCAGGCTGAGGAAGACGGCGTCCACTGGACCATCCCCACCGCCAGGAAGATCCTCAAAGAATGGGTTGATATGTTAAAAGCAAACGCCCCGTGAAAACTGTTTTGTCTACGGGGTTTAAGAATGTCATTGTGTTAGCGCAGAAGTTTAACATTACTGCAGCTCAACTCTCCCTGCTTAACAAAGGCCTTAATTTTATACCGATCATCAGAGGAGAAAAAAATGTTAAAAATCAAACACAAATTGACATCAGAACCTACCATAGGAGACTCAAATTAGCTGCACATTTTGAGCACACTAGGGAAACTAGTCCACTCCCATTTATGCCAAAATCCACATGGGTACCACCAGAACCAACCGTGCCTTGGCCCTTAAGGCAACTAATACAGTCAGACGTGGAATGGTTCGACAACCACTACGTTGCCAAATGCAACACGACTAACCTAGATCAATTTGAACTGGAAGCCCTTAAACAACTAAAAAGCAACAAAAATATAGTCATCAAACCAGCTGATAAAGGCAGCTCTGTTGTCGTTTTGGACAGAGAGCAATACCTGTGGGAGGGTTACAGGCAACTTAATGACACAAAGTACTATAAAAGCCTCAAGAAGCCTATCTTTAAGGACACTATTCCTTTAGTCACAGAAATACTCCAAAAACTGCAAACCAAAAAGTTCATCAATGCCAAACAGAGGTCCTTTTTGATGGGGGATGCCGAACCCAGACCTAGGCTATTTTATATGTTGCCAAAAATACACAAGGCCAGAGACAAGTGGAGCCTTCCCAATGTAATTCCACCTGGAAGGCCCATTGTCTCGGATTGTGGTAGTGAGACATATGCCACAGCCCATTTTGTGGAGACATACCTCAATCCCATATCTATCAAACATCCCAGTTACATTAAAGACACATACGACTTTGTCAACAAAATTAAACTACTGCACATTCCAGCTGATGCCTTCCTGTTCACCATGGATGTGGACAGCCTTTACACAAATATCAACACAGACCAAGGCATGGAGGCGGTCAAAAATACCTTTCAGTTATATCCAGATTCCAAACGTCCAGATAAGGAAATATTACAACTCTTATACCTTAACCTTACCAGAAACGACTTTGAATTTGACGATAAATACTTTTTACAAATATCAGGCACGGCCATGGGTAAAAAATTTGCTCCCTCTTTTGCCAATATTTTCATGGCCCAGTGGGAACAATCAGCCTTATCACAGGCTCCCATTAAACCCTTACATTACTATAGATACCTAGATGATATTTGGGGAGTGTGGACACACTCTTTACAGGAGTTTGATACATTCTGCAATTTTCTGAACAACTTTAACAGTTCCATCACCATTAAATCAACACACAGTCTCACTGAGGTGGATTTTCTGGACACGACAACCTTTAAGGGCCCTAATTTCCAGCAAACAAACAGATTGGACATTAAAGTGTTCTTTAAAGCAACAGACACACATGCTCTATTGAATAAAAGCAGCCACCATCCCAAGCACACTTTTGCGGGCTTGGTCAAATCCCAATTTTTAAGATTCCACAGAATCTGCACAAGAATAGAGGACTTTGGGTTTGCCGTGAGGGTGCTGTGCAAGGTCTTGTCCACCAGAGGGTACTCTTGGTCTTTCCTTAGACAGGTCTACAGTACTTTCAAAACAGTTAAACCAATTAACGTGGACCCCATGATACCACTGGTCATATTCTACTCGGAGTCTGCCACTAAATTGGCCAGAGCCTTTAAGAATAATTTCAAAATACTCCAGGAACAAGGTGGTCTATTGGTGGACCACAGAATAATCACGGCCTACAAGAAGAACAACAATATACAGGATATACTCATCAAAGCCAAATTAACACCGTTGACTCAGAAGACTGAGGCTGCTCGCACTGAGTTTTACAAATTTGAACCCTGGGCATACAACAAACACACCAACCAGGTGTTCGCCACCCAAAAAAGTACCAACACTAAAACTAAAAATTGCATATATCTCATAAGTTGTCTCACGTGCTCGATGCAATATGTAGGTGAAACTGGCAATACACTACTGACACGATTCACCCAACATAGATATAACATCAGCCGTAAAAAAGACACTCACCTGCCCTTGGTTAGCCATTTCATTGAGCACGGGTGGAATAATCTGACCACTACTATCTTAGAGGCAAATCCCAATTGGTCCAAGAAACAGAGGAAATATCTGGAAAGACAATGGATTCACAAGTTGAACACCCGTCTCCCCTTTGGCCTCAATGAGAAATAACTCCACAACATGATAATATAATATAATAATATAACAATAATCATATCAAATTTGATAATATATATACAAAAAAACTTTATGTTATCATTCCTACTCTAATACCACCAGGCCTTGATAGGAGATAGATATCATTACATACATAGATATTAGCGAGTACACTAACCAGTGGGCAGTCTTTGACTGTCTGCTGTCCTCTCTTAACCTAACCCCGTCAGTGCTGTTTTTATGTTTTGTCATAATATTTATTTCCACATCGAGTGACATTATCCGGCGGTCTCCCCGGGTAGTGTCTTAGTCATGTTGGTTACGAGGGAACACTTTTGTGTCTACCACCTCAAACCTGAAGTTACTTTTATTTCTCTTTTTTCACTTTTCCATGTCCACTGCATGTACAGTATTACCACCGTACGTGTCATTGAGATATAGTCAGACACATAGATTGAGCGATCACTGTCACATCTACCTTTCTATATCTCAAGTTTGTTTTATTTCTCTTTTTTCAGTTTTCCATCTCCATCTCATGTAAAGTATCATTACCATACATGTCATTGGGATATAGCTATGTAATATATGTTTCTATATATTCAGGTAACACTCTTGTGTCCACCACCACTAATCCAAAGTTAATTTTGTTTTTCTTTGTTCTATTTCACATATCCATCTCATGTAAAGGATTACCATCGTGCATGACATTGGGATATAGTAACATATGTAGATGGGCTGTACACTGCCATTGTCACCTCTCTATATTTGAAGTTAATTTTTTTTCATTTTGTTCAGTTTTCCACATCCTTTTCATGTCAAGTATTATTACCATACATGTCATCGTGATATAACTGTGTGATATATGTTCCTATATATTGAGGTAACACTCTGGTGTCCACCACCGCTATCTAAAGTTATTTTTATTTCTTTTTGTTCTATTTTGCATGTCCATCTCATGTAAAGTATCACCACCTACATGACATTGGGACATAGTTATATTTATTTCAATATCTATCACGTATACCTACTGTGTAAATGCATAATATGCTTACATATGACTATAGGAAAATGATGTTTCTGAAAGGCCTGTACGAAGCATGTCACCACTCGCGATATCCATGATGATCACCCTCTACCCGCTATGGTCCACATCGGCCACGGGTCCAATATAGTCCATTGACGTGGCAATTTTTGTATTGGTGCACAGTATCCCTACGTGCCTAATCCTAAGTCACAGACCCCCCAATTAGATTGTTATTATTATTATTTATTAGTGGAGGTTAACACCTTCCCTTCCCCTTACTCTAAACCTAACCATTCGGGCCTTATGCCTAATCCTAAATTCACATCCATCCATTTCATTCATATAGTCTTCATTTTCCCCACTATTGGCTTCCATTATTCACGCAGGAGCTTCTGGACTCCTGGAGTCCCTGAATGCAATCATTCACCGGCTCAAACCACCTTTTCTCCAAATTTCCGAGGGCCCCTGAATGCAACCATTTCCGGTCCAATTTTTTACAATTAGTTTATATCCAGTTTAATATAATTTTATTTTTTTAGGTCTGCGCCCCCCTCTGGGGTCTAGACATTTTTCTAATCCCTTTCCCCTTGGGAAATTTTATTTCTTTACTTTTAATTCGTCCGGGATATCGCCAACTTTAGAGGTCACGGGGTGAAAGGTATATCCGCCCAACCCCCGCCTTCATCTCCCTCTTTCACTCTGGTCTTCATGCTGGAAGCACACCAATTAGCGCTCGTACAGGTACTTTCTCAAGATTGCTAGGCTGATGAAGGTTTTTTTGTAACCGAAACGTCCCGCCGTTATATTGCAACTGTAAATAAACAAATCAACTTGATTAACATCATCTTCCGATCTTTTTTCGATTTTTAATAAATTTTTTTCCACACAACATTCTTGCTAATTACCACGAGCTAACACCACTGGTGCGTTATAACACCTTACTATGGATGAACGCTACAACCCACATGAATGGACCAAAGTCCAGAGCAGGAGATCTGGTAGGACCCGCTTTAAAGCTCCCTATATTAATCGCAATCGACATTATTCACCGGAGAATAACGAAGTTCGCCATTACTCATCTGATAAAAACGAGGTCCGTCAAGACTACAAAAATGGCGGCGCCCATAGCCCGGAGCGCGCGCCATCTTACGCTCAAGCGGTCAGATGGGGCCCGCGTAGACCTTATTCTTCACCGGAGTCTACCGGAACCAGGTACGAACACCCACGTCACGGGCCTAGACCTGCACCATGGCAAGCGCCTAGGGTTGAACATTACTCCAGATGGAGCCACGATGATCAATACCATGATTATATATCCTCACCAGAGAGGTACTATCACCGTGGCTATCCACACACTGCTAGATATCACAGTGGGGGGAGATATGATGATCGCCCATACGGCACCACCAGCAGAGATGGGTCACGGTACAGACCACCATCTAGTCCCCTTGATGTCGGGCGTCCCGCACCTGCTGCGCCGCCGCCTCTGATGCGACCTTCCAGACCTCACAGACGCAGCACGCCACCTCCCAGGGCGCGTCCGAGCACGCCGCCCCCTCGATTCCGACCACCCAGGGGTCGCCGACCGACCACGCCGCCCCCCCAGGTTCGTGGGCCCAGGGGAGCCAGACCAGGCACGCCACCACCGCGTGATCGACCACCTAGGGGTCGTAGACCGACCACGCCGCCCCCCCATACCCGTGGGCGCAGGGCAACCAGGCCAGGTACGCCACCACCACGTAATCGACCACCGAGGGGCCGCAGACCGGCTACGCCTCCACCACACTACAGAAGCGACCCGGATTTCGCAGCCAAGGCCAGGGTGACATGCAGGCTCATCAAAGCCACACATCACATGTCCAACATCAGCGGTAGGTCCATCCCCATCGCAATCGACAAACTCACCACCAAATTGGCGACTTCGATCAAACCAGCAGCGCCCAACCCCACCACCACTTCCCTCATAGAGGCCAACGCCAAGCAGTGGGAACAGGAGACGCTGCTAATTCTCAAGGATCATTACCAAGAGTGCTTGGACACAGACCTAGAGATCATGACCCATGTCGGTGGCGTCGACTGGCAACAGCCTTTTGGGGTGGCCACCACGTGGGCTAAGAAACAGCTGGGACAAAGGCTCTTACAACGCACTCTAGACAAAGTCCATTCCATGCTGTCTAATGCGCTGTCTATTCCGGAGGTCAGACCCACCCCCAGACCAACCAACACAGGGTCAGCCCCTCCGGGCCAACACCATGTCTTCACCAGACCCATGAAGGCGGTGCAGAAACGTCGCCACATCAACCCTCCAGACACAGAGGGTCCTAACGCAACCGATTCCTCCACCTGGTGGAATCCCGTTCTGCTAACCGGACCGACACCAGAGGGTCCGACCCCACTCTGCCAGAGGGTACCACGGGTGAGAGTCAGAACGTCTGCCAACGCTCCACCCTCAAAGCCATTGGACACAGAGCTACGTCATGAAGATCCACAACAGGACAGGGTCCAGCCTCACGCCACGAAGGAAGCACCGCGGACCAAGAAGGACACACCTACTCCTCTCCCATCTCTTCTCCCCCTCCCTTCTTCCCCCCTCCCCGCTCCTCTTCCCTCCTCCTCTTCCCTTTCCCTCTCCATCCCCCGTCTTCTCCCTCTCCCCCTTATAACCCCCTCCTCCTCCTCCTCCTCCTCCCCCCCCCCCCCCCCCTCCCCTCCCTTCAGTCCCCAGTCCCCCATTCCTCTCTGCCTCTTCTCTCTTCCAGCTCACGTCCACGCCCCTCCTCTTCAGGACAGACCTTCCCTACGGATGTGGAGGCACCTGGAACCCATCCCACGAGCACTGCTCTTCACAATGATGACTGCGACTCCATGGAGCTTTGGTCGGAGGCCAACGCTCCCCGCATGCCAACCGCCGAGGGGCCCACGGTCCCCGTTACAATTGACAGTGACAGTTCCACACCATCCAGTCCACAACCGGGGCCCAGCAGGTTACCCTCGCCTACCCTCACTCCACCTATTCTCATAGAGAACACTCACACCACACCTAACACAGGCACATCTGCATCACAACCCAAGCTATTATTCTCACCAGTCTACAGACCACATAGACATCTCAGCACAGGCAAAAACAGAGTCAAGGACTGGTCCCTCACCCCCACTAAGAAGTGGGTCATCATGGGGGACTCCAACCTCAATCGCATACCACCCTTCCAAGAGCCCGACCTCCAGATCGAGTCCTATCCGGGTGCAACGTTTAGGCATGCTGAAGCCATACTGGCAAAAACCACACACACTGACATTGTTGAGTCACTCGTGCTGTCCTTTGGCATCAATGACAGAGCTCAGAGGACAGAGGGGGCACTGATCGGCCACATACAGAGGGCTGTGAGAATGGCCACTCTGGCTTTTCCCCATGCCCTCATACTAATACCCGAACTGAATTTCTCTGAGTCCCTTCCAGAGGAAGAACAACGCAACCTGAGACGGCTCAACCAACACATCGTCAGACAGTTCAACTTCATCCCCAGACTGCAGCAGAAGAGCTTCCAGGCTGAGGAAGACGGCGTCCACTGGACCATCCCCACCGCCAGGAAGATCCTCAAAGAATGGGTTGATATGTTAAAAGCAAACGCCCCGTGAAAACTGTTTTGTCTACGGGGTTTAAGAATGTCATTGTGTTAGCGCAGAAGTTTAACATTACTGCAGCTCAACTCTCCCTGCTTAACAAAGGCCTTAATTTTATACCGATCATCAGAGGAGAAAAAAATGTTAAAAATCAAACACAAATTGACATCAGAACCTACCATAGGAGACTCAAATTAGCTGCACATTTTGAGCACACTAGGGAAACTAGTCCACTCCCATTTATGCCAAAATCCACATGGGTACCACCAGAACCAACCGTGCCTTGGCCCTTAAGGCAACTAATACAGTCAGACGTGGAATGGTTCGACAACCACTACGTTGCCAAATGCAACACGACTAACCTAGATCAATTTGAACTGGAAGCCCTTAAACAACTAAAAAGCAACAAAAATATAGTCATCAAACCAGCTGATAAAGGCAGCTCTGTTGTCGTTTTGGACAGAGAGCAATACCTGTGGGAGGGTTACAGGCAACTTAATGACACAAAGTACTATAAAAGCCTCAAGAAGCCTATCTTTAAGGACACTATTCCTTTAGTCACAGAAATACTCCAAAAACTGCAAACCAAAAAGTTCATCAATGCCAAACAGAGGTCCTTTTTGATGGGGGATGCCGAACCCAGACCTAGGCTATTTTATATGTTGCCAAAAATACACAAGGCCAGAGACAAGTGGAGCCTTCCCAATGTAATTCCACCTGGAAGGCCCATTGTCTCGGATTGTGGTAGTGAGACATATGCCACAGCCCATTTTGTGGAGACATACCTCAATCCCATATCTATCAAACATCCCAGTTACATTAAAGACACATACGACTTTGTCAACAAAATTAAACTACTGCACATTCCAGCTGATGCCTTCCTGTTCACCATGGATGTGGACAGCCTTTACACAAATATCAACACAGACCAAGGCATGGAGGCGGTCAAAAATACCTTTCAGTTATATCCAGATTCCAAACGTCCAGATAAGGAAATATTACAACTCTTATACCTTAACCTTACCAGAAACGACTTTGAATTTGACGATAAATACTTTTTACAAATATCAGGCACGGCCATGGGTAAAAAATTTGCTCCCTCTTTTGCCAATATTTTCATGGCCCAGTGGGAACAATCAGCCTTATCACAGGCTCCCATTAAACCCTTACATTACTATAGATACCTAGATGATATTTGGGGAGTGTGGACACACTCTTTACAGGAGTTTGATACATTCTGCAATTTTCTGAACAACTTTAACAGTTCCATCACCATTAAATCAACACACAGTCTCACTGAGGTGGATTTTCTGGACACGACAACCTTTAAGGGCCCTAATTTCCAGCAAACAAACAGATTGGACATTAAAGTGTTCTTTAAAGCAACAGACACACATGCTCTATTGAATAAAAGCAGCCACCATCCCAAGCACACTTTTGCGGGCTTGGTCAAATCCCAATTTTTAAGATTCCACAGAATCTGCACAAGAATAGAGGACTTTGGGTTTGCCGTGAGGGTGCTGTGCAAGGTCTTGTCCACCAGAGGGTACTCTTGGTCTTTCCTTAGACAGGTCTACAGTACTTTCAAAACAGTTAAACCAATTAACGTGGACCCCATGATACCACTGGTCATATTCTACTCGGAGTCTGCCACTAAATTGGCCAGAGCCTTTAAGAATAATTTCAAAATACTCCAGGAACAAGGTGGTCTATTGGTGGACCACAGAATAATCACGGCCTACAAGAAGAACAACAATATACAGGATATACTCATCAAAGCCAAATTAACACCGTTGACTCAGAAGACTGAGGCTGCTCGCACTGAGTTTTACAAATTTGAACCCTGGGCATACAACAAACACACCAACCAGGTGTTCGCCACCCAAAAAAGTACCAACACTAAAACTAAAAATTGCATATATCTCATAAGTTGTCTCACGTGCTCGATGCAATATGTAGGTGAAACTGGCAATACACTACTGACACGATTCACCCAACATAGATATAACATCAGCCGTAAAAAAGACACTCACCTGCCCTTGGTTAGCCATTTCATTGAGCACGGGTGGAATAATCTGACCACTACTATCTTAGAGGCAAATCCCAATTGGTCCAAGAAACAGAGGAAATATCTGGAAAGACAATGGATTCACAAGTTGAACACCCGTCTCCCCTTTGGCCTCAATGAGAAATAACTCCACAACATGATAATATAATATAATAATATAACAATAATCATATCAAATTTGATAATATATATACAAAAAAACTTTATGTTATCATTCCTACTCTAATACCACCAGGCCTTGATAGGAGATAGATATCATTACATACATAGATATTAGCGAGTACACTAACCAGTGGGCAGTCTTTGACTGTCTGCTGTCCTCTCTTAACCTAACCCTAACCCTAACCCTAACCCTAACCCTAACCCTAACCCTAACCCTAACCCTAACCCTAACCCTAACCCTAACCCTCTAACCCTAACCCTAACCCTAACCCTAACCCTAACCCTAACCCTAACCCTAACCCTAACCCTAACCCTAACCCTAACCCTAACCCTAACCCTAACCCTAACCCTAACCCTAACCCTTTCACTCTGGTCTTCATGCTGGAAGCACACCAATTAGCGCTCGTACAGGTACTTTCTCAAGATTGCTAGGCTGATGAAGGTTTTTTTGTAACCGAAACGTCCCGCCGTTATATTGCAACTGTAAATAAACAAATCAACTTGATTAACATCATCTTCCGATCTTTTTTCGATTTTTAATAATTTTTTTCACACAACATTCTTGCTAATTACCACGAGCTAACACCACTGGTGCGTTATAACACCTTACTATGGATGAACGCTACAACCCACATGAATGGACCAAAGTCCAGAGCAGGAGATCTGGTAGGACCCGCTTTAAAGCTCCCTATATTAATCGCAATCGATATTATTCACCGGAGAATAACGAAGTTCGCCATTACTCATCTGATAAAAACGAGGTCCGTCAAGACTACAAAAATGGCGGCGCCCATAGCCCGGAGCGCGCGCCATCTTACGCTCAAGCGGTCAGATGGGGCCCGCGTAGACCTTATTCTTCACCGGAGTCTACCGGAACCAGGTACGAACACCCACGTCACGGGCCTAGACCTGCACCATGGCAAGCGCCTAGGGTTGAACATTACTCCAGATGGAGCCACGATGATCAATACCATGATTATATATCCTCACCAGAGAGGTACTATCACCGTGGCTATCCACACACTGCTAGATATCACAGTGGGGGGAGATATGATGATCGCCCATACGGCACCACCAGCAGAGATGGGTCACGGTACAGACCACCATCTAGTCCCCTTGATGTCGGGCGTCCCGCACCTGCTGCGCCGCCGCCTCTGATGCGACCTTCCAGACCTCATAGACGCAGCACGCCACCTCCCAGGGCGCGTCCGAGCACGCCGCCCCCTCGATTCCGACCACCCAGGGGTCGCCGACCGACCACGCCGCCCCCCCAGGTTCGTGGGCCCAGGGGAGCCAGACCAGGCACGCCACCACCGCGTGATCGACCACCTAGGGGTCGTAGACCGACCACGCCGCCCCCCCATACCCGTGGGCGCAGGGCAACCAGGCCAGGTACGCCACCACCACGTAATCGACCACCGAGGGGTCGCAGACCGGCTACGCCTCCACCACACTACAGAAGCGACCCGGATTTCGCAGCCAAGGCCAGGGTGACATGCAGGCTCATCAAAGCCACACATCACATGTCCAACATCAGCGGTAGGTCCATCCCCATCGCAATCGACAAACTCACCACCAAATTGGCGACTTCGATTAAACCAGCAGCGCCCAACCCCACCACCACTTCCCTCATAGAGGCCAACGCCAAGCAGTGGGAACAGGAGACGCTGCTAATTCTCAAGGATCACTACCAAGAGTGCTTGGACACAGACCTAGAGATCATGACCCATGTCGGTGGCGTCGACTGGCAACAGCCTTTTGGGGTGGCCACCACGTGGGCTAAGAAACAGCTGGGACAAAGGCTCTTACAACGCACTCTAGACAAAGTCCATTCCATGCTGTCTAATGCGCTGTCTATTCCAGAGGTCAGACCCACCCCCAGATCAACCAACACAGGGTCAGCCCCTCCGGGCCAACACCATGTCTTCACCAGACCCATGAAGGCGGTGCAGAAACGTCGCCACATCAACCCTCCAGACACAGAGGGTCCTAACGCAACCGATTCCTCCACCTGGTGGAATCCCGTTCTGCTAACCGGACCGACACCAGAGGGTCCGACCCCACTCTGCCAGAGGGTACCACGGGTGAGAGTCAGAACGTCTGCCAACGCTCCACCCTCAAAGCCATTGGACACAGAGCTACGTCATGAAGATCCACAACAGGACAGGGTCCAGCCTCACGCCACGAAGGAAGCACCGCGGACCAAGAAGGACACACCTACTCCTCTCCCATCTCTTCTCCCCCTCCCTTCTTCCCCCCTCCCCGCTCCTCTTCCCTCCTCCTCTTCCCTTTCCCTCTCCATCCCCCGTCTTCTCCCTCTCCCCCTTATAACCCCCTCCTCCTCCTCCTCCTCCTCCCCCCCCCCCCCCCTCCCCTCCCTTCAGTCCCCAGTCCCCCATTCCTCTCTGCCTCTTCTCTCTTCCAGCTCACGTCCACGCCCCTCCTCTTCAGGACAGACCTTCCCTACGGATGTGGAGGCACCTGGAACCCATCCCACGAGCACTGCTCTTCACAATGATGACTGCGACTCCATGGAGCTTTGGTCGGAGGCCAACGCTCCCCGCATGCCAACCGCCGAGGGGCCCACGGTCCCCGTTACAATTGACAGTGACAGTTCCACACCATCCAGTCCACAACCGGGGCCCAGCAGGTTACCCTCGCCTACCCTCACTCCACCTATTCTCATAGAGAACACTCACACCACACCTAACACAGGCACATCTGCATCACAACCCAAGCTATTATTCTCACCAGTCTACAGACCACATAGACATCTCAGCACAGGCAAAAACAGAGTCAAGGACTGGTCCCTCACCCCCACTAAGAAGTGGGTCATCATGGGGGACTCCAACCTCAATCGCATACCACCCTTCCAAGAGCCCGACCTCCAGATCGAGTCCTATCCGGGTGCAACGTTTAGGCATGCTGAAGCCATACTGGCAAAAACCACACACACTGACATTGTTGAGTCACTCGTGCTGTCCTTTGGCATCAATGACAGAGCTCAGAGGACAGAGGGGGCACTGATCGGCCACATACAGAGGGCTGTGAGAATGGCCACTCTTGCTTTTCCCCATGCCCTCATACTAATACCCGAACTGAATTTCTCTGAGTCCCTTCCAGAGGATGAACAACGCAACCTGAGACGGCTCAACCAACACATCGTCAGACAGTTCAACTTCATCCCCAGACTGCAGCAGAAGAGCTTCCAGGCTGAGGAAGACGGCGTCCACTGGACCATCCCCACCGCCAGGAAGATCCTCAAAGAATGGGTGGATATGTTAAAAGCAAATGCCCCGTGAAAACTGTTTTGTCTACGGGGTTTAAGAATGTCATTGTGTTAGCGCAGAAGTTTAACATTACTGCAGCTCAACTCTCCCTGCTTAACAAAGGCCTTAATTTCATACCGATCATCAGAGGAGAAAAAAATGTTAAAAATCAAACACAAATTGACATCAGAACCTACCATAGGAGACTCAAATTAGCTGCACATTTTGAGCACACTAGGGAAACTAGTCCACTCCCATTTATGCCAAAATCCACATGGGTACCACCAGAACCAACCGTGCCTTGGCCCTTAAGGCAACTAATACAGTCAGACGTGGAATGGTTCGACAACCACTACGTTGCCAAATGCAACACGACTAACCTAGATCAATTTGAACTGGAAGCCCTTAAACAACTAAAAAGCAACAAAAATATAGTCATCAAACCAGCTGATAAAGGCAGCTCTGTTGTCGTTTTGGACAGAGAGCAATACCTGTGGGAGGGTTACAGGCAACTCAATGACACAAAGTACTATAAAAGCCTTAAGAAGCCTATCTTTAAGGACACTATTCCTTTAGTCACAGAAATACTCCAAAAACTGCAAACCAAAAAGTTCATCAATGCCAAACAGAGGTCCTTTTTGATGGGGGATGCCGAACCCAGACCTAGGCTATTTTATATGTTGCCAAAAATACACAAGGCCAGAGACAAGTGGAGCCTTCCCAATGTAATTCCACCTGGAAGGCCCATTGTCTCGGATTGTGGTAGTGAGACATATGCCACAGCCCATTTTGTGGAGACATACCTCAATCCCATATCTATCAAACATCCCATTACATTAAAGACACATACGACTTTGTCAACAAAATTAAACTACTGCACATTCCAGCTGATGCCTTCCTGTTCACCATGGATGTGGACAGCCTTTACACAAATATCAACACAGACCAAGGCATGGAGGCGGTCAAAAATACCTTTCAGTTATATCCAGATTCCAAACGTCCAGATAAGGAAATATTACAACTCTTATACCTTAACCTTACCAGAAACGACTTTGAATTTGACGATAAATACTTTTTACAAATATCAGGCACGGCCATGGGTAAAAAATTTGCTCCCTCTTTTGCCAATATTTTCATGGCCCAGTGGGAACAATCAGCCTTATCACAGGCTCCCATTAAACCCTTACATTACTATAGATACCTAGATGATATTTGGGGAGTGTGGACACACTCTTTACAGGAGTTTGATACATTCTGCAATTTTCTGAACAACTTTAACAGTTCCATCACCATTAAATCTACACACAGTCTCACTGAGGTGGATTTTCTGGACACGACAACCTTTAAGGGCCCTAATTTCCAGCAAACAAACAGATTGGACATTAAAGTGTTCTTTAAAGCAACAGACACACATGCTCTATTGAATAAAAGCAGCCACCATCCCAAGCACACTTTTGCGGGCTTGGTTAAATCCCAATTTTTAAGATTCCACAGAATCTGCACAAGAATAGAGGACTTTGGGTTTGCCGTGAGGGTGCTGTGCAAGGTCTTGTCCACCAGAGGGTACTCTTGGTCTTTCCTTAGACAGGTCTACAGTACTTTCAAAACAGTTAAACCAATTAACGTGGACCCCATGATACCACTGGTCATATTCTACTCGGAGTCTGCCACTAAATTGGCCAGAGCCTTTAAGAATAATTTCAAAATACTCCAGGAACAAGGTGGTCTATTGGTGGACCACAGAATAATCACGGCCTACAAGAAGAACAACAATATACAGGATATACTCATCAAAGCCAAATTAACACCGTTGACTCAGAAGACTGAGGCTGCTCGCACTGAGTTTTACAAATTTGAACCCTGGGCATACAACAAACACACCAACCAGGTGTTCGCCACCCAAAAAAGTACCAACACTAAAACTAAAAATTGCATATATCTCATAAGTTGTCTCACGTGCTCGATGCAATATGTAGGTGAAACTGGCAATACACTACTGACACGATTCACCCAACATAGATATAACATCAGCCGTAAAAAAGACACTCACCTGCCCTTGGTTAGCCATTTCATTGAGCACGGGTGGAATAATCTGACCACTACTATCTTAGAGGCAAATCCCAATTGGTCCAAGAAACAGAGGAAATATCTGGAAAGACAATGGATTCACAAGTTGAACACCCGTCTCCCCTTTGGCCTCAATGAGAAATAACTCCACAACATGATAATATAATATAATAATATAACAATAATCATATCAAATTTGATAATATATATACAAAAAAACTTTATGTTATCATTCCTACTCTAATACCACCAGGCCTTGATAGGAGATAGATATCATTACATACATAGATATTAGCGAGTACACTAACCAGTGGGCAGTCTTTGACTGTCTGCTGTCCTCTCTTAACCTAACCCTAACCCTAACCCTAACCCTAACCCTAACCCTAACCCTAACCCTAACCCTAACCCTAACCCTAACCCTAACCCTAACCCTAACCCTCTAACCCTAACCCTAACCCTAACCCTAACCCTAACCCTAACCCTAACCCTAACCCTAACCCTAACCCTAACCCTAACCCTGCTTTTGCAGTTATGGGCTCGTGGTGGGTTCTCACAAGGGAATGCTTTATTGAGAGGATATGATTGGTTTAGTATGAAAATACATATATGTCCATTACACTATTATGAATCCCTATCGGGCAATACGTGGAGACAATATTGTTGACATCTTGCCACATTCCCCGTGATGATCGTCCATTTTGAGACCTGTCATGACCTCTTCTGTCGGGCCGCCTACCCCTAGTACTGTCTATCTATGCCTTGTTATATATGATGTGTTTATACCTCCTTAACATCACCACACACTCCCCTAACCCTAACCATTCACCTGTTTGCTGGAACTCAATTCTTATCTGCCATAGGTTTCCTTTACATGTGGAGACTCTATTCATCTCCCAATTTATATTCTGTGGAGAAATGGGTCGAGCTCATTCTAGAATGTAACTTAGCTACAACATAGTACCTATCTTACAATGCAATTCAATCACAAAATAACGCCCATTATCTTGTCTGTGGGATCCAACCACTGCACATTCCACTATATTCCCATCCACTACGAATGTAGGTAACCTGTTATTTAGATTCAGACAGACCATGACACACAGTCAGTCAAACACACTTCTCAGTGATGATAATAACTCTCCAATCTTTATATCAGACAGGCGGATCTTTTAGTTGTTGTAGGAGTGCTCCGCCAGGGGATATCCACCAGAGGGTGCTCTTGGTCTTCTCCTGGACAAGTCCACATCTCCTACAGTCCAAAACAACAACCATAGACAATATATACCAACTAAAACCAGATTCTTTATAGTATATATATATTTATATACAACATTGTGTCTAAAATTCAATTGAAATAAACACGAAAACTATACATCCAACAATAAGAGGCGATGTTTGGCCCTTTGGTTCTCAATTGAGAAAAAAACTTGAGTATAGTACTAACTACCAGCAGTAGATACATACTTAATACCAGAAGATATGTACATTTATTGTATATATTTACAAATACCATAAGAACAAAACAATTAATATAATATAATACCTATTAAATCATTATATAATAAATAACAATATCACAATTACCTTCTACTCTAATACCACCAGGCCTTGATAGGAGATAGATATCATTACATACATAGATATTAGCGAGTACACTAACCAGTGGGCAGTCTTTGACTGTCTGCTGTCCTCTCTTAACCTAACCCCGTCAGTGCTGTTTTTATGTTTTGTCATAATATTTATTTCCACATCGAGTGACATTATCCGGTGGTCTCCCCGGGTAGTGTCTTAGTCATGTTGGTTACGAGGGAACACTTTTGTGTCTACCACCTCAAACCTGAAGTTACTTTTATTTCTCTTTTTTCACTTTTCCATGTCCATTGCATGTACAGTATTACCACCGTACGTGTCATTGAGATATAGTCAGACACATAGATTGAGCGATCACTGTCACATCTACCTTTCTATATCTCAAGTTTGTTTTATTTCTCTTTTTTCAGTTTTCCATCTCCATCTCATGTAAAGTATCATTACCATACATGTCATTGGGATATAGCTATGTAATATATGTTTCTATATATTCAGGTAACACTCTTGTGTCCACCACCACTAATCCAAAGTTAATTTTGTTTTTCTTTGTTCTATTTCACATATCCATCTCATGTAAAGGATTACCATCGTGCATGACATTGGGATATAGTAACATATGTAGATGGGCTGTACACTGCCATTGTCACCTCTCTATATTTGAAGTTAATTTTTTTTCATTTTGTTCAGTTTTCCACATCCTTTTCATGTCAAGTATTATTACCATACATGTCATCGTGATATAACTGTGTGATATATGTTCCTATATATTGAGGTAACACTCTGGTGTCCACCACCGCTATCTAAAGTTATTTTTATTTCTTTTTGTTCTATTTTGCATGTCCATCTCATGTAAAGTATCACCACCTACATGACATTGGGACATAGTTATATTTATTTCAATATCTATCACGTATACCTACTGTGTAAATGCATAATATGCTTACATATGATTATAGGAAAATGATGTTTCTGAAAGGCCTGTACGAAGCATGTCACCACTCACGATATCCATGATGATCACCCTCTACCCGCTATGGTCCACATCGGCCACGGGTCCAATATAGTCCATTGACGTGGCAATTTTTGTATTGGTGCACAGTATCCCTACGTGCCTAATCCTAAGTCACAGACCCCCCAATTAGATTGTTATTATTATTATTTATTAGTGGAGGTTAACACCTTCCCTTCCCCTTACTCTTAACCTAACCATTCGGGCCTTATGCCTAATCCTAAATTCACATCCATCCATTTCACTCATATAGTCTTCATTTTCCCCACTATTGGCTTCCATTATTCACGCAGGAGCTTCTGGACTCCTGGAGTCCCTGAATGCAACCATTCACCGGCTCAAACCACCTTTTCTTCAAATTTCCGAGGGCCCCTGAATGCAACCATTTCCGGTCCAATTTTTTACAATTAGTTTATATCCAGTTTAATATAATTTTATTTTTTAGGTCTGCGCCCCCCTCTGGGGTCTAGACATTTTTCTAATCCCTTTCCCCTTGGGAAATTTTATTTCTTTACTTTTAATTCGTCCGGGATATCGCCAACTTTAGAGGTCACGGGGTGAAAGGTATATCCGCCCAACCCCCGCCTTCATCTCCCTCTTTCACTCTGGTCTTCATGCTGGAAGCACACCAATTAGCGCTCGTACAGGTACTTTCTCAAGATTGCTAGGCTGATGAAGGTTTTTTTGTAACCGAAACGTCCCGCCGTTAACTGCAACTATAAATAAACAAATCTATTTGATTAACATCATTTTCCAGTTTTTATCGAATTTTTTCAATACTCCCTAACGAACCAAGAAGTACTATTGAGAAGGAAACCTGTTACGTTATGGATGAACATTGCTACCCGTATCGCTGGACCAATGGCCCGTGCAATAGAGCTGGTAGGAACCGAAATAAATCCTTTTACTCCAACCGTGCTGAACTTTACGCGCCGAGGAGCCACGAGGTCCGCCATTTTTACCAAAATGGCGACGCCCATAGGGCCAGACGGGCGCCATTTTACGCGCCAGTTGTCGGATGGGGCCCTCTGGGGTTCTGCCCTTCACCGGAATGCTCCGGGGCCAGGTGTGACTGCCCAAGCCGTGGGCGTGGACCTGTGCTGTGGCTAGATCCCAGAGCCGAACGTCAACCTAGATCCAGGTATGATGACTATTATGACGAAGACCAACTATCACCGAGCAGTGAGGAGGAAGATTACCATTACCAAAATGAGGGGAGGGGCCGCGGTCGCCCAGTGTTTGCGACCAGTGGAGACGGGTCAGGCCACAGACCACATCCGGGCTCACGCACTGCTGGGCATCGGGCTCCGGTTGCGTGCCGCCCCGCACCTCCGAGACGAACCTCACCACCTCCCAGAGTGCAACCTTGCACCCCACCCCCTAGACCCAGACCACCCAGGACTCGTCCACCGACCACGCCGCCCCCCCAGACTCGTGGATACAGGGGAGCTGGACCAGTGACGTCACCGCCGCCCGACGACCCACCACCGAGAGACCAGAGTTTGGCCACGCCCTCATCTTACGGCATAGATGATCCAGATTTCGTGGCAAAGGCCAAAGCGATATGCAGATTGATCCGATCCATTCATCATATCTCCATCATCGGCGAGTCTTCGATTCTCAAGATAATTGACACGATCACTGCCAAACTGGCGTCCTCCATCAAGGCAGCGGCGTCAGACCCCAACGTCATGTCCATCAGAGATTCTGAGGCCGAACATTGGCTACGTGAGACGCTACTTGTCCTCAAACATCACCACAAAGCCTGCTTGGTTTAACCCCACGTAGGAATCCAGGTTTCATATTGGTAGTGTGAAATTTTATGCCTGTCATACGTATATCGGTAATATAACACCTCCATTGCCTTTAAGGCCTACGTTACTGCCATAGAGGGGTATCCTAGTTGGATGACGTCATGCCTTTTAACCTTTTTGTCCATTCAAGGTTTTTATCCCCCTCTCCTTACCCTTGAGTTTTAACTCTAATTAGACCCTAAACACTATTATACTATAATATTATCACCATCACACGTGAAATCTATATACCTGTCATATTTGTATTAGAACTATAATACCTCCATTGCCCTAAAGAGTATAATTACTGTTATGGAGGGCCATCCCATTTGGATTATGTCATGCCTCTTAGCTGTCTTTCTATTTTAGGGTTCCATTCCCCTCCTGGAAGTTAGTTCATAATTTCACTTTAAATCACCACTATCACTATACAATCGTCATCGTTATATTGACTTTAAGCAACATGACCACTAGAATGTTACTTCCATCACATTCAATCCCATCTTTTTTCTGGGCCTATGAGCAAGATTATCTTATTTTGTCTAGACCTCACAGGCTTGACGTGTGACTGGGTGTACAGTGTACTTTGTGGACATACAGAGTTTAGCACATACATTTCCATCGTATTTTCAGCAGTGGGAGGGAATTAGTATGCTTTTGCAGTTATGGGCTCGTGGTGGGTTCTCACAAGGGAATGCTTTATTGAGAGGATATGATTGGTTTAGTATGAAAATACATATATGTCCATTACACTATTATGAATCCCTATCGGGCAATACGTGGAGACAATATTGTTGACATCTTGCCACATTCCCCGTGATGATCGTCCATTTTGAGACCTGTCATGACCTCTTCTGTCGGGCCGCCTACCCCTAGTACTGTCTATCTATGCCTTGTTATATATGATGTGTTTATACCTCCTTAACATCACCACACACTCCCCTAACCCTAACCATTCACCTGTTTGCTGGAACTCAATTCTTATCTGCCATAGGTTTCCTTTACATGTGGAGACTCTATTCATCTCCCAATTTATATTCTGTGGAGAAATGGGTCGAGCTCATTCTAGAATGTAACTTAGCTACAACATAGTACCTATCTTACAATGCAATTCAATCACAAAATAACGCCCATTATCTTGTCTGTGGGATCCAACCACTGCACATTCCACTATATTCCCATCCACTACGAATGTAGGTAACCTGTTATTTAGATTCAGACAGACCATGACACACAGTCAGTCAAACACACTTCTCAGTGATGATAATAACTCTCCAATCTTTATATCAGACAGGCGGATCTTTTAGTTGTTGTAGGAGTGCTCCGCCAGGGGATATCCACCAGAGGGTGCTCTTGGTCTTCTCCTGGACAAGTCCACATCTCCTACAGTCCAAAACAACAACCATAGACAATATATACCAACTAAAACCAGATTCTTTATAGTATATATATATTTATATACAACATTGTGTCTAAAATTCAATTGAAATAAACACGAAAACTATACATCCAACAATAAGAGGCGATGTTTGGCCCTTTGGTTCTCAATTGAGAAAAAAACTTGAGTATAGTACTAACTACCAGCAGTAGATACATACTTAATACCAGAAGATATGTACATTTATTGTATATATTTACAAATACCATAAGAACAAAACAATTAATATAATATAATACCTATTAAATCATTATATAATAAATAACAATATCACAATTACCTTCTACTCTAATACCACCAGGCCTTGATAGGAGATAGATATCATTACATACATAGATATTAGCGAGTACACTAACCAGTGGGCAGTCTTTGACTGTCTGCTGTCCTCTCTTAACCTAACCCCGTCAGTGCTGTTTTTATGTTTTGTCATAATATTTATTTCCACATCGAGTGACATTATCCGGTGGTCTCCCCGGGTAGTGTCTTAGTCATGTTGGTTACGAGGGAACACTTTTGTGTCTACCACCTCAAACCTGAAGTTACTTTTATTTCTCTTTTTTCACTTTTCCATGTCCATTGCATGTACAGTATTACCACCGTACGTGTCATTGAGATATAGTCAGACACATAGATTGAGCGATCACTGTCACATCTACCTTTCTATATCTCAAGTTTGTTTTATTTCTCTTTTTTCAGTTTTCCATCTCCATCTCATGTAAAGTATCATTACCATACATGTCATTGGGATATAGCTATGTAATATATGTTTCTATATATTCAGGTAACACTCTTGTGTCCACCACCACTAATCCAAAGTTAATTTTGTTTTTCTTTGTTCTATTTCACATATCCATCTCATGTAAAGGATTACCATCGTGCATGACATTGGGATATAGTAACATATGTAGATGGGCTGTACACTGCCATTGTCACCTCTCTATATTTGAAGTTAATTTTTTTTCATTTTGTTCAGTTTTCCACATCCTTTTCATGTCAAGTATTATTACCATACATGTCATCGTGATATAACTGTGTGATATATGTTCCTATATATTGAGGTAACACTCTGGTGTCCACCACCGCTATCTAAAGTTATTTTTATTTCTTTTTGTTCTATTTTGCATGTCCATCTCATGTAAAGTATCACCACCTACATGACATTGGGACATAGTTATATTTATTTCAATATCTATCACGTATACCTACTGTGTAAATGCATAATATGCTTACATATGATTATAGGAAAATGATGTTTCTGAAAGGCCTGTACGAAGCATGTCACCACTCACGATATCCATGATGATCACCCTCTACCCGCTATGGTCCACATCGGCCACGGGTCCAATATAGTCCATTGACGTGGCAATTTTTGTATTGGTGCACAGTATCCCTACGTGCCTAATCCTAAGTCACAGACCCCCCAATTAGATTGTTATTATTATTATTTATTAGTGGAGGTTAACACCTTCCCTTCCCCTTACTCTAAACCTAACCATTCGGGCCTTATGCCTAATCCTAAATTCACATCCATCCATTTCACTCATATAGTCTTCATTTTCCCCACTATTGGCTTCCATTATTCACGCAGGAGCTTCTGGACTCCTGGAGTCCCTGAATGCAACCATTCACCGGCTCAAACCACCTTTTCTTCAAATTTCCGAGGGCCCCTGAATGCAACCATTTCCGGTCCAATTTTTTACAATTAGTTTATATCCAGTTTAATATAATTTTATTTTTTAGGTCTGCGCCCCCCTCTGGGGTCTAGACATTTTTCTAATCCCTTTCCCCTTGGGAAATTTTATTTCTTTACTTTTAATTCGTCCGGGATATCGCCAACTTTAGAGGTCACGGGGTGAAAGGTATATCCGCCCAACCCCCGCCTTCATCTCCCTCTTTCACTCTGGTCTTCATGCTGGAAGCACACCAATTAGCGCTCGTACAGGTACTTTCTCAAGATTGCTAGGCTGATGAAGGTTTTTTTGTAACCGAAACGTCCCGCCGTTAACTGCAACTATAAATAAACAAATCTATTTGATTAACATCATTTTCCAGTTTTTATCGAATTTTTTCAATACTCCCTAACGAACCAAGAAGTACTATTGAGAAGGAAACCTGTTACGTTATGGATGAACATTGCTACCCGTATCGCTGGACCAATGGCCCGTGCAATAGAGCTGGTAGGAACCGAAATAAATCCTTTTACTCCAACCGTGCTGAACTTTACGCGCCGAGGAGCCACGAGGTCCGCCATTTTTACCAAAATGGCGACGCCCATAGGGCCAGACGGGCGCCATTTTACGCGCCAGTTGTCGGATGGGGCCCTCTGGGGTTCTGCCCTTCACCGGAATGCTCCGGGGCCAGGTGTGACTGCCCAAGCCGTGGGCGTGGACCTGTGCTGTGGCTAGATCCCAGAGCCGAACGTCAACCTAGATCCAGGTATGATGACTATTATGACGAAGACCAACTATCACCGAGCAGTGAGGAGGAAGATTACCATTACCAAAATGAGGGGAGGGGCCGCGGTCGCCCAGTGTTTGCGACCAGTGGAGACGGGTCAGGCCACAGACCACATCCGGGCTCACGCACTGCTGGGCATCGGGCTCCGGTTGCGTGCCGCCCCGCACCTCCGAGACGAACCTCACCACCTCCCAGAGTGCAACCTTGCACCCCACCCCCTAGACCCAGACCACCCAGGACTCGTCCACCGACCACGCCGCCCCCCCAGACTCGTGGATACAGGGGAGCTGGACCAGTGACGTCACCGCCGCCCGACGACCCACCACCGAGAGACCAGAGTTTGGCCACGCCCTCATCTTACGGCATAGATGATCCAGATTTCGTGGCAAAGGCCAAAGCGATATGC
Organism: Ammodytes marinus; assembly: GCF_949987685.1. NCBI lineage: Eukaryota > Metazoa > Chordata > Actinopteri > Uranoscopiformes > Ammodytidae > Ammodytes > Ammodytes marinus. The sequence continues at coordinate 55,130 of NC_137231.1, forward strand.
AGATTGATCCGATCCATTCATCATATCTCCATCATCGGCGAGTCTTCGATTCTCAAGATAATTGACACGATCACTGCCAAACTGGCGTCCTCCATCAAGGCAGCGGCGTCAGACCCCAACGTCATGTCCATCAGAGATTCTGAGGCCGAACATTGGCTACGTGAGACGCTACTTGTCCTCAAACATCACCACAAAGCCTGCTTGGTTTAACCCCACGTAGGAATCCAGGTTTCATATTGGTAGTGTGAAATTTTATGCCTGTCATACGTATATCGGTAATATAACACCTCCATTGCCTTTAAGGCCTACGTTACTGCCATAGAGGGGTATCCTAGTTGGATGACGTCATGCCTTTTAACCTTTTTGTCCATTCAAGGTTTTTATCCCCCTCTCCTTACCCTTGAGTTTTAACTCTAATTAGACCCTAAACACTATTATACTATAATATTATCACCATCACACGTGAAATCTATATACCTGTCATATTTGTATTAGAACTATAATACCTCCATTGCCCTAAAGAGTATAATTACTGTTATGGAGGGCCATCCCATTTGGATTATGTCATGCCTCTTAGCTGTCTTTCTATTTTAGGGTTCCATTCCCCTCCTGGAAGTTAGTTCATAATTTCACTTTAAATCACCACTATCACTATACAATCACATCGTTATATTGACTTTAAGCAACATGACCACTAGAATGTTACTTCCATCACATTCAATCCCATCTTTTTTCTGGGCCTATGAGCAAGATTATCTTATTTTGTCTAGACCTCACAGGCTTGACGTGTGACTGGGTGTACAGTGTACTTTGTGGACATACAGAGTTTAGCACATACATTTCCATCGTATTTTCAGCAGTGGGAGGGAATTAGTATGCTTTTGCAGTTATGGGCTCGTGGTGGGTTCTCACAAGGGAATGCTTTATTGAGAGGATATGATTGGTTTAGTATGAAAATACATATATGTCCATTACACTATTATGAATCCCTATCGGGCAATACGTGGAGACAATATTGTTGACATCTTGCCACATTCCCCGTGATGATCGTCCATTTTGAGACCTGTCATGACCTCTTCTGTCGGGCCGCCTACCCCTAGTACTGTCTATCTATGCCTTGTTATATATGATGTGTTTATACCTCCTTAACATCACCACACACTCCCCTAACCCTAACCATTCACCTGTTTGCTGGAACTCAATTCTTATCTGCCATAGGTTTCCTTTACATGTGGAGACTCTATTCATCTCCCAATTTATATTCTGTGGAGAAATGGGTCGAGCTCATTCTAGAATGTAACTTAGCTACAACATAGTACCTATCTTACAATGCAATTCAATCACAAAATAACGCCCATTATCTTGTCTGTGGGATCCAACCACTGCACATTCCACTATATTCCCATCCACTACGAATGTAGGTAACCTGTTATTTAGATTCAGACAGACCATGACACACAGTCAGTCAAACACACTTCTCAGTGATGATAATAACTCTCCAATCTTTATATCAGACAGGCGGATCTTTTAGTTGTTGTAGGAGTGCTCCGCCAGGGGATATCCACCAGAGGGTGCTCTTGGTCTTCTCCTGGACAAGTCCACATCTCCTACAGTCCAAAACAACAACCATAGACAATATATACCAACTAAAACCAGATTCTTTATAGTATATATATATTTATATACAACATTGTGTCTAAAATTCAATTGAAATAAACACGAAAACTATACATCCAACAATAAGAGGCGATGTTTGGCCCTTTGGTTCTCAATTGAGAAAAAAACTTGAGTATAGTACTAACTACCAGCAGTAGATACATACTTAATACCAGAAGATATGTACATTTATTGTATATATTTACAAATACCATAAGAACAAAACAATTAATATAATATAATACCTATTAAATCATTATATAATAAATAACAATATCACAATTACCTTCTACTCTAATACCACCAGGCCTTGATAGGAGATAGATATCATTACATACATAGATATTAGCGAGTACACTAACCAGTGGGCAGTCTTTGACTGTCTGCTGTCCTCTCTTAACCTAACCCCGTCAGTGCTGTTTTTATGTTTTGTCATAATATTTATTTCCACATCGAGTGACATTATCCGGTGGTCTCCCCGGGTAGTGTCTTAGTCATGTTGGTTACGAGGGAACACTTTTGTGTCTACCACCTCAAACCTGAAGTTACTTTTATTTCTCTTTTTTCACTTTTCCATGTCCATTGCATGTACAGTATTACCACCGTACGTGTCATTGAGATATAGTCAGACACATAGATTGAGCGATCACTGTCACATCTACCTTTCTATATCTCAAGTTTGTTTTATTTCTCTTTTTTCAGTTTTCCATCTCCATCTCATGTAAAGTATCATTACCATACATGTCATTGGGATATAGCTATGTAATATATGTTTCTATATATTCAGGTAACACTCTTGTGTCCACCACCACTAATCCAAAGTTAATTTTGTTTTTCTTTGTTCTATTTCACATATCCATCTCATGTAAAGGATTACCATCGTGCATGACATTGGGATATAGTAACATATGTAGATGGGCTGTACACTGCCATTGTCACCTCTCTATATTTGAAGTTAATTTTTTTTCATTTTGTTCAGTTTTCCACATCCTTTTCATGTCAAGTATTATTACCATACATGTCATCGTGATATAACTGTGTGATATATGTTCCTATATATTGAGGTAACACTCTGGTGTCCACCACCGCTATCTAAAGTTATTTTTATTTCTTTTTGTTCTATTTTGCATGTCCATCTCATGTAAAGTATCACCACCTACATGACATTGGGACATAGTTATATTTATTTCAATATCTATCACGTATACCTACTGTGTAAATGCATAATATGCTTACATATGATTATAGGAAAATGATGTTTCTGAAAGGCCTGTACGAAGCATGTCACCACTCACGATATCCATGATGATCACCCTCTACCCGCTATGGTCCACATCGGCCACGGGTCCAATATAGTCCATTGACGTGGCAATTTTTGTATTGGTGCACAGTATCCCTACGTGCCTAATCCTAAGTCACAGACCCCCCAATTAGATTGTTATTATTATTATTTATTAGTGGAGGTTAACACCTTCCCTTCCCCTTACTCTAAACCTAACCATTCGGGCCTTATGCCTAATCCTAAATTCACATCCATCCATTTCACTCATATAGTCTTCATTTTCCCCACTATTGGCTTCCATTATTCACGCAGGAGCTTCTGGACTCCTGGAGTCCCTGAATGCAACCATTCACCGGCTCAAACCACCTTTTCTTCAAATTTCCGAGGGCCCCTGAATGCAACCATTTCCGGTCCAATTTTTTACAATTAGTTTATATCCAGTTTAATATAATTTTATTTTTTAGGTCTGCGCCCCCCTCTGGGGTCTAGACATTTTTCTAATCCCTTTCCCCTTGGGAAATTTTATTTCTTTACTTTTAATTCGTCCGGGATATCGCCAACTTTAGAGGTCACGGGGTGAAAGGTATATCCGCCCAACCCCCGCCTTCATCTCCCTCTTTCACTCTGGTCTTCATGCTGGAAGCACACCAATTAGCGCTCGTACAGGTACTTTCTCAAGATTGCTAGGCTGATGAAGGTTTTTTTGTAACCGAAACGTCCCGCCGTTAACTGCAACTATAAATAAACAAATCTATTTGATTAACATCATTTTCCAGTTTTTATCGAATTTTTTCAATACTCCCTAACGAACCAAGAAGTACTATTGAGAAGGAAACCTGTTACGTTATGGATGAACATTGCTACCCGTATCGCTGGACCAATGGCCCGTGCAATAGAGCTGGTAGGAACCGAAATAAATCCTTTTACTCCAACCGTGCTGAACTTTACGCGCCGAGGAGCCACGAGGTCCGCCATTTTTACCAAAATGGCGACGCCCATAGGGCCAGACGGGCGCCATTTTACGCGCCAGTTGTCGGATGGGGCCCTCTGGGGTTCTGCCCTTCACCGGAATGCTCCGGGGCCAGGTGTGACTGCCCAAGCCGTGGGCGTGGACCTGTGCTGTGGCTAGATCCCAGAGCCGAACGTCAACCTAGATCCAGGTATGATGACTATTATGACGAAGACCAACTATCACCGAGCAGTGAGGAGGAAGATTACCATTACCAAAATGAGGGGAGGGGCCGCGGTCGCCCAGTGTTTGCGACCAGTGGAGACGGGTCAGGCCACAGACCACATCCGGGCTCACGCACTGCTGGGCATCGGGCTCCGGTTGCGTGCCGCCCCGCACCTCCGAGACGAACCTCACCACCTCCCAGAGTGCAACCTTGCACCCCACCCCCTAGACCCAGACCACCCAGGACTCGTCCACCGACCACGCCGCCCCCCCAGACTCGTGGATACAGGGGAGCTGGACCAGTGACGTCACCGCCGCCCGACGACCCACCACCGAGAGACCAGAGTTTGGCCACGCCCTCATCTTACGGCATAGATGATCCAGATTTCGTGGCAAAGGCCAAAGCGATATGCAGATTGATCCGATCCATTCATCATATCTCCATCATCGGCGAGTCTTCGATTCTCAAGATAATTGACACGATCACTGCCAAACTGGCGTCCTCCATCAAGGCAGCGGCGTCAGACCCCAACGTCATGTCCATCAGAGATTCTGAGGCCGAACATTGGCTACGTGAGACGCTACTTGTCCTCAAACATCACCACAAAGCCTGCTTGGTTTAACCCCACGTAGGAATCCAGGTTTCATATTGGTAGTGTGAAATTTTATGCCTGTCATACGTATATCGGTAATATAACACCTCCATTGCCTTTAAGGCCTACGTTACTGCCATAGAGGGGTATCCTAGTTGGATGACGTCATGCCTTTTAACCTTTTTGTCCATTCAAGGTTTTTATCCCCCTCTCCTTACCCTTGAGTTTTAACTCTAATTAGACCCTAAACACTATTATACTATAATATTATCACCATCACACGTGAAATCTATATACCTGTCATATTTGTATTAGAACTATAATACCTCCATTGCCCTAAAGAGTATAATTACTGTTATGGAGGGCCATCCCATTTGGATTATGTCATGCCTCTTAGCTGTCTTTCTATTTTAGGGTTCCATTCCCCTCCTGGAAGTTAGTTCATAATTTCACTTTAAATCACCACTATCACTATACAATCGCCATCGTTATATTGACTTTAAGCAACATGACCACTAGAATGTTACTTCCATCACATTCAATCCCATCTTTTTTCTGGGCCTATGAGCAAGATTATCTTATTTTGTCTAGACCTCACAGGCTTGACGTGTGACTGGGTGTACAGTGTACTTTGTGGACATACAGAGTTTAGCACATACATTTCCATCGTATTTTCAGCAGTGGGAGGGAATTAGTATGCTTTTGCAGTTATGGGCTCGTGGTGGGTTCTCACAAGGGAATGCTTTATTGAGAGGATATGATTGGTTTAGTATGAAAATACATATATGTCCATTACACTATTATGAATCCCTATCGGGCAATACGTGGAGACAATATTGTTGACATCTTGCCACATTCCCCGTGATGATCGTCCATTTTGAGACCTGTCATGACCTCTTCTGTCGGGCCGCCTACCCCTAGTACTGTCTATCTATGCCTTGTTATATATGATGTGTTTATACCTCCTTAACATCACCACACACTCCCCTAACCCTAACCATTCACCTGTTTGCTGGAACTCAATTCTTATCTGCCATAGGTTTCCTTTACATGTGGAGACTCTATTCATCTCCCAATTTATATTCTGTGGAGAAATGGGTCGAGCTCATTCTAGAATGTAACTTAGCTACAACATAGTACCTATCTTACAATGCAATTCAATCACAAAATAACGCCCATTATCTTGTCTGTGGGATCCAACCACTGCACATTCCACTATATTCCCATCCACTACGAATGTAGGTAACCTGTTATTTAGATTCAGACAGACCATGACACACAGTCAGTCAAACACACTTCTCAGTGATGATAATAACTCTCCAATCTTTATATCAGACAGGCGGATCTTTTAGTTGTTGTAGGAGTGCTCCGCCAGGGGATATCCACCAGAGGGTGCTCTTGGTCTTCTCCTGGACAAGTCCACATCTCCTACAGTCCAAAACAACAACCATAGACAATATATACCAACTAAAACCAGATTCTTTATAGTATATATATATTTATATACAACATTGTGTCTAAAATTCAATTGAAATAAACACGAAAACTATACATCCAACAATAAGAGGCGATGTTTGGCCCTTTGGTTCTCAATTGAGAAAAAAACTTGAGTATAGTACTAACTACCAGCAGTAGATACATACTTAATACCAGAAGATATGTACATTTATTGTATATATTTACAAATACCATAAGAACAAAACAATTAATATAATATAATACCTATTAAATCATTATATAATAAATAACAATATCACAATTACCTTCTACTCTAATACCACCAGGCCTTGATAGGAGATAGATATCATTACATACATAGATATTAGCGAGTACACTAACCAGTGGGCAGTCTTTGACTGTCTGCTGTCCTCTCTTAACCTAACCCCGTCAGTGCTGTTTTTATGTTTTGTCATAATATTTATTTCCACATCGAGTGACATTATCCGGTGGTCTCCCCGGGTAGTGTCTTAGTCATGTTGGTTACGAGGGAACACTTTTGTGTCTACCACCTCAAACCTGAAGTTACTTTTATTTCTCTTTTTTCACTTTTCCATGTCCATTGCATGTACAGTATTACCACCGTACGTGTCATTGAGATATAGTCAGACACATAGATTGAGCGATCACTGTCACATCTACCTTTCTATATCTCAAGTTTGTTTTATTTCTCTTTTTTCAGTTTTCCATCTCCATCTCATGTAAAGTATCATTACCATACATGTCATTGGGATATAGCTATGTAATATATGTTTCTATATATTCAGGTAACACTCTTGTGTCCACCACCACTAATCCAAAGTTAATTTTGTTTTTCTTTGTTCTATTTCACATATCCATCTCATGTAAAGGATTACCATCGTGCATGACATTGGGATATAGTAACATATGTAGATGGGCTGTACACTGCCATTGTCACCTCTCTATATTTGAAGTTAATTTTTTTTCATTTTGTTCAGTTTTCCACATCCTTTTCATGTCAAGTATTATTACCATACATGTCATCGTGATATAACTGTGTGATATATGTTCCTATATATTGAGGTAACACTCTGGTGTCCACCACCGCTATCTAAAGTTATTTTTATTTCTTTTTGTTCTATTTTGCATGTCCATCTCATGTAAAGTATCACCACCTACATGACATTGGGACATAGTTATATTTATTTCAATATCTATCACGTATACCTACTGTGTAAATGCATAATATGCTTACATATGATTATAGGAAAATGATGTTTCTGAAAGGCCTGTACGAAGCATGTCACCACTCACGATATCCATGATGATCACCCTCTACCCGCTATGGTCCACATCGGCCACGGGTCCAATATAGTCCATTGACGTGGCAATTTTTGTATTGGTGCACAGTATCCCTACGTGCCTAATCCTAAGTCACAGACCCCCCAATTAGATTGTTATTATTATTATTTATTAGTGGAGGTTAACACCTTCCCTTCCCCTTACTCTAAACCTAACCATTCGGGCCTTATGCCTAATCCTAAATTCACATCCATCCATTTCACTCATATAGTCTTCATTTTCCCCACTATTGGCTTCCATTATTCACGCAGGAGCTTCTGGACTCCTGGAGTCCCTGAATGCAACCATTCACCGGCTCAAACCACCTTTTCTTCAAATTTCCGAGGGCCCCTGAATGCAACCATTTCCGGTCCAATTTTTTACAATTAGTTTATATCCAGTTTAATATAATTTTATTTTTTAGGTCTGCGCCCCCCTCTGGGGTCTAGACATTTTTCTAATCCCTTTCCCCTTGGGAAATTTTATTTCTTTACTTTTAATTCGTCCGGGATATCGCCAACTTTAGAGGTCACGGGGTGAAAGGTATATCCGCCCAACCCCCGCCTTCATCTCCCTCTTTCACTCTGGTCTTCATGCTGGAAGCACACCAATTAGCGCTCGTACAGGTACTTTCTCAAGATTGCTAGGCTGATGAAGGTTTTTTTGTAACCGAAACGTCCCGCCGTTAACTGCAACTATAAATAAACAAATCTATTTGATTAACATCATTTTCCAGTTTTTATCGAATTTTTTCAATACTCCCTAACGAACCAAGAAGTACTATTGAGAAGGAAACCTGTTACGTTATGGATGAACATTGCTACCCGTATCGCTGGACCAATGGCCCGTGCAATAGAGCTGGTAGGAACCGAAATAAATCCTTTTACTCCAACCGTGCTGAACTTTACGCGCCGAGGAGCCACGAGGTCCGCCATTTTTACCAAAATGGCGACGCCCATAGGGCCAGACGGGCGCCATTTTACGCGCCAGTTGTCGGATGGGGCCCTCTGGGGTTCTGCCCTTCACCGGAATGCTCCGGGGCCAGGTGTGACTGCCCAAGCCGTGGGCGTGGACCTGTGCTGTGGCTAGATCCCAGAGCCGAACGTCAACCTAGATCTAGGTATGATGACTATTATGACGAAGACCAACTATCACCGAGCAGTGAGGAGGAAGATTACCATTACCAAAATGAGGGGAGGGGCCGCGGTCGCCCAGTGTTTGCGACCAGTGGAGACGGGTCAGGCCACAGACCACATCCGGGCTCACGCACTGCTGGGCATCGGGCTCCGGTTGCGTGCCGCCCCGCACCTCCGAGACGAACCTCACCACCTCCCAGAGTGCAACCTTGCACCCCACCCCCTAGACCCAGACCACCCAGGACTCGTCCACCGACCACGCCGCCCCCCCAGACTCGTGGATACAGGGGAGCTGGACCAGTGACGTCACCGCCGCCCGACGACCCACCACCGAGAGACCAGAGTTTGGCCACGCCCTCATCTTACGGCATAGATGATCCAGATTTCGTGGCAAAGGCCAAAGCGATATGCAGATTGATCCGATCCATTCATCATATCTCCATCATCGGCGAGTCTTCGATTCTCAAGATAATTGACACGATCACTGCCAAACTGGCGTCCTCCATCAAGGCAGCGGCGTCAGACCCCAACGTCATGTCCATCAGAGATTCTGAGGCCGAACATTGGCTACGTGAGACGCTACTTGTCCTCAAACATCACCACAAAGCCTGCTTGGTTTAACCCCACGTAGGAATCCAGGTTTCATATTGGTAGTGTGAAATTTTATGCCTGTCATACGTATATCGGTAATATAACACCTCCATTGCCTTTAAGGCCTACGTTACTGCCATAGAGGGGTATCCTAGTTGGATGACGTCATGCCTTTTAACCTTTTTGTCCATTCAAGGTTTTTATCCCCCTCTCCTTACCCTTGAGTTTTAACTCTAATTAGACCCTAAACACTATTATACTATAATATTATCACCATCACACGTGAAATCTATATACCTGTCATATTTGTATTAGAACTATAATACCTCCATTGCCCTAAAGAGTATAATTACTGTTATGGAGGGCCATCCCATTTGGATTATGTCATGCCTCTTAGCTGTCTTTCTATTTTAGGGTTCCATTCCCCTCCTGGAAGTTAGTTCATAATTTCACTTTAAATCACCACTATCACTATACAATCGTCATCGTTATATTGACTTTAAGCAACATGACCACTAGAATGTTACTTCCATCACATTCAATCCCATCTTTTTTCTGGGCCTATGAGCAAGATTATCTTATTTTGTCTAGACCTCACAGGCTTGACGTGTGACTGGGTGTACAGTGTACTTTGTGGACATACAGAGTTTAGCACATACATTTCCATCGTATTTTCAGCAGTGGGAGGGAATTAGTATGCTTTTGCAGTTATGGGCTCGTGGTGGGTTCTCACAAGGGAATGCTTTATTGAGAGGATATGATTGGTTTAGTATGAAAATACATATATGTCCATTACACTATTATGAATCCCTATCGGGCAATACGTGGAGACAATATTGTTGACATCTTGCCACATTCCCCGTGATGATCGTCCATTTTGAGACCTGTCATGACCTCTTCTGTCGGGCCGCCTACCCCTAGTACTGTCTATCTATGCCTTGTTATATATGATGTGTTTATACCTCCTTAACATCACCACACACTCCCCTAACCCTAACCATTCACCTGTTTGCTGGAACTCAATTCTTATCTGCCATAGGTTTCCTTTACATGTGGAGACTCTATTCATCTCCCAATTTATATTCTGTGGAGAAATGGGTCGAGCTCATTCTAGAATGTAACTTAGCTACAACATAGTACCTATCTTACAATGCAATTCAATCACAAAATAACGCCCATTATCTTGTCTGTGGGATCCAACCACTGCACATTCCACTATATTCCCATCCACTACGAATGTAGGTAACCTGTTATTTAGATTCAGACAGACCATGACACACAGTCAGTCAAACACACTTCTCAGTGATGATAATAACTCTCCAATCTTTATATCAGACAGGCGGATCTTTTAGTTGTTGTAGGAGTGCTCCGCCAGGGGATATCCACCAGAGGGTGCTCTTGGTCTTCTCCTGGACAAGTCCACATCTCCTACAGTCCAAAACAACAACCATAGACAATATATACCAACTAAAACCAGATTCTTTATAGTATATATATATTTATATACAACATTGTGTCTAAAATTCAATTGAAATAAACACGAAAACTATACATCCAACAATAAGAGGCGATGTTTGGCCCTTTGGTTCTCAATTGAGAAAAAAACTTGAGTATAGTACTAACTACCAGCAGTAGATACATACTTAATACCAGAAGATATGTACATTTATTGTATATATTTACAAATACCATAAGAACAAAACAATTAATATAATATAATACCTATTAAATCATTATATAATAAATAACAATATCACAATTACCTTCTACTCTAATACCACCAGGCCTTGATAGGAGATAGATATCATTACATACATAGATATTAGCGAGTACACTAACCAGTGGGCAGTCTTTGACTGTCTGCTGTCCTCTCTTAACCTAACCCTAACCCTAACCCTAACCCTAACCCTAACCCTAACCCTAACCCTAACCCTAACCCTAACCCTAACCCTAACCCTAACCCTAACCCTAACCCTCTAACCCTAACCCTAACCCTAACCCTAACCCTAACCCTCTAACCCTGGTGCACAGTATCCCTACGTGCCTAATCCTAAGTCACAGACCCCCCAATTAGATTGTTATTATTATTATTTATTAGTGGAGGTTAACACCTTCCCTTCCCCTTACTCTAAACCTAACCATTCGGGCCTTATGCCTAATCCTAAATTCACATCCATCCATTTCATTCATATAGTCTTCATTTTCCCCACTATTGGCTTCCATTATTCACGCAGGAGCTTCTGGACTCCTGGAGTCCCTGAATGCAATCATTCACCGGCTCAAACCACCTTTTCTCCAAATTTCCGAGGGCCCCTGAATGCAACCATTTCCGGTCCAATTTTTTACAATTAGTTTATATCCAGTTTAATATAATTTTATTTTTTTAGGTCTGCGCCCCCCTCTGGGGTCTAGACATTTTTCTAATCCCTTTCCCCTTGGGAAATTTTATTTCTTTACTTTTAATTCGTCCGGGATATCGCCAACTTTAGAGGTCACGGGGTGAAAGGTATATCCGCCCAACCCCCGCCTTCATCTCCCTCTTTCACTCTGGTCTTCATGCTGGAAGCACACCAATTAGCGCTCGTACAGGTACTTTCTCAAGATTGCTAGGCTGATGAAGGTTTTTTTGTAACCGAAACGTCCCGCCGTTATATTGCAACTGTAAATAAACAAATCAACTTGATTAACATCATCTTCCGATCTTTTTTCGATTTTTAATAATTTTTTTCACACAACATTCTTGCTAATTACCACGAGCTAACACCACTGGTGCGTTATAACACCTTACTATGGATGAACGCTACAACCCACATGAATGGACCAAAGTCCAGAGCAGGAGATCTGGTAGGACCCGCTTTAAAGCTCCCTATATTAATCGCAATCGACATTATTCACCGGAGAATAACGAAGTTCGCCATTACTCATCTGATAAAAACGAGGTCCGTCAAGACTACAAAAATGGCGGCGCCCATAGCCCGGAGCGCGCGCCATCTTACGCTCAAGCGGTCAGATGGGGCCCGCGTAGACCTTATTCTTCACCGGAGTCTACCGGAACCAGGTACGAACACCCACGTCACGGGCCTAGACCTGCACCATGGCAAGCGCCTAGGGTTGAACATTACTCCAGATGGAGCCACGATGATCAATACCATGATTATATATCCTCACCAGAGAGGTACTATCACCGTGGCTATCCACACACTGCTAGATATCACAGTGGGGGGAGATATGATGATCGCCCATACGGCACCACCAGCAGAGATGGGTCACGGTACAGACCACCATCTAGTCCCCTTGATGTCGGGCGTCCCGCACCTGCTGCGCCGCCGCCTCTGATGCGACCTTCCAGACCTCATAGACGCAGCACGCCACCTCCCAGGGCGCGTCCGAGCACGCCGCCCCCTCGATTCCGACCACCCAGGGGTCGCCGACCGACCACGCCGCCCCCCCAGGTTCGTGGGCCCAGGGGAGCCAGACCAGGCACGCCACCACCGCGTGATCGACCACCTAGGGGTCGTAGACCGACCACGCCGCCCCCCCATACCCGTGGGCGCAGGGCAACCAGGCCAGGTACGCCACCACCACGTAATCGACCACCGAGGGGTCGCAGACCGGCTACGCCTCCACCACACTACAGAAGCGACCCGGATTTCGCAGCCAAGGCCAGGGTGACATGCAGGCTCATCAAAGCCACACATCACATGTCCAACATCAGCGGTAGGTCCATCCCCATCGCAATCGACAAACTCACCACCAAATTGGCGACTTCGATTAAACCGGCAGCGCCCAACCCCACCACCACTTCCCTCATAGAGGCCAACGCCAAGCAGTGGGAACAGGAGACGCTGCTAATTCTCAAGGATCATTACCAAGAGTGCTTGGACACAGACCTAGAGATCATGACCCATGTCGGTGGCGTCGACTGGCAACAGCCTTTTGGGGTGGCCACCACGTGGGCTAAGAAACAGCTGGGACAAAGGCTCTTACAACGCACTCTAGACAAAGTCCATTCCATGCTGTCTAATGCGCTGTCTATTCCAGAGGTCAGACCCACCCCCAGATCAACCAACACAGGGTCAGCCCCTCCGGGCCAACACCATGTCTTCACCAGACCCATGAAGGCGGTGCAGAAACGTCGCCACATCAACCCTCCAGACACAGAGGGTCCTAACGCAACCGATTCCTCCACCTGGTGGAATCCCGTTCTGCTAACCGGACCGACACCAGAGGGTCCGACCCCACTCTGCCAGAGGGTACCACGGGTGAGAGTCAGAACGTCTGCCAACGCTCCACCCTCAAAGCCATTGGACACAGAGCTACGTCATGAAGATCCACAACAGGACAGGGTCCAGCCTCACGCCACGAAGGAAGCACCGCGGACCAAGAAGGACACACCTACTCCTCTCCCATCTCTTCTCCCCCTCCCTTCTTCCCCCCTCCCCGCTCCTCTTCCCTCCTCCTCTTCCCTTTCCCTCTCCATCCCCCGTCTTCTCCCTCTCCCCCTTATAACCCCCTCCTCCTCCTCCTCCTCCTCCCCCCCCCCCCCCCCCCCTCCCCTCCCTTCAGTCCCCAGTCCCCCATTCCTCTCTGCCTCTTCTCTCTTCCAGCTCACGTCCACGCCCCTCCTCTTCAGGACAGACCTTCCCTACGGATGTGGAGGCACCTGGAACCCATCCCACGAGCACTGCTCTTCACAATGATGACTGCGACTCCATGGAGCTTTGGTCGGAGGCCAACGCTCCCCGCATGCCAACCGCCGAGGGGCCCACGGTCCCCGTTACAATTGACAGTGACAGTTTCACACCATCCAGTCCACAACCGGGGCCCAGCAGGTTACCCTCGCCTACCCTCACTCCACCTATTCTCATAGAGAACACTCACACCACACCTAACACAGGCACATCTGCATCACAACCCAAGCTATTATTCTCACCAGTCTACAGACCACATAGACATCTCAGCACAGGCAAAAACAGAGTCAAGGACTGGTCCCTCACCCCCACTAAGAAGTGGGTCATCATGGGGGACTCCAACCTCAATCGCATACCACCCTTCCAAGAGCCCGACCTCCAGATCGAGTCCTATCCGGGTGCAACGTTTAGGCATGCTGAAGCCATACTGGCAAAAACCACACACACTGACATTGTTGAGTCACTCGTGCTGTCCTTTGGCATCAATGACAGAGCTCAGAGGACAGAGGGGGCACTGATCGGCCACATACAGAGGGCTGTGAGAATGGCCACTCTTGCTTTTCCCCATGCCCTCATACTAATACCCGAACTGAATTTCTCTGAGTCCCTTCCAGAGGATGAACAACGCAACCTGAGACGGCTCAACCAACACATCGTCAGACAGTTCAACTTCATCCCCAGACTGCAGCAGAAGAGCTTCCAGGCTGAGGAAGACGGCGTCCACTGGACCATCCCCACCGCCAGGAAGATCCTCAAAGAATGGGTTGATATGTTAAAAGCAAACGCCCCGTGAAAACTGTTTTGTCTACGGGGTTTAAGAATGTCATTGTGTTAGCGCAGAAGTTTAACATTACTGCAGCTCAACTCTCCCTGCTTAACAAAGGCCTTAATTTCATACCGATCATCAGAGGAGAAAAAAATGTTAAAAATCAAACACAAATTGACATCAGAACCTACCATAGGAGACTCAAATTAGCTGCACATTTTGAGCACACTAGGGAAACTAGTCCACTCCCATTTATGCCAAAATCCACATGGGTACCACCAGAACCAACCGTGCCTTGGCCCTTAAGGCAACTAATACAGTCAGACGTGGAATGGTTCGACAACCACTACGTTGCCAAATGCAACACGACTAACCTAGATCAATTTGAACTGGAAGCCCTTAAACAACTAAAAAGCAACAAAAATATAGTCATCAAACCAGCTGATAAAGGCAGCTCTGTTGTCGTTTTGGACAGAGAGCAATACCTGTGGGAGGGTTACAGGCAACTTAATGACACAAAGTACTATAAAAGCCTCAAGAAGCCTATCTTTAAGGACACTATTCCTTTAGTCACAGAAATACTCCAAAAACTGCAAACCAAAAAGTTCATCAATGCCAAACAGAGGTCCTTTTTGATGGGGGATGCCGAACCCAGACCTAGGCTATTTTATATGTTGCCAAAAATACACAAGGCCAGAGACAAGTGGAGCCTTCCCAATGTAATTCCACCTGGAAGGCCCATTGTCTCGGATTGTGGTAGTGAGACATATGCCACAGCCCATTTTGTGGAGACATACCTCAATCCCATATCTATCAAACATCCCAGTTACATTAAAGACACATACGACTTTGTCAACAAAATTAAACTACTGCACATTCCAGCTGATGCCTTCCTGTTCACCATGGATGTGGACAGCCTTTACACAAATATCAACACAGACCAAGGCATGGAGGCGGTCAAAAATACCTTTCAGTTATATCCAGATTCCAAACGTCCAGATAAGGAAATATTACAACTCTTATACCTTAACCTTACCAGAAACGACTTTGAATTTGACGATAAATACTTTTTACAAATATCAGGCACGGCCATGGGTAAAAAATTTGCTCCCTCTTTTGCCAATATTTTCATGGCCCAGTGGGAACAATCAGCCTTATCACAGGCTCCCATTAAACCCTTACATTACTATAGATACCTAGATGATATTTGGGGAGTGTGGACACACTCTTTACAGGAGTTTGATACATTCTGCAATTTTCTGAACAACTTTAACAGTTCCATCACCATTAAATCAACACACAGTCTCACTGAGGTGGATTTTCTGGACACGACAACCTTTAAGGGCCCTAATTTCCAGCAAACAAACAGATTGGACATTAAAGTGTTCTTTAAAGCAACAGACACACATGCTCTATTGAATAAAAGCAGCCACCATCCCAAGCACACTTTTGCGGGCTTGGTCAAATCCCAATTTTTAAGATTCCACAGAATCTGCACAAGAATAGAGGACTTTGGGTTTGCCGTGAGGGTGCTGTGCAAGGTCTTGTCCACCAGAGGGTACTCTTGGTCTTTCCTTAGACAGGTCTACAGTACTTTCAAAACAGTTAAACCAATTAACGTGGACCCCATGATACCACTGGTCATATTCTACTCGGAGTCTGCCACTAAATTGGCCAGAGCCTTTAAGAATAATTTCAAAATACTCCAGGAACAAGGTGGTCTATTGGTGGACCACAGAATAATCACGGCCTACAAGAAGAACAACAATATACAGGATATACTCATCAAAGCCAAATTAACACCGTTGACTCAGAAGACTGAGGCTGCTCGCACTGAGTTTTACAAATTTAAACCCTGGGCATACAACAAACACACCAACCAGGTGTTCGCCACCCAAAAAAGTACCAACACTAAAACTAAAAATTGCATATATCTCATAAGTTGTCTCACGTGCTCGATGCAATATGTAGGTGAAACTGGCAATACACTACTGACACGATTCACCCAACATAGATATAACATCAGCCGTAAAAAAGACACTCACCTGCCCTTGGTTAGCCATTTCATTGAGCACGGGTGGAATAATCTGACCACTACTATCTTAGAGGCAAATCCCAATTGGTCCAAGAAACAGAGGAAATATCTGGAAAGACAATGGATTCACAAGTTGAACACCCGTCTCCCCTTTGGCCTCAATGAGAAATAACTCCACAACATGATAATATAATATAATAATATAACAATAATCATATCAAATTTGATAATATATATACAAAAAAATTTTATGTTATCATTCCTACTCTAATACCACCAGGCCTTGATAGGAGATAGATATCATTACATACATAGATATTAGCGAGTACACTAACCAGTGGGCAGTCTTTGACTGTCTGCTGTCCTCTCTTAACCTAACCCCGTCAGTGCTGTTTTTATGTTTTGTCATAATATTTATTTCCACATCGAGTGACATTATCCGGCGGCCTCCCCGGGTAGTGTCTTAGTCATGTTGGTTACGAGGGAACACTTTTGTGTCTACCACCTCAAACCTGAAGTTACTTTTATTTCTCTTTTTTCACTTTTCCATGTCCATTGCATGTACAGTATTACCACCGTACGTGTCATTGAGATATAGTCAGACACATAGATTGAGCGATCACTGTCACATCTACCTTTCTATATCTCAAGTTTGTTTTATTTCCCTTTTTTCAGTTTTCCATCTCCATCTCATGTAAAGTATCATTACCATACATGTCATTGGGATATAGCTATGTAATATATGTTTCTATATATTCAGGTAACACTCTTGTGTCCACCACCACTAATCCAAAGTTAATTTTGTTTTTCCTTGTTCTATTTCACATATCCATCTCATGTAAAGGATTACCATCGTGCATGACATTGGGATATAGTAACATATGTAGATGGGCTGTACACTGCCATTGTCACCTCTCTATATTTGAAGTTAATTTTTTTTCATTTTGTTCAGTTTTCCACATCCTTTTCATGTCAAGTATTATTACCATACATGTCATCGTGATATAACTGTGTGATATATGTTCCTATATATTGAGTTAACACTCTGGTGTCCACCACCGCTATCTAAAGTTATTTTTATTTCTTTTTGTTCTATTTTGCATGTCCATCTCATGTAAAGTATCACCACCTACATGACATTGGGACATAGTTATATTTATTTCAATATCTATCACGTATACCTACTGTGTAAATGCATAATATGCTTACATATGACTATAGGAAAATGATGTTTCTGAAAGGCCTGTACGAAGCATGTCACCACTCGCGATATCCATGATGATCACCTTCTACCCGCTATGGTCCACATCGGCCACGGGTCCAATATAGTCCATTGACGTGGCAATTTTTGTATTGGTGCACAGTATCCCTACGTGCCTAATCCTAAGTCACAGACCCCCCAATTAGATTGTTATTATTATTATTTATTAGTGGAGGTTAACACCTTCCCTTCCCCTTACTCTAAACCTAACCATTCGGGCCTTATGCCTAATCCTAAATTCACATCCATCCATTTCATTCATATAGTCTTCATTTTCCCCACTATTGGCTTCCATTATTCACGCAGGAGCTTCTGGACTCCTGGAGTCCCTGAATGCAATCATTCACCGGCTCAAACCACCTTTTCTCCAAATTTCCGAGGGCCCCTGAATGCAACCATTTCCGGTCCAATTTTTTACAATTAGTTTATATCCAGTTTAATATAATTTTATTTTTTTAGGTCTGCGCCCCCCTCTGGGGTCTAGACATTTTTCTAATCCCTTTCCCCTTGGGAAATTTTATTTCTTTACTTTTAATTCGTCCGGGATATCGCCAACTTTAGAGGTCACGGGGTGAAAGGTATATCCGCCCAACCCCCGCCTTCATCTCCCTCTTTCACTCTGGTCTTCATGCTGGAAGCACACCAATTAGCGCTCGTACAGGTACTTTCTCAAGATTGCTAGGCTGATGAAGGTTTTTTTGTAACCGAAACGTCCCGCCGTTATATTGCAACTGTAAATAAACAAATCAACTTGATTAACATCATCTTCCGATCTTTTTTCGATTTTTAATAATTTTTTTCACACAACATTCTTGCTAATTACCACGAGCTAACACCACTGGTGCGTTATAACACCTTACTATGGATGAACGCTACAACCCACATGAATGGACCAAAGTCCAGAGCAGGAGATCTGGTAGGACCCGCTTTAAAGCTCCCTATATTAATCGCAATCGACATTATTCACCGGAGAATAACGAAGTTCGCCATTACTCATCTGATAAAAACGAGGTCCGTCAAGACTACAAAAATGGCGGCGCCCATAGCCCGGAGCGCGCGCCATCTTACGCTCAAGCGGTCAGATGGGGCCCGCGTAGACCTTATTCTTCACCGGAGTCTACCGGAACCAGGTACGAACACCCACGTCACGGGCCTAGACCTGCACCATGGCAAGCGCCTAGGGTTGAACATTACTCCAGATGGAGCCACGATGATCAATACCATGATTATATATCCTCACCAGAGAGGTACTATCACCGTGGCTATCCACACACTGCTAGATATCACAGTGGGGGGAGATATGATGATCGCCCATACGGCACCACCAGCAGAGATGGGTCACGGTACAGACCACCATCTAGTCCCCTTGATGTCGGGCGTCCCGCACCTGCTGCGCCGCCGCCTCTGATGCGACCTTCCAGACCTCATAGACGCAGCACGCCACCTCCCAGGGCGCGTCCGAGCACGCCGCCCCCTCGATTCCGACCACCCAGG
The DNA here is from genome assembly GCF_949987685.1 of Ammodytes marinus. Lineage (NCBI taxonomy): Eukaryota > Metazoa > Chordata > Actinopteri > Uranoscopiformes > Ammodytidae > Ammodytes > Ammodytes marinus. The sequence continues at coordinate 74,608 of NC_137231.1, forward strand.
GGTCGCCGACCGACCACGCCGCCCCCCCAGGTTCGTGGGCCCAGGGGAGCCAGACCAGGCACGCCACCACCGCGTGATCGACCACCTAGGGGTCGTAGACCGACCACGCCGCCCCCCCATACCCGTGGGCGCAGGGCAACCAGGCCAGGTACGCCACCACCACGTAATCGACCACCGAGGGGTCGCAGACCGGCTACGCCTCCACCACACTACAGAAGCGACCCGGATTTCGCAGCCAAGGCCAGGGTGACATGCAGGCTCATCAAAGCCACACATCACATGTCCAACATCAGCGGTAGGTCCATCCCCATCGCAATCGACAAACTCACCACCAAATTGGCGACTTCGATTAAACCGGCAGCGCCCAACCCCACCACCACTTCCCTCATAGAGGCCAACGCCAAGCAGTGGGAACAGGAGACGCTGCTAATTCTCAAGGATCATTACCAAGAGTGCTTGGACACAGACCTAGAGATCATGACCCATGTCGGTGGCGTCGACTGGCAACAGCCTTTTGGGGTGGCCACCACGTGGGCTAAGAAACAGCTGGGACAAAGGCTCTTACAACGCACTCTAGACAAAGTCCATTCCATGCTGTCTAATGCGCTGTCTATTCCAGAGGTCAGACCCACCCCCAGATCAACCAACACAGGGTCAGCCCCTCCGGGCCAACACCATGTCTTCACCAGACCCATGAAGGCGGTGCAGAAACGTCGCCACATCAACCCTCCAGACACAGAGGGTCCTAACGCAACCGATTCCTCCACCTGGTGGAATCCCGTTCTGCTAACCGGACCGACACCAGAGGGTCCGACCCCACTCTGCCAGAGGGTACCACGGGTGAGAGTCAGAACGTCTGCCAACGCTCCACCCTCAAAGCCATTGGACACAGAGCTACGTCATGAAGATCCACAACAGGACAGGGTCCAGCCTCACGCCACGAAGGAAGCACCGCGGACCAAGAAGGACACACCTACTCCTCTCCCATCTCTTCTCCCCCTCCCTTCTTCCCCCCTCCCCGCTCCTCTTCCCTCCTCCTCTTCCCTTTCCCTCTCCATCCCCCGTCTTCTCCCTCTCCCCCTTATAACCCCCTCCTCCTCCTCCTCCTCCTCCCCCCCCCCCCCCCCCCTCCCCTCCCTTCAGTCCCCAGTCCCCCATTCCTCTCTGCCTCTTCTCTCTTCCAGCTCACGTCCACGCCCCTCCTCTTCAGGACAGACCTTCCCTACGGATGTGGAGGCACCTGGAACCCATCCCACGAGCACTGCTCTTCACAATGATGACTGCGACTCCATGGAGCTTTGGTCGGAGGCCAACGCTCCCCGCATGCCAACCGCCGAGGGGCCCACGGTCCCCGTTACAATTGACAGTGACAGTTTCACACCATCCAGTCCACAACCGGGGCCCAGCAGGTTACCCTCGCCTACCCTCACTCCACCTATTCTCATAGAGAACACTCACACCACACCTAACACAGGCACATCTGCATCACAACCCAAGCTATTATTCTCACCAGTCTACAGACCACATAGACATCTCAGCACAGGCAAAAACAGAGTCAAGGACTGGTCCCTCACCCCCACTAAGAAGTGGGTCATCATGGGGGACTCCAACCTCAATCGCATACCACCCTTCCAAGAGCCCGACCTCCAGATCGAGTCCTATCCGGGTGCAACGTTTAGGCATGCTGAAGCCATACTGGCAAAAACCACACACACTGACATTGTTGAGTCACTCGTGCTGTCCTTTGGCATCAATGACAGAGCTCAGAGGACAGAGGGGGCACTGATCGGCCACATACAGAGGGCTGTGAGAATGGCCACTCTTGCTTTTCCCCATGCCCTCATACTAATACCCGAACTGAATTTCTCTGAGTCCCTTCCAGAGGATGAACAACGCAACCTGAGACGGCTCAACCAACACATCGTCAGACAGTTCAACTTCATCCCCAGACTGCAGCAGAAGAGCTTCCAGGCTGAGGAAGACGGCGTCCACTGGACCATCCCCACCGCCAGGAAGATCCTCAAAGAATGGGTTGATATGTTAAAAGCAAACGCCCCGTGAAAACTGTTTTGTCTACGGGGTTTAAGAATGTCATTGTGTTAGCGCAGAAGTTTAACATTACTGCAGCTCAACTCTCCCTGCTTAACAAAGGCCTTAATTTCATACCGATCATCAGAGGAGAAAAAAATGTTAAAAATCAAACACAAATTGACATCAGAACCTACCATAGGAGACTCAAATTAGCTGCACATTTTGAGCACACTAGGGAAACTAGTCCACTCCCATTTATGCCAAAATCCACATGGGTACCACCAGAACCAACCGTGCCTTGGCCCTTAAGGCAACTAATACAGTCAGACGTGGAATGGTTCGACAACCACTACGTTGCCAAATGCAACACGACTAACCTAGATCAATTTGAACTGGAAGCCCTTAAACAACTAAAAAGCAACAAAAATATAGTCATCAAACCAGCTGATAAAGGCAGCTCTGTTGTCGTTTTGGACAGAGAGCAATACCTGTGGGAGGGTTACAGGCAACTTAATGACACAAAGTACTATAAAAGCCTCAAGAAGCCTATCTTTAAGGACACTATTCCTTTAGTCACAGAAATACTCCAAAAACTGCAAACCAAAAAGTTCATCAATGCCAAACAGAGGTCCTTTTTGATGGGGGATGCCGAACCCAGACCTAGGCTATTTTATATGTTGCCAAAAATACACAAGGCCAGAGACAAGTGGAGCCTTCCCAATGTAATTCCACCTGGAAGGCCCATTGTCTCGGATTGTGGTAGTGAGACATATGCCACAGCCCATTTTGTGGAGACATACCTCAATCCCATATCTATCAAACATCCCAGTTACATTAAAGACACATACGACTTTGTCAACAAAATTAAACTACTGCACATTCCAGCTGATGCCTTCCTGTTCACCATGGATGTGGACAGCCTTTACACAAATATCAACACAGACCAAGGCATGGAGGCGGTCAAAAATACCTTTCAGTTATATCCAGATTCCAAACGTCCAGATAAGGAAATATTACAACTCTTATACCTTAACCTTACCAGAAACGACTTTGAATTTGACGATAAATACTTTTTACAAATATCAGGCACGGCCATGGGTAAAAAATTTGCTCCCTCTTTTGCCAATATTTTCATGGCCCAGTGGGAACAATCAGCCTTATCACAGGCTCCCATTAAACCCTTACATTACTATAGATACCTAGATGATATTTGGGGAGTGTGGACACACTCTTTACAGGAGTTTGATACATTCTGCAATTTTCTGAACAACTTTAACAGTTCCATCACCATTAAATCAACACACAGTCTCACTGAGGTGGATTTTCTGGACACGACAACCTTTAAGGGCCCTAATTTCCAGCAAACAAACAGATTGGACATTAAAGTGTTCTTTAAAGCAACAGACACACATGCTCTATTGAATAAAAGCAGCCACCATCCCAAGCACACTTTTGCGGGCTTGGTCAAATCCCAATTTTTAAGATTCCACAGAATCTGCACAAGAATAGAGGACTTTGGGTTTGCCGTGAGGGTGCTGTGCAAGGTCTTGTCCACCAGAGGGTACTCTTGGTCTTTCCTTAGACAGGTCTACAGTACTTTCAAAACAGTTAAACCAATTAACGTGGACCCCATGATACCACTGGTCATATTCTACTCGGAGTCTGCCACTAAATTGGCCAGAGCCTTTAAGAATAATTTCAAAATACTCCAGGAACAAGGTGGTCTATTGGTGGACCACAGAATAATCACGGCCTACAAGAAGAACAACAATATACAGGATATACTCATCAAAGCCAAATTAACACCGTTGACTCAGAAGACTGAGGCTGCTCGCACTGAGTTTTACAAATTTAAACCCTGGGCATACAACAAACACACCAACCAGGTGTTCGCCACCCAAAAAAGTACCAACACTAAAACTAAAAATTGCATATATCTCATAAGTTGTCTCACGTGCTCGATGCAATATGTAGGTGAAACTGGCAATACACTACTGACACGATTCACCCAACATAGATATAACATCAGCCGTAAAAAAGACACTCACCTGCCCTTGGTTAGCCATTTCATTGAGCACGGGTGGAATAATCTGACCACTACTATCTTAGAGGCAAATCCCAATTGGTCCAAGAAACAGAGGAAATATCTGGAAAGACAATGGATTCACAAGTTGAACACCCGTCTCCCCTTTGGCCTCAATGAGAAATAACTCCACAACATGATAATATAATATAATAATATAACAATAATCATATCAAATTTGATAATATATATACAAAAAAATTTTATGTTATCATTCCTACTCTAATACCACCAGGCCTTGATAGGAGATAGATATCATTACATACATAGATATTAGCGAGTACACTAACCAGTGGGCAGTCTTTGACTGTCTGCTGTCCTCTCTTAACCTAACCCCGTCAGTGCTGTTTTTATGTTTTGTCATAATATTTATTTCCACATCGAGTGACATTATCCGGCGGCCTCCCCGGGTAGTGTCTTAGTCATGTTGGTTACGAGGGAACACTTTTGTGTCTACCACCTCAAACCTGAAGTTACTTTTATTTCTCTTTTTTCACTTTTCCATGTCCATTGCATGTACAGTATTACCACCGTACGTGTCATTGAGATATAGTCAGACACATAGATTGAGCGATCACTGTCACATCTACCTTTCTATATCTCAAGTTTGTTTTATTTCCCTTTTTTCAGTTTTCCATCTCCATCTCATGTAAAGTATCATTACCATACATGTCATTGGGATATAGCTATGTAATATATGTTTCTATATATTCAGGTAACACTCTTGTGTCCACCACCACTAATCCAAAGTTAATTTTGTTTTTCCTTGTTCTATTTCACATATCCATCTCATGTAAAGGATTACCATCGTGCATGACATTGGGATATAGTAACATATGTAGATGGGCTGTACACTGCCATTGTCACCTCTCTATATTTGAAGTTAATTTTTTTTCATTTTGTTCAGTTTTCCACATCCTTTTCATGTCAAGTATTATTACCATACATGTCATCGTGATATAACTGTGTGATATATGTTCCTATATATTGAGTTAACACTCTGGTGTCCACCACCGCTATCTAAAGTTATTTTTATTTCTTTTTGTTCTATTTTGCATGTCCATCTCATGTAAAGTATCACCACCTACATGACATTGGGACATAGTTATATTTATTTCAATATCTATCACGTATACCTACTGTGTAAATGCATAATATGCTTACATATGACTATAGGAAAATGATGTTTCTGAAAGGCCTGTACGAAGCATGTCACCACTCGCGATATCCATGATGATCACCTTCTACCCGCTATGGTCCACATCGGCCACGGGTCCAATATAGTCCATTGACGTGGCAATTTTTGTATTGGTGCACAGTATCCCTACGTGCCTAATCCTAAGTCACAGACCCCCCAATTAGATTGTTATTATTATTATTTATTAGTGGAGGTTAACACCTTCCCTTCCCCTTACTCTAAACCTAACCATTCGGGCCTTATGCCTAATCCTAAATTCACATCCATCCATTTCATTCATATAGTCTTCATTTTCCCCACTATTGGCTTCCATTATTCACGCAGGAGCTTCTGGACTCCTGGAGTCCCTGAATGCAATCATTCACCGGCTCAAACCACCTTTTCTCCAAATTTCCGAGGGCCCCTGAATGCAACCATTTCCGGTCCAATTTTTTACAATTAGTTTATATCCAGTTTAATATAATTTTATTTTTTTAGGTCTGCGCCCCCCTCTGGGGTCTAGACATTTTTCTAATCCCTTTCCCCTTGGGAAATTTTATTTCTTTACTTTTAATTCGTCCGGGATATCGCCAACTTTAGAGGTCACGGGGTGAAAGGTATATCCGCCCAACCCCCGCCTTCATCTCCCTCTTTCACTCTGGTCTTCATGCTGGAAGCACACCAATTAGCGCTCGTACAGGTACTTTCTCAAGATTGCTAGGCTGATGAAGGTTTTTTTGTAACCGAAACGTCCCGCCGTTAACTGCAACTATAAATAAACAAATCTATTTGATTAACATCATTTTCCAGTTTTTATCGAATTTTTTCAATATTCCCTAACGAACCAAGAAGTACTATTGAGAAGGAAACCTGTTACGTTATGGATGAACATTGCTACCCGTATCGCTGGACCAATGGCCCGTGCAATAGAGCTGGTAGGAACCGAAATAAATCCTTTTACTCCAACCGTGCTGAACTTTACGCGCCGAGGAGCCACGAGGTCCGCCATTTTTACCAAAATGGCGACGCCCATAGGGCCAGACGGGCGCCATTTTACGCGCCAGTTGTCGGATGGGGCCCTCTGGGGTTCTGCCCTTCACCGGAATGCTCCGGGGCCAGGTGTGACTGCCCAAGCCGTGGGCGTGGACCTGCGCTGTGGCTAGATCCCAGAGCCGAACGTCAACCTAGATCCAGGTATGATGACTATTATGACGAAGACCAACTATCACCGAGCAGTGAGGAGGAAGATTACCATTACCAAAATGAGGGGAGGGGCCGCGGTCGCCCAGTGTTTGCGACCAGTGGAGACGGGTCAGGCCACAGACCACATCCGGGCTCACGCACTGCTGGGCATCGGGCTCCGGTTGCGTGCCGCCCCGCACCTCCGAGACGAACCTCACCACCTCCCAGAGTGCAACCTTGCACCCCACCCCCTAGACCCAGACCACCCAGGACTCGTCCACCGACCACGCCGCCCCCCCAGACTCGTGGATACAGGGGAGCTGGACCAGTGACGTCACCGCCGCCCGACGACCCACCACCGAGAGACCAGAGTTTGGCCACGCCCTCATCTTACGGCATAGATGATCCAGATTTCGTGGCAAAGGCCAAAGCGATATGCAGATTGATCCGATCCATTCATCATATCTCCATCATCGGCGAGTCTTCGATTCTCAAGATAATTGACACGATCACTGCCAAACTGGCGTCCTCCATCAAGGCAGCGGCGTCAGACCCCAACGTCATGTCCATCAGAGATTCTGAGGCCGAACATTGGCTACGTGAGACGCTACTTGTCCTCAAACATCACCACAAAGCCTGCTTGGTTTAACCCCACGTAGGAATCCAGGTTTCATATTGGTAGTGTGAAATTTTATGCCTGTCATACGTATATCGGTAATATAACATCTCCATTGCCTTTAAGGCCTACGTTACTGCCATAGAGGGGTATCCTAGTTGGATGACGTCATGCCTTTTAACCTTTTTGTCCATTCAAGGTTTTTATCCCCCTCTCCTTACCCTTGAGTTTTAACTCTAATTAGACCCTAAACACTATTATACTATAATATTATCACCATCACACGTGAAATCTATATACCTGTCATATTTGTATTAGAACTATAATACCTCCATTGCCCTAAAGAGTATAATTACTGTTATGGAGGGCCATCCCATTTGGATTATGTCATGCCTCTTAGCTGTCTTTCTATTTTAGGGTTCCATTCCCCTCCTGGAAGTTAGTTCATAATTTCACTTTAAATCACCACTATCACTATACAATCGCCATCGTTATATTGACTTTAAGCAACATGACCACTAGAATGTTACTTCCATCACATTCAATCCCATCTTTTTTCTGGGCCTATGAGCAAGATTATCTTATTTTGTCTAGACCTCACAGGCTTGACGTGTGACTGGGTGTACAGTGTACTTTGTGGACATACAGAGTTTAGCACATACATTTCCATCGTATTTTCAGCAGTGGGAGGGAATTAGTATGCTTTTGCAGTTATGGGCTCGTGGTGGGTTCTCACAAGGGAATGCTTTATTGAGAGGATATGATTGGTTTAGTATGAAAATACATATATGTCCATTACACTATTATGAATCCCTATCGGGCAATACGTGGAGACAATATTGTTGACATCTTGCCACATTCCCCGTGATGATCGTCCATTTTGAGACCTGTCATGACCTCTTCTGTCGGGCCGCCTACCCCTAGTACTGTCTATCTATGCCTTGTTATATATGATGTGTTTATACCTCCTTAACATCACCACACACTCCCCTAACCCTAACCATTCACCTGTTTGCTGGAACTCAATTCTTATCTGCCATAGGTTTCCTTTACATGTGGAGACTCTATTCATCTCCCAATTTATATTCTGTGGAGAAATGGGTCGAGCTCATTCTAGAATGTAACTTAGCTACAACATAGTACCTATCTTACAATGCAATTCAATCACAAAATAACGCCCATTATCTTGTCTGTGGGATCCAACCACTGCACATTCCACTATATTCCCATCCACTACGAATGTAGGTAACCTGTTATTTAGATTCAGACAGACCATGACACACAGTCAGTCAAACACACTTCTCAGTGATGATAATAACTCTCCAATCTTTATATCAGACAGGCGGATCTTTTAGTTGTTGTAGGAGTGCTCCGCCAGGGGATATCCACCAGAGGGTGCTCTTGGTCTTCTCCTGGACAAGTCCACATCTCCTACAGTCCAAAACAACAACCATAGACAATATATACCAACTAAAACCAGATTCTTTATAGTATATATATATTTATATACAACATTGTGTCTAAAATTCAATTGAAATAAACACGAAAACTATACATCCAACAATAAGAGGCGATGTTTGGCCCTTTGGTTCTCAATTGAGAAAAAAACTTGAGTATAGTACTAACTACCAGCAGTAGATACATACTTAATACCAGAAGATATGTACATTTATTGTATATATTTACAAATACCATAAGAACAAAACAATTAATATAATATAATACCTATTAAATCATTATATAATAAATAACAATATCACAATTACCTTCTACTCTAATACCACCAGGCCTTGATAGGAGATAGATATCATTACATACATAGATATTAGCGAGTACACTAACCAGTGGGCAGTCTTTGACTGTCTGCTGTCCTCTCTTAACCTAACCCCGTCAGTGCTGTTTTTATGTTTTGTCATAATATTTATTTCCACATCGAGTGACATTATCCGGCGGTCTCCCCGGGTAGTGTCTTAGTCATGTTGGTTACGAGGGAACACTTTTGTGTCTACCACCTCAAACCTGAAGTTACTTTTATTTCTCTTTTTTCACTTTTCCATGTCCATTGCATGTACAGTATTACCACCGTACGTGTCATTGAGATATAGTCAGACACATAGATTGAGCGATCACTGTCACATCTACCTTTCTATATCTCAAGTTTGTTTTATTTCTCTTTTTTCAGTTTTCCATCTCCATCTCATGTAAAGTATCATTACCATACATGTCATTGGGATATAGCTATGTAATATATGTTTCTATATATTCAGGTAACACTCTTGTGTCCACCACCACTAATCCAAAGTTAATTTTGTTTTTCTTTGTTCTATTTCACATATCCATCTCATGTAAAGGATTACCATCGTGCATGACATTGGGATATAGTAACATATGTAGATGGGCTGTACACTGCCATTGTCACCTCTCTATATTTGAAGTTAATTTTTTTTCATTTTGTTCAGTTTTCCACATCCTTTTCATGTCAAGTATTATTACCATACATGTCATCGTGATATAACTGTGTGATATATGTTCCTATATATTGAGGTAACACTCTGGTGTCCACCACCGCTATCCAAAGTTATTTTTATTTCTTTTTGTTCTATTTTGCATGTCCATCTCATGTAAAGTATCACCACCTACATGACATTGGGACATAGTTATATTTATTTCAATATCTATCACGTATACCTACTGTGTAAATGCATAATATGCTTACATATGATTATAGGAAAATGATGTTTCTGAAAGGCCTGTACGAAGCATGTCACCACTCACGATATCCATGATGATCACCCTCTACCCGCTATGGTCCACATCGGCCACGGGTCCAATATAGTCCATTGACGTGGCAATTTTTGTATTGGTGCACAGTATCCCTACGTGCCTAATCCTAAGTCACAGACCCCCCAATTAGATTGTTATTATTATTATTTATTAGTGGAGGTTAACACCTTCCCTTCCCCTTACTCTAAACCTAACCATTCGGGCCTTATGCCTAATCCTAAATTCACATCCATCCATTTCACTCATATAGTCTTCATTTTCCCCACTATTGGCTTCCATTATTCACGCAGGAGCTTCTGGACTCCTGGAGTCCCTGAATGCAACCATTCACCGGCTCAAACCACCTTTTCTTCAAATTTCCGAGGGCCCCTGAATGCAACCATTTCCGGTCCAATTTTTTACAATTAGTTTATATCCAGTTTAATATAATTTTATTTTTTAGGTCTGCGCCCCCCTCTGGGGTCTAGACATTTTTCTAATCCCTTTCCCCTTGGGAAATTTTATTTCTTTACTTTTAATTCGTCCGGGATATCGCCAACTTTAGAGGTCACGGGGTGAAAGGTATATCCGCCCAACCCCCGCCTTCATCTCCCTCTTTCACTCTGGTCTTCATGCTGGAAGCACACCAATTAGCGCTCGTACAGGTACTTTCTCAAGATTGCTAGGCTGATGAAGGTTTTTTTGTAACCGAAACGTCCCGCCGTTAACTGCAACTATAAATAAACAAATCTATTTGATTAACATCATTTTCCAGTTTTTATCGAATTTTTTCAATATTCCCTAACGAACCAAGAAGTACTATTGAGAAGGAAACCTGTTACGTTATGGATGAACATTGCTACCCGTATCGCTGGACCAATGGCCCGTGCAATAGAGCTGGTAGGAACCGAAATAAATCCTTTTACTCCAACCGTGCTGAACTTTACGCGCCGAGGAGCCACGAGGTCCGCCATTTTTACCAAAATGGCGACGCCCATAGGGCCAGACGGGCGCCATTTTACGCGCCAGTTGTCGGATGGGGCCCTCTGGGGTTCTGCCCTTCACCGGAATGCTCCGGGGCCAGGTGTGACTGCCCAAGCCGTGGGCGTGGACCTGCGCTGTGGCTAGATCCCAGAGCCGAACGTCAACCTAGATCCAGGTATGATGACTATTATGACGAAGACCAACTATCACCGAGCAGTGAGGAGGAAGATTACCATTACCAAAATGAGGGGAGGGGCCGCGGTCGCCCAGTGTTTGCGACCAGTGGAGACGGGTCAGGCCACAGACCACATCCGGGCTCACGCACTGCTGGGCATCGGGCTCCGGTTGCGTGCCGCCCCGCACCTCCGAGACGAACCTCACCACCTCCCAGAGTGCAACCTTGCACCCCACCCCCTAGACCCAGACCACCCAGGACTCGTCCACCGACCACGCCGCCCCCCCAGACTCGTGGATACAGGGGAGCTGGACCAGTGACGTCACCGCCGCCCGACGACCCACCACCGAGAGACCAGAGTTTGGCCACGCCCTCATCTTACGGCATAGATGATCCAGATTTCGTGGCAAAGGCCAAAGCGATATGCAGATTGATCCGATCCATTCATCATATCTCCATCATCGGCGAGTCTTCGATTCTCAAGATAATTGACACGATCACTGCCAAACTGGCGTCCTCCATCAAGGCAGCGGCGTCAGACCCCAACGTCATGTCCATCAGAGATTCTGAGGCCGAACATTGGCTACGTGAGACGCTACTTGTCCTCAAACATCACCACAAAGCCTGCTTGGTTTAACCCCACGTAGGAATCCAGGTTTCATATTGGTAGTGTGAAATTTTATGCCTGTCATACGTATATCGGTAATATAACATCTCCATTGCCTTTAAGGCCTACGTTACTGCCATAGAGGGGTATCCTAGTTGGATGACGTCATGCCTTTTAACCTTTTTGTCCATTCAAGGTTTTTATCCCCCTCTCCTTACCCTTGAGTTTTAACTCTAATTAGACCCTAAACACTATTATACTATAATATTATCACCATCACACGTGAAATCTATATACCTGTCATATTTGTATTAGAACTATAATACCTCCATTGCCCTAAAGAGTATAATTACTGTTATGGAGGGCCATCCCATTTGGATTATGTCATGCCTCTTAGCTGTCTTTCTATTTTAGGGTTCCATTCCCCTCCTGGAAGTTAGTTCATAATTTCACTTTAAATCACCACTATCACTATACAATCGCCATCGTTATATTGACTTTAAGCAACATGACCACTAGAATGTTACTTCCATCACATTCAATCCCATCTTTTTTCTGGGCCTATGAGCAAGATTATCTTATTTTGTCTAGACCTCACAGGCTTGACGTGTGACTGGGTGTACAGTGTACTTTGTGGACATACAGAGTTTAGCACATACATTTCCATCGTATTTTCAGCAGTGGGAGGGAATTAGTATGCTTTTGCAGTTATGGGCTCGTGGTGGGTTCTCACAAGGGAATGCTTTATTGAGAGGATATGATTGGTTTAGTATGAAAATACATATATGTCCATTACACTATTATGAATCCCTATCGGGCAATACGTGGAGACAATATTGTTGACATCTTGCCACATTCCCCGTGATGATCGTCCATTTTGAGACCTGTCATGACCTCTTCTGTCGGGCCGCCTACCCCTAGTACTGTCTATCTATGCCTTGTTATATATGATGTGTTTATACCTCCTTAACATCACCACACACTCCCCTAACCCTAACCATTCACCTGTTTGCTGGAACTCAATTCTTATCTGCCATAGGTTTCCTTTACATGTGGAGACTCTATTCATCTCCCAATTTATATTCTGTGGAGAAATGGGTCGAGCTCATTCTAGAATGTAACTTAGCTACAACATAGTACCTATCTTACAATGCAATTCAATCACAAAATAACGCCCATTATCTTGTCTGTGGGATCCAACCACTGCACATTCCACTATATTCCCATCCACTACGAATGTAGGTAACCTGTTATTTAGATTCAGACAGACCATGACACACAGTCAGTCAAACACACTTCTCAGTGATGATAATAACTCTCCAATCTTTATATCAGACAGGCGGATCTTTTAGTTGTTGTAGGAGTGCTCCGCCAGGGGATATCCACCAGAGGGTGCTCTTGGTCTTCTCCTGGACAAGTCCACATCTCCTACAGTCCAAAACAACAACCATAGACAATATATACCAACTAAAACCAGATTCTTTATAGTATATATATATTTATATACAACATTGTGTCTAAAATTCAATTGAAATAAACACGAAAACTATACATCCAACAATAAGAGGCGATGTTTGGCCCTTTGGTTCTCAATTGAGAAAAAAACTTGAGTATAGTACTAACTACCAGCAGTAGATACATACTTAATACCAGAAGATATGTACATTTATTGTATATATTTACAAATACCATAAGAACAAAACAATTAATATAATATAATACCTATTAAATCATTATATAATAAATAACAATATCACAATTACCTTCTACTCTAATACCACCAGGCCTTGATAGGAGATAGATATCATTACATACATAGATATTAGCGAGTACACTAACCAGTGGGCAGTCTTTGACTGTCTGCTGTCCTCTCTTAACCTAACCCCGTCAGTGCTGTTTTTATGTTTTGTCATAATATTTATTTCCACATCGAGTGACATTATCCGGCGGTCTCCCCGGGTAGTGTCTTAGTCATGTTGGTTACGAGGGAACACTTTTGTGTCTACCACCTCAAACCTGAAGTTACTTTTATTTCTCTTTTTTCACTTTTCCATGTCCATTGCATGTACAGTATTACCACCGTACGTGTCATTGAGATATAGTCAGACACATAGATTGAGCGATCACTGTCACATCTACCTTTCTATATCTCAAGTTTGTTTTATTTCTCTTTTTTCAGTTTTCCATCTCCATCTCATGTAAAGTATCATTACCATACATGTCATTGGGATATAGCTATGTAATATATGTTTCTATATATTCAGGTAACACTCTTGTGTCCACCACCACTAATCCAAAGTTAATTTTGTTTTTCTTTGTTCTATTTCACATATCCATCTCATGTAAAGGATTACCATCGTGCATGACATTGGGATATAGTAACATATGTAGATGGGCTGTACACTGCCATTGTCACCTCTCTATATTTGAAGTTAATTTTTTTTCATTTTGTTCAGTTTTCCACATCCTTTTCATGTCAAGTATTATTACCATACATGTCATCGTGATATAACTGTGTGATATATGTTCCTATATATTGAGGTAACACTCTGGTGTCCACCACCGCTATCCAAAGTTATTTTTATTTCTTTTTGTTCTATTTTGCATGTCCATCTCATGTAAAGTATCACCACCTACATGACATTGGGACATAGTTATATTTATTTCAATATCTATCACGTATACCTACTGTGTAAATGCATAATATGCTTACATATGATTATAGGAAAATGATGTTTCTGAAAGGCCTGTACGAAGCATGTCACCACTCACGATATCCATGATGATCACCCTCTACCCGCTATGGTCCACATCGGCCACGGGTCCAATATAGTCCATTGACGTGGCAATTTTTGTATTGGTGCACAGTATCCCTACGTGCCTAATCCTAAGTCACAGACCCCCCAATTAGATTGTTATTATTATTATTTATTAGTGGAGGTTAACACCTTCCCTTCCCCTTACTCTAAACCTAACCATTCGGGCCTTATGCCTAATCCTAAATTCACATCCATCCATTTCACTCATATAGTCTTCATTTTCCCCACTATTGGCTTCCATTATTCACGCAGGAGCTTCTGGACTCCTGGAGTCCCTGAATGCAACCATTCACCGGCTCAAACCACCTTTTCTTCAAATTTCCGAGGGCCCCTGAATGCAACCATTTCCGGTCCAATTTTTTACAATTAGTTTATATCCAGTTTAATATAATTTTATTTTTTAGGTCTGCGCCCCCCTCTGGGGTCTAGACATTTTTCTAATCCCTTTCCCCTTGGGAAATTTTATTTCTTTACTTTTAATTCGTCCGGGATATCGCCAACTTTAGAGGTCACGGGGTGAAAGGTATATCCGCCCAACCCCCGCCTTCATCTCCCTCTTTCACTCTGGTCTTCATGCTGGAAGCACACCAATTAGCGCTCGTACAGGTACTTTCTCAAGATTGCTAGGCTGATGAAGGTTTTTTTGTAACCGAAACGTCCCGCCGTTAACTGCAACTATAAATAAACAAATCTATTTGATTAACATCATTTTCCAGTTTTTATCGAATTTTTTCAATATTCCCTAACGAACCAAGAAGTACTATTGAGAAGGAAACCTGTTACGTTATGGATGAACATTGCTACCCGTATCGCTGGACCAATGGCCCGTGCAATAGAGCTGGTAGGAACCGAAATAAATCCTTTTACTCCAACCGTGCTGAACTTTACGCGCCGAGGAGCCACGAGGTCCGCCATTTTTACCAAAATGGCGACGCCCATAGGGCCAGACGGGCGCCATTTTACGCGCCAGTTGTCGGATGGGGCCCTCTGGGGTTCTGCCCTTCACCGGAATGCTCCGGGGCCAGGTGTGACTGCCCAAGCCGTGGGCGTGGACCTGCGCTGTGGCTAGATCCCAGAGCCGAACGTCAACCTAGATCCAGGTATGATGACTATTATGACGAAGACCAACTATCACCGAGCAGTGAGGAGGAAGATTACCATTACCAAAATGAGGGGAGGGGCCGCGGTCGCCCAGTGTTTGCGACCAGTGGAGACGGGTCAGGCCACAGACCACATCCGGGCTCACGCACTGCTGGGCATCGGGCTCCGGTTGCGTGCCGCCCCGCACCTCCGAGACGAACCTCACCACCTCCCAGAGTGCAACCTTGCACCCCACCCCCTAGACCCAGACCACCCAGGACTCGTCCACCGACCACGCCGCCCCCCCAGACTCGTGGATACAGGGGAGCTGGACCAGTGACGTCACCGCCGCCCGACGACCCACCACCGAGAGACCAGAGTTTGGCCACGCCCTCATCTTACGGCATAGATGATCCAGATTTCGTGGCAAAGGCCAAAGCGATATGCAGATTGATCCGATCCATTCATCATATCTCCATCATCGGCGAGTCTTCGATTCTCAAGATAATTGACACGATCACTGCCAAACTGGCGTCCTCCATCAAGGCAGCGGCGTCAGACCCCAACGTCATGTCCATCAGAGATTCTGAGGCCGAACATTGGCTACGTGAGACGCTACTTGTCCTCAAACATCACCACAAAGCCTGCTTGGTTTAACCCCACGTAGGAATCCAGGTTTCATATTGGTAGTGTGAAATTTTATGCCTGTCATACGTATATCGGTAATATAACATCTCCATTGCCTTTAAGGCCTACGTTACTGCCATAGAGGGGTATCCTAGTTGGATGACGTCATGCCTTTTAACCTTTTTGTCCATTCAAGGTTTTTATCCCCCTCTCCTTACCCTTGAGTTTTAACTCTAATTAGACCCTAAACACTATTATACTATAATATTATCACCATCACACGTGAAATCTATATACCTGTCATATTTGTATTAGAACTATAATACCTCCATTGCCCTAAAGAGTATAATTACTGTTATGGAGGGCCATCCCATTTGGATTATGTCATGCCTCTTAGCTGTCTTTCTATTTTAGGGTTCCATTCCCCTCCTGGAAGTTAGTTCATAATTTCACTTTAAATCACCACTATCACTATACAATCGCCATCGTTATATTGACTTTAAGCAACATGACCACTAGAATGTTACTTCCATCACATTCAATCCCATCTTTTTTCTGGGCCTATGAGCAAGATTATCTTATTTTGTCTAGACCTCACAGGCTTGACGTGTGACTGGGTGTACAGTGTACTTTGTGGACATACAGAGTTTAGCACATACATTTCCATCGTATTTTCAGCAGTGGGAGGGAATTAGTATGCTTTTGCAGTTATGGGCTCGTGGTGGGTTCTCACAAGGGAATGCTTTATTGAGAGGATATGATTGGTTTAGTATGAAAATACATATATGTCCATTACACTATTATGAATCCCTATCGGGCAATACGTGGAGACAATATTGTTGACATCTTGCCACATTCCCCGTGATGATCGTCCATTTTGAGACCTGTCATGACCTCTTCTGTCGGGCCGCCTACCCCTAGTACTGTCTATCTATGCCTTGTTATATATGATGTGTTTATACCTCCTTAACATCACCACACACTCCCCTAACCCTAACCATTCACCTGTTTGCTGGAACTCAATTCTTATCTGCCATAGGTTTCCTTTACATGTGGAGACTCTATTCATCTCCCAATTTATATTCTGTGGAGAAATGGGTCGAGCTCATTCTAGAATGTAACTTAGCTACAACATAGTACCTATCTTACAATGCAATTCAATCACAAAATAACGCCCATTATCTTGTCTGTGGGATCCAACCACTGCACATTCCACTATATTCCCATCCACTACGAATGTAGGTAACCTGTTATTTAGATTCAGACAGACCATGACACACAGTCAGTCAAACACACTTCTCAGTGATGATAATAACTCTCCAATCTTTATATCAGACAGGCGGATCTTTTAGTTGTTGTAGGAGTGCTCCGCCAGGGGATATCCACCAGAGGGTGCTCTTGGTCTTCTCCTGGACAAGTCCACATCTCCTACAGTCCAAAACAACAACCATAGACAATATATACCAACTAAAACCAGATTCTTTATAGTATATATATATTTATATACAACATTGTGTCTAAAATTCAATTGAAATAAACACGAAAACTATACATCCAACAATAAGAGGCGATGTTTGGCCCTTTGGTTCTCAATTGAGAAAAAAACTTGAGTATAGTACTAACTACCAGCAGTAGATACATACTTAATACCAGAAGATATGTACATTTATTGTATATATTTACAAATACCATAAGAACAAAACAATTAATATAATATAATACCTATTAAATCATTATATAATAAATAACAATATCACAATTACCTTCTACTCTAATACCACCAGGCCTTGATAGGAGATAGATATCATTACATACATAGATATTAGCGAGTACACTAACCAGTGGGCAGTCTTTGACTGTCTGCTGTCCTCTCTTAACCTAACCCTAACCCTAACCCTAACCCTAACCCTAACCCTAACCCTAACCCTAACCCTAACCCTAACCCTAACTCTAACCCTAACTCTAACCCTCTAACCCTAACCCTAACCCTAACCCTAACCCTAACCCACATTCAGATTCCACATTCCACATTCAGATTCCACATTCAGATTCCAACTTTTTACATAGGGTTTTTAGAAAACTTCACCACAGACCATTACCAGACCACTCAAAATGGCCTGAAACGTGCTCCTAGACACTTCCTGGGGGAACTTTATTTTTTTGGACTCAACACTTAGAGAAATTTTCAATGACGCTCATTCATTCCCATTGGGCCAACGTTTTCGCTTATAACTCCAGAACCGTAGGTCCTAGAGACTTGAAACCAAGTTCCGTCAGACATAATTCGGGCACGTTGAACACACTGGAGTTGTCCCCGAGTCTCTACGACCTTCCGTTCAGGAGATACAGAACTTTTAAACATGAAAACACTCATAACTCGGAAACCAAAGCTCCTAAAGCCTCGGGGGTAGCACCATTGGAAAGCCCATACCAAAATTAGTCTAGTAGGCCACTTTAAATGTCAACTTTACCTTTTCAAGGAGAGTTATTTGACGATGGCCCTTTGGGCCATCCTGGTTAAAACCCCCTTATCCCTAACCCTAACCCTAACCCTAACCCTAACCCTAACCCTAACCCTAACCCATGTTTCGCTTATAACTCCAGAACCGTAGGTCCTAGAGACTTGAAACCAAGTTCTGTCAGACATAATTTGGGTACGCTGAACACACTGGAGTTGTCCCCGAGTCTCAACGACCTTCCGTTCAGGAGATACAGAACTTTTAAACATAAAAACACTTGAAACTCAAAGAAGGAAAGCTCGGAGAGCCTCGGGGGTAGCACCATAGGAAAGCCCTTCCCAAAAGTAGTCTAGTAGGCCACTTTAAATGTCAACTTTACCTTCTAATTTCACATTCCACATTCCACTTCCAGATTCCACATTCAGATTCCACATTCAGATTCCATATTCCACATTCCAATTCCACATTCAGATTCCACATTCCACATTCAGATTCCACTTCCACATTCAGATTCCACATTCAGATTCCACATTCCAACTTCCAATTCCACATTCCGATTCCACCTTTTACATAGGGTTTTTAGAAAACTTCACCACAGACCATTACCAGACCACTCAAAATGGCCTGGAACGTGCTCCTAGACACTTCCGGGGGGAACTTTATTTTTTTGGACTCAACACTTAGAGAACTTTTCAACCTTTTTTACACAGGGGGTCAATGGCAGCTATATGAAGGAAGTGAGCTTGAACTCCAAAACTTCGCACACATGTCTAGGGGCCCTGGGGCACCTCCCGAACCAAAAGGCCGCCCCTGTGCCCATGTCCCTCGCCGAGTGGCACAACGTTGACATTTTCAAATTCGATTTTCTATACCAAAACAAGCCGCCAGGGGGCCAAGATTTTGCACAGACGTAGCCCTCATCCATACCCACCACCCCATATGCTTCGAATTCCCACGCCCCTCTCCCTGTTCCCATGGCAGCGCTTTGAAATGGCCTCCCATGTTAAAAAAAGTTGCCACTAGGGGCGCCACATTTCGCAGGCATGTAGAGGGGGCCCAGGGCTACCACGGGCACTATCCAGAATTCCCATGCCCCTCTGTTTCTTTGAATGGCAGCACTTCAAAGCTTTCAAATCAAGATTGCAGTACCCAAACAAGCCGCCAGGGGCGCCACATTTCGGGAGCAGGTCCGCTGGGGCCAGACCTATCCGAGGGTGGTCTCGGAATTCCCATGCCCCTCTGTTTGCCTGAGCTAGGTCCAAAAAACCAACTTTTGAAAAGTGGTAAGTAGCCCTTAACCTAGCCCAGCTTCCACATTCAGATTCCACATTCCACATTCCAATTCCACATTCCACATTCAGATTCCACATTCCACATTCAGATTCCACATTCAGATTCCACATTCAGATTCCAGATTCCACATTCAGATTCCACATTCAGATTCCAGATTCCACATTCAGATTCCACATTCAGATTCCACATTCCACATTCAGATTCCACATTCAGATTCCACATTCCACATACAGATTCCACATTCAGATTCCACATTCCACATTCAGATTCCACATTCAGATTCCAACTTTTTACATAGGGTTTTTAGAAAACTTCACCACAGACCATTACCAGACCACTCAAAATGGCCTGGAACGTGCTCCTAGACACTTTCTGTGGGAAGTATTTTTGACTCCACACTTAGTCAAATTTTCACACAATTTCACTTGTACTCATTTGGCCATAACTTCTGATAGGAAGGTCATAAAGACCTACTTTCAACGGATTTGGAATCAGGAAGAGCCCCTCTTTCAACAGACATATTATGGGCCAAAACTCTACTGCGCATGCGCAGACCAAATCGGCCATAACTCGGGATAGAAACAACATAGAACCAAAATTTCAACGGATTCTGATCCGTCCCCACGCCTAGTATCTTGGTTAAAAATCTTGTGCAGTTGCCCCTCCCCTACCAGACGTTATTCCCAAAAAACCTGTTTTTCCATGTTAAAAAAAGTTACTCGGAAATGGCTAAAAATTGGTGAGCATGTAGTCCTGGCCAAGGGCTACAACAGGCACTGCTTGGAATTGTGTTGCCCCTCTGCGTTGGGGAGTTACAGAGCTTCAAACTTTTCAAATCGCGATTGCAGTACCCACAATCGCCACCAGGGGGACGAAACTTTTTCGGCCAATGCGCCTGGTCCCAAGGTATCCGAGGATGGTCTCGGTATGAGGTTGCCCCTCTGCGTTCAAAATTTACGTCCAAAAAACCACTTTTGAAAAGTGGGCAGATTGCTCTTAACCTAACCCTAACCCTAACCCTAACCCTAACCCTAACCCTAACCCTAACCCTAACCCTAACCCTAACCCAACCCTAACCCTAACCCTAACCCTAACCCTAACCCTAACCCTAACCCTCTAACCCTAACCCTAACCCTAACCCTAACCCTAACCCTAACCCTAACCCTAACCCTAACCTTACCACGACCCTTATCCTAACCCTAATCTCCGACTTTTACCTAAACTTAACCCTTTCACCTAACCCTAATACCGAGTTTTACCTAAACCTAACCCTGGCGTCTCGATAACAACCTTACCATGACCCTTATCCTAACCCTAATCGCCGACTTTTACCTAAACCTAACCCTGACGTCTCGATAACAACCTTACCATAACCTCTTATCCTAACCCTAGTCGCCGACCTTTACCTAACCCTAACCACTCTGAAATAACAAACCCGATAACGACAAATTTATCCAATAAAGGCTGACATGATTCTACTTCAACAAAACTCTCTCAAAGTTCCTACCAAAACCCGATATGGGAAGATCAAAAACCAGGAAATTTAGAATACAATTGGCATAAAACCGGATACACCCCGTGATTTGATCACCACGGGGGGGGCCTCCCTCGGAGGAGAGTGTCTAGTGAGAAATGGCCGAAACACTCTGTGATTCCGAGGTCCACTACTGATGAAATGTATCCCTAAATTTAGGATTTATCCACAAAAATAACAAGTCATTTAAACACGTTTATTCAAACCTAGAGTAAAACTACTCAAAAGACCTGAAATACAGAACCCTTTCTGGGGCAATCCTAAATCAAGTAACAAATCGCTCTGGACAAATTCTAAAGACCTGAAATACAGAACCCTTTCGAGGGCAATCCTAAGTCATGTAACTAATAACTCTGGATAAATTCTAAGACCGGAAATACAAAACCCTTTCCAGGGCAATCCTAAGTCATGTAATTAATAACTCTGGATAAATTCAAAGGATCGGAATGCTCTTTAACATAGAAGTAATGAAAAACTCAAGACAAGAAATACAGAACCCTGTTTAGGGCAATTTAAGTCAAGAAAACAAATCACGTGGGTAATATGGAATGAGAAGCTGCTGACAAACGTGCGTGGGTCCGTGCATTACCTTTTGGCACCCCAGTTCAACTGCCCAGTCGTCGGATGAAGCAGGGGGTGTCACTGAGATAGCTCAAACTACCTAACCCTAACCCTAACCCTAACCCTAACCCTAACCCTAACCCTCTCCCCTGCTCTTCAGCTTAGACCTGGGACAGTCTAGAATACATTGGTCAGAGGACCTCAGTGCTCTGACAGGACTGTGCAGAGAGTTTTACATTTTTAATTTTACATTCCACATTCCACTTCCACATTCCACATTCAGATTCCAACTTTTACATAGGGTTTTTAAAAAACTTCACCACAGACCATTACCAGACCACTCAAAATGGCCTGAAACGTGCTCCTAGGCACTTCCTGGGGGAACTTTTTGGACTCAACACTTAGAGATATTTTCAATGACGCCCATTAATTCCCTTCGGGCCGACGTTTTCGCTTATAACTCCAGAACCGTAGGTCCTAGAGACTTAAAACCAAATTCCGTCAGACATAATTCGGCAACGCTGAACACACTGGAGTTGTCCCCGAGTCTCTACGACCTTCCGTTCAGGAGATACAGAACTTTTAAACATAAAAACACTCATAACTCGAAAACCAAAGCTCCTAGAGCCTCGGGGATAGCACCATTGGAAAGCCCATCCCAAAATTAGTCTAGTAGGTCACTTTAAATGTCAACTTTACCTTTTCAAGGAGAGTTATTTGACGATGGCCCTTTGGGCCATCCTGGTTAAAACCCCCTTATCCCTAACCCTAACCCTAACCCTAACCCTAACCCTAACCCTAACCCTAACCCTAACCCTAACCCTGGCGTCTCGATAACAACCCTACCATAACCTCTTATCCTAACCCTATTCGCCGACCTTTACCTAACCCTAACCACTCTGAAATAACAAACCCGATAACATGATTCTACTTCAACATAAACTCTCTTAAAGTTCCTACCAAAACCCGATATGGGAAGATCAAAAACCAGGAAATTTAGAATACAATTGGCATAAAACCGGATACACCCCGTGATTTGATCACCACGGGGGGGGCCTCCCTCGGAGGAGAGTGTCTAGTGAGAAATGGCCGAAACACTCCGTGATTCCGAGGTCCACTACTGATGAAATGTATCCCTAAATTTAGGATTTACCCTAAAAATAACTAGTTATTAAAACACGTTTATTCAAAACTTAGTATAAAAAACACTCAAAGGACCTGAGATACAAATCCCTTTTTAAGGCCACTCCTAAATCAAATAACAAATCACTCTGGACAAATTCTAAAGACCTGAAATATAGAACCCTTCTAGGACAATCCTAAGTCATGTAACGAATCACTCTGATTAAATTCTAAAACCCAAAATACAGAACCCTTTCTAGGACAAACCTAAGTCAAGTAACTAATCACTCCGGTTAAATTCTAAAAACCTGAAATACAGAACTAACCCTAAACCAATTAACTAATCATTCTAGATAAATTCTAGAGACCAGAAAAAGAAGAAAAATCCAAGAACAAATCACTCTGGACAAATTCTAAAGACCTAAAATACAGAACCCTTTTTAGGGCAATCCAAGTCAAGTAACTAATCACTTTGGGTATATTCTAAAGACCAGAAATATAGAACCCTCTTTAGGGCAATCCTAAGTCAGTAACAAATCACTTTGGGTAATATGGAATGAGTAGCTGCGGATAACGTGCGTTGGTCCGTGCATTACCTTTTGGCTCCCCAGTTCAACTGCCCAGTCGTCGGATGAGGTGGGGGGAGTCACCGAGATAGCTCAAACTACCTAACCCTAACCCTAACCCTAACCCAACCCTAACCCTAACCCTAACCCTAACCCTAACCCTAACCCTAACCCTAACCCTGTTCCAAATGGTTTTCAAGAGTCTTTCATGGCTTGCCAAGCAGAACTCAGCATGCTAAACTAGTTATATATAGTATTTGCATTGAAATATTAAGTCAATTTTATCATCAGCTTTCAGTGAAATTTTATTGCTTCTTTCTGCAGCTCTCACTGAAATAAGGCTAATTTTCAACTTTGTTCAAATGTGCTGTAACTTTTGTTCCAAATGGTTTTCAAGAGTCTTTCATGGCTTGCCAAGCAGAACTCAGCATGCTAAACTAGTTATATATAGTATTTGCATTGAAATATTAAGTCAATTTTATCATCAGCTTTCAGTGAAATTTTATTGCTTCTTTCTGCAGCTCTCACTGAAATAAGGCTAATTTTCAACTTTGTTCAAATATGCTGTAACTTTTGTTCCAAATGGTTTTCAAGAGTCTTTCATGGCTTGCCAAGCAGAACTCAGCATGCTAAACTAGTTATATATAGTATTTGCATTGAAATATTAAGTGAATTTTATCATCAGCTTTCAGTGAAATTTTATTGCTTCTTTCTGCAGCTCTCACTGAAATAAGGCTAATTTTCAACTTTGTTCAAATGTGCTGTAACTTTTGTTCCAAATGGTTTTCAAGAGTCTTTCATGGCTTGCCAAGCAGAACTCAGCATTCTAAACTAGTTATATATAGTATTTGCATTGAAATATTAACCAAATTTTATCATCAGCTTTCAGTGAAATTTTATTGCTTCTTTCTGCAGCTCTCACTGAAATAAGGCTAATTTTCAACTTTGTTCAAATGTGCTGTAACTTTTGTTCCAAATGGTTTTCAAGAGTCTTTCATGGCTTGCCAAGCAGAACTCAGCATGCTAAACTAGTTATATATAGTATTTGCATTGAAATCTTAAGTCAATTTTATCATCAGCTTTCAGTGAAATTGAAACACTTGTACACTTGTACATAGTGTTTGTATTGAAATATTAAGAACATTTTGGAAGCAGTTTTCATTTGCCTTTGAAAAAAAAAGTTCCCCACAACATTCATCTCAAAAAAAAATTTCCTTCAGAAAAAAAAAATTCGTAAAAAAATTCTGTTAAAAAAAATCTTCCTCTCAAAATATAATCTTCCACCAAAAAGAAAAATGTTGCCCAAACTTTTTTTTCAAATGGTTTTCAAGAGTCTTTCACAGCTTGCCAAGCTGAACTCAGGATGCCAAACAAGTTGTACATAGTGTTTGTATTGAAATATTAAGAACACATATGCCATTGAAAAGAAAAAAGTTCCCCACAACAGTCACCTCAAAAAAATTCTTCCTTCAGAAAAAAAAAATTTGTAAAAAAATTCTTCCTGTTAAAAAAAATCTTCATCTCAAAATATAATCTTCCACCAAAAAGAAAAATTTTGCTCAAACTTTTTTTCCAAATGGTTTTCGAGAGTCTTTCACAGCTTGCCAAGCTGAACTCAAGATGCCAAACAAGTTGTACGTAGTGTTTGTATTGAAATATTAAGAACATTTTGGAAGCAGTTTTCATTTGCCTTTGAAAAAAAAAAAAGTTCCCTATAACAGTCACATCAAAAAAATTCTTCCTTCAGAAATAAAAAAATCGTAAAAAAATTCTTCCTATGTTAAAAAAATCTTCCTCTCAAAATATAGTCTTCCACCAAAAAGAAAAATTTTGCTCGAACTTTTTTTCCAAATGGTTTTCAAGAGTCTTTCACAGCTTGCCAAGCTGAACTCAGGATGCCAAACAAGTTGTACATAGTGTTTGTATTGAAATATTAAGAACACATATGCCATTGAAAAGAAAAAAGTTCCCCACAACAGTCACCTCAAAAAAATTCTTCCTTCAGAAAAAAAAAATTCGTAAAAAAATTCTTCCTATGTTAAAAAAAATCTTCATCTCAAAATATAATTTTCCACCAAAAAGAAAAATTTTGCTCGAACTTTTTTTCCAAATGGTTTTCAAGAGTCTTTCACAGCTTGCCAAGCTGAACTCAGGATGCCAAACATTGCAATAAGAAGAACATTTCGGTAGCAGTTTTCATATGCCATTGAAAAAAAAAAAGTTCACCACAACAGTCACCTCAAAAAAATTCTTCCTTCAGAAAAAAAAAAATTCGTAAAAAAAATCTTCCTATGTTAAAAAAAATCTTCATCTCAAAATATAATCTTCCACCAAAAAGAAAAATTTTGCTCAAACTTTTTTTCCAAATGGTTTTCAAGAGTCTTTCACAGCTTGCCAAGCTGAACTCAGGATGCCAAACAAGTTGTACATAGTGTTTGTATTGAAATATTAAGAACACATATGCCGTTGAAAAAAAAAAAGTTCCCCACGTCACATCAAAAAAATTCTTCCTTCAGAAAAAAAAAAATCGTAAAAAAATTCTTCCTCTGTTAAAAAAAATCTTCCTCTCAAAATATAATCTTCCACCAAAAAGAAAAATTTTGCCCAAACTTTTTTTCCAAATGGTTTTCAAGAGTCTTTCACAGCTTGCCAAGCTGAACTCAGGATTCCAAACAAGTTGTACTTTCAATTATTTGCATTGAAATATAAAGCAGATTTCAGAAGCAGTTTTCATTTGCCTTCAAAAAAGGAATTCCCACTGTCAACCGAAAAAAAATTCTTCCTCCAAAAAAAACAAATGTCGATAAAAAAAATCTTCCTGTGATAAAAAAAATCTTCCTCTCAAAATATAATCTTCCACCAAAAAGAAAAATTTTGCTCAAACTTTTTTTCAGCTTTCAGTGAAGTTTTATTGCTTCTTTCTGCAGCTCTCACTGAAATAAGGCTAATTTTCAACTTTGTTCAAATGTGCTGTAACTTTTGTTCCAAATGGTTTTCAAGAGTCTTTCATGGCTTGCCAAGCAGAACTCAGCATGCTAAACTAGTTATATATTGTATTTGCATTGAAATATTAAGTCAATTTTATCATCAGCTTTCAGTGAAATTTTATTGCTTCTTTCTGCAGCTCTCACTGAAATAAGGCTAATTTTCAACTTTGTTCAAATGTGCTGTAACTTTTGTTCCAAATGGTTTTCAAGAGTCTTTCATGGCTTGCCAAGCAGAACTCAGCATGCTAAACTAGTTATATATAGTATTTGCATTGAAATCTTAAGTCAATTTTATCATCAGCTTTCAGTGAAATTTTATTGCTTCTTTCTGCAGCTCTCACTGAAATAAGGCTAATTTTCAACTTTGTTCAAATGTGCTGTAACTTTTGTTCCAAATGGTTTTCAAGAGTCTTTCATGGCTTGCCAAGCAGAACTCAGCATGCTAAACTAGTTATATATAGTATTTGCATTGAAATATTAAGTGAATTTTATCATCAGCTTTCAGTGAAATTTTATTGCTTCTTTCTGCAGCTCTCACTGAAATAAGGCTAATTTTCAACTTTGTTCAAATGTGCTGTAACTTTTGTTCCAAATGGTTTTCAAGAGTCTTTCATGGCTTGCCAAGCAGAACTCAGCATGCTAAACTAGTTATATATAGTATTTGCATTGAAATATTAAGTCAATTTTATCATCAGCTTTCAGTGAAATTTTATTGCTTCTTTCTGCAGCTCTCACTGAAATAAGGCTAATTTTCAACTTTGTTCAAATGTGCTGTAACTTTTGTTCCAAATGGTTTTCAAGAGTCTTTCATGGCTTGCCAAGCAGAACTCAGCATGCTAAACTAGTTATATATAGTATTTGCATTGAAATCTTAAGTCAATTTTATCATCAGCTTTCAGTGAAATTTTATTGCTTCTTTCTGCAGCTCTCACTGAAATAAGGCTAATTTTCAACTTTGTTCAAATGTGCTGTAACTTTTGTTCCAAATGGTTTTCAAGAGTCTTTCATGGCTTGCCAAGCAGAACTCAGCATGCTAAACTAGTTATATATAGTATTTGCATTGAAATATTAAGTCAATTTTATCATCAGCTTTCAGTGAAATTTTATTGCTTCTTTCTGCAGCTCTCACTGAAATAAGGCTAATTTTCAACTTTGTTCAAATGTGCTGTAACTTTTGTTCCAAATGGTTTTCAAGAGTCTTTCATGGCTTGCCAAGCAGAACTCAGCATGCTAAACTAGTTATATATAGTATTTGCATTGAAATATTAAGTCAATTTTATCATCAGCTTTCAGTGAAATTTTATTGCTTCTTTCTGCAGCTCTCACTGAAATAAGGCTAATTTTCAACTTTGTTCAAATGTGCTGTAACTTTTGTTCCAAATGGTTTTCAAGAGTCTTTCATGGCTTGCCAAGCAGAACTCAGCATGCTAAACTAGTTATATATAGTATTTGCATTGAAATATTAAGTCAATTTTATCATCAGCTTTCAGTGAAATTTTATTGCTTCTTTCTGCAGCTCTCACTGAAATAAGGCTAATTTTCAACTTTGTTCAAATGTGCTGTAACTTTTGTTCCAAATGGTTTTCAAGAGTCTTTCATGGCTTGCCAAGCAGAACTCAGCATGCTAAACTAGTTATATATAGTATTTGCATTGAAATCTTAAGTCAATTTTATCATCAGCTTTCAGTGAAATTTTATTGCTTCTTTCTGCAGCTCTCACTGAAATAAGGCTAATTTTCAACTTTGTTCAAATGTGCTGTAACTTTTGTTCCAAATGGTTTTCAAGAGTCTTTCATGGCTTGCCAAGCAGAACTCAGCATGCTAAACTAGTTATATATAGACCCTTTTACAGCCTACGTCATCAAATAGATGCGCGCGCAGGTAGGAGACGACAGTTGAGTGGTTCCCCGGCCGCGGAAGTTACCGGTTAGCGAGCTTTCAAAGTTGATACAAACTCTTTCCGCATCAACATGTCTGGTTGTTGCGTTTACGGTTACAATCGATATTCCACCGGCGGAAAGTTGAAGTTTTACAGGATTCCGAAAGGATTACATCCATTTCAGAGTAATCGGCGGCGTCTGTGGTTGAAGGCGATCAAACGAGTGGACTGGAATGAGACAATTATCAAAAATGCTCGGGTCTGCGGCGCTCACTTTATATCAGGTAAGGTTATCTATCTACTCTTTGATTCCACGGAAAGCCTGGTTTACATAACTGATTGCCTGTACGATGAACAATAATAATCAAATGCAGCTAAAGTTTGATAAGCTAACGTTAAATGTGTCTTATAGGCTAAACAAATGTGTTTGTGTCATTGCGGTTGTTAAGCCCCTTGCTGTAAACTCGTCGTCTTGGCGACGGAAACCTCAATGCCCTACGAGTGTAAATAAAGGTTTGAGATTAAATTAAAATTAAAATGTGTGTTTTATGTGCAGGTGAGGCGTCATTGGACTATAATAGTCCCGATTTTGTGCCTTCTGTGTTTGTGTACACAAAACAGAGCCAGAACCCCGATGCAAAGATTGACAGGTGATTAGAGTTACCCACTTGAACTTCTCAGTCGTTTTTAGTTTATTTTCCTCTCTTACATAAGCGTTGGTGTCTACAGCTACCGTTTTGAGATATGGATCAGTCTAGTAGCCTACATTTCTGTTTTTTTCTTACTGTAGGTACCATAGGAAAAGGAGGAGAGATGACAGACCTAATAACACTGCAGCAAAACAACCTGTTCCTCCTGAAACTCCAGCACAAGAATCCAGCATGGATCATTGTTCTGGTATGAATATATTTCATCTTACAATTAACTGATTGATTGTCAGGGACTACCATCATTCAATTCAGGGAGAAAATATTACCTTAGAAGAGTTTTCCAAGTGGTTTTGGAAATAACTATGTTTATGAAACGTTTTTTAATACACTGTCTTTGGGTATTGTTTCTCCCATCCCTCACCTCCTCCTCTCTTATTATTCCCCTATTTGTCCTCCTCTTTACCTATCCTCCTATTAATCATACTACTACTTAAATATAGTTATGGGAATGGGGTAAAGTATAATGGAAACCTCCTGGACTGAAAGAGTCGGTGTGCTCCTAGTGTGTGTGTGCTCCTGCCAGGCCTCCAATTGCATATGCAGCACATGATAATTTTTCATTTTTCTATATTAAAGCTGAAGATGATGTCCCAGTTCCAAAGAGGGAGTACGACGATCTGAACCTGAGACACAGCCAACTTCAGGAAGAATATGTCAACCTGCGACAGGAGTTCGACACACTACAAGCTGAAAATATAAAGCTGAAAGAGGAGCTGCAAAAATCTGCATTTTCCTACACCTCTGTTAAGTCCAACTGTGTACACTTGATGTTTCTCACAGGGCTGACCTGCGTGGTCTTTGAGTGGCTGCTTACAAAAATAACGGGCAGCGTAGAAATCATGTGCAAAAAACTTAGAGTAGAGGACTACCTATTGGTTGTATTGATGAAATTAAGGTTGGGCCTATCGAATACTGACTTGGCATATAGATTTAAGATATCAAAAACCACCACATCAAATATTTTGCGGAGCTGGGTCCCTGCTATGGCCTTGTTGCTCAAGCCCCTCATTAAATGGCCAAGCAAAGGGGCAATACTTAAAAATATGCCCAAAATATTCAAGCGCAACTTTAAAAGATGTCGGTGCATAATAGATTGCACAGAAATTTTCATTGCTAGACCCAGTAATCTGACTTCCAGGGCCCAGACGTGGTCAAATTATAAACACAACAACACCATTAAATATTTGATCAGCATCACTCCAGCTGGTGCAATTTCATTTCTGTCTCCTGGGTGGGGTGGACGGGTTTCAGACAAGCAGATCACTAGAGAGTCAGGTTTCTTCGAACTTTTGGAGCCTAAGGATGAGGTATTAGCAGACAGAGGATTTCTCATCAGAGACGAGCTCGCGGCTTATGGTGCATCCCTTCGTATCCCTCATTTTACCAAAGGGAAAAAGCAGCTTTCTGCACAGGAAGTGGACACATCGAGACAACTTTCTCGTGTCAGGATCCATGTAGAACGAGTTATTGGTCGGTGGAAAAACTTTAAGATTCTACAAACAGTTATCCCAGTGTCACAGGTTGATTTATTAGATGATGTTGTGACTGTATGTGGTGCACTCACAAACCTCTCCAAAAGTGTTGTTCCCAAATGAGTTACACATAACTCTACAACTACTACATTGACTGTATGAGTCAAGGTGATTTGCATTTGTTAAATATGTGTTTACTGTACAGTATGTTTATCATAAAATGTAACTTTGTTAACAACTTTGTTTGTTGAAAACATTTAGCTTTCTCTGAGTAAAACTTCTGGTATATTTAAGTGTGTGAATCTAGAAGAATAGCAAACTACATGTTGCATTTAAGTACAGTGAATTATTGCTGTTTCTTGCACTATATTATTATTATTGATGCCTTAACTCACGTAAACATGTGAATGAGTATGTTGCTTAAGTAGAGAGTAAAGTGGACTAATGGAGAATATTGAATGTAAATGAGATATAATGTGAATTAGAATAGGATGTACAATGTGATTCATATGTGATACACTTATACAGTTTAAGACTGAACAAGAGAGACTCAGGAGAAATGTTTTGTATTTTATTTGTGAATTTGAATAGAGACGCAACTTGGATGATGAACTGAGCAGTCGTGTCTTCATTTCTTCTTACCATTTTCTGTATAATAATGGTCCTTTTCCCCCCAGATTCTCTCAACAATTCAGTGTAGTATCACTTTTATTTGTAATGATGTTATTGATAGATTATACAAACAACATAGGTACCATTAAAGTGCAATTAAACATTAAAAACATATAAAATAGGAATATGTACAATACAATATATAATCAAACAGGTTCTGTATGTTGTAAACATGTAATGAAAAGGCTGTTGATCAAATACTTCAATATAGATGAGTATTGGTGCTATCATTTAAACATTTACACAATGAGAGATAAGACAATCCATATCCAACATCATATCTGGTCTCTTATCACAATATAATACATTATATTGCCCAGTCCTAAATGAAGGCATTCAAGCCTCAACTCTAACACATTTCCTACATGCCCATTTTGCTGGCTTCCTTTTTATTTGTGCACAGCTGTAGTGAATTTGGTTTTTGCATTGGACACAGATAATCATTTTTCCAAAATCTGGCCTTTCACAGTACTCACAGGCTCTCCGTTTCACCAAGGCAGGGTCATGTCTTCTCGTCAGTAGTTCAGGCAACACACTGGAGATAAAGAAGTCATGTGCTTTTGGCAAAGCCTCCTGCAGAAACTCTTCATTTCTAAGAACACGTTGCACAACAAACTGCTCCTTTGTCCACAACACAAAGTCACAGTAGCTAACACCACACACAAACATGTGAAGTTGAGTTTGATAGAAGTATGTGTGTGAATGTTTCAATGAGAATGACTTGTCCAGACAAAACTGCTTGTCTTCTGTACATCCTTGAAGGCTATCGCGGTATTTGTAGGGACACTTTATTTCTACCACCCCTTTGCCACAGCAGGTGCATCTTGCTATCCCATCTGGCGATGATCCAAGGTGTGGCTCAGAAGGATGCACTACTAATCCACATGAGCTGATGTGGAAATCTGGATGGCTTTGGGACATAAATGCAGTGTAGGCTTGTCTTGCAGTTTCCTCCATGTTTTGACCCCAAAGCACAGATGGGACATTTAACGATGTTTTGTTGTACTGCATTATGTCATTTAGGTATGTATTGCTGATATGGTCAGATTTGGTTGCATGGTGAAATTTGGTACTTGTGATTCGACCAGCCCTATAGGTGTGCCACTCCTTTGACTTGGACTGTTGCCGTGTCACAAATTCCAGTTTCTCACATTGATGAGGTTGTAGTGCAGTTTTTAGTCTGTGGAATACATCCTGACATTTCACCTGCATTTCCTGTGGTGAGAGTTCCCCAAGTGTTGTGTCAAATAAAGCCGTCAATGGTTCAGGTAAGTCTGAATGCTCCTCATCAGAGTCAGATGATGCAGTGTCTGTGTCGCTGTTTTCCAGGCTTGTCAGCACTGCAGCACCTGGGTCCACAACCAGCAGTTCCCGGATGTCATCATCTGTCAACACTGATAATAGAGCAAACAAATTCAAAATTATTGTGCTGCATAATGTTCACATTTTAAGAATTCTTAAACAGTTAAGCAGAGCTTTAAACACGCAGGTGTACAATAGATAACAAACACTCTAATTTCTAGAATCAGTCATCTGAATCGAAATGCAAAGACATATCAAAACTAACTTAACAAATGATACTTTACGCCCGTCCCCTGACTAGTTTTACTGCATTTGTGTTTTCTATTTTCTTTCTGTACATAGGCTGTGCATTTGTATATCAGTTTTATGTTTCTCTAAGCGAGTCAAGCTTGTATATTTGTTATTTTTTCCTTTATTCCTGGTGGGGCCTCTTGGACCAGATCAATATTGTAAATAAGACACTGTTCTTAATGTTTTATCTGGAAAAATAAAGGTTAAATAATATTTTTTTTTTAAATAATGTCGTTATTCAAACTGTCTTTTGGCCTTTTCATCTCTGCATCACCAATTCATTCCTTTCTCAGGCAGGCTACATTATTGTGTCAAAACACAGGAGTATTCATGAGAATTATTTAAATGCACTGGCAAAAGGAAACTTATCCAGGCTCTGTAAACTATTACATGCCTCTGGGTGTGCCACTATTCTTTCTAGCAGATGTTGAAGCTGCTGGAAGCTGCCTGCCTAGCCTCTTTGCTTTGTGGAAGCTGATTTCCCTCAACGGAGCTGGTCTGACTTCTTTCCTGCTGATGTCTTTCCACATGCACGCTCCAGAAGTAACCGCTGCTTTCTCTGTCCTTCCCATCCTAACATATAGCTCGACTTTGAATAATATTGCAGTCGCATGGCTGCAGCATGACCCTAGCCTGAAATTTAACAGAAATAAAGTAAACATACTGGCTGCTCCACAATTTTATGACCGGGGCTTGAAAGTAACATTGTTCTCAGCTCTGGCTATGAAGTAGGTAAACATCTGACTTACTAGACATGTGAGCATATCCAACCTAAGCTTAATCAGGTTTTGAATATAACTGAATGATATGGCTGTTGACATTTTGAAAACTGTTGCCAAGTTTATGGAAATGTTAGTTTCAAACCCTGGTTATGTGAACGTTAAATCTGACTGTCTGTATTTCATAACAAACTGACACAGATGATGACGGTTATTAATATCAAACTGATAAAAAACGATCCGATTGTATAGTATATCACGTATATATAAAGTATTTAATATTTTAGCAGAATAACATTACTCTGATTCACAAAGTGTTCAAACTATATGAACAAGTACTTTTTAATCATCTAACTGACATTAACTGAATGGCAGGACGTCGCATGTAAGCTAACCTAGCCAACTGTCATACCGTGATCCACGGCAAAAGTGAATGTACGTATGTGGAAACGAGGCAAGTTAAAACTGAAAGGACAGTAACACAGAAACATAGTTCATCTTTGCATAACTACTACATAATAAGCAACTTACCCCGCCATACAGGTGCAATTTGCTGTGAGGACGTAGTTTTCTTCTTGATTTATTATAACCCAAGCCTCGTACATTGTTGTCTTGTGTCCTTGTCTTTGGCTTGGGAGGATTTCTGTCTTCAAAACACAGAACTCTTGGTCGATTTGATGGTATTTGAGGTTTTGTACGTGACCACAGATAACGTACTCATAGGCATCCAGCGATTTGTATGCTCTCAGTTTCTCTCTTGTGTAAACGCTCGGTTTTTCTATCAAATAGGTGTATATATCTGGCCACTGTATTTGCGGCCACTTACTGATGTCCTCAACCCATTCACTGATCGAACAAGGATCTGGAAGTCGATTTCCATTTGTTAAAGTCAACTTTTTTAAGTAAAATTCGCGATCTTTTGTTGATAGACCGTTGACATAGGTTGACAAGCAGTTGATCTCAGCCATCTTTCGTTGCCAGTCTGCGTGCGCATACGTTCTACGTCATCATTGTTTACAAACAGTAAAAGGGTCTATAGTATTTGCATTGAAATATTAAGTGAATTTTATCATCAGCTTTCAGTGAAATTTTATTGCTTCTTTCTGCAGCTCTCACTGAAATAAGGCTAATTTTCAACTTTGTTCAAATGTGCTGTAACTTTTGTTCCAAATGGTTTTCAAGAGTCTTTCATGGCTTGCCAAGCAGAACTCAGCATGCTAAACTAGTTATATATAGTATTTGCATTGAAATATTAAGTCAATTTTATCATCAGCTTTCAGTGAAATTTTATTGCTTCTTTCTGCAGCTCTCACTGAAATAAGGCTAATTTTCAACTTTGTTCAAATGTGCTGTAACTTTTGTTCCAAATGGTTTTCAAGAGTCTTTCATGGCTTGCCAAGCAGAACTCAGCATGCTAAACTAGTTATATATAGTATTTGCATTGAAATATTAAGTCAATTTTATCATCAGCTTTCAGTGAAATTTTATTGCTTCTTTCTGCAGCTCTCACTGAAATAAGGCTAATTTTCAAATTTGTTCAAATGTGCTGTAACTTTTGTTCCAAATGGTTTTCAAGAGTCTTTCATGGCTTGCCAAGCAGAACTCAGCATGCTAAACTAGTTATATATAGTATTTGCATTGAAATATTAAGTCAATTTTATCATCAGCTTTCAGTGAAATTTTATTGCTTCTTTCTGCAGCTCTCACTGAAATAAGGCCAATTTTCAACTTTGTTCAAATGTGCTGTAACTTTTGTTCCAAATGGTTTTCAAGAGTCTTTCATGGCTTGCCAAGCAGAACTCAGCATGCTAAACTAGTTATATATAGTATTTGCATTGAAATATTAAGTGAATTTTATCATCAGCTTTCAGTGAAATTTTATTGCTTCTTTCTGCAGCTCTCACTGAAATAAGGCTAATTTTCAACTTTGTTCAAATGTGCTGTAACTTTTGTTCCAAATGGTTTTCAAGAGTCTTTCATGGCTTGCCAAGCAGAACTCAGCATGCTAAACTAGTTATATATAGTATTTGCATTGAAATATTAAGTGAATTTTATCATCAGCTTTCAGTGAAATTTTATTGCTTCTTTCTGCAGCTCTCACTGAAATAAGGCTAATTTTCAACTTTGTTCAAATGTGCTGTAACTTTTGTTCCAAATGGTTTTCAAGAGTCTTTCATGGCTTGCCAAGCAGAACTCAGCATGCTAAACTAGTTATATATAGTATTTGCATTGAAATATTAAGTCAATTTTATCATCAGCTTTCAGTGAAATTTTATTGCTTCTTTCTGCAGCTCTCACTGAAATAAGGCTAATTTTCAACTTTGTTCAAATGTGCTGTAACTTTTGTTCCAAATGGTTTTCAAGAGTCTTTCATGGCTTGCCAAGCAGAACTCAGCATGCTAAACTAGTTATATATAGTATTTGCATTGAAATATTAAGTCAATTTTATCATCAGCTTTCAGTGAAATTTTATTGCTTCTTTCTGCAGCTCTCACTGAAATAAGGCTAATTTTCAAATTTGTTCAAATGTGCTGTAACTTTTGTTCCAAATGGTTTTCAAGAGTCTTTCATGGCTTGCCAAGCAGAACTCAGCATGCTAAACTAGTTATATATAGTATTTGCATTGAAATATTAAGTCAATTTTATCATCAGCTTTCAGTGAAATTTTATTGCTTCTTTCTGCAGCTCTCACTGAAATAAGGCCAATTTTCAACTTTGTTCAAATGTGCTGTAACTTTTGTTCCAAATGGTTTTCAAGAGTCTTTCATGGCTTGCCAAGCAGAACTCAGCATGCTAAACTAGTTATATATAGTATTTGCATTGAAATATTAAGTGAATTTTATCATCAGCTTTCAGTGAAATTTTATTGCTTCTTTCTGCAGCTCTCACTGAAATAAGGCTAATTTTCAACTTTGTTCAAATGTGCTGTAACTTTTGTTCCAAATGGTTTTCAAGAGTCTTTCATGGCTTGCCAAGCAGAACTCAGCATGCTAAACTAGTTATATATAGTATTTGCATTGAAATATTAAGTCAATTTTATCATCAGCTTTCAGTGAAATTTTATTGCTTCTTTCTGCAGCTCTCACTGAAATAAGGCTAATTTTCAACTTTGTTCAAATGTGCTGTAACTTTTGTTCCAAATGGTTTTCAAGAGTCTTTCATGGCTTGCCAAGCAGAACTCAGCATGCTAAACTAGTTATATATAGTATTTGCATTGAAATATTAAGTGAATTTTATCATCAGCTTTCAGTGAAATTTTATTGCTTCTTTTTGCAGCTCTCACTGAAATAAGGCTAATTTTCAACTTTGTTCAAATGTGCTGTAACTTTTGTTCCAAATGGTTTTCAAGAGTCTTTCATGGCTTGCCAAGCAGAACTCAGCATGCTAAACTACTTATATATAGTATTTGCATTGAAATATTAAGTCAATTTTATCATCAGCTTTCAGTGAAATTGTATTGCTTCTTTCTGCAGCTCTCACTGAAATAAGGCCAATTTTCAACTTTGTTCAAATGTGCTGTAACTTTTGTTCCAAATGGTTTTCAAGAGTCTTTCATGGCTTGCCAAGCAGAACTCAGCATGCTACACTAGTTATATATAGTATTTGCATTGAAATATTAAGTGAATTTTATCATCAGCTTTCAGTGAAATTTTATTGCTTCTTTCTGCAGCTCTCACTGAAATAAGGCTAATTTTCAACTTTGTTCAAATGTGCTGTAACTTTTGTTCCAACTGGTTTTCAAGAGTCTTTCATGGCTTGCCAAGCAGAACTCAGCATGCTAAACTAGTTATATATAGTATTTGCATTGAAATATTAAGTCAATTTTATCATCAGCTTTCAGTGAAATTTTATTGCTTCTTTCTGCAGCTCTCACTGAAATAAGGCTAATTTTCAACTTTGTTCAAATGTGCTGTAACTTTTGTTCCAAATGGTTTTCAAGAGTCTTTCATGGCTTGCCAAGCAGAACTCAGCATGCTAAACTAGTTATATATAGTATTTGCATTGAAATATTAAGTGAATTTTATCATCAGCTTTCAGTGAAATTTTATTGCTTCTTTCTGCAGCTCTCACTGAAATAAGGCTAATTTTCAACTTTGTTCAAATGTGCTGTAACTTTTGTTCCAAATGGTTTTCAAGAGTCTTTCATGGCTTGCCAAGCAGAACTCAGCATGCTAAACTAGTTATATATAGTATTTGCATTGAAATATTAAGTGAATTTTATCATCAGCTTTCAGTGAAATTTTATTGCTTCTTTCTGCAGCTCTCACTGAAATAAGGCTAATTTTTAACTTTGTTCAAATGTGCTGTAACTTTTGTTCCAAATGGTTTTCAAGAGTCTTTCATGGCTTGCCAAGCAGAACTCAGCATGCTAAACTAGTTATATATAGTATTTGCATTGAAATATTAAGTCAATTTTATCATCAGCTTTCAGTGAAATTTTATTGCTTCTTTCTGCAGCTCTCACTGAAATAAGGCTAATTTTCAACTTTGTTCAAATGTGCTGTAACTTTTGTTCCAAATGGTTTTCAAGAGTCTTTCATGGCTTGCCAAGCAGAACTCAGCATGCTAAACTAGTAATATATAGTATTTGCATTGAAATATTAAGTACATTTTATCATCAGCTTTCAGTGAAATTTTATTGCTTCTTTCTGCAGCTCTCACTGAAATAAGGCTAATTTTCAACTTTGTTCAAATGTGCTGTAACTTTTGTTCCAAATGGTTTTCAAGAGTCTTTCATGGCTTGCCAAGCAGAACTCAGCATGCTAAACTAGTTATATATAGTATTTGCATTGAAATATTAAGCACATTTTGTCATCAGCTTTCAGTGAAATTTTATTGCTTCTTTCTGCAGCTCTCACTGAAATAAGGCTAATTTTCAACTTTGTTCAAATGTGCTGTAACTTTTGTTCCAAATGGTTTTTAAGAGTCTTTCATGGCTTGCCAAGCAGAACTCAGCATGCTAAACTAGTTATATATAGTATTTGCATTGAAATATTAAGTCAATTTTATCATCAGCTTTCAGTGAAATTTTATTGCTTCTTTCTGCAGCTCTCACTGAAATAAGGCTAATTTTCAACTTTGTTCAAATGTGCTGTAACTTTTGTTCCAAATGGTTTTCAAGAGTCTTTCATGGCTTGCCAAGCAGAACTCAGCATGCTAAACTAGTTATATATAGTATTTGCATTGAAATATTAAGCACATTTTGTCATCAGCTTTCAGTGAAATTTTATTGCTTCTTTCTGCAGCTCTCACTGAAATAAGGCTAATTTTCAACTTTGTTCAAATGTGCTGTAACTTTTGTTCCAAATGGTTTTTAAGAGTCTTTCATGGCTTGCCAAGCAGAACTCAGCATGCTAAACTAGTTATATATAGTATTTACATTGAAATCTTAAGTCAATTTTATCATCAGCTTTCAGTGAAATTTTATTGCTTCTTTCTGCAGCTCTCACTGAAATGAGGCTAATTTTCAACTTTGTTCAAATGTGCTGTAACTTTTGTTCCAAATGGTTTTTAAGAGTCTTTCATGGCTTGCCAAGCAGAACTCAGCATGCTAAACTAGTTATATATAGTATTTGCATTGAAATATTAACCGAATTTTATCATCAGCTTTCAGTGAAATTTTATTGCTTCTTTCTGCAGCTCTCACTGAAATAAGGCTAATTTTCAACTTTGTTCAAATGTGCTGTAACTTTTGTTCCAAATGGTTTTCAAGAGTCTTTCATGGCTTGCCAAGCAGAACTCAGCATGCTAAACTAGTTATATATAGTATTTGCATTGAAATATTAAGCACATTTTATCATCAGCTTTCAGTGAAATTTTATTGCTTCTTTCTGCAGCTCTCACTGAAATAAGGCTAATTTTCAACTTTGTTCAAATGTGCTGTAACTTTTGTTCCAAATGGTTTTCAAGAGTCTTTCATGGCTTGCCAAGCAGAACTCAGCATGCTAAACTAGTTATATATAGTATTTGCATTGAAATATTAAGTCAATTTTATCATCAGCTTTCAGTGAAATTTTATTGCTTCTTTCTGCAGCTCTCACTGAAATAAGGCTAATTTTCAACTTTGTTCAAATGTGCTGTAACTTTTGTTCCAAATGGTTTTCAAGAGTCTTTCATGGCTTGCCAAGCAGAACTCAGCATGCTAAACTAGTTATATATAGTATTTGCATTGAAATCTTAAGTCAATTTTATCATCAGCTTTCAGTGAAATTGAAACACTTGTACACTTGTACATAGTGTTTGTATTGAAATATTAAGAACATTTTGGAAGCAGTTTTCATTTGCCTTTGAAAAAAAAAGTTCCCCACAACATTCATCTCAAAAAAAATTTTCCTTCAGAAAAAAAAAATTCGTAAAAAAATTCTGATAAAAAAAATCTTCCTCTCAAAATATAATCTTCCACCAAAAAGAAAAATGTTGCCCAAACTTTTTTTTCAAATGGTTTTCAAGAGTCTTTCACAGCTTGCCAAGCTGAACTCAGGATGCCAAACAAGTTGTACATAGTGTTTGTATTGAAATATTAAGAACACATATGCCATTGAAAAGAAAAAAGTTCCCCACAACAGTCACCTCAAAAAAATTCTTCCATCAGAAAAAAAAAAATCGTAAAAAAATTCTTCCTATGTTAAAAAAAATCTTCCTCTCAAAATATAATCTTCCACCAAAAAGGAAAATTTTGCCCAAACTTTTTTTCCAAATGGTTTTCAAGAGTGTTTCACAGCTTGCCAAGCTGAACTCAGGATGCCAAACATTGCAAAAAGAAGAACATTTCGGTAGCAGTTTTCATATGCCATTGAAAAAAAAAAGTTCCCCACAACAGTCACCTCAAAAAAATTCTTCCTTCAGAAAAAAAAAAATTGTAAAAAAATTCTTCCTATGTTAAAAAAAATCTTCCTCTCAAAATATAATCTTCCACCAAAAAGAAAAATTTTGCCCAAACTTTTTTTCCAAATGGTTTTCAAGAGTCTTTCACAGCTTGCCAAGCTGAACTCAGCTTGCCAAACAAGTTGTACATAGTATTTGCATTGAAATATTAAGTACATTTTATCATCAGCTTTCAGTGAAATTTCATTGCTTCTTTCTGCAGCTCTCACTGAAATAAGGCTAATTTTCAACTTTGTTCAAATGTGCTGTAACTTTTGTTCCAAATGGTTTTCAAGAGTCTTTTATGGCTTGCCAAGCAGAACTCAACATGCCAAACAAGTTATATATAGTATTTGGATTGAAATATTAACCAAATTTTATCATCAGCTTTCAGTGAAATTGAAACACTTGTACACTTGTACATAGTGTTTGTATTGAAATATTAAGAACATTTTGGAAGCAGTTTTCATTTGCCTTTGAAAAAAAAAGTTCCCCACAACATTCATCTCAAAAAAAATTTTCCTTCAGAAAAAAAAAATTCGTAAAAAAATTCTATGTTAAAAAAAATCTTCCTCTCAAAATATAATCTTCCACCAAAAGGAAAAATGTTGCCCAAACTTTTTTTTCAAATGGTTTTCAAGAGTCTTTCACAGCTTGCCAAGCTGAACTCAGGATGCCAAACAAGTTGTACATAGTGTTTGTATTGAAATATTAAGAACACATATGCCATTGAAAAGAAAAAAGTTCCCCACAACAGTCACCTCAAAAAAATTCTTCCTGTTAAAAAAAATCTTCATCTCAAAATATAATCTTCCACCAAAAAGGAAAATTTTGCCCAAACTTTTTTTCCAAATGGTTTTCAAGAGTGTTTCACAGCTTGCCAAGCTGAACTCAGGATGCCAAACATTGCAATAAGAAGAACATTTCGGTAGCAGTTTTCATATGCCATTGAAAAAAAAAAGTTCCCCACAACAGTCACCTCAAAAAAATTCTTCCTTCAGAAAAAAAAAAATTGTAAAAAAATTCTTCCTATGTTAAAAAAAATCTTCCTCTCAAAAAAAATTATCTTCCACCAAAAAGAAAAATTTTGCCCAAACTTTTTTTCCAAATGGTTTTCAAGAGTCTTTCACAGCTTGCCAAGCTGAACTCAGCTTGCCAAACAAGTTGTACATAGTGTTTGTATTGAAATATTAAGAACACATAAGCCATTGAAAAGAAAAAAGTTCCCCACAACAGTCACCTCAAAAAAATTCTTCCTTCATAAAAAAAATCTTCCTCTCAAAATATAATCTTCCACCAAAAAGGAAAATTTTGCCCAAACTTTTTTTCCAAATGGTTTTCAAGAGTGTTTCACAGCTTGCCAAGCTGAACTCAGGATGCCAAACATTGCAATAAGAAGAACATTTCGGTAGCAGTTTTCATATGCCATTGAAAAAAAAAAGTTCCCCACAACAGTCACCTCAAAAAAATTCTTCCTTCAGAAAAAAAAAAATTGTAAAAAAATTCTTCCTATGTTAAAAAAAATCTTCCTCTCAAAAAAAATTATCTTCCACCAAAAAGAAAAATTTTGCCCAAACTTTTTTTCCAAATGGTTTTCAAGAGTCTTTCACAGCTTGCCAAGCTGAACTCAGCTTGCCAAACAAGTTGTACATAGTGTTTGTATTGAAATATTAAGAACACATAAGCCATTGAAAAGAAAAAAGTTCCCCACAACAGTCACCTCAAAAAAATTCTTCCTTCATAAAAAAAAAATTCGTAGAAAAATATAATCTTCCACCAAAAAGGAAAATTTTGCTCAAATTTTTTTTCCAAATGGTTTTCTAGAGTCTTTCACAGCTTGCCAAGCTAAACTCAGGATGCCAAACATTGCAATAAGAAGAACATTTCGGTAGCAGTTTTCATATGCCATTGAAAAAAAAAAATTTCACCACAACAGTCACCTCAAAAAAATTCTTCCTTCAGAAAAAAAAAAATCGTAAAAAAATGTTTCCTATGTTAAAAAAAATCTTCCTCTCAAAATATAATCTTCCACCAAAAAGGAAAATTTTGCCCAAACTTTTTTTCCAAATGGTTTTCAAGAGTGTTTCACAGCTTGCCAAGCTGAACTCAGGATGCCAAACATTGCAATAAGAAGAACATTTCGGTAGCAGTTTTCATATGCCATTGAAAAAAAAAAGTTCCCCACAACAGTCACCTCAAAAAAATTCTTCCTTCAGAAAAAAAAAAATTGTAAAAAAATTCTTCCTATGTTAAAAAAAATCTTCCTCTCAAAAAAAATTATCTTCCACCAAAAAGAAAAATTTTGCCCAAACTTTTTTTCCAAATGGTTTTCAAGAGTCTTTCACAGCTTGCCAAGCTGAACTCAGCTTGCCAAACAAGTTGTACATAGTGTTTGTATTGAAATATTAAGAACACATAAGCCATTGAAAAGAAAAAAGTTCCCCACAACAGTCACCTCAAAAAAATTCTTCCTTCATAAAAAAAAAATTCGTAGAAAAATTCTTCCTATGTTAAAAAAAATCTTCATCTCAAAATATAATCTTCCACCAAAAAGAAAAATTTTGCTCAAACTTTTTTTCCAAATGGTTTTCGAGAGTCTTTCACAGCTTGCCAAGCTGAACTCAGGATGCCAAACAAGTTGTACATAGTGTTTGTATTGAAATATTAAGAACATTTTGGAAGCAGTTTTCATTTGCCTTTGAAAAAAAAAAAGTTCCCTATAACAGTCACATCAAAAAAATTCTTCCTTCAGAAAAAAAAAATCGTAAAAAAATTCTTCCTATGTTAAAAAAATCTTCCTCTCAAAATATAGTCTTCCACCAAAAAGAAAAATTTTGCCCAAACTTTTTTTCCAAATGGTTTTCAAGAGTCTTTCACAGCTTGCCAAGCTGAACTCAGGATGCCAAACAAGTTGTACATAGTGTTTGTATTGAAATATTAAGAACACATATGCCATTGAAAAGAAAAAAGTTCCCCGCAACAGTCACCTCAAAAAAATTCTTCCTTCATAAAAAAAAAAATTCGTAAAAAAATTCTTCCTATGTTAAAAAAAATCTTCATCTCAAAATATAATCTTCCACCAAAAAGAAAAATTTTGCTCGAACTTTTTTTCCAAATGGTTTTCAAGAGTCTTTCACAGCTTTCCAAGCAGAACTCAGCATGCTAAACTAGTTATATATAGTATTTGCATTGAAATCTTAAGTCAATTTTATCATCAGCTTTCAGTGAAATTTTATTGCTTCTTTCTGCAGCTCTCACTGAAATAAGGCTAATTTTCAACTTTGTTCAAATGTGCTGTAACTTTTGTTCCAAATGGTTTTTAAGAGTCTTTCATGGCTTGCCAAGCAGAACTCAGCATGCTAAACTAGTTATATATAGTATTTGCATTGAAATCTTAAGTCAATTTTATCATCAGCTTTCAGTGAAATTTTATTGCTTCTTTCTGCAGCTCTCACTGAAATAAGGCTAATTTTCAACTTTGTTCAAATGTGCTGTAACTTTTGTTCCAAATGGTTTTCAAGAGTCTTTCATGGCTTGCCAAGCAGAACTCAGCATGCTAAAATAGTTATATATAGTATTTGCATTGAAATATTAAGCACATTTTGTCATCAGCTTTCAGTGAAATTTTATTGCTTCTTTCTGCAGCTCTCACTGAAATAAGGCTAATTTTCAACTTTGTTCAAATGTGCTGTAACTTTTGTTCCAAATGGTTTTTAAGAGTCTTTCATGGCTTGCCAAGCAGAACTCAGCATGCTAAA
Source organism: Ammodytes marinus (assembly GCF_949987685.1). Lineage (NCBI taxonomy): Eukaryota > Metazoa > Chordata > Actinopteri > Uranoscopiformes > Ammodytidae > Ammodytes > Ammodytes marinus. The sequence goes on from NC_137231.1 coordinate 118,941, forward strand.
CTAGTTATATATAGTATTTGCATTGAAATCTTAAGTCAATTTTATCATCAGCTTTCAGTGAAATTTTATTGCTTCTTTCTGCAGCTCTCACTGAAATAAGGCTAATTTCCAACTTTGTTCAAATGTGCTGTAACTTTTGTTCCAAATGGTTTTTAAGAGTCTTTCATGGCTTGCCAAGCAGAACTCAGCATGCTAAACTAGTTATATATAGTATTTGCATTGAAATATTAACCAAATTTTATCATCAGCTTTCAGTGAAATTTTATTGCTTCTTTCTGCAGCTCTCACTGAAATAAGGCTAATTTTCAACTTTGTTCAAATGTGCTGTAACTTTTGTTCCAAATGGTTTTCAAGAGTCTTTCATGGCTTGCCAAGCAGAACTCAGCATGCTAAACTAGTTATATATAGTATTTGCATTGAAATATTAAGCACATTTTATCATCAGCTTTCAGTGAAATTTTATTGCTTCTTTCTGCAGCTCTCACTGAAATAAGGCTAATTTTCAACTTTGTTCAAATGTGCTGTAACTTTTGTTCCAAATGGTTTTCAAGAGTCTTTCATGGCTTGCCAAGCAGAACTCAGCATGCTAAACTAGTTATATATAGTATTTGCATTGAAATCTTAAGTCAATTTTATCATCAGCTTTCAGTGAAATTGAAACACTTGTACACTTGTACATAGTGTTTGTATTGAAATATTAAGAACATTTTGGAAGCAGTTTTCATTTGCCTTTGAAAAAAAAAGTTCCCCACAACATTCATCTCAAAAAAAATTTTCCTTCAGAAAGAAAAAATTCGTAAAAAAATTCTGTTAAAAAAAATCTTCCTCTCAAAATATAATCTTCCACCAAAAAGAAAAATGTTGCCCAAACTTTTTTTCCAAATGGTTTTCAAGAGTCTTTCACAGCTTGCCAAGCTGAACTCAGCTTGCCAAACAAGTTGTACATAGTATTTGCATTGAAATATTAAGTACATTTTATCATCAGCTTTCAGTGAAATTTCATTGCTTCTTTCTGCAGCTCTCACTGAAATAAGGCTAATTTTCAACTTTGTTCAAATGTGCTGTAACTTTTGTTCCAAATGGTTTTCAAGAGTCTTTTATGGCTTGCCAAGCAGAACTCAACATGCCAAACAAGTTATATATAGTATTTGGATTGAAATATTAACCAAATTTTATCATCAGCTTTCAGTGAAATTGAAACACTTGTACACTTGTACATAGTGTTTGTATTGAAATATTAAGAACATTTTGGAAGCAGTTTTCATTTGCCTTTGAAAAAAAAAGTTCCCCACAACATTCATCTCAAAAAAAATTTTCCTTCAGAAAAAAAAAATTCGTAAAAAAATTCTATGTTAAAAAAAATCTTCCTCTCAAAATATAATCTTCCACCAAAAAGAAAAATGTTGCCCAAACTTTTTTTTCAAATGGTTTTCAAGAGTCTTTCACAGCTTGCCAAGCTGAACTCAGGATGCCAAACAAGTTGTACATAGTGTTTGTATTGAAATATTAAGAACACATATGCCATTGAAAAGAAAAAAGTTCCCCACAACAGTCACCTCAAAAAAATTCTTCCTTCAGAAAAAAAAAATTCGTAAAAAAATTCTTCCTGTTAAAAAAAATCTTCATCTCAAAATATAATCTTCCACCAAAAAGGAAAATTTTGCTCAAATTTTTTTTCCAAATGGTTTTCTAGAGTCTTTCACAGCTTGCCAAGCTAAACTCAGGATGCCAAACATTGCAATAAGAAGAACATTTCGGTAGCAGTTTTCATATGCCATTGAAAAAAAAAAATGTCACCACAACAGTCACCTCAAAAAAATTCTTCCTTCAGAAAAAAAAGAATCGTAAAAAAATTCTTCCTATGTTAAAAAAAATCTTCCTCTCAAAATATAATCTTCCACCAAAAAGGAAAATTTTGCCCAAACTTTTTTTCCAAATGGTTTTCAAGAGTGTTTCACAGCTTGCCAAGCTGAACTCAGGATGCCAAACATTGCAATAAGAAGAACATTTCGGTAGCAGTTTTCATATGCCATTGAAAAAAAAAGTTCCCCACAACAGTCACCTCAAAAAAATTCTTCCTTCAGAAAAAAAAAAATTGTAAAAAAATTCTTCCTATGTTAAAAAAAATCTTCCTCTCAAAATATAATCTTCCACCAAAAAGAAAAATTTTGCCCAAACTTTTTTTCCAAATGGTTTTCAAGAGTCTTTCACAGCTTGCCAAGCTGAACTCAGCTTGCCAAACAAGTTGTACATAGTGTTTGTATTGAAATATTAAGAACACATAAGCCATTGAAAAGAAAAAAGTTCCCCACAACAGTCACCTCAAAAAAATTCTTCCTTCATAAAAAAAAAATTCGTAGAAAAATTCTTCCTATGTTAAAAAAAATCTTCATCTCAAAATATAATCTTCCACCAAAAAGAAAAATTTTGCTCAAACTTTTTTTCCAAATGGTTTTCGAGAGTCTTTCACAGCTTGCCAAGCTGAACTCAGGATGCCAAACAAGTTGTACATAGTGTTTGTATTGAAATATTAAGAACATTTTGGAAGCAGTTTTCATTTGCCTTTGAAAAAAAAAAAAGTTCCCTATAACAGTCACATCAAAAAAATTCTTCCTTCAGAAAAAAAAAATCGTAAAAAAATTCTTCCTATGTTAAAAAAATCTTCCTCTCAAAATATAGTCTTCCACCAAAAAGAAAAATTTTGCCCAAACTTTTTTTCCAAATGGTTTTCAAGAGTCTTTCACAGCTTGCCAAGCTGAACTCAGGATGCCAAACAAGTTGTACATAGTGTTTGTATTGAAATATTAAGAACACATATGCCATTGAAAAGAAAAAAGTTCCCCACAACAGTCACCTCAAAAAAATTCTTCCTTCATAAAAAAAAAAATTCGTAAAAAAATTCTTCCTATGTTAAAAAAAATCTTCATCTCAAAATATAATCTTCCACCAAAAAGAAAAATTTTGCTCGAACTTTTTTTCCAAATGGTTTTCAAGAGTCTTTCACAGCTTGCCAAGCAGAACTCAGCATGCTAAACTAGTTATATATAGTATTTGCATTGAAATCTTAAGTCAATTTTATCATCAGCTTTCAGTGAAATTTTATTGCTTCTTTCTGCAGCTCTCACTGAAATAAGGCTAATTTTCAACTTTGTTCAAATGTGCTGTAACTTTTGTTCCAAATGGTTTTCAAGAGTCTTTCATGGCTTGCCAAGCAGAACTCAGCATGCTAAACTAGTAATATATAGTATTTGCATTGAAATATTAAGTACATTTTATCATCAGCTTTCAGTGAAATTTCATTGCTTCTTTCTGCAGCTCTCACTGAAATAAGGCTAATTTTCAACTTTGTTCAAATGTGCTGTAACTTTTGTTCCAAATGGTTTTCAAGAGTCTTTTATGGCTTGCCAAGCAGAACTCAACATGCCAAACAAGTTATATATAGTATTTGCATTGAAATATTAACCAAATTTTATCATCAGCTTTCAGTGAAATTGAAACACTTGTACACTTGTACATAGTGTTTGTATTGAAATATTAAGAACATTTTGGAAGCAGTTTTCATTTGCCTTTGAAAAAAAAAGTTCCCCACAACATTCATCTCAAAAAAAATTTTCCTTCAGAAAAAAAAAATTCGTAAAAAAATTCTATGTCAAAAAAAATCTTCCTCTCAAAATATAATCTTCCACCAAAAAGAAAAATGTTGCCCAAACTTTTTTTTCAAATGGTTTTCAAGAGTCTTTCACAGCTTGCCAAGCTGAACTCAGGATGCCAAACAAGTTGTACATAGTGTTTGTATTGAAATATTAAGAACACATATGCCATTGAAAAGAAAAAAGTTCCACACAACAGTCACCTCAAAAAAATTCTTCCTTCAGAAAAAAAAAATTTGTAAAAAAATTCTTCCTGTTAAAAAAAATCTTCATCTCAAAATATAATCTTCCACCAAAAAGGAAAATTTTGCTCAAATTTTTTTTCCAAATGGTTTTCTAGAGTCTTTCACAGCTTGCCAAGCTAAACTCAGGATGCCAAACATTGCAATAAGAAGAACATTTCGGTAGCAGTTTTCATATGCCATTGAAAAAAAAAAATTTCACCACAACAGTCACCTCAAAAAAATTCTTCCTTCAGAAAAAAAAAAATCGTAAAAAAATTCTTCCTTTGTTAAAAAAAATCTTCCTCTCAAAATATAATCTTCCACCAAAAAGGAAAATTTTGCCCAAACTTTTTTTCCAAATGGTTTTCAAGAATGTTTCACAGCTTGCCAAGCTGAACTCAGGATGCCAAACATTGCAAAAAGAAGAACATTTCGGTAGCAGTTTTCATATGCCATTGAAAAAAAAAGTTCCCCACAACAGTCACCTAAAAAAATTCTTCCTTCAGAAAAAAAAAAATTGTAAAAAAATTCTCCCTATGTTAAAAAAAATCTTCCTCTCAAAATATAATCTTCCACCAAAAAGAAAAATTTTGCCCAAACTTTTTTTCCAAATGGTTTTCAAGAGTCTTTCACAGCTTGCCAAGCTGAACTCAGCTTGCCAAACAAGTTGTACATAGTGTTTGTATTGAAATATTAAGAACACATAAGCCATTGAAAAGAAAAAAGTTCCCCACAACAGTCACCTCAAAAAAATTCTTCCTTCATAAAAAAAAAAATTCGTAGAAAAATTCTTCCTATGTTAAAAAAAATCTTCATCTCAAAATATAATGTTCCACCAAAAAGAAAAATTTTGCTCAAACTTTTTTTCCAAATGGTTTTCGAGAGTCTTTCACAGCTTGCCAAGCTGAACTCAGGATGCCAAACAAGTTGTACATAGTGTTTGTATTGAAATATTAAGAACATTTTGGAAGCAGTTTTCATTTGCCTTTGAAAAAAAAAAAAGTTCCCTATAACAGTCACATCAAAAAAATTCTTCCTTCAGAAAAAAAAAATCGTAAAAAAATTCTTCCTTTGTTAAAAAAATGTTCCTCTCAAAATATAGTCTTCCACCAAAAAGAAAAATTTTGCTCGAACTTTTTTTCCAAATGGTTTTCAAGTCTTTCACAGCTTGCCAAGCTGAACTCAGGATGCCAAACAAGTTGTACATAGTGTTTGTATTGAAATATTAAGAACACATATGCCATTGAAAAGAAAAAAGTTCCCCACAACAGTCACCTCAAAAAAATTCTTCCTTCAGAAAAAAAAAATTCGTAAAAAAATTCTTCCTATGTTAAAAAAAATCTTCATCTCAAAATATAATTTTCCACCAAAAAGAAAAATTTTGCTCGAACTTTTTTTCCAAATGGTTTTATAGAGTCTTTCACAGCTTGCCAAGCTGAACTCAGGATGCCAAACATTGCAATAAGAAGAACATTTCGGTAGCAGTTTTCATATGCCATTGAAAAAAAAAAAAGTTCACCACAACAGTCACCTCAAAAAAATTCTTCCTTCAGAAAAAAAAAAATTCGTAAAAAAAATCTTCCTATGTTAAAAAAAATCTTCATCTCAAAATATAATCTTCCACCAAAAAGAAAAATTTTGCTCGAACTTTTTTTCCAAATGGTTTTCAAGAGTCTTTCACAGCTTGCCAAGCTGAACTCAGGATGCCAAACAAGTTGTAAATAGTGTTTGTATTGAAATATTAAGAACACATATGCCATTGAAAAAAAAAAAGTTCCCCACGTCACATCAAAAAAATTCTTCCTTCAGAAAAAAAAAAATCGTAAAAAAATTCTTCCTCTGTTAAAAAAAATCTTCCTCTCAAAATATAATCTTCCACCAAAAAGAAAAATTTTGCCCAAACTTTTTTTCCAAATGGTTTTCAAGAGTCTTTCACAGATTGCCAAGCTGAATTCAGGATGCCAAACAAGTTGTACATAGTGTTTGTATTGAAATATTAAGAATACAAATGCCATTGAAAAGAAAAAAGTTCCCCACACCAGTCACCTCAAAAAAATTCTTCCTTCAGAAAAAAAAAATTTGTAAAAAAATTCTTCCTATGTTAAAAAAAATCTTCATCTCAAAATATAATCTTCCACCAAAAAGAAAAATGTTGCTCAAATTTTTTTTCCAAATGGTTTTCTAGAGTCTTTCACAGCTTGCCAAGCTGAACTCAGGATGCCAAACATTGCAATAAGAAGAACATTTCGGTAGCAGTTTTCATATGCCATTGAAAAAAAAAAAAGTTCACCACAACAGTCACCTCAAAAAAATTCTTCCTTCAGAAAAAAAAAAATCGTAAAAAAATTCTTCCTATGTTAAAAAAAATCTTCCGCTCAAAATATAATCTTCCACCAAAAAGAAAAATGTTGCTAAAACTTTTTTTCCAAATAGTTTTCAAGAGTATTTCACAGCTTGCCAAGCTGAACTCAGGATTCCAAACAAGTTGTACTTTCAATTATTTGCATTGAAATATAAAGCAGATTTCAGAAGCAGTTTTCATTTGCCTTCAAAAAAGGAATTCCCACTGTCAACCGAAAAAAAATTCTTCCTCCAAAAAAAACAAATGTCGATAAAAAAAATCTTCCTGTGATAAAAAAAATCTTCCTCTCAAAATATAATCTTCCACCAAAAAGAAAAATTTTGCTCAAACTTTTTTTCCAAATGGTTTTCAAGAGTCTTTCACAGCTTGCCAAGCTGAACTCAGCTTGCCAAACAAGTTGTACATAGTGTTTGTATTGAAATATTAAGAACACATAAGCCATTGAAAAGAAAAAAGTTCCCCACAACAGTCACCTCAAAAAAATTCTTCCTTCAGAAAAAAAAAAATTGTAAAAAAATTCTTCCTATGTTAAAAAAAATCTTCCTCTCAAAATATAATCTTCCACCAAAAAGAAAAATTTTGCCCAAACTTTTTTTCCAAATGGTTTTCAAGAGTCTTTCACAGCTTGCCAAGCTGAACTCAGCTTGCCAAACAAGTTGTACATAGTGTTTGTATTGAAATATTAAGAACACATAAGCCATTGAAAAGAAAAAAGTTCCCCACAACAGTCACCTCAAAAAAATTCTTCCTTCATAAAAAAAAAATTCGTAGAAAAATTCTTCCTATGTTAAAAAAAATCTTCATCTCAAAATATAATCTTCCACCAAAAAGAAAAATTTTGCTCAAACTTTTTTTCCAAATGGTTTTCGAGAGTCTTTCACAGCTTGCCAAGCTGAACTCAGGATGCCAAACAAGTTGTACATAGTGTTTGTATTGAAATATTAAGAACATTTTGGAAGCAGTTTTCATTTGCCTTTGAAAAAAAAAAAAGTTCCCTATAACAGTCACATCAAAAAAATTCTTCCTTCAGAAAAAAAAAATCGTAAAAAAATTCTTCCTATGTTAAAAAAATCTTCCTCTCAAAATATAGTCTTCCACCAAAAAGAAAAATTTTGCCCAAACTTTTTTTCCAAATGGTTTTCAAGAGTCTTTCACAGCTTGCCAAGCTGAACTCAGGATGCCAAACAAGTTGTACATAGTGTTTGTATTGAAATATTAAGAACACATATGCCATTGAAAAGAAAAAAGTTCCCCACAACAGTCACCTCAAAAAAATTCTTCCTTCATAAAAAAAAAAATTCGTAAAAAAATTCTTCCTATGTTAAAAAAAATCTTCATCTCAAAATATAATCTTCCACCAAAAAGAAAAATTTTGCTCGAACTTTTTTTCCAAATGGTTTTCAAGAGTCTTTCACAGCTTGCCAAGCAGAACTCAGCATGCTAAACTAGTTATATATAGTATTTGCATTGAAATCTTAAGTCAATTTTATCATCAGCTTTCAGTGAAATTTTATTGCTTCTTTCTGCAGCTCTCACTGAAATAAGGCTAATTTTCAACTTTGTTCAAATGTGCTGTAACTTTTGTTCCAAATGGTTTTCAAGAGTCTTTCATGGCTTGCCAAGCAGAACTCAGCATGCTAAACTAGTAATATATAGTATTTGCATTGAAATATTAAGTACATTTTATCATCAGCTTTCAGTGAAATTTCATTGCTTCTTTCTGCAGCTCTCACTGAAATAAGGCTAATTTTCAACTTTGTTCAAATGTGCTGTAACTTTTGTTCCAAATGGTTTTCAAGAGTCTTTTATGGCTTGCCAAGCAGAACTCAACATGCCAAACAAGTTATATATAGTATTTGCATTGAAATATTAACCAAATTTTATCATCAGCTTTCAGTGAAATTGAAACACTTGTACACTTGTACATAGTGTTTGTATTGAAATATTAAGAACATTTTGGAAGCAGTTTTCATTTGCCTTTGAAAAAAAAAGTTCCCCACAACATTCATCTCAAAAAAAATTTTCCTTCAGAAAAAAAAAATTCGTAAAAAAATTCTATGTCAAAAAAAATCTTCCTCTCAAAATATAATCTTCCACCAAAAAGAAAAATGTTGCCCAAACTTTTTTTTCAAATGGTTTTCAAGAGTCTTTCACAGCTTGCCAAGCTGAACTCAGGATGCCAAACAAGTTGTACATAGTGTTTGTATTGAAATATTAAGAACACATATGCCATTGAAAAGAAAAAAGTTCCACACAACAGTCACCTCAAAAAAATTCTTCCTTCAGAAAAAAAAAATTTGTAAAAAAATTCTTCCTGTTAAAAAAAATCTTCATCTCAAAATATAATCTTCCACCAAAAAGGAAAATTTTGCTCAAATTTTTTTTCCAAATGGTTTTCTAGAGTCTTTCACAGCTTGCCAAGCTAAACTCAGGATGCCAAACATTGCAATAAGAAGAACATTTCGGTAGCAGTTTTCATATGCCATTGAAAAAAAAAAATTTCACCACAACAGTCACCTCAAAAAAATTCTTCCTTCAGAAAAAAAAAAATCGTAAAAAAATTCTTCCTTTGTTAAAAAAAATCTTCCTCTCAAAATATAATCTTCCACCAAAAAGGAAAATTTTGCCCAAACTTTTTTTCCAAATGGTTTTCAAGAATGTTTCACAGCTTGCCAAGCTGAACTCAGGATGCCAAACATTGCAAAAAGAAGAACATTTCGGTAGCAGTTTTCATATGCCATTGAAAAAAAAAGTTCCCCACAACAGTCACCTAAAAAAATTCTTCCTTCAGAAAAAAAAAAATTGTAAAAAAATTCTCCCTATGTTAAAAAAAATCTTCCTCTCAAAATATAATCTTCCACCAAAAAGAAAAATTTTGCCCAAACTTTTTTTCCAAATGGTTTTCAAGAGTCTTTCACAGCTTGCCAAGCTGAACTCAGCTTGCCAAACAAGTTGTACATAGTGTTTGTATTGAAATATTAAGAACACATAAGCCATTGAAAAGAAAAAAGTTCCCCACAACAGTCACCTCAAAAAAATTCTTCCTTCATAAAAAAAAAAATTCGTAGAAAAATTCTTCCTATGTTAAAAAAAATCTTCATCTCAAAATATAATGTTCCACCAAAAAGAAAAATTTTGCTCAAACTTTTTTTCCAAATGGTTTTCGAGAGTCTTTCACAGCTTGCCAAGCTGAACTCAGGATGCCAAACAAGTTGTACATAGTGTTTGTATTGAAATATTAAGAACATTTTGGAAGCAGTTTTCATTTGCCTTTGAAAAAAAAAAAAGTTCCCTATAACAGTCACATCAAAAAAATTCTTCCTTCAGAAAAAAAAAATCGTAAAAAAATTCTTCCTTTGTTAAAAAAATGTTCCTCTCAAAATATAGTCTTCCACCAAAAAGAAAAATTTTGCTCGAACTTTTTTTCCAAATGGTTTTCAAGTCTTTCACAGCTTGCCAAGCTGAACTCAGGATGCCAAACAAGTTGTACATAGTGTTTGTATTGAAATATTAAGAACACATATGCCATTGAAAAGAAAAAAGTTCCCCACAACAGTCACCTCAAAAAAATTCTTCCTTCAGAAAAAAAAAATTCGTAAAAAAATTCTTCCTATGTTAAAAAAAATCTTCATCTCAAAATATAATTTTCCACCAAAAAGAAAAATTTTGCTCGAACTTTTTTTCCAAATGGTTTTATAGAGTCTTTCACAGCTTGCCAAGCTGAACTCAGGATGCCAAACATTGCAATAAGAAGAACATTTCGGTAGCAGTTTTCATATGCCATTGAAAAAAAAAAAAGTTCACCACAACAGTCACCTCAAAAAAATTCTTCCTTCAGAAAAAAAAAAATTCGTAAAAAAAATCTTCCTATGTTAAAAAAAATCTTCATCTCAAAATATAATCTTCCACCAAAAAGAAAAATTTTGCTCGAACTTTTTTTCCAAATGGTTTTCAAGAGTCTTTCACAGCTTGCCAAGCTGAACTCAGGATGCCAAACAAGTTGTAAATAGTGTTTGTATTGAAATATTAAGAACACATATGCCATTGAAAAAAAAAAAGTTCCCCACGTCACATCAAAAAAATTCTTCCTTCAGAAAAAAAAAAATCGTAAAAAAATTCTTCCTCTGTTAAAAAAAATCTTCCTCTCAAAATATAATCTTCCACCAAAAAGAAAAATTTTGCCCAAACTTTTTTTCCAAATGGTTTTCAAGAGTCTTTCACAGATTGCCAAGCTGAATTCAGGATGCCAAACAAGTTGTACATAGTGTTTGTATTGAAATATTAAGAATACAAATGCCATTGAAAAGAAAAAAGTTCCCCACACCAGTCACCTCAAAAAAATTCTTCCTTCAGAAAAAAAAAATTTGTAAAAAAATTCTTCCTATGTTAAAAAAAATCTTCATCTCAAAATATAATCTTCCACCAAAAAGAAAAATGTTGCTCAAATTTTTTTTCCAAATGGTTTTCTAGAGTCTTTCACAGCTTGCCAAGCTGAACTCAGGATGCCAAACATTGCAATAAGAAGAACATTTCGGTAGCAGTTTTCATATGCCATTGAAAAAAAAAAAAGTTCACCACAACAGTCACCTCAAAAAAATTCTTCCTTCAGAAAAAAAAAAATCGTAAAAAAATTCTTCCTATGTTAAAAAAAATCTTCCGCTCAAAATATAATCTTCCACCAAAAAGAAAAATGTTGCTAAAACTTTTTTTCCAAATAGTTTTCAAGAGTATTTCACAGCTTGCCAAGCTGAACTCAGGATTCCAAACAAGTTGTACTTTCAATTATTTGCATTGAAATATAAAGCAGATTTCAGAAGCAGTTTTCATTTGCCTTCAAAAAAGGAATTCCCACTGTCAACCGAAAAAAAATTCTTCCTCCAAAAAAAACAAATGTCGATAAAAAAAATCTTCCTGTGATAAAAAAAATCTTCCTCTCAAAATATAATCTTCCACCAAAAAGAAAAATTTTGCTCAAACTTTTTTTCCAAATGGTTTTCAAGAGTCTTTCACAGCTTGCCAAGCTGAACTCAGCTTGCCAAACAAGTTGTACATAGTGTTTGTATTGAAATATTAAGAACACATAAGCCATTGAAAAGAAAAAAGTTCCCCACAACAGTCACCTCAAAAAAATTCTTCCTTCAGAAAAAAAAAAATTGTAAAAAAATTCTTCCTATGTTAAAAAAAATCTTCCTCTCAAAATATAATCTTCCACCAAAAAGAAAAATTTTGCCCAAACTTTTTTTCCAAATGGTTTTCAAGAGTCTTTCACAGCTTGCCAAGCTGAACTCAGCTTGCCAAACAAGTTGTACATAGTGTTTGTATTGAAATATTAAGAACACATAAGCCATTGAAAAGAAAAAAGTTCCCCACAACAGTCACCTCAAAAAAATTCTTCCTTCATAAAAAAAAAATTCGTAGAAAAATTCTTCCTATGTTAAAAAAAATCTTCATCTCAAAATATAATCTTCCACCAAAAAGAAAAATTTTGCTCAAACTTTTTTTCCAAATGGTTTTCGAGAGTCTTTCACAGCTTGCCAAGCTGAACTCAGGATGCCAAACAAGTTGTACATAGTGTTTGTATTGAAATATTAAGAACATTTTGGAAGCAGTTTTCATTTGCCTTTGAAAAAAAAAAAAGTTCCCTATAACAGTCACATCAAAAAAATTCTTCCTTCAGAAAAAAAAAATCGTAAAAAAATTCTTCCTATGTTAAAAAAATCTTCCTCTCAAAATATAGTCTTCCACCAAAAAGAAAAATTTTGCCCAAACTTTTTTTCCAAATGGTTTTCAAGAGTCTTTCACAGCTTGCCAAGCTGAACTCAGGATGCCAAACAAGTTGTACATAGTGTTTGTATTGAAATATTAAGAACACATATGCCATTGAAAAGAAAAAAGTTCCCCACAACAGTCACCTCAAAAAAATTCTTCCTTCATAAAAAAAAAAATTCGTAAAAAAATTCTTCCTATGTTAAAAAAAATCTTCATCTCAAAATATAATCTTCCACCAAAAAGAAAAATTTTGCTCGAACTTTTTTTCCAAATGGTTTTCAAGAGTCTTTCACAGCTTGCCAAGCAGAACTCAGCATGCTAAACTAGTTATATATAGTATTTGCATTGAAATCTTAAGTCAATTTTATCATCAGCTTTCAGTGAAATTTTATTGCTTCTTTCTGCAGCTCTCACTGAAATAAGGCTAATTTTCAACTTTGTTCAAATGTGCTGTAACTTTTGTTCCAAATGGTTTTCAAGAGTCTTTCATGGCTTGCCAAGCAGAACTCAGCATGCTAAACTAGTAATATATAGTATTTGCATTGAAATATTAAGTACATTTTATCATCAGCTTTCAGTGAAATTTCATTGCTTCTTTCTGCAGCTCTCACTGAAATAAGGCTAATTTTCAACTTTGTTCAAATGTGCTGTAACTTTTGTTCCAAATGGTTTTCAAGAGTCTTTTATGGCTTGCCAAGCAGAACTCAACATGCCAAACAAGTTATATATAGTATTTGCATTGAAATATTAACCAAATTTTATCATCAGCTTTCAGTGAAATTGAAACACTTGTACACTTGTACATAGTGTTTGTATTGAAATATTAAGAACATTTTGGAAGCAGTTTTCATTTGCCTTTGAAAAAAAAAGTTCCCCACAACATTCATCTCAAAAAAAATTTTCCTTCAGAAAAAAAAAATTCGTAAAAAAATTCTATGTTAAAAAAAATCTTCCTCTCAAAATATAATCTTCCACCAAAAAGAAAAATGTTGCCCAAACTTTTTTTTCAAATGGTTTTCAAGAGTCTTTCACAGCTTGCCAAGCTGAACTCAGGATGCCAAACAAGTTGTACATAGTGTTTGTATTGAAATATTAAGAACACATATGCCATTGAAAAGAAAAAAGTTCCACACAACAGTCACCTCAAAAAAATTCTTCCTTCAGAAAAAAAAAATTTGTAAAAAAATTCTTCCTGTTAAAAAAAATCTTCATCTCAAAATATAATCTTCCACCAAAAAGGAAAATTTTGCTCAAATTTTTTTTCCAAATGGTTTTCTAGAGTCTTTCACAGCTTGCCAAGCTAAACTCAGGATGCCAAACATTGCAATAAGAAGAACATTTCGGTAGCAGTTTTCATATGCCATTGAAAAAAAAAAATTTCACCACAACAGTCACCTCAAAAAAATTCTTCCTTCAGAAAAAAAAAAATCGTAAAAAAATTCTTCCTTTGTTAAAAAAAATCTTCCTCTCAAAATATAATCTTCCACCAAAAAGGAAAATTTTGCCCAAACTTTTTTTCCAAATGGTTTTCAAGAATGTTTCACAGCTTGCCAAGCTGAACTCAGGATGCCAAACATTGCAAAAAGAAGAACATTTCGGTAGCAGTTTTCATATGCCATTGAAAAAAAAAGTTCCCCACAACAGTCACCTAAAAAAATTCTTCCTTCAGAAAAAAAAAAATTGTAAAAAAATTCTCCCTATGTTAAAAAAAATCTTCCTCTCAAAATATAATCTTCCACCAAAAAGAAAAATTTTGCCCAAACTTTTTTTCCAAATGGTTTTCAAGAGTCTTTCACAGCTTGCCAAGCTGAACTCAGCTTGCCAAACAAGTTGTACATAGTGTTTGTATTGAAATATTAAGAACACATAAGCCATTGAAAAGAAAAAAGTTCCCCACAACAGTCACCTCAAAAAAATTCTTCCTTCATAAAAAAAAAAATTCGTAGAAAAATTCTTCCTATGTTAAAAAAAATCTTCATCTCAAAATATAATGTTCCACCAAAAAGAAAAATTTTGCTCAAACTTTTTTTCCAAATGGTTTTCGAGAGTCTTTCACAGCTTGCCAAGCTGAACTCAGGATGCCAAACAAGTTGTACATAGTGTTTGTATTGAAATATTAAGAACATTTTGGAAGCAGTTTTCATTTGCCTTTGAAAAAAAAAAAAGTTCCCTATAACAGTCACATCAAAAAAATTCTTCCTTCAGAAAAAAAAAATCGTAAAAAAATTCTTCCTTTGTTAAAAAAATGTTCCTCTCAAAATATAGTCTTCCACCAAAAAGAAAAATTTTGCTCGAACTTTTTTTCCAAATGGTTTTCAAGTCTTTCACAGCTTGCCAAGCTGAACTCAGGATGCCAAACAAGTTGTACATAGTGTTTGTATTGAAATATTAAGAACACATATGCCATTGAAAAGAAAAAAGTTCCCCACAACAGTCACCTCAAAAAAATTCTTCCTTCAGAAAAAAAAAATTCGTAAAAAAATTCTTCCTATGTTAAAAAAAATCTTCATCTCAAAATATAATTTTCCACCAAAAAGAAAAATTTTGCTCGAACTTTTTTTCCAAATGGTTTTATAGAGTCTTTCACAGCTTGCCAAGCTGAACTCAGGATGCCAAACATTGCAATAAGAAGAACATTTCGGTAGCAGTTTTCATATGCCATTGAAAAAAAAAAAAGTTCACCACAACAGTCACCTCAAAAAAATTCTTCCTTCAGAAAAAAAAAAATTCGTAAAAAAAATCTTCCTATGTTAAAAAAAATCTTCATCTCAAAATATAATCTTCCACCAAAAAGAAAAATTTTGCTCGAACTTTTTTTCCAAATGGTTTTCAAGAGTCTTTCACAGCTTGCCAAGCTGAACTCAGGATGCCAAACAAGTTGTAAATAGTGTTTGTATTGAAATATTAAGAACACATATGCCATTGAAAAAAAAAAAGTTCCCCACGTCACATCAAAAAAATTCTTCCTTCAGAAAAAAAAAAATCGTAAAAAAATTCTTCCTCTGTTAAAAAAAATCTTCCTCTCAAAATATAATCTTCCACCAAAAAGAAAAATTTTGCCCAAACTTTTTTTCCAAATGGTTTTCAAGAGTCTTTCACAGATTGCCAAGCTGAATTCAGGATGCCAAACAAGTTGTACATAGTGTTTGTATTGAAATATTAAGAATACAAATGCCATTGAAAAGAAAAAAGTTCCCCACACCAGTCACCTCAAAAAAATTCTTCCTTCAGAAAAAAAAAATTTGTAAAAAAATTCTTCCTATGTTAAAAAAAATCTTCATCTCAAAATATAATCTTCCACCAAAAAGAAAAATGTTGCTCAAATTTTTTTTCCAAATGGTTTTCTAGAGTCTTTCACAGCTTGCCAAGCTGAACTCAGGATGCCAAACATTGCAATAAGAAGAACATTTCGGTAGCAGTTTTCATATGCCATTGAAAAAAAAAAAAGTTCACCACAACAGTCACCTCAAAAAAATTCTTCCTTCAGAAAAAAAAAAATCGTAAAAAAATTCTTCCTATGTTAAAAAAAATCTTCCGCTCAAAATATAATCTTCCACCAAAAAGAAAAATGTTGCTAAAACTTTTTTTCCAAATAGTTTTCAAGAGTATTTCACAGCTTGCCAAGCTGAACTCAGGATTCCAAACAAGTTGTACTTTCAATTATTTGCATTGAAATATAAAGCAGATTTCAGAAGCAGTTTTCATTTGCCTTCAAAAAAGGAATTCCCACTGTCAACCGAAAAAAAATTCTTCCTCCAAAAAAAACAAATGTCGATAAAAAAAATCTTCCTGTGATAAAAAAAATCTTCCTCTCAAAATATAATCTTCCACCAAAAAGAAAAATTTTGCTCAAACTTTTTTTCAGCTTTCAGTGAAGTTTTATTGCTTCTTTCTGCAGCTCTCACTGAAATAAGGCTAATTTTCAACTTTGTTCAAATGTGCTGTAACTTTTGTTCCAAATGGTTTTCAAGAGTCTTTCATGGCTTGCCAAGCAGAACTCAGCATGCTAAACTAGTTATATATAGTATTTGCATTGAAATATTAAGTCAATTTTATCATCAGCTTTCAGTGAAATTTTATTGCTTCTTTCTGCAGCTCTCACTGAAATAAGGCTAATTTTCAACTTTGTTCAAATGTGCTGTAACTTTTGTTCCAAATGGTTTTCAAGAGTCTTTCATGGCTTGCCAAGCAGAACTCAGCATGCTAAACTAGTTATATATAGTATTTGCATTGAAATATTAAGTCAATTTTATCATCAGCTTTCAGTGAAATTTTATTGCTTCTTTCTGCAGCTCTCACTGAAATAAGGCTAATTTTCAACTTTGTTCAAATGTGCTGTAACTTTTGTTCCAAATGGTTTTCAAGAGTCTTTCATGGCTTGCCAAGCAGAACTCAGCATGCTAAACTAGTTATATATAGTATTTGCATTGAAATATTAAGTTCATTTTATCATCAGCTTTCAGTGAAATTTTATTGCTTCTTTCTGCAGCTCTCACTGAAATAAGGCTAATTTTCAACTTTGTTCAAATGTGCTGTAACTTTTGTTCCAAATGGTTTTCAAGAGTCTTTCATGGCTTGCCAAGCAGAACTCAGCATGCTAAACTAGTTATATATAGTATTTGCATTGAAATCTTAAGTCAATTTTATCATCAGCTTTCAGTGAAATTTTATTGCTTCTTTCTGCAGCTCTCACTGAAATAAGGCTAATTTTCAACTTTGTTCAAATGTGCTGTAACTTTTGTTCCAAATGGTTTTCAAGAGTCTTTCATGGCTTGCCAAGCAGAACTCAGCATGCTAAACTAGTTATATATAGTATTTGCATTGAAATCTTAAGTCAATTTTATCATCAGCTTTCAGTGAAATTTTATTGCTTCTTTCTGCAGCTCTCACTGAAATAAGGCTAATTTTCAACTTTGTTCAAATGTGCTGTAACTTTTGTTCCAAATGGTTTTCAAGAGTCTTTCATGGCTTGCCAAGCAGAACTCAGCATGCTAAACTAGTTATATATAGTATTTGCATTGAAATATTAACCAAATTTTATCATCAGCTTTCAGTGAAATTTTATTGCTTCTTTCTGCAGCTCTCACTGAAATAAGGCTAATTTTCAACTTTGTTCAAATGTGCTGTAACTTTTGTTCCAAATGGTTTTCAAGAGTCTTTCATGGCTTGCCAAGCAGAACTCAGCATGCTAAACTAGTTATATATAGTATTTGCATTGAAATATTAAGCACATTTTGTCATCAGCTTTCAGTGAAATTTTATTGCTTCTTTCTGCAGCTCTCACTGAAATAAGGCTAATTTTCAACTTTGTTCAAATGTGCTGTAACTTTTGTTCCAAATGGTTTTCAAGAGTCTTTCATGGCTTGCCAAGCAGAACTCAGCATGCTAAACTAGTTATATATAGTATTTGCATTGAAATCTTAAGTCAATTTTATCATCAGCTTTCAGTGAAATTTTATTGCTTCTTTCTGCAGCTCTCACTGAAATAAGGCTAATTTTCATTTTTGTTCAAATGTGCTGTAACTTTTGTTCCAAATGGTTTTCAAGAGTCTTTCATGGCTTGCCAAGCAGAACTCAGCATGCTAAACTAGTTATATATAGTATTTGCATTGAAATATTAAGTCAATTTTATCATCAGCTTTCAGTGAAATTTTATTGCTTCTTTCTGCAGCTCTCACTGAAATAAGGCTAATTTTCAACTTTGTTCAAATGTGCTGTAACTTTTGTTCCAAATGGTTTTCAAGAGTCTTTCATGGCTTGCCAAGCAGAACTCAGCATGCTAAACTAGTTATATATAGTATTTGCATTGAAATATTAAGTCAATTTTATCATCAGCTTTCAGTGAAATTTTATTGCTTCTTTCTGCAGCTCTCACTGAAATAAGGCTAATTTTCAACTTTGTTCAAATATGCTGTAACTTTTGTTCCAAATGGTTTTCAAGAGTCTTTCATGGCTTGCCAAGCAGAACTCAGCATGCTAAACTAGTTATATATAGTATTTGCATTGAAATATTAAGTGAATTTTATCATCAGCTTTCAGTGAAATTTTATTGCTTCTTTCTGCAGCTCTCACTGAAATAAGGCTAATTTTCAACTTTGTTCAAATGTGCTGTAACTTTTGTTCCAAATGGTTTTCAAGAGTCTTTCATGGCTTGCCAAGCAGAACTCAGCATTCTAAACTAGTTATATATAGTATTTGCATTGAAATATTAACCAAATTTTATCATCAGCTTTCAGTGAAATTTTATTGCTTCTTTCTGCAGCTCTCACTGAAATAAGGCTAATTTTTAATTTTGTTCAAATGTGCTGTAACTTTTGTTCCAAATGGTTTTCAAGAGTCTTTCATGGCTTGCCAAGCAGAACTCAGCATGCTAAACTAGTTATATATAGTATTTGCATTGAAATATTAAGTGAATTTTATCATCAGCTTTCAGTGAAATTTTATTGCTTCTTTCTGCAGCTCTCACTGAAATAAGGCTAATTTTCAACTTTGTTCAAATGTGCTGTAACTTTTGTTCCAAATGGTTTTCAAGAGTCTTTCATGGCTTGCCAAGCAGAACTCAGCATTCTAAACTAGTTATATATAGTATTTGCATTGAAATATTAACCAAATTTTATCATCAGCTTTCAGTGAAATTTTATTGCTTCTTTCTGCAGCTCTCACTGAAATAAGGCTAATTTTTAATTTTGTTCAAATGTGCTGTAACTTTTGTTCCAAATGGTTTTCAAGAGTCTTTCATGGCTTGCCAAGCAGAACTCAGCATGCTAAACTAGTTATATATAGTATTTGCATTGAAATCTTAAGTCAATTTTATCATCAGCTTTCAGTGAAATTTTATTGCTTCTTTCTGCAGCTCTCACTGAAATAAGGCTAATTTTCAACTTTGTTCAAATGTGCTGTAACTTTTGTTCCAAATGGTTTTCAAGAGTCTTTCATGGCTTGCCAAGCAGAACTCAGCATGCTAAACTAGTTATATATAGTATTTGCATTGAAATCTTAAGTCAATTTTATCATCAGCTTTCAGTGAAATTTTATTGCTTCTTTCTGCAGCTCTCACTGAAATAAGGCTAATTTTCAACTTTGTTCAAATGTGCTGTAACTTTTGTTCCAAATGGTTTTCAAGAGTCTTTCATGGCTTGCCAAGCAGAACTCAGCATGCTAAACTAGTTATATATAGTATTTGCATTGAAATATTAAGTCAATTTTATCATCAGCTTTCAGTGAAATTTTATTGCTTCTTTCTGCAGCTCTCACTGAAATAAGGCTAATTTTCAACTTTGTTCAAATGTGCTGTAACTTTTGTTCCAAATGGTTTTCAAGAGTCTTTCATGGCTTGCCAAGCAGAACTCAGCATGCTAAACTAGTTATATATAGTATTTGCATTGAAATATTAAGTCAATTTTATCATCAGCTTTCAGTGAAATGTTATTGCTTCTTTCTGCAGCTCTCACTGAAATAAGGCAAATTTTCAACTTTGTTCAAATGTGCTGTAACTTTTGTTCCAAATGGTTTTCAAGAGTCTTTCATGGCTTGCCAAGCAGAACTCAGCATGCTAAACTAGTTATATATAGTATTTGCATTGAAATCTTAAGTCAATTTTATCATCAGCTTTCAGTGAAATTTTATTGCTTCTTTCTGCAGCTCTCACTGAAATAAGGCAAATTTTCAACTTTGTTCAAATGTGCTGTAACTTTTGTTCCAAATGGTTTTCAAGAGTCTTTCATGGCTTGCCAAGCAGAACTCAGCATGCTAAACTAGTTATATATAGTATTTGCATTGAAATCTTAAGTCAATTTTATCATCAGCTTTCAGTGAAATTTTATTGCTTCTTTCTGCAGCTCTCACTGAAATAAGGCTAATTTTCAACTTTGTTCAAATGTGCTGTAACTTTTGTTCCAAATGGTTTTCAAGAGTCTTTCATGGCTTGCCAAGCAGAACTCAGCATGCTAAACTAGTTATATATAGTATTTGCATTGAAATATTAACCAAATTTTATCATCAGCTTTCAGTGAAATTTTATTGCTTCTTTCTGCAGCTCTCACTGAAATAAGGCTAATTTTCAACTTTGTTCAAATGTGCTGTAACTTTTGTTCCAAATGGTTTTCAAGAGTCTTTCATGGCTTGCCAAGCAGAACTCAGCATGCTAAACTAGTTATATATAGTATTTGCATTGAAATATTAAGCACATTTTGTCATCAGCTTTCAGTGAAATTTTATTGCTTCTTTCTGCAGCTCTCACTGAAATAAGGCTAATTTTCAACTTTGTTCAAATGTGCTGTAACTTTTGTTCCAAATGGTTTTCAAGAGTCTTTCATGGCTTGCCAAGCAGAACTCAGCATGCTAAACTAGTTAGATATAGTATTTGCATTGAAATATTAAGTCAATTTTATCATCAGCTTTCAGTGAAATTTTATTGCTTCTTTCTGCAGCTCTCACTGAAATAAGGCTAATTTTCAACTTTGTTCAAATGTGCTGTAACTTTTGTTCCAAATGGTTTTCAAGAGTCTTTCATGGCTTGCCAAGCAGAACTCAGCATGCTAAACTAGTTATATATAGTATTTGCATTGAAATATTAAGTCAATTTTATCATCAGCTTTCAGTGAAATTTTATTGCTTCTTTCTGCAGCTCTCACTGAAATAAGGCTAATTTTCAACTTTGTTCAAATGTGCTGTAACTTTTGTTCCAAATGGTTTTTAAGAGTCTTTCATGGCTTGCCAAGCAGAACTCAGCATGCTAAACTAGTTATATATAGTATTTGCATTGAAATATTAAGTCAATTTTATCATCAGCTTTCAGTGAAATTTTATTGCTTCTTTCTGCAGCTCTCACTGAAATAAGGCTAATTTTCAACTTTGTTCAAATGTGCTGTAACTTTTGTTCCAAATGGTTTTCAAGAGTCTTTCATGGCTTGCCAAGCAGAACTCAGCATGCTAAACTAGTTATATATAGTATTTGCATTGAAATATTAAGTGAATTTTATCATCAGCTTTCAGTGAAATTGAAACACTTGTACACTTGTACATAGTGTTTGTATTGAAATATTAAGAACATTTTGGAAGCAGTTTTCATTTGCCTTTGAAAAAAAAAGTTCCCCACAACATTCATCTCAAAAAAAATTTTCCTTCAGAAAAAAAAAATTCGTAAAAAAATTCTGTTAAAAAAAATCTTCCTCTCAAAATATAATCTTCCACCAAAAAGAAAAATGTTGCCCAAACTTTTTTTTCAAATGGTTTTCAAGAGTCTTTCACAGCTTGCCAAGCTGAACTCAGGATGCCAAACAAGTTGTACATAGTGTTTGTATTGAAATATTAAGAACACATATGCCATTGAAAAGAAAAAAGTTCCCCACAACAGTCACCTCAAAAAAATTCTTCCTTCAGAAAAAAAAAATTTGTAAAAAAATTCTTCCTGTTAAAAAAAATCTTCATCTCAAAATATAATCTTCCACCAAAAAGGAAAATTTTGCTCAAATTTTTTTTCCAAATGGTTTTCTAGAGTCTTTCACAGCTTGCCAAGCTAAACTCAGGATGCCAAACATTGCAATAAGAAGAACATTTCGCTAGCAGTTTTCATATGCCATTGAAAAAAAAAAATTTCACCACAACAGTCACCTCAAAAAAATTCTTCCATCAGAAAAAAAAAATCGTAAAAAAATTCTTCCTATGTTAAAAAAAATCTTCCTCTCAAAATATAATCTTCCACCAAAAAGGAAAATTTTGCCCAAACTTTTTTTCCAAATGGTTTTCAAGAGTGTTTCACAGCTTGCCAAGCTGAACTCAGGATGCCAAACATTGCAAAAAGAAGAACATTTCGGTAGCAGTTTTCATATGCCATTGAAAAAAAAAAGTTCCCCACAACAGTCACCTCAAAAAAATTCTTCCTTCAGAAAAAAAAAATTGTAAAAAAATTCTTCCTATGTTAAAAAAAATCTTCCTCTCAAAATATAATCTTCCACCAAAAAGAAAAATTTTGCCCAAACTTTTTTTCCAAATGGTTTTCAAGAGTCTTTCACAGCTTGCCAAGCTGAACTCAGCTT
The DNA here is from genome assembly GCF_949987685.1 of Ammodytes marinus. Lineage (NCBI taxonomy): Eukaryota > Metazoa > Chordata > Actinopteri > Uranoscopiformes > Ammodytidae > Ammodytes > Ammodytes marinus. The sequence continues at coordinate 140,983 of NC_137231.1, forward strand.
GCCAAACAAGTTGTACATAGTATTTGCATTGAAATATTAAGTACATTTTATCATCAGCTTTCAGTGAAATTTCATTGCTTCTTTCTGCAGCTCTCACTGAAATAAGGCTAATTTTCAACTTTGTTCAAATGTGCTGTAACTTTTGTTCCAAATGGTTTTCAAGAGTCTTTTATGGCTTGCCAAGCAGAACTCAACATGCCAAACAAGTTATATATAGTATTTGCATTGAAATATTAACCAAATTTTATCATCAGCTTTCAGTGAAATTGAAACACTTGTACACTTGTACATAGTGTTTGTATTGAAATATTAAGAACATTTTGGAAGCAGTTTTCATTTGCCTTTGAAAAAAAAAGTTCCCCACAACATTCATCTCAAAAAAAATTTTCCTTCAGAAAATAAAAATTCGTAAAAAAATTCTTTCTATGTCAAAAAAAATCTTCCTCTCAAAATATAATCTTCCACCAAAAAGAAAAATGTTGCCCAAACTTTTTTTCCAAATGGTTTTCAAGAGTCTTTCACAGATTGCCAAGCTGAACTCAGCATGCCAAACAAGTTGTACATAGTGTTTGTATTGAAATATTAAGAACACATAAGCCATTGAAAAGAAAAAAGTTCCCCACAACAGTCACCTCAAAAAAATTCTTCCATCAGAAAAAAAAAAACGTAAAAAAATTCTTCCTATGTTAAAAAAAATCTTCCTCTCAAAATATAATCTTTCACCAAAAAGGAAAATTTTGCCCAAACTTTTTTTCCAAATGGTTTTCAAGAGTGTTTCACAGCTTGCCAAGCTGAACTCAGGATGCCAAACATTGCAATAAGAAGAACATTTCGGTAGCAGTTTTCATATGCCATTGAAAAAAAAAAGTTCCCCACAACAGTCACCTCAAAAAAATTCTTCTTTCATAAAAAAAAAAATTCGTAGAAAAATTCTTCCTATGTTAAAAAAAATCTTATCTCAAAATATAAACTTCCACCAAAAAGAAAAATTTTGCTCAAACTTTTTTTCCAAATGGTTTTCGAGAGTCTTTCACAGCTTGCCAAGCTGAACTCAGGATGCCAAACAAGTTGTACATAGTGTTTGTATTGAAATATTAAGAACATTTTGGAAGCAGTTTTCATTTGCCTTTGAAAAAAAAAAAAGTTCCTATAACAGTCACATCAAAAAAATTCTTCCTTCAGAAAAAAAAAATCGTAAAAAAATTCTTCCTATGTTAAAAAAATCTTCCTCTCAAAATATAGTCTTCCACCAAAAAGAAAAATTTTGCCCAAACTTTTTTTCCAAATGGTTTTCAAGAGTCTTTCACAGATTGCCAAGCTGAACTCAGGATGCCAAACAAGTTGTACATAGTGTTTGTATTGAAATATTAAGAACACATATGGCATTGAAAAGAAAAAAGTTCCCCACAACAGTCACCTCAAAAAAATTCTTCCTTCATAAAAAAAAAAATTCATAAAAAAATTCTTCCTATGTTAAAAAAAATCTTCATCTCAAAATATAATCTTCCACCAAAAAGAAAAATTTTGCTCGAACTTTTTTTCCAAATGGTTTTCAAGAGTCTTTCACAGCTTGCCAAGCTGAACTCAGGATGCCAAACAAGTTGTACATAGTGTTTGTATTGAAATATTAAGAACACATATGCCATTGAAAAGAAAAAAGTTCCCCACAACAGTCACCTCAAAAAAATTCTTCCTTCAGAAAAAAAAAATTCGTAAAAAAATTCTTCCTATGTTAAAAAAAATCTTCATCTCAAAATATAATCTTCCACCAAAAAGAAAAATTTTGCTCAAATTTTTTTTTCAAATGGTTTTCTAGAGTCTTTCACAGCTTGCCAAGCTGAACTCAGGAAGACAAATATTGCAATAAGAAGAACATTTCGGTAGCAGTTTTCATATGCCATTGAAAAAAAAAAAGTTCACCACAACAGTCACCTCAAAAAAATTCTTCCTTCAGAAAAAAAAAATCGTAAAAAAATTCTTCCTATGTTAAAAAAAATCTTCATCTCAAAATATAATCTTCCACCAAAAAGAAAAATTTTGCTCGAACTTTTTTTCCAAATGGTTTTCAAGAGTCTTTCACAGCTTGCCAAGCTGAACTCAGGATGCCAAACAAGTTGTAAATAGTGTTTGTATTGAAATATTAAGAACACATATGCCATTGAAAAGAAAAAAGTTCCCCACGTCACCTCAAAAAAATTCTTCCTTCAGAAAAAAAAAAATCGTAAAAAAATTCTTCCTATGTTAAAAAAAATCTTCCTCTCAAAATATAATCTTCCACCAAAAAGAAAAATGTTGCTAAAACTTTTTTTCCAAATGGTTTTCAAGAGTATTTCACAGCTTGCCAAGCTGAACTCAGGATTCCAAACAAGTTGTACTTTCAATTATTTGCATTGAAATATAAAGCAGATTTCAGAAGCAGTTTTCATTTGCCTTCAAAAAAAGAATTCCCACTGTCAACCGAAAAAAAATTCTTCCTCCAAAAAAAACAAATGTCGATAAAAAAAATCTTCCTGTGATAAAAAAAATCTTCCTCTCAAAATATAATCTTCCACCAAAAAGAAAAATTTTGCTCTAACTTTTTTTCAGCTTTCAGTGAAGTTTTATTGCTTCTTTCTGCAGCTCTCACTGAAATAAGGCTAATTTTCAACTTTGTTCAAATGTGCTGTAACTTTTGTTCCAAATGGTTTTCAAGAGTCTTTTATGGCTTGCCAAGCAGAACTCAGCATGCCAAACAAGTTATATATAGTATTTGCATTGAAATATTAAGTACATTTTATCATCAGCTTTCAGTGAAATGTTCTTTCTGCAGCTCTCACTGAAATAAGGCTAATTTTCAACTTTGTTCAAATGTGCTGTAACTTTTGTTCCAAATGGTTTTCAAGAGTCTTTCATGGCTTGCCAAGCAGAACTCAGCATGCTAAACTAGTTATATATAGTATTTGCATTGAAATATTAAGTGAATTTTATCATCAGCTTTCAGTGAAATTTTATTGCTTCTTTCTGGAGCTCTCACTGAAATAAGGCTAATTTTCAACTTTGGTCAAATGTGCTGTAACTTTTGTTCCAAATGGTTTTCAAGAGTCTTTCGTGGCTTGCCAAGCAGAACTCAGCATGCTAAACTAGTTATATATAGTATTTGCATTGAAATATTAAGTCAATTTTATCATCAGCTTTCAGTGAAATTTTATTGCTTCTTTCTGCAGCTCTCACTGAAATAAGGCTAATTTTCAACTTTGTTCAAATGTGCTGTAACTTTTGTTCCAAATGGTTTTCAAGAGTCTTTTATGGCTCGCCAAGCAGAACACAACATGCCAAACAAGTTATATAAAGTATTTGCATTGAAATATTAAGTACATTTTATCATAAGCTTTCAGTGAAATTTTATTGCTTCTTTCTGCAGCTCTCACTGAAATAAGGCTAATTTTCAACTTTGTTCAAATGTGCTGTAACTTTTGTTCCAAATGGTTTTCAAGAGTCTTTCATGGCTTGCCAAGCAGAACTCAGCATGCTAAACTAGTAATATATAGTATTTGCATTGAAATATTAAGTAAATTTTATCATCAGCTTTCAGTGAAATTTTATTGCTTCTTTCTGCAGCTCTCACTGAAATAAGGCTAATTTTCAACTTTGTTCAAATGTGCTGTAACTTTTGTTCCAAATGGTTTTCAAGAGTCTTTTATGGCTTGCCAAGCAGAACTCAACATGCCAAACAAGTTATATATAGTATTTGCATTGAAATATTAACCAAATTTTATCATCAGCTTTCAGTGAAATTGAAACACTTGTACACTTGTACATAGTGTTTGTATTGAAATATTAAGAACATTTTGGAAGCAGTTTTCATTTGCCTTTGAAAAAAAAAAGTTCCCCACAACATTCATCTCAAAAAAATTTTTCCTTCAGAAAAAAAAAATTCGTAAAAAAATTCTTTCTATGTTAAAAAAAATCTTCCTCTCAAAATATAATCTTCCACCAAAAAGAAAAATGTTGCCCAAACTTTTTTTCCAAATGGTTTTCAAGTCTTTCACAGATTGCCAAGCTGAACTCAGCATGCCAAACAAGTTGTACATAGTGTTTGTATTGAAATATTAAGAACACATAAGCCATTGAAAAGAAAAAAGTTCCCCACAACAGTCACCTCAAAAAAATTCTTCAATCAGAAAAAAAAAAACGTAAAAAAATTCTTCCTATGTTAAAAAAAATCTTCCTCTCAAAATATAATCTTCCACCAAAAAAGGAAAATTTTGCCCAAACTTTTTTTCCAAATGGTTTTCAAGAGTGTTTCACAGCTTGCCAAGCTGAACTCAGGATGCCAAACATTGCAATAAGAAGAACATTTCGGTAGCAGTTTTCATATGCCATTGAAAAAAAAAAGTTCCCCACAACAGTCACCTCAAAAAAATTCTTCTTTCAGAAAAAAAAAATTGTAAAAAAATTCTTCCTATGTTAAAAAAAATCTTCCTCTCAAAATATAATCTTCCACCATAAAGAAAAATTTTGCTCAAACTTTTTTTCCAAATGGTTTTCAAGAGTCTTTCACAGATTGCCAAGCTGAACTCAGCATGCCAAACAAGTTGTACATAGTGTTTGTATTGAAATATTAAGAACATTTTGGAAGCAGTTTTCATTTGCCTTTGAAAAAAAAAAGTTCCTATAACAGTCACATCAAAAAAATTCTTCCTTCAGAAAAAAAAAATCGTAAAAAAATTCTTCCTATGTTAAAAAAATCTTCCTCTCAAAATATAGTCTTCCACCAAAAAGAAAAATTTTGCCCAGACTTTTTTCCCAAATGGTTTTCAAGAGTCTTTCACAGATTGCCAAGCTGAACTCAGGATGCCAAACAAGTTGTACATAGTGTTTGTATTGAAATATTAAGAACACATATGCCATTGAAAAGAAAAAAGTTCCCCACAACAGTCACCTCAAAAAAATTCTTCCTTCAGAAAAAAAAAATTCGTAAAAAAATTCTTCCTATGTTAAAAAAAATCTTCATCTCAAAATATAATCTTCCACCAAAAAGAAAAATTTTGCTCAAATTTTTTTTCCAAATGGTTTTCTAGAGTCTTTCACAGCTTGCCAAGCTGAACTCAGGATGCCAAACATTGCAATAAGAAGAACATTTCGGTAGCAGTTTTCATTTGCCTTTGAAAAAAAAAAAAAATCCTATAACAGTCACATCAAAAAAATTCTTCCTTCAGAAAAAAAAAATCGTAAAAAAATTCTTCCTATGTTAAAAAAATCTTCCTCTCAAAATATAGTCTTCCACCAAAAAGAAAAATTTTGCCCAGACTTTTTTTCCAAATGGTTTTCAAGAGTCTTTCACAGATTGCCAAGCTGAACTCAGGATGCCAAACAAGTTGTACATAGTGTTTGTATTGAAATATTAAGAACACATATGCCATTGAAAAGAAAAAAGTTCCCCACGTCACCTCACAAAAATACTTCCTTCAGAAAAAAAAAAATCGTAAAAAAATTCTTCCTATGTTAAAAAAAGTCTTCATCTCAAAATATAATCTTCCACCAAAAAGAAAAATTTTGCTCAAATTTTTTTTCCAAATGGTTTTCTAGAGTCTTTCACAGCTTGCCAAGCTGAACTCAGGATGCCAAACATTGCAATAAGAAGAACATTTCGGTAGCAGTTTTCATTTGCCTTTGAAAAAAAAAAAAAATCCTATAACAGTCACATCAAAAAAATTCTTCCTTCAGAAAAAAAAAATCGTAAAAAAATTCTTCCTATGTTAAAAAAATCTTCCTCTCAAAATATAGTCTTCCACCAAAAAGAAAAATTTTGCCCAGACTTTTTTTCCAAATGGTTTTCAAGAGTCTTTCACAGATTGCCAAGCTGAACTCAGGATGCCAAACAAGTTGTACATAGTGTTTGTATTGAAATATTAAGAACACATATGCCATTGAAAAGAAAAAAGTTCCCCACGTCACCTCACAAAAATACTTCCTTCAGAAAAAAAAAAATCGTAAAAAAATTCTTCCTATGTTAAAAAAAGTCTTCCTCTCAAAATATAATCTTCCACCAAAAAGAAAAATTTTGCCCAAACTTTTTTTCCAAATGGTTTTCAAGAGTCTTTCACAGATTGCCAAGCTGAACTCAGGATGCCAAACAAGTTGTACATAGTGTTTGTATTGAAATATTAAGAACACATATGCCATTGAAAAGAAAAAAGTTCCCCACAACAGTCATCTCAAAAAAATTCTTCCTTCAGAAAAAAAAAATTCGTAAAAAAATTCTTCCTATGTTAAAAAAAATCTTCATCTCAAAATATAATCTTCCACCAAAAAGAAAAATTTTGCTCAAATTTTTTTCCCAAATGGTTTTCTAGAGTCTTTCACAGCTTGCCAAGCTGAACTCAGGATGCCAAACATTGCAATAAGAAGAATATTTCGGTAGCAGTTTTCATATTCCATTGAAAAAAAAAAAAGTTCACCACAACAGTCACCTCAAAGAAACTCTTCCTTCAGAAAAAAAAAAATCGTGAAAAAATTCTTCCTATGTTAAAAAAAATCTTCCTCTCAAAATATAATCTTCCACCAAAAAGAAAAATGTTGCTAAAACTTTTTTTCCAAATGGTTTTCAAGAGTATTTCACAGCTTGCCAAGCTGAACTCAGGATTCCAAACAAGTTGTACTTTCAATTATTTGCATTGAAATATAAAGCAGATTTCAGAAGCAGTTTTCATTTGCCTTCAAAAAAAGAATTCCCACTGTCAACCGAAAAAAAATTCTTCCTCCAAAAAAACAAATGTCGATAAAAAAAATCTTCCTGTGATAAAAAAAATCTTCCTCTCAAAATATAATCTTCCACCAAAAAGAAAAAATTTTGCTCAAACTTTTTTTCAGCTTTCAGTGAAGTTTTATTGCTTCTTTCTGCAGCTCTCACTGAAATAAGGCTAATTTTCAAATCTGTTCAAATGTGCTGTAACTTTTGTTCCAAATGGTTTTCAAGAGTCTTTCATGGCTTGCCAAGCAGAACTCAGCATGCTAAACTAGTTATATATAGTATTTGCATTGAAATATTAAGTCAATTTTATCATCAGCTTTCAGTGAAATTTTATTGCTTCTTTCTGCAGCTCTCACTGAAATAAGGCTAATTTTCAACTTTGTTCAAATGTGCTGTAACTTTTGTTCCAAATGGTTTTCAAGAGTCTTTCATGGCTTGCCAAGCAGAACTCAGCATGCTAAACTAGTTATATATAGTATTTGCATTGAAATATTAAGTGAATTTTATCATCAGCTTTCAGTGAAATTTTATTGCTTCTTTCTGCAGCTCTCACTGAAATAAGGCTAATTTTCAACTTTGTTCAAATGTGCTGTAACTTTTGTTCCAAATGGTTTTCAAGAGTCTTTCATGGCTTGCCAAGCAGAACTCAGCATGCTAAACTAGTTATATATAGTATTTGCATTGAAATATTAAGTCAATTTTATCATCAGCTTTCAGTGAAATTTTATTGCTTCTTTCTGCAGCTCTCACTGAAATAAGGCTAATTTTCAACTTTGTTCAAATGTGCTGTAACTTTTGTTCCAAATGGTTTTCAAGAGCCTTTCATGGCTTGCCAAGCAGAACTCAGCATGCTAAACTAGTTATATATAGTATTTGCATTGAAATATTAAGTCAATTTTATCATCAGCTTTCAGTGAAATTTTATTGCTTCTTTCTGCAGCTCTCACTGAAATAAGGCTAATTTTCAACTTTGTTCAAATGTGCTGTAACTTTTGTTCCAAATGGTTTTCAAGAGTCTTTCATGGCTTGCCAAGCAGAACTCAGCATGCTAAACTAGTTATATATAGTATTTGCATTGAAATATTAAGTCAATTTTATCATCAGCTTTCAGTGAAATTTTATTGCTTCTTTCTGCAGCTCTCACTGAAATAAGGCTAATTTTCAACTTTGTTCAAATGTGCTGTAACTTTTGTTCCAAATGGTTTTCAAGAGTCTTTCATGGCTTGCCAAGCAGAACTCAGCATGCTAAACTAGTTATATATAGTATTTGCATTGAAATATTAAGTGAATTTTATCATCAGCTTTCAGTGAAATTTTATTGCTTCTTTCTGCAGCTCTCACTGAAATAAGGCTAATTTTCAACTTTGTTCAAATGTGCTGTAACTTTTGTTCCAAATGGTTTTCAAGAGTCTTTCATGGCTTGCCAAGCAGAACTCAGCATGCTAAACTAGTTATATATAGTATTTGCATTGAAATATTAAGTCAATTTTATCATCAGCTTTCAGTGAAATTTTATTGCTTCTTTCTGCAGCTCTCACTGAAATAAGGCTAATTTTCAACTTTGTTCAAATGTGCTGTAACTTTTGTTCCAAATGGTTTTCAAGAGTCTTTCATGGCTTGCCAAGCAGAACTCAGCATGCTAAACTAGTTATATATAGTATTTGCATTGAAATATTAAGTCAATTTTATCATCAGCTTTCAGTGAAATTTTATTGCTTCTTTCTGCAGCTCTCACTGAAATAAGGCTAATTTTCAACTTTGTTCAAATGTGCTGTAACTTTTGTTCCAAATGGTTTTCAAGAGTCTTTCATGGCTTGCCAAGCAGAACTCAGCATGCTAAACTAGTTATATATAGTATTTGCATTGAAATATTAAGTCAATTTTATCATCAGCTTTCAGTGAAATTTTATTGCTTCTTTCTGCAGCTCTCACTGAAATAAGGCTAATTTTCAACTTTGTTCAAATGTGCTGTAACTTTTGTTCCAAATGGTTTTCAAGAGCCTTTCATGGCTTGCCAAGCAGAACTCAGCATGCTAAACTAGTTATATATAGTATTTGCATTGAAATATTAAGTCAATTTTATCATCAGCTTTCAGTGAAATTTTATTGCTTCTTTCTGCAGCTCTCACTGAAATAAGGCTAATTTTCAACTTTGTTCAAATGTGCTGTAACTTTTGTTCCAAATGGTTTTCAAGAGTCTTTCATGGCTTGCCAAGCAGAACTCAGCATGCTAAACTAGTTATATATAGTATTTGCATTGAAATATTAAGTCAATTTTATCATCAGCTTTCAGTGAAATTTTATTGCTTCTTTCTGCAGCTCTCACTGAAATAAGGCTAATTTTCAACTTTGTTCAAATGTGCTGTAACTTTTGTTCCAAATGGTTTTCAAGAGTCTTTCATGGCTTGCCAAGCAGAACTCAGCATGCTAAACTAGTTATATATAGTATTTGCATTGAAATATTAAGTCAATTTTATCATCAGCTTTCAGTGAAATTTTATTGCTTCTTTCTGCAGCTCTCACTGAAATAAGGCTAATTTTCAACTTTGTTCAAATGTGCTGTAACTTTTGTTCCAAATGGTTTTCAAGAGTCTTTCATGGCTTGCCAAGCAGAACTCAGCATGCTAAACTAGTTATATATAGTATTTGCATTGAAATATTAAGTCAATTTTATCATCAGCTTTCAGTGAAATTTTATTGCTTCTTTCTGCAGCTCTCACTGAAATAAGGCTAATTTTCAACTTTGTTCAAATGTGCTGTAACTTTTGTTCCAAATGGTTTTCAAGAGTCTTTCATGGCTTGCCAAGCAGAACTCAGCATGCTAAACTAGTTATATATAGTATTTGCATTGAAATATTAAGTCAATTTTATCATCAGCTTTCAGTGAAATTTTATTGCTTCTTTCTGCAGCTCTCACTGAAATAAGGCTAATTTTCAACTTTGTTCAAATGTGCTGTAACTTTTGTTCCAAATGGTTTTCAAGAGTCTTTCATGGCTTGCCAAGCAGAACTCAGCATGCTAAACTAGTTATATATAGTATTTGCATTGAAATATTAAGTCAATTTTATCATCAGCTTTCAGTGAAATTTTATTGCTTCTTTCTGCAGCTCTCACTGAAATAAGGCTAATTTTCAACTTTGTTCAAATGTGCTGTAACTTTTGTTCCAAATGGTTTTCAAGAGCCTTTCATGGCTTGCCAAGCAGAACTCAGCATGCTAAACTAGTTATATATAGTATTTGCATTGAAATATTAAGTCAATTTTATCATCAGCTTTCAGTGAAATTTTATTGCTTCTTTCTGCAGCTCTCACTGAAATAAGGCTAATTTTCAACTTTGTTCAAATGTGCTGTAACTTTTGTTACAAATGGTTTTCAAGAGTCTTTCATGGCTTGCCAAGCAGAACTCAGCATGCTAAACTAGTTATATATAGTATTTGCATTGAAATATTAAGTCAATTTTATCATCAGCTTTCAGTGAAATTTTATTGCTTCTTTCTGCAGCTCTCACTGAAATAAGGCTAATTTTCAACTTTGTTCAAATGTGCTGTAACTTTTGTTCCAAATGGTTTTCAAGAGTCTTTCATGGCTTGCCAAGCAGAACTCAGCATGCTAAACTAGTTATATATAGTATTTGCATTGAAATATTAAGTCAATTTTATCATCAGCTTTCAGTGAAATTTTATTGCTTCTTTCTGCAGCTCTCACTGAAATAAGGCTAATTTTCAACTTTGTTCAAATGTGCTGTAACTTTTGTTCCAAATGGTTTTCAAGAGCCTTTCATGGCTTGCCAAGCAGAACTCAGCATGCTAAACTAGTTATATATAGTATTTGCATTGAAATATTAAGTCAATTTTATCATCAGCTTTCAGTGAAATTTTATTGCTTCTTTCTGCAGCTCTCACTGAAATAAGGCTAATTTTCAACTTTGTTCAAATGTGCTGTAACTTTTGTTCCAAATGGTTTTCAAGAGTCTTTCATGGCTTGCCAAGCAGAACTCAGCATGCTAAACTAGTTATATATAGTATTTGCATTGAAATATTAAGTCAATTTTATCATCAGCTTTCAGTGAAATTTTATTGCTTCTTTCTGCAGCTCTCACTGAAATAAGGCTAATTTTCAACTTTGTTCAAATGTGCTGTAACTTTTGTTCCAAATGGTTTTCAAGAGTCTTTCATGGCTTGCCAAGCAGAACTCAGCATGCTAAACTAGTTATATATAGTATTTGCATTGAAATATTAAGTGAATTTTATCATCAGCTTTCAGTGAAATTTTATTGCTTCTTTCTGCAGCTCTCACTGAAATAAGGCTAATTTTCAACTTTGTTCAAATGTGCTGTAACTTTTGTTCCAAATGGTTTTCAAGAGTCTTTCATGGCTTGCCAAGCAGAACTCAGCATGCTAAACTAGTTATATATAGTATTTGCATTGAAATATTAAGTCAATTTTATCATCAGCTTTCAGTGAAATTTTATTGCTTCTTTCTGCAGCTCTCACTGAAATAAGGCTAATTTTCAACTTTGTTCAAATGTGCTGTAACTTTTGTTCCAAATGGTTTTCAAGAGTCTTTCATGGCTTGCCAAGCAGAACTCAGCATGCTAAACTAGTTATATATAGTATTTGCATTGAAATATTAAGTCAATTTTATCATCAGCTTTCAGTGAAATTTTATTGCTTCTTTCTGCAGCTCTCACTGAAATAAGGCTAATTTTCAACTTTGTTCAAATGTGCTGTAACTTTTGTTCCAAATGGTTTTCAAGAGTCTTTCATGGCTTGCCAAGCAGAACTCAGCATGCTAAACTAGTTATATATAGTATTTGCATTGAAATATTAAGTCAATTTTATCATCAGCTTTCAGTGAAATTTTATTGCTTCTTTCTGCAGCTCTCACTGAAATAAGGCTAATTTTCAACTTTGTTCAAATGTGCTGTAACTTTTGTTCCAAATGGTTTTCAAGAGCCTTTCATGGCTTGCCAAGCAGAACTCAGCATGCTAAACTAGTTATATATAGTATTTGCATTGAAATATTAAGTCAATTTTATCATCAGCTTTCAGTGAAATTTTATTGCTTCTTTCTGCAGCTCTCACTGAAATAAGGCTAATTTTCAACTTTGTTCAAATGTGCTGTAACTTTTGTTCCAAATGGTTTTCAAGAGTCTTTCATGGCTTGCCAAGCAGAACTCAGCATGCTAAACTAGTTATATATAGTATTTGCATTGAAATATTAAGTCAATTTTATCATCAGCTTTCAGTGAAATTTTATTGCTTCTTTCTGCAGCTCTCACTGAAATAAGGCTAATTTTCAACTTTGTTCAAATGTGCTGTAACTTTTGTTCCAAATGGTTTTCAAGAGTCTTTCATGGCTTGCCAAGCAGAACTCAGCATGCTAAACTAGTTATATATAGTATTTGCATTGAAATATTAAGTCAATTTTATCATCAGCTTTCAGTGAAATTTTATTGCTTCTTTCTGCAGCTCTCACTGAAATAAGGCTAATTTTCAACTTTGTTCAAATGTGCTGTAACTTTTGTTCCAAATGGTTTTCAAGAGTCTTTCATGGCTTGCCAAGCAGAACTCAGCATGCTAAACTAGTTATATATAGTATTTGCATTGAAATATTAAGTCAATTTTATCATCAGCTTTCAGTGAAATTTTATTGCTTCTTTCTGCAGCTCTCACTGAAATAAGGCTAATTTTCAACTTTGTTCAAATGTGCTGTAACTTTTGTTCCAAATGGTTTTCAAGAGTCTTTCATGGCTTGCCAAGCAGAACTCAGCATGCTAAACTAGTTATATATAGTATTTGCATTGAAATATTAAGTCAATTTTATCATCAGCTTTCAGTGAAATTTTATTGCTTCTTTCTGCAGCTCTCACTGAAATAAGGCTAATTTTCAACTTTGTTCAAATGTGCTGTAACTTTTGTTCCAAATGGTTTTCAAGAGTCTTTCATGGCTTGCCAAGCAGAACTCAGCATGCTAAACTAGTTATATATAGTATTTGCATTGAAATATTAAGTCAATTTTATCATCAGCTTTCAGTGAAATTTTATTGCTTCTTTCTGCAGCTCTCACTGAAATAAGGCTAATTTTCAACTTTGTTCAAATGTGCTGTAACTTTTGTTCCAAATGGTTTTCAAGAGCCTTTCATGGCTTGCCAAGCAGAACTCAGCATGCTAAACTAGTTATATATAGTATTTGCATTGAAATATTAAGTCAATTTTATCATCAGCTTTCAGTGAAATTTTATTGCTTCTTTCTGCAGCTCTCACTGAAATAAGGCTAATTTTCAACTTTGTTCAAATGTGCTGTAACTTTTGTTACAAATGGTTTTCAAGAGTCTTTCATGGCTTGCCAAGCAGAACTCAGCATGCTAAACTAGTTATATATAGTATTTGCATTGAAATATTAAGTCAATTTTATCATCAGCTTTCAGTGAAATTTTATTGCTTCTTTCTGCAGCTCTCACTGAAATAAGGCTAATTTTCAACTTTGTTCAAATGTGCTGTAACTTTTGTTCCAAATGGTTTTCAAGAGTCTTTCATGGCTTGCCAAGCAGAACTCATTATGCTAAACTAGTTATATATAGTATTTGCATTGAAATATTAAGTCAATTTTATCATCAGCTTTCAGTGAAATTTTATTGCTTCTTTCTGCAGCTCTCACTGAAATAAGGCTAATTTTCAACTTTGTTCAAATGTGCTGTAACTTTTGTTCCAAATGGTTTTCAAGAGTCTTTCATGGCTTGCCAAGCAGAACTCAGCATGCTAAACTAGTTATATATAGTATTTGCATTGAAATATTAAGTCAATTTTATCATCAGCTTTCAGTGAAATTTTATTGCTTCTTTCTGCAGCTCTCACTGAAATAAGGCTAATTTTCAACTTTGTTCAAATGTGCTGTAACTTTTGTTCCAAATGGTTTTCAAGAGTCTTTCATGGCTTGCCAAGCAGAACTCAGCATGCTAAACTAGTTATATATAGTATTTGCATTGAAATATTAAGTCAATTTTATCATCAGCTTTCAGTGAAATTTTATTGCTTCTTTCTGCAGCTCTCACTGAAATAAGGCTAATTTTCAACTTTGTTCAAATGTACTGTAACTTTTGTTCCAAATGGTTTTCAAGAGTCTTTCATGGCTTGCCAAGCAGAACTCAGCATGCTAAACTAGTTATATATAGTATTTGCATTGAAATATTAAGTGAATTTTATCATCAGCTTTCAGTGAAATTTTATTGCTTCTTTCTGCAGCTCTCACTGAAATAAGGCTAATTTTCAACTTTGTTCAAATGTGCTGTAACTTTTGTTCCAAATGGTTTTCAAGAGTCTTTCATGGCTTGCCAAGCAGAACTCAGCATGCTAAACTAGTTATATATAGTATTTGCATTGAAATATTAAGTCAATTTTATCATCAGCTTTCAGTGAAATTTTATTGCTTCTTTCTGCAGCTCTCACTGAAATAAGGCTAATTTTCAACTTTGTTCAAATGTGCTGTAACTTTTGTTCCAAATGGTTTTCAAGAGCCTTTCATGGCTTGCCAAGCAGAACTCAGCATGCTAAACTAGTTATATATAGTATTTGCATTGAAATATTAAGTCAATTTTATCATCAGCTTTCAGTGAAATTTTATTGCTTCTTTCTGCAGCTCTCACTGAAATAAGGCTAATTTTCAACTTTGTTCAAATGTGCTGTAACTTTTGTTCCAAATGGTTTTCAAGAGTCTTTCATGGCTTGCCAAGCAGAACTCAGCATGCTAAACTAGTTATATATAGTATTTGCATTGAAATATTAAGTGAATTTTATCATCAGCTTTCAGTGAAATTTTATTGCTTCTTTCTGCAGCTCTCACTGAAATAAGGCTAATTTTCAACTTTGTTCAAATGTGCTGTAACTTTTGTTCCAAATGGTTTTCAAGAGTCTTTCATGGCTTGCCAAGCAGAACTCAGCATGCTAAACTAGTTATATATAGTATTTGCATTGAAATATTAAGTCAATTTTATCATCAGCTTTCAGTGAAATTTTATTGCTTCTTTCTGCAGCTCTCACTGAAATAAGGCTAATTTTCAACTTTGTTCAAATGTGCTGTAACTTTTGTTCCAAATGGTTTTCAAGAGTCTTTCATGGCTTGCCAAGCAGAACTCAGCATGCTAAACTAGTTATATATAGTATTTGCATTGAAATATTAAGTGAATTTTATCATCAGCTTTCAGTGAAATTTTATTGCTTCTTTCTGCAGCTCTCACTGAAATAAGGCTAATTTTCAACTTTGTTCAAATGTGCTGTAACTTTTGTTCCAAATGGTTTTCAAGAGTCTTTCATGGCTTGCCAAGCAGAACTCAGCATGCTAAACTAGTTATATATAGTATTTGCATTGAAATATTAAGTCAATTTTATCATCAGCTTTCAGTGAAATTTTATTGCTTCTTTCTGCAGCTCTCACTGAAATAAGGCAAATTTTCAACTTTGTTCAAATGTGCTGTAACTTTTGTTCCAAATGGTTTTCAAGAGTCTTTCATGGCTTGCCAAGCAGAACTCAGCATGCTAAACTAGTTATATATAGTATTTGCATTGAAATATTAAGTCAATTTTATCATCAGCTTTCAGTGAAATTTTATTGCTTCTTTCTGCAGCTCTCACTGAAATAAGGCTAATTTTCAACTTTGTTCAAATGTGCTGTAACTTTTGTTCCAAATGGTTTTCAAGAGTCTTTCATGGCTTGCCAAGCAGAACTCAGCATGCTAAACTAGTTATATATAGTATTTGCATTGAAATCTTAAGTCAATTTTATCATCAGCTTTCAGTGAAATTGAAACACTTGTACACTTGTACATAGTGTTTGTATTGAAATATTAAGAACATTTTGGAAGCTGTTTTCATTTGCCTTTGAAAAAAAAAGTTCCCCACAACATTCATCTCAAAAAAAATTTTCCTTCAGAAAAAAAAAATTCGTAAAAAAATTCTATGTTAAAAAAAATCTTCCTCTCAAAATATAATCTTCCACCAAAAAGAAAAATGTTGCCCAAACTTTTTTTTCAAATGGTTTTCAAGAGTCTTTCACGGCTTGCCAAGCTGAACTCAGGATGCCAAACAAGTTGTACATAGTGTTTGTATTGAAATATTAAGAACACATATGCCATTGAAAAGAAAAAAGTTCCCCACGTCACCTCAAAAAAATTCTTCCTTCAGAAAAAAAAAATTTGTAAAAAAATTCTTCCTGTTAAAAAAAATCTTCATCTCAAAATATAATCTTCCACCAAAAAGGAAAATTTTGCTCAAATTTTTTTTCCAAATTGTTTTCTAGAGTCTTTCACAGCTTGCCAAGCTAAACTCAGGATGCCAAACATTGCAATAAGAAGAACATTTCGGTAGCAGTTTTCATATGCCATTGAAAAAAAAAATTTCACCACAAAAGTCACCTCAAAAAAATTCTTCCATCAGAAAAAAAAAAATCGTAAAAAAATTCTTCCTATGTTAAAAAAAATCTTCCTCTCAATATATAAATCTTCCACCAAAAAGGAAAATTTTGCCCAAACTTTTTTTCCAAATGGTTTTCAAGAGTGTTTCACAGCTTGCCAAGCTGAACTCAGGATGCCAAACATTGCAAAAAGAGGAACATTTCGGTAGCAGTTTTCATATGCCATTGAAAAAAAAAAGTTCCCCACAACAGTCAACTCAAAAAAATTCTTCCTTCAGAAAAAAAAAAATTGTAAAAAAATTCTTCCTATGTTAAAAAAAATCTTCCTCTCAAAATATAATCTTCCACCAAAAAGAAAAATTTTGCCCAAACTTTTTTTCCAAATGGTTTTCAAGAGTCTTTCACAGCTTGCCAAGCTGAACTCAGCTTGCCAAACAAGTTGTACATAGTATTTGCATTGAAATATTAAGTACATTTTATCATCAGCTTTCAGTGAAATTTCATTGCTTCTTTCTGCAGCTCTCACTGAAATAAGGCTAATTTTCAACTTTGTTCAAATGTGCTGTAGTTTTTGTTCCAAATGGTTTTCAAGAGTCTTTTATGGCTTGCCAAGCAGAACTCAACATGCCAAACAAGTTATATATAGTATTTGGATTGAAATATTAACCAAATTTTATCATCAGCTTTCAGTGAAATTGAAACACTTGTACACTTGTACATAGTGTTTGTATTGAAATATTAAGAACATTTTGGAAGCAGTTTTCATTTGCCTTTGAAAAAAAAAGTTCCCCACAACATTCATCTCAAAAAAAATTTTCCTTCAGAAAAAAAAAATTCGTAAAAAAATTCTATGTTAAAAAAAATCTTCCTCTCAAAATATAATCTTCCACCAAAAAGAAAAATGTTGCCCAAACTTTTTTTTCAAATGGTTTTCAAGAGTCTTTCACAGCTTGCCAAGCTGAACTCAGGATGCCAAACAAGTTGTACATAGTGTTTGTATTGAAATATTAAGAACACATATGCCATTGAAAAGAAAAAAGTTCCCCACAACAGTCACCTCAAAAAAATTCTTCCTTCAGAAAAAAAAAATTTGTAAAAAAATTCTTCCTGTTAAAAAAAATCTTCCTCTCAATATATAAATCTTCCACCAAAAAGGAAAATTTTGCCCAAACTTTTTTTCCAAATGGTTTTCAAGAGTGTTTCACAGCTTGCCAAGCTGAACTCAGGATGCCAAACATTGCAAAAAGAAGAACATTTCGGTAGCAGTTTTCATATGCCATTGAAAAAAAAAAGTTCCCCACAACAGTCACCTCAAAAAAATTCTTCCTTCAGAAAAAAAAAAATTGTAAAAAAATTCTTCCTATGTTAAAAAAAATCTTCCTCTCAAAATATAATCTTCCACCAAAAAGAAAAATTTTGCCCAAACTTTTTTTCCAAATGGTTTTCAAGAGTCTTTCACAGCTTGCCAAGCTGAACTCAGCTTGCCAAACAAGTTGTACATAGTATTTGCATTGAAATATTAAGTACATTTTATCATCAGCTTTCAGTGAAATTTCATTGCTTCTTTCTGCAGCTCTCACTGAAATAAGGCTAATTTTCAACTTTGTTCAAATGTGCTGTAACTTTTGTTCCAAATGGTTTTCAAGAGTCTTTTATGGCTTGCCAAGCAGAACTCAACATGCCAAACAAGTTATATATAGTATTTGGATTGAAATATTAACCAAATTTTATCATCAGCTTTCAGTGAAATTGAAACACTTGTACACTTGTACATAGTGTTTGTATTGAAATATTAAGAACATTTTGGAAGCAGTTTTCATTTGCCTTTGAAAAAAAAAGTTCCCCACAACATTAATCTCAAAAAAAAATTTCCTTCAGAAAAAAAAAATTCGTAAAAAAATTCTATGTTAAAAAAAATCTTCCTCTCAAAATATAATCTTCCACCAAAAAGAAAAATGTTGCCCAAACTTTTTTTTCAAATGGTTTTCAAGAGTCTTTCACAGCTTGCCAAGCTGAACTCAGGATGCCAAACAAGTTGTACATAGTGTTTGTATTGAAATATTAAGAACACATATGCCATTGAAAAGAAAAAAGTTCCCCACAACAGTCACCTCAAAAAAATTCTTCCTTCAGAAAAAAAAAATTCGTAAAAAAATTCTTCCTGTTAAAAAAAATCTTCATCTCAAAATATAATCTTCCACCAAAAAGGAAAATTTTGCTCAAATTTTTTTTCCAAATGGTTTTCTAGAGTCTTTCACAGCTTGCCAAGCTAAACTCAGGATGCCAAACATTGCAATAAGAAGAACATTTCGGTAGCAGTTTTCATATGCCATTGAAAAAAAAAAATTTCACCACAACAGTCACCTCAAAAAAATTCTTCCATCAGAAAAAAAAAAATCGTAAAAAAATTCTTCCTATGTTAAAAAAAATCTTCCTCTCAAAATATAATCTTCCACCAAAAAGGAAAATTTTGCCCAAACTTTTTTTCCAAATGGTTTTCAAGAGTGTTTCACAGCTTGCCAAGCTGAACTCAGGATGCCAAACATTGCAATAAGAAGAACATTTCGGTAGCAGTTTTCATATGCCATTGAAAAAAAAAAGTTCTCCACAACAGTCACCTCAAAAAAATTCTTCCTTCAGAAAAAAAAAAATTGTAAAAAAATTCTTCCAATGTTAAAAAAAATCTTCCTCTCAAAATATAATCTTCCACCAAAAAGAAAAATTTTGCCCAAACTTTTTTTCCAAATGGTTTTCAAGAGTCTTTCACAGCTTGCCAAGCTGAACTCAGCTTGCCAAACAAGTTGTACATAGTGTTTGTATTGAAATATTAAGAACACATAAGCCATTGAAAAGAAAAAAGTTCCCCACAACAGTCACCTCAAAAAAATTCTTCCTTCATAAAAAAAAAATTCGTAGAAAAATTCTTCCTATGTTAAAAAAAATCTTCATCTCAAAATATAATCTTCCACCAAAAAGAAAAATTTTGCTCAAACTTTTTTTCCAAATGGTTTTCGAGAGTCTTTCACAGCTTGCCAAGCTGAACTCAGGATGCCAAACAAGTTGTACATAGTGTTTGTATTGAAATATTAAGAACATTTTGGAAGCAGTTTTCATTTGCCTTTGAAAAAAAAAAAAGTTCCCTATAACAGTCACATCAAAAAAATTCTTCCTTCAGAAAAAAAAAATCGTAAAAAAATTCTTCCTATGTTAAAAAAATCTTCCTCTCAAAATATTGTCTTCCACCAAAAAGAAAAATTTTGCTCGAACTTTTTTTCCAAATGGTTTTCAAGAGTCTTTCACAGCTTGCCAAGCTGAACTCAGGATGCCAAACAAGTTGTACATAGTGTTTGTATTGAAATATTAAGAACATATATGCCATTGAAAAGAAAAAAGTTCCCCACAACAGTCACCTCAAAAAAATTCTTCCTTCAGAAAAAAAAAATTCGTAAAAAAATTCTTCCTATGTTAAAAAAAATCTTCATCTCAAAATATAATTTTCCACCAAAAAGAAAAATTTTGCTCGAACTTTTTTTCCAAATGGTTTTCAAGAGTCTTTCACAGCTTGCCAAGCTGAACTCAGGATGCCAAACATTGCAATAAGAAGAACATTTCGGTAGCAGTTTTCATATGCAATTGAAAAAAAAAAAAGTTCACCACAACAGTCACCTCAAAAAAATTCTTCCTTCAGAAAAAAAAAAATTCGTAAAAAAAATCTTCCTATGTTAAAAAAAATCTTCATCTCAAAATATAATCTTCCACCAAAAAGAAAAATTTTGCTCGAACTTTTTTTCCAAATGGTTTTCAAGAGTCTTTCACAGCTTGCCAAGCTGAACTCAGGATGCCAAACAAGTTGTACATAGTGTTTGTATTGAAATATTAAGAACACATATGCCATTGAAAAAAAAAAAGTTCCCCACGTCACATCAAAAAAATTCATCCTTCAGAAAAAAAAAAATCGTAAAAAAATTCTTCCTCTGTTAAAAAAAATCTTCATCTCAAAATATAATCTTCCACCAAAAAGAAAAATTTTGCCCAAACTTTTTTTCCAAATGGTTTTCGAGAGTCTTTCACAGATTGCCAAGCTGAATTCAGGATGCCAAACAAGTTGTACATAGTGTTTGTATTGAAATATTAAGAACACATATGCCATTGAAAAGAAAAAAGTTCCCCACACCAGTCACCTCAAAAAAATTCTTCCTTCAGAAAAAAAAAATTCGTAAAAAAATTCTTCCTATGTTAAAAAAAATCTTCCGCTCAAAATATAATCTTCCACCAAAAAGAAAAATGTTGCTAAAACTTTTTTTCCAAATAGTTTTCAAGAGTATTTCACAGCTTGCCAAGCTGAACTCAGGATTCCAAACAAGTTGTACTTTCAATTATTTGCATTGAAATATAAAGCAGATTTCAGAAGCAGTTTTCATTTGCCTTCAAAAAAGGAATTCCCACTGTCAACCGAAAAAAAATTCTTCCTCCAAAAAAAACAAATGTCGATAAAAAAAATCTTCCTGTGATAAAAAAAATCTTCCTCTCAAAATATAATCTTCCACCAAAAAGAAAAATTTTGCTCAAACTTTTTTTCAGCTTTCAGTGAAGTTTTATTGCTTCTTTCTGCAGCTCTCACTGAAATAAGGCTAATTTTCAACTTTGTTCAAATGTGCTGTAACTTTTGTTCCAAATGGTTTTCAAGAGTCTTTCATGGCTTGCCAAGCAGAACTCAGCATGCTAAACTAGTTATATATAGTATTTGCATTGAAATATTAAGTCAATTTTATCATCAGCTTTCAGTGAAATTTTATTGCTTCTTTCTGCAGCTCTCACTGAAATAAGGCTAATTTTCAACTTTGTTCAAATGTGCTGTAACTTTTGTTCCAAATGGTTTTCAAGAGTCTTTCATGGCTTGCCAAGCAGAACTCAGCATGCTAAACTAGTTATATATAGTATTTGCATTGAAATATTAAGTCAATTTTATCATCAGCTTTCAGTGAAATTTTATTGCTTCTTTCTGCAGCTCTCACTGAAATAAGGCTAATTTTCAACTTTGTTCAAATGTGCTGTAACTTTTGTTCCAAATGGTTTTTAAGAGTCTTTCATGGCTTGCCAAGCAGAACTCAGCATGCTAAACTAGTTATATATAGTATTTGCATTGAAATATTAACCAAATTTTATCATCAGCTTTCAGTGAAATTTTATTGCTTCTTTCTGCAGCTCTCACTGAAATAAGGCTAATTTTCAACTTTGTTCTAATGTGCTGTAACTTTTGTTCCAAATGGTTTTCAAGAGTCTTTCATGACTTGCCAAGCAGAACTCAGCATGCTAAACTAGTTATATATAGTATTTGCATTGAAATATTAAGCACATTTTATCATCAGCTTTCAGTGAAATTTTATTGCTTCTTTCTGCAGCTCTCACTGAAATAAGGCTAATTTTCAACTTTGTTCAAATGTGCTGTAACTTTTGTTCCAAATGGTTTTCAAGAGTCTTTCATGGCTTGCCAAGCAGAACTCAGAATGCTAAACTAGTTATATGTAGTATTTGCATTGAAATCTTAAGTAAATTTTATCATCAGCTTTCAGTGAAATTTTATTGCTTCTTTCTGCAGCTCTCACTGAAATAAGGCTAATTTTCAACTTTGTTCAAATGTGCTGTAACTTTTGTTCCAAATGGTTTTCAAGAGTCTTTCATGGCTTGCCATGCAGAACTCAGCATGCTAAACTAGTTATATATAGTATTTGCATTGAAATCTTAAGTCAATTTTATCATCAGCTTTCAGTGAAATTGAAACACTTGTACACTTGTACATAGTGTTTGTATTGAAATATTAAGAACATTTTGGAAGCTGTTTTCATTTGCCTTTGAAAAAAAAAGTTCCCCACAACATTCATCTCAAAAAAAATTTTCCTTCAGAAAAAAAAAAATCGTAAAAAAATTCTATGTTAAAAAAAATCTTCCTCTCAAAATATAATCTTCCACCAAAAAGAAAAATGTTGCCCAAACTTTTTTTTCAAATGGTTTTCAAGAGTCTTTCACAGCTTGCCAAGCTGAACTCAGGATGCCAAACAAGTTGTACATAGTGTTTGTATTGAAATATTAAGAACACATATGCCATTGAAAAGAAAAAAGTTCCCCACGTCACCTCAAAAAAATTCTTCCTTCAGAAAAAAAAAATTTGTAAAAAAATTCTTCCTGTTAAAAAAAATCTTCATCTCAAAATATAATCTTCCACCAAAAAGGAAAATTTTGCTCAAATTTTTTTTCCAAATTGTTTTCTAGAGTCTTTCACAGCTTGCCAAGCTAAACTCAGGATGCCAAACATTGCAATAAGAAGAACATTTCGGTAGCAGTTTTCATATGCCATTGAAAAAAAAAATTTCACCACAAAAGTCACCTCAAAAAAATTCTTCCATCAGAAAAAAAAAAATCGTAAAAAAATTCTTCCTATGTTAAAAAAAATCTTCCTCTCAATATATAAATCTTCCACCAAAAAGGAAAATTTTGCCCAAACTTTTTTTCCAAATGGTTTTCAAGAGTGTTTCACAGCTTGCCAAGCTGAACTCAGGATGCCAAACATTGCAAAAAGAGGAACATTTCGGTAGCAGTTTTCATATGCCATTGAAAAAAAAAAGTTCCCCACAACAGTCAACTCAAAAAAATTCTTCCTTCAGAAAAAAAAAAATTGTAAAAAAATTCTTCCTATGTTAAAAAAAATCTTCCTCTCAAAATATAATCTTCCACCAAAAAGAAAAATTTTGCCCAAACTTTTTTTCCAAATGGTTTTCAAGAGTCTTTCACAGCTTGCCAAGCTGAACTCAGCTTGCCAAACAAGTTGTACATAGTATTTGCATTGAAATATTAAGTACATTTTATCATCAGCTTTCAGTGAAATTTCATTGCTTCTTTCTGCAGCTCTCACTGAAATAAGGCTAATTTTCAACTTTGTTCAAATGTGCTGTAGTTTTTGTTCCAAATGGTTTTCAAGAGTCTTTTATGGCTTGCCAAGCAGAACTCAACATGCCAAACAAGTTATATATAGTATTTGGATTGAAATATTAACCAAATTTTATCATCAGCTTTCAGTGAAATTGAAACACTTGTACACTTGTACATAGTGTTTGTATTGAAATATTAAGAACATTTTGGAAGCAGTTTTCATTTGCCTTTGAAAAAAAAAGTTCCCCACAACATTCATCTCAAAAAAAATTTTCCTTCAGAAAAAAAAAATTCGTAAAAAAATTCTATGTTAAAAAAAATCTTCCTCTCAAAATATAATCTTCCACCAAAAAGAAAAATGTTGCCCAAACTTTTTTTTCAAATGGTTTTCAAGAGTCTTTCACAGCTTGCCAAGCTGAACTCAGGATGCCAAACAAGTTGTACATAGTGTTTGTATTGAAATATTAAGAACACATATGCCATTGAAAAGAAAAAAGTTCCCCACAACAGTCACCTCAAAAAAATTCTTCCTTCAGAAAAAAAAAATTTGTAAAAAAATTCTTCCTGTTAAAAAAAATCTTCCTCTCAATATATAAATCTTCCACCAAAAAGGAAAATTTTGCCCAAACTTTTTTTCCAAATGGTTTTCAAGAGTGTTTCACAGCTTGCCAAGCTGAACTCAGGATGCCAAACATTGCAAAAAGAAGAACATTTCGGTAGCAGTTTTCATATGCCATTGAAAAAAAAAAGTTCCCCACAACAGTCACCTCAAAAAAATTCTTCCTTCAGAAAAAAAAAAATTGTAAAAAAATTCTTCCTATGTTAAAAAAAATCTTCCTCTCAAAATATAATCTTCCACCAAAAAGAAAAATTTTGCCCAAACTTTTTTTCCAAATGGTTTTCAAGAGTCTTTCACAGCTTGCCAAGCTGAACTCAGCTTGCCAAACAAGTTGTACATAGTATTTGCATTGAAATATTAAGTACATTTTATCATCAGCTTTCAGTGAAATTTCATTGCTTCTTTCTGCAGCTCTCACTGAAATAAGGCTAATTTTCAACTTTGTTCAAATGTGCTGTAACTTTTGTTCCAAATGGTTTTCAAGAGTCTTTTATGGCTTGCCAAGCAGAACTCAACATGCCAAACAAGTTATATATAGTATTTGGATTGAAATATTAACCAAATTTTATCATCAGCTTTCAGTGAAATTGAAACACTTGTACACTTGTACATAGTGTTTGTATTGAAATATTAAGAACATTTTGGAAGCAGTTTTCATTTGCCTTTGAAAAAAAAAGTTCCCCACAACATTAATCTCAAAAAAAAATTTCCTTCAGAAAAAAAAAATTCGTAAAAAAATTCTATGTTAAAAAAAATCTTCCTCTCAAAATATAATCTTCCACCAAAAAGAAAAATGTTGCCCAAACTTTTTTTTCAAATGGTTTTCAAGAGTCTTTCACAGCTTGCCAAGCTGAACTCAGGATGCCAAACAAGTTGTACATAGTGTTTGTATTGAAATATTAAGAACACATATGCCATTGAAAAGAAAAAAGTTCCCCACAACAGTCACCTCAAAAAAATTCTTCCTTCAGAAAAAAAAAATTCGTAAAAAAATTCTTCCTGTTAAAAAAAATCTTCATCTCAAAATATAATCTTCCACCAAAAAGGAAAATTTTGCTCAAATTT
The DNA here is from genome assembly GCF_949987685.1 of Ammodytes marinus. Taxonomy (NCBI): domain Eukaryota; kingdom Metazoa; phylum Chordata; class Actinopteri; order Uranoscopiformes; family Ammodytidae; genus Ammodytes; species Ammodytes marinus. The sequence continues at coordinate 165,735 of NC_137231.1, forward strand.
TTTTTCCAAATGGTTTTCTAGAGTCTTTCACAGCTTGCCAAGCTAAACTCAGGATGCCAAACATTGCAATAAGAAGAACATTTCGGTAGCAGTTTTCATATGCCATTGAAAAAAAAAAATTTCACCACAACAGTCACCTCAAAAAAATTCTTCCATCAGAAAAAAAAAAATCGTAAAAAAATTCTTCCTATGTTAAAAAAAATCTTCCTCTCAAAATATAATCTTCCACCAAAAAGGAAAATTTTGCCCAAACTTTTTTTCCAAATGGTTTTCAAGAGTGTTTCACAGCTTGCCAAGCTGAACTCAGGATGCCAAACATTGCAATAAGAAGAACATTTCGGTAGCAGTTTTCATATGCCATTGAAAAAAAAAAGTTCTCCACAACAGTCACCTCAAAAAAATTCTTCCTTCAGAAAAAAAAAAATTGTAAAAAAATTCTTCCTATGTTAAAAAAAATCTTCCTCTCAAAATATAATCTTCCACCAAAAAGAAAAATTTTGCCCAAACTTTTTTTCCAAATGGTTTTCAAGAGTCTTTCACAGCTTGCCAAGCTGAACTCAGCTTGCCAAACAAGTTGTACATAGTGTTTGTATTGAAATATTAAGAACACATAAGCCATTGAAAAGAAAAAAGTTCCCCACAACAGTCACCTCAAAAAAATTCTTCCTTCATAAAAAAAAAATTCGTAGAAAAATTCTTCCTATGTTAAAAAAAATCTTCATCTCAAAATATAATCTTCCACCAAAAAGAAAAATTTTGCTCAAACTTTTTTTCCAAATGGTTTTCGAGAGTCTTTCACAGCTTGCCAAGCTGAACTCAGGATGCCAAACAAGTTGTACATAGTGTTTGTATTGAAATATTAAGAACATTTTGGAAGCAGTTTTCATTTGCCTTTGAAAAAAAAAAAAGTTCCCTATAACAGTCACATCAAAAAAATTCTTCCTTCAGAAAAAAAAAATCGTAAAAAAATTCTTCCTATGTTAAAAAAATCTTCCTCTCAAAATATTGTCTTCCACCAAAAAGAAAAATTTTGCTCGAACTTTTTTTCCAAATGGTTTTCAAGAGTCTTTCACAGCTTGCCAAGCTGAACTCAGGATGCCAAACAAGTTGTACATAGTGTTTGTATTGAAATATTAAGAACATATATGCCATTGAAAAGAAAAAAGTTCCCCACAACAGTCACCTCAAAAAAATTCTTCCTTCAGAAAAAAAAAATTCGTAAAAAAATTCTTCCTATGTTAAAAAAAATCTTCATCTCAAAATATAATTTTCCACCAAAAAGAAAAATTTTGCTCGAACTTTTTTTCCAAATGGTTTTCAAGAGTCTTTCACAGCTTGCCAAGCTGAACTCAGGATGCCAAACATTGCAATAAGAAGAACATTTCGGTAGCAGTTTTCATATGCAATTGAAAAAAAAAAAAGTTCACCACAACAGTCACCTCAAAAAAATTCTTCCTTCAGAAAAAAAAAAATTCGTAAAAAAAATCTTCCTATGTTAAAAAAAATCTTCATCTCAAAATATAATCTTCCACCAAAAAGAAAAATTTTGCTCGAACTTTTTTTCCAAATGGTTTTCAAGAGTCTTTCACAGCTTGCCAAGCTGAACTCAGGATGCCAAACAAGTTGTACATAGTGTTTGTATTGAAATATTAAGAACACATATGCCATTGAAAAAAAAAAAGTTCCCCACGTCACATCAAAAAAATTCATCCTTCAGAAAAAAAAAAATCGTAAAAAAATTCTTCCTCTGTTAAAAAAAATCTTCATCTCAAAATATAATCTTCCACCAAAAAGAAAAATTTTGCCCAAACTTTTTTTCCAAATGGTTTTCAAGAGTCTTTCACAGATTGCCAAGCTGAATTCAGGATGCCAAACAAGTTGTACATAGTGTTTGTATTGAAATATTAAGAACACATATGCCATTGAAAAGAAAAAAGTTCCCCACACCAGTCACCTCAAAAAAATTCTTCCTTCAGAAAAAAAAAATTCGTAAAAAAATTCTTCCTATGTTAAAAAAAATCTTCCGCTCAAAATATAATCTTCCACCAAAAAGAAAAATGTTGCTAAAACTTTTTTTCCAAATAGTTTTCAAGAGTATTTCACAGCTTGCCAAGCTGAACTCAGGATTCCAAACAAGTTGTACTTTCAATTATTTGCATTGAAATATAAAGCAGATTTCAGAAGCAGTTTTCATTTGCCTTCAAAAAAGGAATTCCCACTGTCAACCGAAAAAAAATTCTTCCTCCAAAAAAAACAAATGTCGATAAAAAAAATCTTCCTGTGATAAAAAAAATCTTCCTCTCAAAATATAATCTTCCACCAAAAAGAAAAATTTTGCTCAAACTTTTTTTCAGCTTTCAGTGAAGTTTTATTGCTTCTTTCTGCAGCTCTCACTGAAATAAGGCTAATTTTCAACTTTGTTCAAATGTGCTGTAACTTTTGTTCCAAATGGTTTTCAAGAGTCTTTCATGGCTTGCCAAGCAGAACTCAGCATGCTAAACTAGTTATATATAGTATTTGCATTGAAATATTAAGTCAATTTTATCATCAGCTTTCAGTGAAATTTTATTGCTTCTTTCTGCAGCTCTCACTGAAATAAGGCTAATTTTCAACTTTGTTCAAATGTGCTGTAACTTTTGTTCCAAATGGTTTTCAAGAGTCTTTCATGGCTTGCCAAGCAGAACTCAGCATGCTAAACTAGTTATATATAGTATTTGCATTGAAATATTAAGTCAATTTTATCATCAGCTTTCAGTGAAATTTTATTGCTTCTTTCTGCAGCTCTCACTGAAATAAGGCTAATTTTCAACTTTGTTCAAATGTGCTGTAACTTTTGTTCCAAATGGTTTTTAAGAGTCTTTCATGGCTTGCCAAGCAGAACTCAGCATGCTAAACTAGTTATATATAGTATTTGCATTGAAATATTAACCAAATTTTATCATCAGCTTTCAGTGAAATTTTATTGCTTCTTTCTGCAGCTCTCACTGAAATAAGGCTAATTTTCAACTTTGTTCTAATGTGCTGTAACTTTTGTTCCAAATGGTTTTCAAGAGTCTTTCATGACTTGCCAAGCAGAACTCAGCATGCTAAACTAGTTATATATAGTATTTGCATTGAAATATTAAGCACATTTTATCATCAGCTTTCAGTGAAATTTTATTGCTTCTTTCTGCAGCTCTCACTGAAATAAGGCTAATTTTCAACTTTGTTCAAATGTGCTGTAACTTTTGTTCCAAATGGTTTTCAAGAGTCTTTCATGGCTTGCCAAGCAGAACTCAGAATGCTAAACTAGTTATATGTAGTATTTGCATTGAAATCTTAAGTAAATTTTATCATCAGCTTTCAGTGAAATTTTATTGCTTCTTTCTGCAGCTCTCACTGAAATAAGGCTAATTTTCAACTTTGTTCAAATGTGCTGTAACTTTTGTTCCAAATGGTTTTCGAGAGTCTTTCATGGCTTGCCAAGCAGAACTCAGCATGCTAAACTAGTTATATATAGTATTTGCATTGAAATATTAAGTCAATTTTATCATCAGCTTTCAGTGAAATTTTATTGCTTCTTTCTGCAGCTCTCACTGAAATAAGGCTAATTTTCAACTTTGTTCAAATGTGCTGTAACTTTTGTTCCAAATGGTTTTTAAGAGTCTTTCATGGCTTGCCAAGCAGAACTCAGCATGCTAAACTAGTTATATATAGTATTTGCATTGAAATATTAACCAAATTTTATCATCAGCTTTCAGTGAAATTTTATTGCTTCTTTCTGCAGCTCTCACTGAAATAAGGCTAATTTTCAACTTTGTTCTAATGTGCTGTAACTTTTGTTCCAAATGGTTTTCAAGAGTCTTTCATGACTTGCCAAGCAGAACTCAGCATGCTAAACTAGTTATATATAGTATTTGCATTGAAATATTAAGCACATTTTATCATCAGCTTTCAGTGAAATTTTATTGCTTCTTTCTGCAGCTCTCACTGAAATAAGGCTAATTTTCAACTTTGTTCAAATGTGCTGTAACTTTTGTTCCAAATGGTTTTCAAGAGTCTTTCATGGCTTGCCAAGCAGAACTCAGAATGCTAAACTAGTTATATGTAGTATTTGCATTGAAATCTTAAGTAAATTTTATCATCAGCTTTCAGTGAAATTTTATTGCTTCTTTCTGCAGCTCTCACTGAAATAAGGCTAATTTTCAACTTTGTTCAAATGTGCTGTAACTTTTGTTCCAAATGGTTTTCAAGAGTCTTTCATGGCTTGCCATGCAGAACTCAGCATGCTAAACTAGTTATATATAGTATTTGCATTGAAATATTAAGTACATTTTATCATCAGCTTTCAGTGAAATTTTATTGCTTCTTTCTGCGGCTCTCACTGAAATAAGGCTAATTTTCAACTTTGTTCAAATGTGCTGTAACTTTTGTTCCAAATGGTTTTCAAGAGTCTTTCATGGCTTGCCAAGCAGAACTCAGCATGCTAAACTAGTTATATATAGTATTTGTATTGAAATATTAAGTCAATTTTATCATCAGCTTTCAGTGAAATTGAAACACTTGTACACTTGTACATAGTGTTTGTATTGAAATATTAAGAACATTTTGGAAGCAGTTTTCATTTGCCTTTGAAAAAAAAAGTTCCCCACAACATTCATCTCAAAAAAAATTTTCCTTCAGAAAAAAAAAATTCGTAAAAAAATTCTGATAAAAAAAATCTTCCTCTCAAAATATAATCTTCCACCAAAAAGAAAAATGTTGCCCAAACTTTTTTTTCAAATGGTTTTCAAGAGTCTTTCACAGCTTGCCAAGCTGAACTCAGGATGCCAAACAAGTTGTACATAGTGTTTGTATTGAAATATTAAGAACACATATGCCATTGAAAAGTAAAAAAGTTCCCCACAACAGTCACCTCAAAAAAATTCTTCCTTCAGAAAAAAAAAATTTGTAAAAAAATTCTTCCTGTTAAAAAAAATCTTCATCTCAAAATATAATCTTCCACCAAAAAGGAAAATTTTGCTCAAATTTTTTTTCCAAATGGTTTTCTAGAGTCTTTCACAGCTTGCCAAGCTAAACTCAGGATGCCAAACATTGCAATAAGAAGAACATTTCGGTAGCAGTTTTCATATGCCATTGAAAAAAAAAAATTTCACCACAACAGTCACCTCAAAAAAATTCTTCCATCAGAAAAAAAAAAATCGTAAAAAAATTCTTCCTATGTTAAAAAAAATCTTCCTCTCAAAATATAATCTTCCACCAAAAAGGAAAATTTTGCCCAAACTTTTTTTCCAAATGGTTTTCAAGAGTGTTTCACAGCTTGCCAAGCTGAACTCAGGATGCCAAACATTGCAAAAAGAAGAACATTTCGGTAGCAGTTTTCATATGCCATTGAAAAAAAAAAGTTCCCCACAACAGTCACCTCAAAAAAATTCTTCCTTCAGAAAAAAAAAAAATTGTAAAAAAATTCTTCCTATGTTAAAAAAAAATCTTCCTCTCAAAATATAATCTTCCACCAAAAAGAAAAATTTTGCCCAAACTTTTTTTCCAAATGGTTTTCAAGAGTCTTTCACAGCTTGCCAAGCTGAACTCAGCTTGCCAAACAAGTTGTACATAGTATTTGCATTGAAATATTAAGTACATTTTATCATCAGCTTTCAGTGAAATTTCATTGCTTCTTTCTGCAGCTCTCACTGAAATAAGGCTAATTTTCAACTTTGTTCAAATGTGCTGTAACTTTTGTTCCAAATGGTTTTCAAGAGTCTTTTATGGCTTGCCAAGCAGAACTCAACATGCCAAACAAGTTATATATAGTATTTGGATTGAAATATTAACCAAATTTTATCATCAGCTTTCAGTGAAATTGAAACACTTGTACACTTGTACATAGTGTTTGTATTGAAATATTAAGAACATTTTGGAAGCAGTTTTCATTTGCCTTTGAAAAAAAAAGTTCCCCACAACATTCATCTCAAAAAAAATTTTCCTTCAGAAAAAAAAAATTCGTAAAAAAATTCTATGTTAAAAAAAATCTTCCTCTCAAAATATTATCTTCCACCAAAAAGAAAAATGTTGCCCAAACTTTTTTTTCAAATGGTTTTCAAGAGTCTTTCACAGCTTGCCAAGCTGAACTCAGGATGCCAAACAAGTTGTACATAGTGTTTGTATTGAAATATTAAGAACACATATGCCATTGAAAAGAAAAAAGTTCCCCACAACAGTCACCTCAAAAAAATTCTTCCTGTTAAAAAAAATCTTCATCTCAAAATATAATCTTCCACCAAAAAGGAAAATTTTGCTCAAATTTTTTTTCCAAATGGTTTTCTAGAGTCTTTCACAGCTTGCCAAGCTAAACTCAGGATGCCAAACATTGCAATAAGAAGAACATTTCGGTAGCAGTTTTCATATGCCATTGAATAAAAAAAAAATTTCACCACAACAGTCACCTCAAAAAAATTCTTCCTTCAGAAAAAAAAAAATCGTAAAAAAATTCTTCCTATGTTAAAAAAAATCTTCCTCTCAAAATATAATCTTCCACCAAAAAGGAAAATTTTGCCCAAACTTTTTTTCCAAATGGTTTTCAAGAGTGTTTCACAGCTTGCCAAGCTGAACTCAGGATGCCAAACATTGCAATAAGAAGAACATTTCGGTAGCAGTTTTCATATGCCATTGAAAAAAAAAAGTTCCCCACAACAGTCACCTCAAAAAAATTCTTCCTTCAGAAAAAAAAAAATTGTAAAAAAATTCTTCCTATGTTAAAAAAAATCTTCCTCTCAAAAAAAATTATCTTCCACCAAAAAGAAAAATTTTGCCCAAACTTTTTTTCCAAATGGTTTTCAAGAGTCTTTCACAGCTTGCCAAGCTGAACTCAGCTTGCCAAACAAGTTGTACATAGTGTTTGTATTGAAATATTAAGAACACATAAGCCATTGAAAAGAAAAAAGTTCCCCACAACAGTCACCTCAAAAAAATTCTTCCTTCATAAAAAAAAAATTCGTAGAAAAATTCTTCCTATGTTAAAAAAAATCTTCATCTCAAAATATAATCTTCCACCAAAAAGAAAAATTTTGCTCAAACTTTTTTTCCAAATGGTTTTCGAGAGTCTTTCACAGCTTGCCAAGCTGAACTCAGGATGCCAAACAAGTTGTACATAGTGTTTGTATTGAAATATTAAGAACATTTTGGAAGCAGTTTTCATTTGCCTTTGAAAAAAAAAAAGTTCCTTATAACAGTCACATCAAAAAAATTCTTCCTTCAGAAAAAAAAAATCGTAAAAAAATTCTTCCTATGTTAAAAAAATCTTCCTCTCAAAATATAGTCTTCCACCAAAAAGAAAAATTTTGCCCAAACTTTTTTTCCAAATGGTTTTCAAGAGTCTTTCACAGCTTGCCAAGCTGAACTCAGGATGCCAAACAAGTTGTACATAGTGTTTGTATTGAAATATTAAGAACACATATGCCATTGAAAAGAAAAAAGTTCCCCGCAACAGTCACCTTAAAAAAATTCTTCCTTCATAAAAAAAAAAATTCGTAAAAAAATTCTTCCTATGTTAAAAAAAATCTTCATCTCAAAATATAATCTTCCACCAAAAAGAAAAATTTTGCTCGAACTTTTTTTCCAAATGGTTTTCAAGAGTCTTTCACAGCTTGCCAAGCAGAACTCAGCATGCTAAACTAGTTATATATAGTATTTGCATTGAAATCTTAAGTCAATTTTATCATAAGCTTTCAGTGAAATTTTATTGCTTCTTTCTGCAGCTCTCACTGAAATAAGGCTAATTTTCAACTTTGTTCAAATGTGCTGTAACTTTTGTTCCAAATGGTTTTCAAGAGTCTTTCATGGCTTGCCAAGCAGAACTCAGCATGCTAAACTAGTTATATATAGTATTTGCATTGAAATATTAAGTCAATTTTATCATCAGCTTTCAGTGAAATTTTATTGCTTCTTTCTGCAGCTCTCACTGAAATAAGGCTAATTTTCAACTTTGTTCAAATGTGCTGTAACTTTTGTTCCAAATGGTTTTCAAGAGTCTTTCATGGCTTGCCAAGCAGAACTCAGCATGCTAAACTAGTTATATATAGTATTTGCATTGAAATATTAAGTGAATTTTATCATCAGCTTTCAGTGAAATTTTATTGCTTCTTTCTGCAGCTCTCACTGAAATAAGGCTAATTTTCAACTTTGTTCAAATGTGCTGTAACTTTTGTTCCAAATGGTTTTCAAGAGTCTTTCATGGCTTGCCAAGCAGAACTCAGCATGCTAAACTAGTTATATATAGTATTTGCATTGAAATATTAAGTCAATTTTATCATCAGCTTTCAGTGAAATTTTATTGCTTCTTTCTGCAGCTCTCACTGAAATAAGGCTAATTTTCAACTTTGTTCAAATGTGCTGTAAATTTTGTTCCAAATGGTTTTCAAGAGTCTTTCATGGCTTGCCAAGCAGAACTCAGCATGCTAAACTAGTTATATATAGTATTTGCATTGAAATATTAAGTCAATTTTATCATCAGCTTTCAGTGAAATTTTATTGCTTCTTTCTGCAGCTCTCACTGAAATAAGGCTAATTTTCAACTTTGTTCAAATGTGCTGTAACTTTTGTTCCAAATGGTTTTCAAGAGTCTTTCATGGCTTGCCAAGCAGAACTCAGCATGCTAAACTAGTTATATATAGTATTTGCATTGAAATATTAAGTGAATTTTATCATCAGCTTTCAGTGAAATTTTATTGCTTCTTTCTGCAGCTCTCACTGAAATAAGGCTAATTTTCAACTTTGTTCAAATGTGCTGTAACTTTTGTTCCAAATGGTTTTCAAGAGTCTTTCATGGCTTGCCAAGCAGAACTCAGCATGCTAAACTAGTTATATATAGTATTTGCATTGAAATATTAAGTCAATTTTATCATCAGCTTTCAGTGAAATTTTATTGCTTCTTTCTGCAGCTCTCACTGAAATAAGGCTAATTTTCAACTTTGTTCAAATGTGCTGTAAATTTTGTTCCAAATGGTTTTCAAGAGTCTTTCATGGCTTGCCAAGCAGAACTCAGCATGCTAAACTAGTTATATATAGTATTTGCATTGAAATATTAAGTCAATTTTATCATCAGCTTTCAGTGAAATTTTATTGCTTCTTTCTGCAGCTCTCACTGAAATAAGGCTAATTTTCAACTTTGTTCAAATGTGCTGTAACTTTTGTTCCAAATGGTTTTCAAGAGTCTTTCATGGCTTGCCAAGCAGAACTCAGCATGCTAAACTAGTTATATATAGTATTTGCATTGAAATATTAAGTCAATTTTATCATCAGCTTTCAGTGAAATTTTATTGCTTCTTTCTGCAGCTCTCACTGAAATAAGGCTAATTTTCAACTTTGTTCAAATGTGCTGTAACTTTTGTTCCAAATGGTTTTCAAGAGTCTTTCATGGCTTGCCAAGCAGAACTCAGCATGCTAAACTAGTTATATATAGTATTTGCATTGAAATATTAAGTCAATTTTATCATCAGCTTTCAGTGAAATTTTATTGCTTCTTTCTGCAGCTCTCACTGAAATAAGGCTAATTTTCAACTTTGTTCAAATGTGCTGTAACTTTTGTTCCAAATGGTTTTCAAGAGTCTTTCATGGCTTGCCAAGCAGAACTCAGCATGCTAAACTAGTTATATATAGTATTTGCATTGAAATATTAAGTCAATTTTATCATCAGCTTTCAGTGAAATTTTATTGCTTCTTTCTGCAGCTCTCACTGAAATAAGGCTAATTTTCAACTTTGTTCAAATGTGCTGTAACTTTTGTTCCAAATGGTTTTCAAGAGCCTTTCATGGCTTGCCAAGCAGAACTCAGCATGCTAAACTAGTTATATATAGTATTTGCATTGAAATATTAAGTCAATTTTATCATCAGCTTTCAGTGAAATTTTATTGCTTCTTTCTGCAGCTCTCACTGAAATAAGGCTAATTTTCAACTTTGTTCAAATGTGCTGTAACTTTTGTTCCAAATGGTTTTCAAGAGTCTTTCATGGCTTGCCAAGCAGAACTCAGCATGCTAAACTAGTTATATATAGTATTTGCATTGAAATATTAAGTGAATTTTATCATCAGCTTTCAGTGAAATTTTATTGCTTCTTTCTGCAGCTCTCACTGAAATAAGGCTAATTTTCAACTTTGTTCAAATGTGCTGTAACTTTTGTTCCAAATGGTTTTCAAGAGTCTTTCATGGCTTGCCAAGCAGAACTCAGCATGCTAAACTAGTTATATATAGTATTTGCATTGAAATATTAAGTCAATTTTATCATCAGCTTTCAGTGAAATTTTATTGCTTCTTTCTGCAGCTCTCACTGAAATAAGGCTAATTTTCAACTTTGTTCAAATGTGCTGTAACTTTTGTTCCAAATGGTTTTCAAGAGTCTTTCATGGCTTGCCAAGCAGAACTCAGCATGCTAAACTAGTTATATATAGTATTTGCATTGAAATATTAAGTGAATTTTATCATCAGCTTTCAGTGAAATTTTATTGCTTCTTTCTGCAGCTCTCACTGAAATAAGGCTAATTTTCAACTTTGTTCAAATGTGCTGTAACTTTTGTTCCAAATGGTTTTCAAGAGTCTTTCATGGCTTGCCAAGCAGAACTCAGCATGCTAAACTAGTTATATATAGTATTTGCATTGAAATATTAAGTCAATTTTATCATCAGCTTTCAGTGAAATTTTATTGCTTCTTTCTGCAGCTCTCACTGAAATAAGGCTAATTTTCAACTTTGTTCAAATGTGCTGTAACTTTTGTTCCAAATGGTTTTCAAGAGTCTTTCATGGCTTGCCAAGCAGAACTCAGCATGCTAAACTAGTTATATATAGTATTTGCATTGAAATATTAAGTCAATTTTATCATCAGCTTTCAGTGAAATTTTATTGCTTCTTTCTGCAGCTCTCACTGAAATAAGGCAAATTTTCAACTTTGTTCAAATGTGCTGTAACTTTTGTTCCAAATGGTTTTCAAGAGTCTTTCATGGCTTGCCAAGCAGAACTCAGCATGCTAAACTAGTTATATATAGTATTTGCATTGAAATATTAAGTCAATTTTATCATCAGCTTTCAGTGAAATTTTATTGCTTCTTTCTGCAGCTCTCACTGAAATAAGGCTAATTTTCAACTTTGTTCAAATGTGCTGTAACTTTTGTTCCAAATGGTTTTCAAGAGTCTTTCATGGCTTGCCAAGCAGAACTCAGCATGCTAAACTAGTTATATATAGTATTTGCATTGAAATCTTAAGTCAATTTTATCATCAGCTTTCAGTGAAATTGAAACACTTGTACACTTGTACATAGTGTTTGTATTGAAATATTAAGAACATTTTGGAAGCTGTTTTCATTTGCCTTTGAAAAAAAAAGTTCCCCACAACATTCATCTCAAAAAAAATTTTCCTTCAGAAAAAAAAAATTCGTAAAAAAATTCTATGTTAAAAAAAATCTTCCTCTCAAAATATAATCTTCCACCAAAAAGAAAAATGTTGCCCAAACTTTTTTTTCAAATGGTTTTCAAGAGTCTTTCACAGCTTGCCAAGCTGAACTCAGGATGCCAAACAAGTTGTACATAGTGTTTGTATTGAAATATTAAGAACACATATGCCATTGAAAAGAAAAAAGTTCCCCACGTCACCTCAAAAAAATTCTTCCTTCAGAAAAAAAAAATTTGTAAAAAAATTCTTCCTGTTAAAAAAAATCTTCATCTCAAAATATAATCTTCCACCAAAAAGGAAAATTTTGCTCAAATTTTTTTTCCAAATTGTTTTCTAGAGTCTTTCACAGCTTGCCAAGCTAAACTCAGGATGCCAAACATTGCAATAAGAAGAACATTTCGGTAGCAGTTTTCATATGCCATTGAAAAAAAAAAATTTCACCACAAAAGTCACCTCAAAATAATTCTTCCATCAGAAAAAAAAAAATCGTAAAAAAATTCTTCCTATGTTAAAAAAAATCTTCCTCTCAATATATAAATCTTCCACCAAAAAGGAAAATTTTGCCCAAACTTTTTTTCCAAATGGTTTTCAAGAGTGTTTCACAGCTTGCCAAGCTGAACTCAGGATGCCAAACATTGCAAAAAGAGGAACATTTCGGTAGCAGTTTTCATATGCCATTGAAAAAAAAAAGTTCCCCACAACAGTCAACTCAAAAAAATTCTTCCTTCAGAAAAAAAAAAATTGTAAAAAAATTCTTCCTATGTTAAAAAAAATCTTCCTCTCAAAATATAATCTTCCACCAAAAAGAAAAATTTTGCCCAAACTTTTTTTCCAAATGGTTTTCAAGAGTCTTTCACAGCTTGCCAAGCTGAACTCAGCTTGCCAAACAAGTTGTACATAGTATTTGCATTGAAATATTAAGTACATTTTATCATCAGCTTTCAGTGAAATTTCATTGCTTCTTTCTGCAGCTCTCACTGAAATAAGGCTAATTTTCAACTTTGTTCAAATGTGCTGTAGTTTTTGTTCCAAATGGTTTTCAAGAGTCTTTTATGGCTTGCCAAGCAGAACTCAACATGCCAAACAAGTTATATATAGTATTTGGATTGAAATATTAACCAAATTTTATCATCAGCTTTCAGTGAAATTGAAACACTTGTACACTTGTACATAGTGTTTGTATTGAAATATTAAGAACATTTTGGAAGCAGTTTTCATTTGCCTTTGAAAAAAAAAGTTCCCCACAACATTCATCTCAAAAAAAATTTTCCTTCAGAAAAAAAAAATTCGTAAAAAAATTCTATGTTAAAAAAAATCTTCCTCTCAAAATATAATCTTCCACCAAAAAGAAAAATGTTGCCCAAACTTTTTTTTCAAATGGTTTTCAAGAGTCTTTCACAGCTTGCCAAGCTGAACTCAGGATGCCAAACAAGTTGTACATAGTGTTTGTATTGAAATATTAAGAACACATATGCCATTGAAAAGAAAAAAGTTCCCCACAACAGTCACCTCAAAAAAATTCTTCCTTCAGAAAAAAAAAATTTGTAAAAAAATTCTTCCTGTTAAAAAAAATCTTCCTCTCAATATATAAATCTTCCACCAAAAAGGAAAATTTTGCCCAAACTTTTTTTCCAAATGGTTTTCAAGAGTGTTTCACAGCTTGCCAAGCTGAACTCAGGATGCCAAACATTGCAAAAAGAAGAACATTTCGGTAGCAGTTTTCATATGCCATTGAAAAAAAAAAGTTCCCCACAACAGTCACCTCAAAAAAATTCTTCCTTCAGAAAAAAAAAAATTGTAAAAAAATTCTTCCTATGTTAAAAAAAATCTTCCTCTCAAAATATAATCTTCCACCAAAAAGAAAAATTTTGCCCAAACTTTTTTTCCAAATGGTTTTCAAGAGTCTTTCACAGCTTGCCAAGCTGAACTCAGCTTGCCAAACAAGTTGTACATAGTATTTGCATTGAAATATTAAGTACATTTTATCATCAGCTTTCAGTGAAATTTCATTGCTTCTTTCTGCAGCTCTCACTGAAATAAGGCTAATTTTCAACTTTGTTCAAATGTGCTGTAGTTTTTGTTCCAAATGGTTTTCAAGAGTCTTTTATGGCTTGCCAAGCAGAACTCAACATGCCAAACAAGTTATATATAGTATTTGGATTGAAATATTAACCAAATTTTATCATCAGCTTTCAGTGAAATTGAAACACTTGTACACTTGTACATAGTGTTTGTATTGAAATATTAAGAACATTTTGGAAGCAGTTTTCATTTGCCTTTGAAAAAAAAAGTTCCCCACAACATTCATCTCAAAAAAAATTTTCCTTCAGACAAAAAAAATTCGTAAAAAAATTCTATGTTAAAAAAAATCTTCCTCTCAAAATATAATCTTCCACCAAAAAGAAAAATGTTGCCCAAACTTTTTTTTCAAATGGTTTTCAAGAGTCTTTCACAGCTTGCCAAGCTGAACTCAGGATGCCAAACAAGTTGTACATAGTGTTTGTATTGAAATATTAAGAACACATATGCCATTGAAAAGAAAAAAGTTCCCCACAACAGTCACCTCAAAAAAATTCTTCCTTCAGAAAAAAAAAATTTGTAAAAAAATTCTTCCTGTTAAAAAAAATCTTCCTCTCAATATATAAATCTTCCACCAAAAAGGAAAATTTTGCCCAAACTTTTTTTCCAAATGGTTTTCAAGAGTGTTTCACAGCTTGCCAAGCTGAACTCAGGATGCCAAACATTGCAAAAAGAAGAACATTTCGGTAGCAGTTTTCATATGCCATTGAAAAAAAAAAGTTCCCCACAACAGTCACCTCAAAAAAATTCTTCCTTCAGAAAAAAAAAAATTGTAAAAAAATTCTTCCTATGTTAAAAAAAATCTTCCTCTCAAAATATAATCTTCCACCAAAAAGAAAAATTTTGCCCAAACTTTTTTTCCAAATGGTTTTCAAGAGTCTTTCACAGCTTGCCAAGCTGAACTCAGCTTGCCAAACAAGTTGTACATAGTATTTGCATTGAAATATTAAGTACATTTTATCATCAGCTTTCAGTGAAATTTCATTGCTTCTTTCTGCAGCTCTCACTGAAATAAGGCTAATTTTCAACTTTGTTCAAATGTGCTGTAACTTTTGTTCCAAATGGTTTTCAAGAGTCTTTCATGGCTTGCCAAGCAGAACTCAGCATGCTAAACTAGTTATATATAGTATTTGCATTGAAATCTTAAGTCAATTTTATCATCAGCTTTCAGTGAAATTTTATTGCTTCTTTCTGCAGCTCTCACTGAAATAAGGCTAATTTTCAACTTTGTTCAAATGTGCTGTAACTTTTGTTCCAAATGGTTTTTAAGAGTCTTTCATGGCTTGCCAAGCAGAACTCAGCATGCTAAACTAGTTATATATAGTATTTGCATTGAAATATTAACCAAATTTTATCATCAGCTTTCAGTGAAATTTTATTGCTTCTTTCTGCAGCTCTCACTGAAATAAGGCTAATTTTCAACTTTGTTCTAATGTGCTGTAACTTTTGTTCCAAATGGTTTTCAAGAGTCTTTCATGACTTGCCAAGCAGAACTCAGCATGCTAAACTAGTTATATATAGTATTTGCATTGAAATATTAAGCACATTTTATCATCAGCTTTCAGTGAAATTTTATTGCTTCTTTCTGCAGCTCTCACTGAAATAAGGCTAATTTTCAACTTTGTTCAAATGTGCTGTAACTTTTGTTCCAAATGGTTTTCAAGAGTCTTTCATGGCTTGCCAAGCAGAACTCAGAATGCTAAACTAGTTATATGTAGTATTTGCATTGAAATCTTAAGTAAATTTTATCATCAGCTTTCAGTGAAATTTTATTGCTTCTTTCTGCAGCTCTCACTGAAATAAGGCTAATTTTCAACTTTGTTCAAATGTGCTGTAACTTTTGTTCCAAATGGTTTTCAAGAGTCTTTCATGGCTTGCCATGCAGAACTCAGCATGCTAAACTAGTTATATATAGTATTTGCATTGAAATATTAAGTACATTTTATCATCAGCTTTCAGTGAAATTCTATTGCTTCTTTCTGCGGCTCTCACTGAAATAAGGCTAATTTTCAACTTTGTTCAAATGTGCTGTAACTTTTGTTCCAAATGGTTTTCAAGAGTCTTTCATGGCTTGCCAAGCAGAACTCAGCATGCTAAACTAGTTATATATAGTATTTGTATTGAAATATTAAGTCAATTTTATCATCAGCTTTCAGTGAAATTGAAACACTTGTACACTTGTACATAGTGTTTGTATTGAAATATTAAGAACATTTTGGAAGCAGTTTTCATTTGCCTTTGAAAAAAAAAATTCCCCACAACATTCATCTCAAAAAAAATTTTCCTTCAGAAAAAAAAAATTCGTAAAAAAATTCTGATAAAAAAAATATTCCTCTCAAAATATAATCTTCCACCAAAAAGAAAAATGTTGCCCAAACTTTTTTTTCAAATGGTTTTCAAGAGTCTTTCACAGCTTGCCAAGCTGAACTCAGGATGCCAAACAAGTTGTACATAGTGTTTGTATTGAAATATTAAGAACACATATGCCATTGAAAAGTAAAAAAGTTCCCCACAACAGTCACCTCAAAAAAATTCTTCCTTCAGAAAAAAAAAATTTGTAAAAAAATTCTTCCTGTTAAAAAAAATCTTCATCTCAAAATATAATCTTCCACCAAAAAGGAAAATTTTGCTCAAATTTTTTTTCCAAATGGTTTTCTAGAGTCTTTCACAGCTTGCCAAGCTAAACTCAGGATGCCAAACATTGCAATAAGAAGAACATTTCGGTAGCAGTTTTCATATGCCATTGAAAAAAAAAAATTTCACCACAACAGTCACCTCAAAAAAATTCTTCCATCAGAAAAAAAAAAATCGTAAAAAAATTCTTCCTATGTTAAAAAAAATCTTCCTCTCAAAATATAATCTTCCACCAAAAAGGAAAATTTTGCCCAAACTTTTTTTCCAAATGGTTTTCAAGAGTGTTTCACAGCTTGCCAAGCTGAACTCAGGATGCCAAACATTGCAAAAAGAAGAACATTTCGGTAGCAGTTTTCATATGCCATTGAAAAAAAAAAGTTCCCCACAACAGTCACCTCAAAAAAATTCTTCCTTCAGAAAAAAAAAAAATTGTAAAAAAATTCTTCCTATGTTAAAAAAAAATCTTCCTCTCAAAATATAATCTTCCACCAAAAAGAAAAATTTTGCCCAAACTTTTTTTCCAAATGGTTTTCAAGAGTCTTTCACAGCTTGCCAAGCTGAACTCAGCTTGCCAAACAAGTTGTACATAGTATTTGCATTGAAATATTAAGTACATTTTATCATCAGCTTTCAGTGAAATTTCATTGCTTCTTTCTGCAGCTCTCACTGAAATAAGGCTAATTTTCAACTTTGTTCAAATGTGCTGTAACTTTTGTTCCAAATGGTTTTCAAGAGTCTTTTATGGCTTGCCAAGCAGAACTCAACATGCCAAACAAGTTATATATAGTATTTGGATTGAAATATTAACCAAATTTTATCATCAGCTTTCAGTGAAATTGAAACACTTGTACACTTGTACATAGTGTTTGTATTGAAATATTAAGAACATTTTGGAAGCAGTTTTCATTTGCCTTTGAAAAAAAAAGTTCCCCACAACATTCATCTCAAAAAAAATTTTCCTTCAGAAAAAAAAAATTCGTAAAAAAATTCTATGTTAAAAAAAATCTTCCTCTCAAAATATTATCTTCCACCAAAAAGAAAAATGTTGCCCAAACTTTTTTTTCAAATGGTTTTCAAGAGTCTTTCACAGCTTGCCAAGCTGAACTCAGGATGCCAAACAAGTTGTACATAGTGTTTGTATTGAAATATTAAGAACACATATGCCATTGAAAAGAAAAAAGTTCCCCACAACAGTCACCTCAAAAAAATTCTTCCTGTTAAAAAAAATCTTCATCTCAAAATATAATCTTCCACCAAAAAGGAAAATTTTGCTCAAATTTTTTTTCCAAATGGTTTTCTAGAGTCTTTCACAGCTTGCCAAGCTAAACTCAGGATGCCAAACATTGCAATAAGAAGAACATTTCGGTAGCAGTTTTCATATGCCATTGAAAAAAAAAAATTTCACCACAACAGTCACCTCAAAAAAATTCTTCCTTCAGAAAAAAAAAAATCGTAAAAAAATTCTTCCTATGTTAAAAAAAATCTTCCTCTCAAAATATAATCTTCCACCAAAAAGGAAAATTTTGCCCAAACTTTTTTTCCAAATGGTTTTCAAGAGTGTTTCACAGCTTGCCAAGCTGAACTCAGGATGCCAAACATTGCAATAAGAAGAACATTTCGGTAGCAGTTTTCATATGCCATTGAAAAAAAAAAGTTCCCCACAACAGTCACCTCAAAAAAATTCTTCCTTCAGAAAAAAAAAAATTGTAAAAAAATTCTTCCTATGTTAAAAAAAATCTTCCTCTCAAAAAAAATTATCTTCCACCAAAAAGAAAAATTTTGCCCAAACTTTTTTTCCAAATGGTTTTCAAGAGTCTTTCACAGCTTGCCAAGCTGAACTCAGCTTGCCAAACAAGTTGTACATAGTGTTTGTATTGAAATATTAAGAACACATAAGCCATTGAAAAGAAAAAAGTTCCCCACAACAGTCACCTCAAAAAAATTCTTCCTTCATAAAAAAAAAATTCGTAGAAAAATTCTTCCTATGTTAAAAAAAATCTTCATCTCAAAATATAATCTTCCACCAAAAAGAAAAATTTTGCTCAAACTTTTTTTCCAAATGGTTTTCGAGAGTCTTTCACAGCTTGCCAAGCTGAACTCAGGATGCCAAACAAGTTGTACATAGTGTTTGTATTGAAATATTAAGAACATTTTGGAAGCAGTTTTCATTTGCCTTTGAAAAAAAAAAAGTTCCTTATAACAGTCACATCAAAAAAATTCTTCCTTCAGAAAAAAAAAATCGTAAAAAAATTCTTCCTATGTTAAAAAAATCTTCCTCTCAAAATATAGTCTTCCACCAAAAAGAAAAATTTTGCCCAAACTTTTTTTCCAAATGGTTTTCAAGAGTCTTTCACAGCTTGCCAAGCTGAACTCAGGATGCCAAACAAGTTGTACATAGTGTTTGTATTGAAATATTAAGAACACATATGCCATTGAAAAGAAAAAAGTTCCCCGCAACAGTCACCTTAAAAAAATTCTTCCTTCATAAAAAAAAAAATTCGTAAAAAAATTCTTCCTATGTTAAAAAAAATCTTCATCTCAAAATATAATCTTCCACCAAAAAGAAAAATTTTGCTCGAACTTTTTTTCCAAATGGTTTTCAAGAGTCTTTCACAGCTTGCCAAGCAGAACTCAGCATGCTAAACTAGTTATATATAGTATTTGCATTGAAATCTTAAGTCAATTTTATCATAAGCTTTCAGTGAAATTTTATTGCTTCTTTCTGCAGCTCTCACTGAAATAAGGCTAATTTTCAACTTTGTTCAAATGTGCTGTAACTTTTGTTCCAAATGGTTTTCAAGAGTCTTTCATGGCTTGCCAAGCAGAACTCAGCATGCTAAACTAGTTATATATAGTATTTGCATTGAAATATTAAGTCAATTTTATCATCAGCTTTCAGTGAAATTTTATTGCTTCTTTCTGCAGCTCTCACTGAAATAAGGCTAATTTTCAACTTTGTTCAAATGTGCTGTAACTTTTGTTCCAAATGGTTTTCAAGAGTCTTTCATGGCTTGCCAAGCAGAACTCAGCATGCTAAACTAGTTATATATAGTATTTGCATTGAAATATTAAGTGAATTTTATCATCAGCTTTCAGTGAAATTTTATTGCTTCTTTCTGCAGCTCTCACTGAAATAAGGCTAATTTTCAACTTTGTTCAAATGTGCTGTAACTTTTGTTCCAAATGGTTTTCAAGAGTCTTTCATGGCTTGCCAAGCAGAACTCAGCATGCTAAACTAGTTATATATAGTATTTGCATTGAAATATTAAGTCAATTTTATCATCAGCTTTCAGTGAAATTTTATTGCTTCTTTCTGCAGCTCTCACTGAAATAAGGCTAATTTTCAACTTTGTTCAAATGTGCTGTAAATTTTGTTCCAAATGGTTTTCAAGAGTCTTTCATGGCTTGCCAAGCAGAACTCAGCATGCTAAACTAGTTATATATAGTATTTGCATTGAAATATTAAGTCAATTTTATCATCAGCTTTCAGTGAAATTTTATTGCTTCTTTCTGCAGCTCTCACTGAAATAAGGCTAATTTTCAACTTTGTTCAAATGTGCTGTAACTTTTGTTCCAAATGGTTTTCAAGAGTCTTTCATGGCTTGCCAAGCAGAACTCAGCATGCTAAACTAGTTATATATAGTATTTGCATTGAAATATTAAGTCAATTTTATCATCAGCTTTCAGTGAAATTTTATTGCTTCTTTCTGCAGCTCTCACTGAAATAAGGCTAATTTTCAACTTTGTTCAAATGTGCTGTAACTTTTGTTCCAAATGGTTTTCAAGAGTCTTTCATGGCTTGCCAAGCAGAACTCAGCATGCTAAACTAGTTATATATAGTATTTGCATTGAAATATTAAGTGAATTTTATCATCAGCTTTCAGTGAAATTTTATTGCTTCTTTCTGCAGCTCTCACTGAAATAAGGCTAATTTTCAACTTTGTTCAAATGTGCTGTAACTTTTGTTCCAAATGGTTTTCAAGAGTCTTTCATGGCTTGCCAAGCAGAACTCAGCATGCTAAACTAGTTATATATAGTATTTGCATTGAAATATTAAGTCAATTTTATCATCAGCTTTCAGTGAAATTTTATTGCTTCTTTCTGCAGCTCTCACTGAAATAAGGCTAATTTTCAACTTTGTTCAAATGTGCTGTAACTTTTGTTCCAAATGGTTTTCAAGAGCCTTTCATGGCTTGCCAAGCAGAACTCAGCATGCTAAACTAGTTATATATAGTATTTGCATTGAAATATTAAGTCAATTTTATCATCAGCTTTCAGTGAAATTTTATTGCTTCTTTCTGCAGCTCTCACTGAAATAAGGCTAATTTTCAACTTTGTTCAAATGTGCTGTAACTTTTGTTCCAAATGGTTTTCAAGAGTCTTTCATGGCTTGCCAAGCAGAACTCAGCATGCTAAACTAGTTATATATAGTATTTGCATTGAAATATTAAGTGAATTTTATCATCAGCTTTCAGTGAAATTTTATTGCTTCTTTCTGCAGCTCTCACTGAAATAAGGCTAATTTTCAACTTTGTTCAAATGTGCTGTAACTTTTGTTCCAAATGGTTTTCAAGAGTCTTTCATGGCTTGCCAAGCAGAACTCAGCATGCTAAACTAGTTATATATAGTATTTGCATTGAAATATTAAGTCAATTTTATCATCAGCTTTCAGTGAAATTTTATTGCTTCTTTCTGCAGCTCTCACTGAAATAAGGCTAATTTTCAACTTTGTTCAAATGTGCTGTAACTTTTGTTCCAAATGGTTTTCAAGAGTCTTTCATGGCTTGCCAAGCAGAACTCAGCATGCTAAACTAGTTATATATAGTATTTGCATTGAAATATTAAGTGAATTTTATCATCAGCTTTCAGTGAAATTTTATTGCTTCTTTCTGCAGCTCTCACTGAAATAAGGCTAATTTTCAACTTTGTTCAAATGTGCTGTAACTTTTGTTCCAAATGGTTTTCAAGAGTCTTTCATGGCTTGCCAAGCAGAACTCAGCATGCTAAACTAGTTATATATAGTATTTGCATTGAAATATTAAGTCAATTTTATCATCAGCTTTCAGTGAAATTTTATTGCTTCTTTCTGCAGCTCTCACTGAAATAAGGCTAATTTTCAACTTTGTTCAAATGTGCTGTAACTTTTGTTCCAAATGGTTTTCAAGAGTCTTTCATGGCTTGCCAAGCAGAACTCAGCATGCTAAACTAGTTATATATAGTATTTGCATTGAAATATTAAGTCAATTTTATCATCAGCTTTCAGTGAAATTTTATTGCTTCTTTCTGCAGCTCTCACTGAAATAAGGCAAATTTTCAACTTTGTTCAAATGTGCTGTAACTTTTGTTCCAAATGGTTTTCAAGAGTCTTTCATGGCTTGCCAAGCAGAACTCAGCATGCTAAACTAGTTATATATAGTATTTGCATTGAAATATTAAGTCAATTTTATCATCAGCTTTCAGTGAAATTTTATTGCTTCTTTCTGCAGCTCTCACTGAAATAAGGCTAATTTTCAACTTTGTTCAAATGTGCTGTAACTTTTGTTCCAAATGGTTTTCAAGAGTCTTTCATGGCTTGCCAAGCAGAACTCAGCATGCTAAACTAGTTATATATAGTATTTGCATTGAAATCTTAAGTCAATTTTATCATCAGCTTTCAGTGAAATTGAAACACTTGTACACTTGTACATAGTGTTTGTATTGAAATATTAAGAACATTTTGGAAGCTGTTTTCATTTGCCTTTGAAAAAAAAAGTTCCCCACAACATTCATCTCAAAAAAAATTTTCCTTCAGAAAAAAAAAATTCGTAAAAAAATTCTATGTTAAAAAAAATCTTCCTCTCAAAATATAATCTTCCACCAAAAAGAAAAATGTTGCCCAAACTTTTTTTTCAAATGGTTTTCAAGAGTCTTTCACAGCTTGCCAAGCTGAACTCAGGATGCCAAACAAGTTGTACATAGTGTTTGTATTGAAATATTAAGAACACATATGCCATTGAAAAGAAAAAAGTTCCCCACGTCACCTCAAAAAAATTCTTCCTTCAGAAAAAAAAAATTTGTAAAAAAATTCTTCCTGTTAAAAAAAATCTTCATCTCAAAATATAATCTTCCACCAAAAAGGAAAATTTTGCTCAAATTTTTTTTCCAAATTGTTTTCTAGAGTCTTTCACAGCTTGCCAAGCTAAACTCAGGATGCCAAACATTGCAATAAGAAGAACATTTCGGTAGCAGTTTTCATATGCCATTGAAAAAAAAAAATTTCACCACAAAAGTCACCTCAAAAAAATTCTTCCATCAGAAAAAAAAAAATCGTAAAAAAATTCTTCCTATGTTAAAAAAAATCTTCCTCTCAATATATAAATCTTCCACCAAAAAGGAAAATTTTGCCCAAACTTTTTTTCCAAATGGTTTTCAAGAGTGTTTCACAGCTTGCCAAGCTGAACTCAGGATGCCAAACATTGCAAAAAGAGGAACATTTCGGTAGCAGTTTTCATATGCCATTGAAAAAAAAAAGTTCCCCACAACAGTCAACTCAAAAAAATTCTTCCTTCAGAAAAAAAAAAATTGTAAAAAAATTCTTCCTATGTTAAAAAAAATCTTCCTCTCAAAATATAATCTTCCACCAAAAAGAAAAATTTTGCCCAAACTTTTTTTCCAAATGGTTTTCAAGAGTCTTTCACAGCTTGCCAAGCTGAACTCAGCTTGCCAAACAAGTTGTACATAGTATTTGCATTGAAATATTAAGTACATTTTATCATCAGCTTTCAGTGAAATTTCATTGCTTCTTTCTGCAGCTCTCACTGAAATAAGGCTAATTTTCAACTTTGTTCAAATGTGCTGTAGTTTTTGTTCCAAATGGTTTTCAAGAGTCTTTTATGGCTTGCCAAGCAGAACTCAACATGCCAAACAAGTTATATATAGTATTTGGATTGAAATATTAACCAAATTTTATCATCAGCTTTCAGTGAAATTGAAACACTTGTACACTTGTACATAGTGTTTGTATTGAAATATTAAGAACATTTTGGAAGCAGTTTTCATTTGCCTTTGAAAAAAAAAGTTCCCCACAACATTCATCTCAAAAAAAATTTTCCTTCAGAAAAAAAAAATTCGTAAAAAAATTCTATGTTAAAAAAAATCTTCCTCTCAAAATATAATCTTCCACCAAAAAGAAAAATGTTGCCCAAACTTTTTTTTCAAATGGTTTTCAAGAGTCTTTCACAGCTTGCCAAGCTGAACTCAGGATGCCAAACAAGTTGTACATAGTGTTTGTATTGAAATATTAAGAACACATATGCCATTGAAAAGAAAAAAGTTCCCCACAACAGTCACCTCAAAAAAATTCTTCCTTCAGAAAAAAAAAATTTGTAAAAAAATTCTTCCTGTTAAAAAAAATCTTCCTCTCAATATATAAATCTTCCACCAAAAAGGAAAATTTTGCCCAAACTTTTTTTCCAAATGGTTTTCAAGAGTGTTTCACAGCTTGCCAAGCTGAACTCAGGATGCCAAACATTGCAAAAAGAAGAACATTTCGGTAGCAGTTTTCATATGCCATTGAAAAAAAAAAGTTCCCCACAACAGTCACCTCAAAAAAATTCTTCCTTCAGAAAAAAAAAAATTGTAAAAAAATTCTTCCTATGTTAAAAAAAATCTTCCTCTCAAAATATAATCTTCCACCAAAAAGAAAAATTTTGCCCAAACTTTTTTTCCAAATGGTTTTCAAGAGTCTTTCACAGCTTGCCAAGCTGAACTCAGCTTGCCAAACAAGTTGTACATAGTATTTGCATTGAAATATTAAGTACATTTTATCATCAGCTTTCAGTGAAATTTCATTGCTTCTTTCTGCAGCTCTGCTGAAATAAGGCTAATTTTCAACTTTGTTCAAATGTGCTGTAACTTTTGTTCCAAATGGTTTTCAAGAGTCTTTTATGGCTTGCCAAGCAGAACTCAACATGCCAAACAAGTTATATATAGTATTTGGATTGAAATATTAACCAAATTTTATCATCAGCTTTCAGTGAAATTGAAACACTTGTACACTTGTACATAGTGTTTGTATTGAAATATTAAGAACATTTTGGAAGCAGTTTTCATTTGCCTTTGAAAAAAAAAGTTCCCCACAACATTAATCTCAAAATAAAATTTCCTTCAGAAAAAAAAAATTCGTAAAAAAATTCTATGTTAAAAAAAAATTCTATGTTAAAAAAAAAAGTTCCCCACAACAGTCACCTCAAAAAAATTCTTCCTTCAGAAAAAAAAAATTTGTAAAAAAATTCTTCCTGTTAAAAAAAATCTTCCTCTCAATATATAAATCTTCCACCAAAAAGGAAAATTTTGCTCAAATTTTTTTTCCAAATGGTTTTCTAGAGTCTTTCACAGCTTGCCAAGCTAAACTCAGGATGCCAAACATTGCAATAAGAAGAACATTTCGGTAGCAGTTTTCATATGCCATTGAAAAAAAAAAATTTCACCACAACAGTCACCTCAAAAAAATTCTTCCATCAGAAAAAAAAAAATCGTAAAAAAATTCTTCCTATGTTAAAAAAAATCTTCCTCTCAAAATATAATCTTCCACCAAAAAGGAAAATTTTGCCCAAACTTTTTTTCCAAATGGTTTTCAAGAGTGTTTCACAGCTTGCCAAGCTGAACTCAGGATGCCAAACATTGCAATAAGAAGAACATTTCGGTAGCAGTTTTCATATGCCATTGAAAAAAAAAAGTTCCCCACAACAGTCACCTCAAAAAAATTCTTCCTTCAGAAAAAAAAAAATTGTAAAAAAATTCTTCCTATGTTAAAAAAAATCTTCCTCTCAAAATATAATCTTCCACCAAAAAGAAAAATTTTGCCCAAACTTTTTTTCCAAATGGTTTTCAAGAGTCTTTCACAGCTTGCCAAGCTGAACTCAGCTTGCCAAACAAGTTGTACATAGTGTTTGTATTGAAATATTAAGAACACATAAGCCATTGAAAAGAAAAAAGTTCCCCACAACAGTCACCTCAAAAAAATTCTTCCTTCATAAAAAAAAAATTCGTAGAAAAATTCTTCCTATGTTAAAAAAAATCTTCATCTCAAAATATAATCTTCCACCAAAAAGAAAAATTTTGCTCAAACTTTTTTTCCAAATGGTTTTCGAGAGTCTTTCACAGCTTGCCAAGCTAAACTCAGGATGCCAAACAAGTTGTACATAGTGTTTGTATTGAAATATTAAGAACATTTTGGAAGCAGTTTTCATTTGCCTTTGAAAAAAAAAAAAGTTCCCTATAACAGTCACATCAAAAAAATTCTTCCTTCAGAAAAAAAAAATCGTAAAAAAATTCTTCCTATGTTAAAAAAATCTTCCTCTCAAAATATTGTCTTCCACCAAAAAGAAAAATTTTGCTCGAACTTTTTTTCCAAATGGTTTTCAAGAGTCTTTCACAGCTTGCCAAGCTGAACTCAGGATGCCAAACAAGTTGTACATAGTGTTTGTATTGAAATATTAAGAACATATATGCCATTGAAAAGAAAAAAGTTCCCCACAACAGTCACCTCAAAAAAATTCTTCCTTCAGAAAAAAAAAATTCGTAAAAAAATTCTTCCTATGTTAAAAAAAATCTTCATCTCAAAATATAATTTTCCACCAAAAAGAAAAATTTTGCTCGAACTTTTTTTCCAAATGGTTTTCAAGAGTCTTTCACAGCTTGCCAAGCTGAACTCAGGATGCCAAACAAGTTGTACATAGTGTTTGTATTGAAATATTAAGAACATATATGCCATTGAAAAGAAAAAAGTTCCCCACAACAGTCACCTCAAAAAAATTCTTCCTTCAGAAAAAAAAAATTCGTAAAAAAATTCTTCCTATGTTAAAAAAAATCTTCATCTCAAAATATAATTTTCCACCAAAAAGAAAAATTTTGCTCGAACTTTTTTTCCAAATGGTTTTCAAGAGTCTTTCACAGCTTGCCAAGCTGAACTCAGGATGCCAAACATTGCAATAAGAAGAACATTTCGGTAGCAGTTTTCATATGCAATTGAAAAAAAAAAAAGTTCACCACAACAGTCACCTCAAAAAAATTCTTCCTTCAGAAAAAAAAAAATTCGTAAAAAAAATCTTCCTATGTTAAAAAAAATCTTCATCTCAAAATATAATCTTCCACCAAAAAGAAAAATTTTGCTCGAACTTTTTTTCCAAATGGTTTTCAAGAGTCTTTCACAGCTTGCCAAGCTGAACTCAGGATGCCAAACAAGTTGTACATAGTGTTTGTATTGAAATATTAAGAACACATATGCCATTGAAAAAAAAAAAGTTCCCCACGTCACATCAAAAAAATTCTTCCTTCAGAAAAAAAAAAATCGTAAAAAAATTCTTCCTCTGTTAAAAAAAATCTTCATCTCAAAATATAATCTTCCACCAAAAAGAAAAATTTTGCCCAAACTTTTTTTCCAAATGGTTTTCAAGAGTCTTTCACAGATTGCCAAGCTGAATTCAGGATGCCAAACAAGTTGTACATAGTGTTTGTATTGAAATATTAAGAACACATATGCCATTGAAAAGAAAAAAGTTCCCCACACCAGTCACCTCAAAAAAATTCTTCCTTCAGAAAAAAAAAATTCGTAAAAAAATTCTTCCTATGTTAAAAAAAATCTTCCGCTCAAAATATAATCTTCCACCAAAAAGAAAAATGTTGCTAAAACTTTTTTTCCAAATAGTTTTCAAGAGTATTTCACAGCTTGCCAAGCTGAACTCAGGATTCCAAACAAGTTGTACTTTCAATTATTTGCATTGAAATATAAAGCAGATTTCAGAAGCAGTTTTCATTTGCCTTCAAAAAAAGAATTCCCACTGTCAACCGAAAAAAAATTCTTCCTCCAAAAAAAACAAATGTCGATAAA
This sequence comes from Ammodytes marinus, assembly GCF_949987685.1. Classification (NCBI taxonomy): domain Eukaryota; kingdom Metazoa; phylum Chordata; class Actinopteri; order Uranoscopiformes; family Ammodytidae; genus Ammodytes; species Ammodytes marinus. The sequence goes on from NC_137231.1 coordinate 192,737, forward strand.
AAAAATCTTCCTGTGATAAAAAAAATCTTCCTCTCAAAATATAATCTTCCACCAAAAAGAAAAATTTTGCTCAAACTTTTTTTCAGCTTTCAGTGAAGTTTTATTGCTTCTTTCTGCAGCTCTCACTGAAATAAGGCTAATTTTCAACTTTGTTCAAATGTGCTGTAACTTTTGTTCCAAATGGTTTTCAAGAGTCTTTCATGGCTTGCCAAGCAGAACTCAGCATGCTAAACTAGTTATATATAGTATTTGCATTGAAATATTAAGTCAATTTTATCATCAGCTTTCAGTGAAATTTTATTGCTTCTTTCTGCAGCTCTCACTGAAATAAGGCTAATTTTCAACTTTGTTCAAATGTGCTGTAACTTTTGTTCCAAATGGTTTTTAAGAGTCTTTCATGGCTTGCCAAGCAGAACTCAGCATGCTAAACTAGTTATATATAGTATTTGCATTGAAATATTAACCAAATTTTATCATCAGCTTTCAGTGAAATTTTATTGCTTCTTTCTGCAGCTCTCACTGAAATAAGGCTAATTTTCAACTTTGTTCTAATGTGCTGTAACTTTTGTTCCAAATGGTTTTCAAGAGTCTTTCATGACTTGCCAAGCAGAACTCAGCATGCTAAACTAGTTATATATAGTATTTGCATTGAAATATTAAGCACATTTTATCATCAGCTTTCAGTGAAATTTTATTGCTTCTTTCTGCAGCTCTCACTGAAATAAGGCTAATTTTCAACTTTGTTCAAATGTGCTGTAACTTTTGTTCCAAATGGTTTTCAAGAGTCTTTCATGGCTTGCCAAGCAGAACTCAGAATGCTAAACTAGTTATATGTAGTATTTGCATTGAAATCTTAAGTAAATTTTATCATCAGCTTTCAGTGAAATTTTATTGCTTCTTTCTGCAGCTCTCACTGAAATAAGGCTAATTTTCAACTTTGTTCAAATGTGCTGTAACTTTTGTTCCAAATGGTTTTCAAGAGTCTTTCATGGCTTGCCATGCAGAACTCAGCATGCTAAACTAGTTATATATAGTATTTGCATTGAAATATTAAGTACATTTTATCATCAGCTTTCAGTGAAATTTTATTGCTTCTTTCTGCGGCTCTCACTGAAATAAGGCTAATTTTCAACTTTGTTCAAATGTGCTGTAACTTTTGTTCCAAATGGTTTTCAAGAGTCTTTCATGGCTTGCCAAGCAGAACTCAGCATGCTAAACTAGTTATATATAGTATTTGCATTGAAATCTTAAGTCAATTTTATCATCAGCTTTCAGTGAAATTTTATTGCTTCTTTCTGCAGCTCTCACTGAAATAAGGCTAATTTTCAACTTTGTTCAAATGTGCTGTAACTTTTGTTCCAAATGGTTTTTAAGAGTCTTTCATGGCTTGCCAAGCAGAACTCAGCATGCTAAACTAGTTATATATAGTATTTGCATTGAAATATTAACCAAATTTTATCATCAGCTTTCAGTGAAATTTTATTGCTTCTTTCTGCAGCTCTCACTGAAATAAGGCTAATTTTCAACTTTGTTCTAATGTGCTGTAACTTTTGTTCCAAATGGTTTTCAAGAGTCTTTCATGACTTGCCAAGCAGAACTCAGCATGCTAAACTAGTTATATATAGTATTTGCATTGAAATATTAAGCACATTTTATCATCAGCTTTCAGTGAAATTTTATTGCTTCTTTCTGCAGCTCTCACTGAAATAAGGCTAATTTTCAACTTTGTTCAAATGTGCTGTAACTTTTGTTCCAAATGGTTTTCAAGAGTCTTTCATGGCTTGCCAAGCAGAACTCAGAATGCTAAACTAGTTATATGTAGTATTTGCATTGAAATCTTAAGTAAATTTTATCATCAGCTTTCAGTGAAATTTTATTGCTTCTTTCTGCAGCTCTCACTGAAATAAGGCTAATTTTCAACTTTGTTCAAATGTGCTGTAACTTTTGTTCCAAATGGTTTTCAAGAGTCTTTCATGGCTTGCCATGCAGAACTCAGCATGCTAAACTAGTTATATATAGTATTTGCATTGAAATATTAAGTACATTTTATCATCAGCTTTCAGTGAAATTTTATTGCTTCTTTCTGCGGCTCTCACTGAAATAAGGCTAATTTTCAACTTTGTTCAAATGTGCTGTAACTTTTGTTCCAAATGGTTTTCAAGAGTCTTTCATGGCTTGCCAAGCAGAACTCAGCATGCTAAACTAGTTATATATAGTATTTGTATTGAAATATTAAGTCAATTTTATCATCAGCTTTCAGTGAAATTGAAACACTTGTACACTTGTACATAGTGTTTGTATTGAAATATTAAGAACATTTTGGAAGCAGTTTTCATTTGCCTTTGAAAAAAAAAGTTCCCCACAACATTCATCTCAAAAAAAATTTTCCTTCAGAAAAAAAAAATTCGTAAAAAAATTCTGATAAAAAAAATCTTCCTCTCAAAATATAATCTTCCACCAAAAAGAAAAATGTTGCCCAAACTTTTTTTTCAAATGGTTTTCAAGAGTCTTTCACAGCTTGCCAAGCTGAACTCAGGATGCCAAACAAGTTGTACATAGTGTTTGTATTGAAATATTAAGAACACATATGCCATTGAAAAGTAAAAAAGTTCCCCACAACAGTCACCTCAAAAAAATTCTTCCTTCAGAAAAAAAAAATTTGTAAAAAAATTCTTCCTGTTAAAAAAAATCTTCATCTCAAAATATAATCTTCCACCAAAAAGGAAAATTTTGCTCAAATTTTTTTTCCAAATGGTTTTCTAGAGTCTTTCACAGCTTGCCAAGCTAAACTCAGGATGCCAAACATTGCAATAAGAAGAACATTTCGGTAGCAGTTTTCATATGCCATTGAAAAAAAAAAATTTCACCACAACAGTCACCTCAAAAAAATTCTTCCATCAGAAAAAAAAAAATCGTAAAAAAATTCTTCCTATGTTAAAAAAAATCTTCCTCTCAAAATATAATCTTCCACCAAAAAGGAAAATTTTGCCCAAACTTTTTTTCCAAATGGTTTTCAAGAGTGTTTCACAGCTTGCCAAGCTGAACTCAGGATGCCAAACATTGCAAAAAGAAGAACATTTCGGTAGCAGTTTTCATATGCCATTGAAAAAAAAAAGTTCCCCACAACAGTCACCTCAAAAAAATTCTTCCTTCAGAAAAAAAAAAAATTGTAAAAAAATTCTTCCTATGTTAAAAAAAAATCTTCCTCTCAAAATATAATCTTCCACCAAAAAGAAAAATTTTGCCCAAACTTTTTTTCCAAATGGTTTTCAAGAGTCTTTCACAGCTTGCCAAGCTGAACTCAGCTTGCCAAACAAGTTGTACATAGTATTTGCATTGAAATATTAAGTACATTTTATCATCAGCTTTCAGTGAAATTTCATTGCTTCTTTCTGCAGCTCTCACTGAAATAAGGCTAATTTTCAACTTTGTTCAAATGTGCTGTAACTTTTGTTCCAAATGGTTTTCAAGAGTCTTTTATGGCTTGCCAAGCAGAACTCAACATGCCAAACAAGTTATATATAGTATTTGGATTGAAATATTAACCAAATTTTATCATCAGCTTTCAGTGAAATTGAAACACTTGTACACTTGTACATAGTGTTTGTATTGAAATATTAAGAACATTTTGGAAGCAGTTTTCATTTGCCTTTGAAAAAAAAAGTTCCCCACAACATTCATCTCAAAAAAAATTTTCCTTCAGAAAAAAAAAATTCGTAAAAAAATTCTATGTTAAAAAAAATCTTCCTCTCAAAATATTATCTTCCACCAAAAAGAAAAATGTTGCCCAAACTTTTTTTTCAAATGGTTTTCAAGAGTCTTTCACAGCTTGCCAAGCTGAACTCAGGATGCCAAACAAGTTGTACATAGTGTTTGTATTGAAATATTAAGAACACATATGCCATTGAAAAGAAAAAAGTTCCCCACAACAGTCACCTCAAAAAAATTCTTCCTGTTAAAAAAAATCTTCATCTCAAAATATAATCTTCCACCAAAAAGGAAAATTTTGCTCAAATTTTTTTTCCAAATGGTTTTCTAGAGTCTTTCACAGCTTGCCAAGCTAAACTCAGGATGCCAAACATTGCAATAAGAAGAACATTTCGGTAGCAGTTTTCATATGCCATTGAAAAAAAAAATTTTCACCACAACAGTCACCTCAAAAAAATTCTTCCTTCAGAAAAAAAAAAATCGTAAAAAAATTCTTCCTATGTTAAAAAAAATCTTCCTCTCAAAATATAATCTTCCACCAAAAAGGAAAATTTTGCCCAAACTTTTTTTCCAAATGGTTTTCAAGAGTGTTTCACAGCTTGCCAAGCTGAACTCAGGATGCCAAACATTGCAATAAGAAGAACATTTCGGTAGCAGTTTTCATATGCCATTGAAAAAAAAAAGTTCCCCACAACAGTCACCTCAAAAAAATTCTTCCTTCAGAAAAAAAAAAATTGTAAAAAAATTCTTCCTATGTTAAAAAAAATCTTCCTCTCAAAAAAAATTATCTTCCACCAAAAAGAAAAATTTTGCCCAAACTTTTTTTCCAAATGGTTTTCAAGAGTCTTTCACAGCTTGCCAAGCTGAACTCAGCTTGCCAAACAAGTTGTACATAGTGTTTGTATTGAAATATTAAGAACACATAAGCCATTGAAAAGAAAAAAGTTCCCCACAACAGTCACCTCAAAAAAATTCTTCCTTCATAAAAAAAAAATTCGTAGAAAAATTCTTCCTATGTTAAAAAAAATCTTCATCTCAAAATATAATCTTCCACCAAAAAGAAAAATTTTGCTCAAACTTTTTTTCCAAATGGTTTTCGAGAGTCTTTCACAGCTTGCCAAGCTGAACTCAGGATGCCAAACAAGTTGTACATAGTGTTTGTATTGAAATATTAAGAACATTTTGGAAGCAGTTTTCATTTGCCTTTGAAAAAAAAAAAGTTCCTTATAACAGTCACATCAAAAAAATTCTTCCTTCAGAAAAAGAAAATCGTAAAAAAATTCTTCCTATGTTAAAAAAATCTTCCTCTCAAAATATAGTCTTCCACCAAAAAGAAAAATTTTGCCCAAACTTTTTTTCCAAATGGTTTTCAAGAGTCTTTCACAGCTTGCCAAGCTGAACTCAGGATGCCAAACAAGTTGTACATAGTGTTTGTATTGAAATATTAAGAACACATATGCCATTGAAAAGAAAAAAGTTCCCCGCAACAGTCACCTCAAAAAAATTCTTCCTTCATAAAAAAAAAAATTCGTAAAAAAATTCTTCCTATGTTAAAAAAAATCTTCATCTCAAAAAAAATTATCTTCCACCAAAAAGAAAAATTTTGCCCAAACTTTTTTTCCAAATGGTTTTCAAGAGTCTTTCACAGCTTGCCAAGCTGAACTCAGCTTGCCAAACAAGTTGTACATAGTGTTTGTATTGAAATATTAAGAACACATAAGCCATTGAAAAGAAAAAAGTTCCCCACAACAGTCACCTCAAAAAAATTCTTCCTTCATAAAAAAAAAATTCGTAGAAAAATTCTTCCTATGTTAAAAAAAATCTTCATCTCAAAATATAATCTTCCACCAAAAAGAAAAATTTTGCTCAAACTTTTTTTCCAAATGGTTTTCGAGAGTCTTTCACAGCTTGCCAAGCTGAACTCAGGATGCCAAACAAGTTGTACATAGTGTTTGTATTGAAATATTAAGAACATTTTGGAAGCAGTTTTCATTTGCCTTTGAAAAAAAAAAAGTTCCTTATAACAGTCACATCAAAAAAATTCTTCCTTCAGAAAAAAAAAATCGTAAAAAAATTCTTCCTATGTTAAAAAAATCTTCCTCTCAAAATATAGTCTTCCACCAAAAAGAAAAATTTTGCCCAAACTTTTTTTCCAAATGGTTTTCAAGAGTCTTTCACAGCTTGCCAAGCTGAACTCAGGATGCCAAACAAGTTGTACATAGTGTTTGTATTGAAATATTAAGAACACATATGCCATTGAAAAGAAAAAAGTTCCCCGCAACAGTCACCTCAAAAAAATTCTTCCTTCATAAAAAAAAAAATTCGTAAAAAAATTCTTCCTATGTTAAAAAAAATCTTCATCTCAAAATATAATCTTCCACCAAAAAGAAAAATTTTGCTCGAACTTTTTTTCCAAATGGTTTTCAAGAGTCTTTCACAGCTTGCCAAGCAGAACTCAGCATGCTAAACTAGTTATATATAGTATTTGCATTGAAATCTTAAGTCAATTTTATCATCAGCTTTCAGTGAAATTTTATTGCTTCTTTCTGCAGCTCTCACTGAAATAAGGCTAATTTTCAACTTTGTTCAAATGTGCTGTAACTTTTGTTCCAAATGGTTTTCAAGAGTCTTTCATGGCTTGCCAAGCAGAACTCAGCATGCTAAACTAGTTATATATAGTATTTGCATTGAAATATTAAGTCAATTTTATCATCAGCTTTCAGTGAAATTTTATTGCTTCTTTCTGCAGCTCTCACTGAAATAAGGCTAATTTTCAACTTTGTTCAAATGTGCTGTAACTTTTGTTCCAAATGGTTTTCAAGAGTCTTTCATGGCTTGCCAAGCAGAACTCAGCATGCTAAACTACTTATATATAGTATTTGCATTGAAATCTTAAGTCAATTTTATCATCAGCTTTCAGTGAAATTTTATTGCTTCTTTCTGCAGCTCTCACTGAAATAAGGCTAATTTTCAACTTTGTTCAAATGTGCTGTAACTTTTGTTCCAAATGGTTTTCAAGAGTCTTTCATGGCTTGCCAAGCAGAACTCAGCATGCTAAACTAGTTATATATAGTATTTGCATTGAAATATTAAGTCAATTTTATCATCAGCTTTCAGTGAAATTTTATTGCTTCTTTCTGCAGCTCTCACTGAAATAAGGCTAATTTTCAACTTTGTTCAAATGTGCTGTAACTTTTGTTCCAAATGGTTTTCAAGAGTCTTTCATGGCTTGCCAAGCAGAACTCAGCATGCTAAACTAGTTATATATAGTATTTGCATTGAAATATTAAGTTCATTTTATCATCAGCTTTCAGTGAAATTTTATTGCTTCTTTCTGCAGCTCTCACTGAAATAAGGCTAATTTTCAACTTTGTTCAAATGTGCTGTAACTTTTGTTCCAAATGGTTTTCAAGAGTCTTTCATGGCTTGCCAAGCAGAACTCAGCATGCTAAACTAGTTATATATAGTATTTGCATTGAAATATTAAGTCAATTTTATCATCAGCTTTCAGTGAAATTTTATTGCTTCTTTCTGCAGCTCTCACTGAAATAAGGCTAATTTTCAACTTTGTTCAAATGTGCTGTAACTTTTGTTCCAAATGGTTTTCAAGAGTCTTTCATGGCTTGCCAAGCAGAACTCAGCATGCTAAACTAGTTATATATAGTAATTGCATTGAAATATTAAGTCAATTTTATCATCAGCTTTCAGTGAAATTGAAACACTTGTACACTTGTACATAGTGTTTGTATTGAAATATTAAGAACATTTTGGAAGCAGTTTTCATTTGCCTTTGAAAAAAAAAGTTCCCCACAACATTCATCTCAAAAAAAATTTTCCTTCAGAAAAAAAAAATTCGTAAAAAAATTCTGTTAAAAAAAATCTTCCTCTCAAAATATAATTTTCCACCAAAAAGAAAAATGTTGCCCAAACTTTTTTTTCAAATGGTTTTCAAGAGTCTTTCACAGCTTGCCAAGCTGAACTCAGGATGCCAAACAAGTTGTACATAGTGTTTGTATTGAAATATTAAGAACACATATGCCATTGAAAAGAAAAAAGTTCCCCACAACAGTCACCTCAAAAAAATTCTTCCTTCAGAAAAAAAAAATTTGTAAAAAAATTCTTCCTGTTAAAAAAAATCTTCATCTCAAAATATAATCTTCCACCAAAAAGGAAAATTTTGCCCAAACTTTTTTTCCAAATGGTTTTCAAGAGTGTTTCACAGCTTGCCAAGCTGAACTCAGGATGCCAAACATTGCAAAAAGAAGAACATTTCGGTAGCAGTTTTCATATGCCATTGAAAAAAAAAAGTTCCCCACAACAGTCACCTCAAAAAAATTCTTCCTTCAGAAAAAAAAAATTGTAAAAAAATTCTTCCTATGTTAAAAAAAATCTTCCTCTCAAAATATAATCTTCCACCAAAAAGAAAAATTTTGCCCAAACTTTTTTTCCAAATGGTTTTCAAGAGTCTTTCACAGCTTGCCAAGCTGAACTCAGCTTGCCAAACAAGTTGTACATAGTATTTGCATTGAAATATTAAGTACATTTTATCATCAGCTTTCAGTGAAATTTCATTGCTTCTTTCTGCAGCTCTCACTGAAATAAGGCTAATTTTCAACTTTGTTCAAATGTGCTGTAACTTTTGTTCCAAATGGTTTTCAAGAGTCTTTTATGGCTTGCCAAGCAGAACTCAACATGCCAAACAAGTTATATATAGTATTTGCATTGAAATATTAACCAAATTTTATCATCAGCTTTCAGTGAAATTGAAACACTTGTACACTTGTACATAGTGTTTGTATTGAAATATTAAGAACATTTTGGAAGCAGTTTTCATTTGCCTTTGAAAAAAAAAGTTCCCCACAACATTCATCTCAAAAAAAATTTTCCTTCAGAAAAAAAAAATTCGTAAAAAAATTCTGTTAAAAAAAATCTTCCTCTCAAAATATAATTTTCCACCAAAAAGAAAAATGTTGCCCAAACTTTTTTTTCAAATGGTTTTCAAGAGTCTTTCACAGCTTGCCAAGCTGAACTCAGGATGCCAAACAAGTTGTACATAGTGTTTGTATTGAAATATTAAGAACACATATGCCATTGAAAAGAAAAAAGTTCCCCACAACAGTCACCTCAAAAAAATTCTTCCTTCAGAAAAAAAAAATTTGTAAAAAAATTCTTCCTGTTAAAAAAAATCTTCATCTCAAAATATAATCTTCCACCAAAAAGGAAAATTTTGCTCAAATTTTTTTTCCAAATGGTTTTCTAGAGTCTTTCACAGCTTGCCAAGCTAAACTCAGGATGCCAAACATTGCAATAAGAAGAACATTTCGCTAGCAGTTTTCATATGCCATTGAAAAAAAGAAAATTTCACCACAACAGTCACCTCAAAAAAATTCTTCCATCAGAAAAAAAAAAATCGTAAAAAAATTCTTCCTATGTTAAAAAAAATCTTCCTCTCAAAATATAATCTTCCACCAAAAAGGAAAATTTTGCCCAAACTTTTTTTCCAAATGGTTTTCAAGAGTGTTTCACAGCTTGCCAAGCTGAACTCAGGATGCCAAACATTGCAAAAAGAAGAACATTTCGGTAGCAGTTTTCATATGCCATTGAAAAAAAAAAGTTCCCCACAACAGTCACCTCAAAAAAATTCTTCCTTCAGAAAAAAAAAATTGTAAAAAAATTCTTCCTATGTTAAAAAAAATCTTCCTCTCAAAATATAATCTTCCACCAAAAAGAAAAATTTTGCCCAAACTTTTTATCCAAATGGTTTTCAAGAGTCTTTCACAGCTTGCCAAGCTGAACTCAGCTTGCCAAACAAGTTGTACATAGTATTTGCATTGAAATATTAAGTACATTTTATCATCAGCTTTCAGTGAAATTTCATTGCTTCTTTCTGCAGCTCTCACTGAAATAAGGCTAATTTTCAACTTTGTTCAAATGTGCTGTAACTTTTGTTCCAAATGGTTTTCAAGAGTCTTTTATGGCTTGCCAAGCAGAACTCAACATGCCAAACAAGTTATATATAGTATTTGCATTGAAATATTAACCAAATTTTATCATCAGCTTTCAGTGAAATTTAAACACTTGTACACTTGTACATAGTGTTTGTATTGAAATATTAAGAACATTTTGGAAGCAGTTTTCATTTGCCTTTGAAAAAAAAAGTTCCCCACAACATTCATCTCAAAAAAAATTTTCCTTCAGAAAAAAAAAATTCGTAAAAAAATTCTATGTTAAAAAAAATCTTCCTCTCAAAATATAATCTTCCACCAAAAAGAAAAATGTTGCCCAAACTTTTTTTTCAAATGGTTTTCAAGAGTCTTTCACAGCTTGCCAAGTTGAACTCAGGATGCCAAACAAGTTGTACATAGTGTTTGTATTGAAATATTAAGAACACATATGCCATTGAAAAGAAAAAAGTTCCCCACAAGTCACCTCAAAAAAATTCTTCCTTCAGAAAAAAAAAATTTGTAAAAAAATTCTTCCTGTTAAAAAAAATCTTCATCTCAAAATATAATCTTCCACCAAAAAGGAAAATTTTGCTCAAATTTTTTTTCCAAATGGTTTTCTAGAGTCTTTCACAGCTTGCCAAGCTAAACTCAGGATGCCAAACATTGCAATAAGAAGAACATTTCGGTAGCAGTTTTCATATGCCATTGAAAAAAAAAAATTTCACCACAACAGTCACCTCAAAAAAATTCTTCCATCAGAAAAAAAAAAATCGTAAAAAAATTCTTCCTATGTTAAAAAAAATCTTCCTCTCAAAATATAATCTTCCACCAAAAAGAAAAATTTTGCCCAAACTTTTTTTCCAAATGGTTTTCAAGAGTCTTTCACAGCTTGCCAAGCTGAACTCAGCTTGCCAAACAAGTTGTACATAGTGTTTGTATTGAAATATTAAGAACACATAAGCCATTGAAAAGAAAAAAGTTCCCCACAACAGTCACCTCAAAAAAATTCTTCCTTCATAAAAAAAAAAATTCGTAGAAAAATTCTTCCTATGTTAAAAAAAATCTTAATCTCAAAATATAATCTTCCACCAAAAAGAAAAATTTTGCTCAAACTTTTTTTCCAAATGGTTTTCGAGAGTCTTTCACAGCTTGCCAAGCTGAACTCAGGATGCCAAACAAGTTGTACATAGTGTTTGTATTGAAATATTAAGAACATTTTGGAAGCAGTTTTCATTTGCCTTTGAAAAAAAAAAAAGTTCCCTATAACAGTCACATCAAAAAAATTCTTCCTTCAGAAAAAAAAAATCGTAAAAAAATTCTTCCTATGTTAAAAAAATCTTCATCTCAAAATATAATCTTCCACCAAAAAGAAAAATTTTGCTCAAACTTTTTTTCCAAATGGTTTTCAAGAGTCTTTCACAGCTTGCCAAACTGAACTCAGGATGCCAAACAAGTTGTACATAGTGTTTGTATTGAAATATTAAGAACACATATGCCATTGAAAAAAAAAAAGTTCCCCACGTCACATCAAAAAAATTCTTCCTTCAGAAAAAAAAAAATCGTAAAAAAATTCATCCTCTGTTAAAAAAAATCTTCCTCTCAAAATATAATCTTCCACCAAAAAGAAAAATTTTGCCCAAACTTTTTTTCCAAATGGTTTTCAAGAGTCTTTCACAGATTGCCAAGCTGAATTCAGGATGCCAAACAAGTTGTACATAGTGTTTGTATTGAAATATTAAGAACACATATGCCATTGAAAAGAAAAAAGTTCCCCACACCTGTCACCTCAAAAAAATTCTTCCTTCAGAAAAAAAAAATTCGTAAAAAAATTCTTCCTATGTTAAAAAAAATCTTCATCTCAAAATATAATCTTCCACCAAAAAGAAAAATGTTGCTCAAATTTTTTTTCCAAATGGTTTTCTAGAGTCTTTCACAGCTTGCCAAGCTGAACTCAGGATGCCAAACATTGCAATAAGAAGAACATTTCGGTAGCAGTTTTCATATGCCATTGAAAAAAAAAAAAGTTCACCAAAACAGTCACCTCAAAAAAATTCTTCCTTCAGAAAAAAAAAAATCGTAAAAAAATTCTTCCTATGTTAAAAAAAATCTTCCGCTCAAAATATAATCTTCCACCAAAAAGAAAAATGTTGCTTAAACTTTTTTTCCAAATAGTTTTCAAGAGTATTTCACAGCTTGCCAAGCTGAACTCAGGATTCCAAACAAGTTGTACTTTCAATTATTTGCATTGAAATATAAAGCAGATTTCAGAAGCAGTTTTCATTTGCCTTCAAAAAAGGAATTCCCACTGTCAACCGAAAAAAAATTCTTCCTCCAAAAAAAACAAATGTCGATAAAAAAAATCTTCCTGTGATAAAAAAAATCTTCCTCTCAAAATATAATCTTCCACCAAAAAGAAAAATTTTGCTCAAACTTTTTTTCAGCTTTCAGTGAAGTTTTATTGCTTCTTTCTGCAGCTCTCACTGAAATAAGGCTAATTTTCAACTTTGTTCAAATGTGCTGTAACTTTTGTTCCAAATGGTTTTCAAGAGTCTTTCATGGCTTGCCAAGCAGAACTCAGCATGCTAAACTAGTTATATATAGTATTTGCATTGAAATATTAAGTCAATTTTATCATCAGCTTTCAGTGAAATTTTATTGCTTCTTTCTGCAGCTCTCACTGAAATAAGGCTAATTTTCAACTTTGTTCAAATGTGCTGTAACTTTTGTTCCAAATGGTTTTCAAGAGTCTTTCATGGCTTGCCAAGCAGAACTCAGCATGCTAAACTAGTTATATATAGTATTTGCATTGAAATATTAAGTCAATTTTATCATCAGCTTTCAGTGAAATTTTATTGCTTCTTTCTGCAGCTCTCACTGAAATAAGGCTAATTTTCAACTTTGTTCAAATGTGCTGTAACTTTTGTTCCAAATGGTTTTCAAGAGTCTTTCATGGCTTGCCAAGCAGAACTCAGCAAGCTAAACTAGTTATATATAGTAATTGCATTGAAATATTAAGTCAATTTTATCATCAGCTTTCAGTGAAATTTTATTGCTTCTTTCTGCAGCTCTCACTGAAATAAGGCTAATTTTCAACTTTGTTCAAATGTGCTGTAACTTTTGTTCCAAATGGTTTTCAAGAGTCTTTCATGGCTTGCCAAGCAGAACTCAGCATGCTAAACTAGTTATATATAGTATTTGCATTGAAATATTAAGTCAATTTTATCATCAGCTTTCAGTGAAATTTTATTGCTTCTTTCTGCAGCTCTCACTGAAATAAGGCTAATTTTCAACTTTGTTCAAATGTGCTGTAACTTTTGTTCCAAATGGTTTTCAAGAGTCTTTCATGGCTTGCCAAGCAGAACTCAGCATGCTAAACTAGTTATATATAGTATTTGCATTGAAATATTAAGTCAATTTTATCATCAGCTTTCAGTGAAATTTTTATGCTTCTTTCTGCAGCTCTCACTGAAATAAGGCTAATTTTCAACTTTGTTCAAATGTGCTGTAACTTTTGTTCCAAATGGTTTTCAAGAGTCTTTCATGGCTTGCCAAGCAGAACTCAGCATGCTAAACTAGTAATATATAGTATTTGCATTGAAATATTAAGTACATTTTATCATCAGCTTTCAGTGAAATTTTATTGCTTCTTTCTGCAGCTCTCACTGAAATAAGGCTAATTTTCAACTTTGTTCAAATGTGCTGTAACTTTTGTTCCAAATGGTTTTCAAGAGTCTTTCATGGCTTGCCAAGCAGAACTCAGCATGCTAAACTAGTTATATATAGTATTTGCATTGAAATATTAAGTCAATTTTATCATCAGCTTTCAGTGAAATTTTATTGCTTCTTTCTGCAGCTCTCACTGAAATAAGGCTAATTTTCAACTTTGTTCAAATGTGCTGTAACTTTTGTTCCAAATGGTTTTCAAGAGTCTTTCATGGCTTGCCAAGCAGAACTCAGCATGCTAAACTAGTTATATATAGTATTTGCATTGAAATATTAAGTCAATTTTATCATCAGCTTTCAGTGAAATATTTATGCTTCTTTCTGCAGCTCTCACTGAAATAAGGCTAATTTTCAACTTTGTTCAAATGTGCTGTAACTTTTGTTCCAAATGGTTTTCAAGAGTCTTTCATGGCTTGCCAAGCAGAACTCAGCATGCTAAACTAGTAATATATAGTATTTGCATTGAAATATTAAGTACATTTTATCATCAGCTTTCAGTGAAATTTCATTGCTTCTTTCTGCAGCTCTCACTGAAATAAGGCTAATTTTCAACTTTGTTCAAATGTGCTGTAACTTTTGTTCCAAATGGTTTTCAAGAGTCTTTTATGGCTTGCCAAGCAGAACTCAACATGCCAAACAAGTTATATATAGTATTTGCATTGAAATATTAACCAAATTTTATCATCAGCTTTCAGTGAAATTGAAACACTTGTACACTTGTACATAGTGTTTGTATTGAAATATTAAGAACATTTTGGAAGCAGTTTTCATTTGCCTTTGAAAAAAAAAGTTCCCCACAACATTCATCTCAAAAAAAATTTTCCTTCAGAAAAAAAAAATTCGTAAAAAAATTCTTTTAAAAAAAATCTTCCTCTCAAAATATAATCTTCCACCAAAAAGAAAAATGTTGCCCAAACTTTTTTTTCAAATGGTTTTCAAGAGTCTTTCACAGCTTGCCAAGCTGAACTCAGGATGCCAAACAAGTTGTACATAGTGTTTGTATTGAAATATTAAGAACACATATGCCATTGAAAAGAAAAAAGTTCCCCACAACAGTCACCTCAAAAAAATTCTTCCTTCAGAAAAAAAAAATTTGTAAAAAAATTCTTCCTGTTAAAAAAAATCTTCATCTCAAAATATAATCTTCCACCAAAAAGGAAAATTTTGCTCAAATTTTTTTTCCAAATGGTTTTCAAGAGTGTTTCACAGCTTGCCAAGCTGAACTCAGGATGCCAAACATTGCAAAAAGAAGAACATTTCGGTAGCAGTTTTCATATGCCATTGAAAAAAAAAAGTTCCCCACAACAGTCACCTAAAAAAATTCTTCCTTCAGAAAAAAAAAAATTGTAAAAAAATTCTTCCTATGTTAAAAAAAATCTTCCTCTCAAAATAAAATCTTCCACCAAAAAGAAAAATTTTGCCCAAACTTTTTTTCCAAATGGTTTTCAAGAGTCTTTCACAGCTTGCCAAGCTGAACTCAGCTTGCCAAACAAGTTGTACATAGTGTTTGTATTGATATATCAAGAACACATAAGCCATTGAAAAGAAAAAAGTTCCCCACAACAGTCACCTCAAAAAAATTCTTCCTTCATAAAAAAAAAAATTCGTAGAAAAATTCTTCCTATGTTAAAAAAAATCTTCATCTCAAAATATAATCTTCCACCAAAAAGAAAAATTTTGCTCAAACTTTTTTTCCAAATGGTTTTCGAGAGTCTTTCACAGCTTGCCAAGCTGAACTCAGGATGCCAAACAAGTTGTACATAGTGTTTGTATTGAAATATTAAGAACATTTTGGAAGCAGTTTTCATTTGCCTTTGAAAAAAAAAAAAGTTCCCTATAACAGTCACATCAAAAAAATTCTTCCTTCAGAAAAAAAAAACCGTAAAAAAATTCTTCCTATGTTAAAAAAATCTTCCTCTCAAAATATAGTCTTCCACCAAAAAGAAAAATTTTGCTCGAACTTTTTTTCCAAATGGTTTTCAAGAGTCTTTCACAGCTTGCCAAGCTGAACTCAGGATGCCAAACAAGTTGTACATAGTGTTTGTATTGAAATATTAAGAACACATATGCCATTGAAAAGAAAAAAGTTCCCCACAACAGTCACCTCAAAAAAATTCTTCCTTCAGAAAAAAAAAATTCGTAAAAAAATTCTTCCTATGTTAAAAAAAATCTTCATCTCAAAATATAATTTTCCACCAAAAAGAAAAATTTTGCTCGAACTTTTTTTCCAAATGGTTTTCAAGAGTCTTTCACAGCTTGCCAAGCTGAACTCAGGATGCCAAACATTGCAATAAGAAGAACATTTCGGTAGCAGTTTTCATATGCCATTGAAAAAAAAAAAAGTTCACCACAACAGTCACCTCAAAAAAATTCTTCCTTCAGAAAAAAAAAAATTCGTAAAAAAAATCTTCCTATGTTAAAAAAAAATCTTCATCTCAAAATATAATCTTCCACCAAAAAGAAAAATTTTGCTCAAACTTTTTTTCCAAATGGTTTTCAAGAGTCTTTCACAGCTTGCCAAGCTGAACTCAGGATGCCAAACAAGTTGTACATAGTGTTTGTATTGAAATATTAAGAACACATATGCCATTGAAAAAAAAAAAGTTCCCCACGTCACATCAAAAAAATTCTTCCTTCAGAAAAAAAAAAATCGTAAAAAAATTCTTCCTCTGTTAAAAAAAATCTTCCTCTCAAAATATAATCTTCCACCAAAAAGAAAAATTTTGCCCAAACTTTTTTTCCAAATGGTTTTCAAGAGTCTTTCACAGCTTGCCAAGCTGAACTCAGGATTCCAAACAAGTTGTACTTTTAATTATTTGCATTGAAATATAAAGCAGATTTCAGAAGCAGTTTTCATTTGCCTTCAAAAAAGGAATTCCCACTGTCAACCGAAAAAAAATTCTTCCTCCAAAAAAAACAAATGTCGATAAAAAAAATCTTCCTGTGATAAAAAAAATCTTCCTCTCAAAATATAATCTTCCACCAAAAAGAAAAATTTTGCTCAAACTTTTTTTCAGCTTTCAGTGAAGTTTTATTGCTTCTTTCTGCAGCTCTCACTGAAATAAGGCTAATTTTCAACTTTGTTCAAATGTGCTGTAACTTTTGTTCCAAATGGTTTTCAAGAGTCTTTCATGGCTTGCCAAGCAGAACTCAGCATGCTAAACTAGTTATATATAGTATTTGCATTGAAATATTAAGTCAATTTTATCATCAGCTTTCAGTGAAATTTTATTGCTTCTTTCTGCAGCTCTCACTGAAATAAGGCTAATTTTCAACTTTGTTCAAATGTGCTGTAACTTTTGTTCCAAATGGTTTTCAAGAGTCTTTCATGGCTTGCCAAGCAGAACTCAGCATGCTAAACTAGTTATATATAGTATTTGCATTGAAATATTAAGTCAATTTTATCATCAGCTTTCAGTGAAATTTTATTGCTTCTTTCTGCAGCTCTCACTGAAATAAGGCTAATTTTCAACTTTGTTCAAATGTGCTGTAACTTTTGTTCCAAATGGTTTTCAAGAGTCTTTCATGGCTTGCCAAGCAGAACTCAGCATGCTAAACTAGTTATATATAGTATTTGCATTGAAATATTAAGTCAATTTTATCATCAGCTTTCAGTGAAATTTTATTGCTTCTTTCTGCAGCTCTCACTGAAATAAGGCTAATTTTCAACTTTGTTCAAATGTGCTGTAACTTTTGTTCCAAATGGTTTTCAAGAGTCTTTCATGGCTTGCCAAGCAGAACTCAGCATGCTAAACTAGTTATATATAGTATTTGCATTGAAATATTAAGTCAATTTTATCATCAGCTTTCAGTGAAATTTTATTGCTTCTTTCTGCAGCTCTCACTGAAATAAGGCTAATTTTCAACTTTGTTCAAATGTGCTGTAACTTTTGTTCCAAATGGTTTTCAAGAGTCTTTCATGGCTTGCCAAGCAGAACTCAGCATGCTAAACTAGTTATATATAGTATTTGCATTGAAATATTAAGTGAATTTTATCATCAGCTTTCAGTGAAATTTTATTGCTTCTTTCTGCAGCTCTCACTGAAATAAGGCTAATTTTCAACTTTGTTCAAATGTGCTGTAACTTTTGTTCCAAATGGTTTTCAAGAGTCTTTCATGGCTTGCCAAGCAGAACTCAGCATGCTAAACTAGTTATATATAGTATTTGCATTGAAATATTAAGTCAATTTTATCATCAGCTTTCAGTGAAATTTTATTGCTTCTTTCTGCAGCTCTCACTGAAATAAGGCTAATTTTCAACTTTGTTCAAATGTGCTGTAACTTTTGTTCCAAATGGTTTTCAAGAGTCTTTCATGGCTTGCCAAGCAGAACTCAGCATGCTAAACTAGTTATATATAGTATTTGCATTGAAATATTAAGTCAATTTTATCATCAGCTTTCAGTGAAATTTTATTGCTTCTTTCTGCAGCTCTCACTGAAATAAGGCTAATTTTCAACTTTGTTCAAATGTGCTGTAACTTTTGTTCCAAATGGTTTTCAAGAGTCTTTCATGGCTTGCCAAGCAGAACTCAGCATGCTAAACTAGTTATATATAGTATTTGCATTGAAATCTTAAGTCAATTATATCATCAGCTTTCAGTGAAATTTTATTGCTTCTTTCTGCAGCTCTAACTGAAATAAGGCTAATTTTCAACTTTGTTCAAATGTGCTGTAACTTTTGTTCCAAATGGTTTTCAAGAGTCTTTCATGGCTTGCCAAGCAGAACTCAGCATGCTAAACTAGTTATATATAGTATTTGCATTGAAATATTAAGTCAATTTTATCATCAGCTTTCAGTGAAATTTTATTGCTTCTTTCTGCAGCTCTCACTGAAATAAGGCTAATTTTCAACTTTGTTCAAATGTGCTGTAACTTTTGTTCCAAATGGTTTTCAAGAGTCTTTCATGGCTTGCCAAGCAGAACTCAGCATGCTAAACTAGTTATATATAGTATTTGCATTGAAATATTAAGTCAATTTTATCATCAGCTTTCAGTGAAATTTTATTGCTTCTTTCTGCAGCTCTCACTGAAATAAGGCTAATTTTCAACTTTGTTCAAATGTGCTGTAACTTTTGTTCCAAATGGTTTTCAAGAGTCTTTCATGGCTTGCCAAGCAGAACTCAGCATGCTAAACTAGTTATATATAGTATTTGCATTGAAATATTAAGTAAATTTTATCATCAGCTTTCAGTGAAATTTTATTGCTTCTTTCTGCAGCTCTCACTGAAATAAGGCTAATTTTCAACTTTGTTCAAATGTGCTGTAACTTTTGTTCCAAATGGTTTTCAAGAGTCTTTCATGGCTTGCCAAGCAGAACTCAGCATGCTAAACTAGTTATATATAGTATTTGCATTGAAATATTAAGTCAATTTTATCATCAGCTTTCAGTGAAATTTTATTGCTTCTTTCTGCAGCTCTCACTGAAATAAGGCTAATTTTCAACTTTGTTCAAATGTGCTGTAACTTTTGTTCCAAATGGTTTTCAAGAGTCTTTCATGGCTTGCCAAGCAGAACTCAGCATGCTAAACTAGTTATATATAGTATTTGCATTGAAATATTAAGTCAATTTTATCATCAGCTTTCAGTGAAATTTTATTGCTTCTTTCTGCAGCTCTCACTGAAATAAGGCTAATTTTCAACTTTGTTCAAATGTGCTGTAACTTTTGTTCCAAATGGTTTTCAAGAGTCTTTCATGGCTTGCCAAGCAGAACTCAGCATGCTAAACTAGTTATATATAGTATTTGCATTGAAATATTAAGTCAATTTTATCATCAGCTTTCAGTGAAATTTTATTGCTTCTTTCTGCAGCTCTCACTGAAATAAGGCTAATTTTCAACTTTGTTCAAATGTGCTGTAACTTTTGTTCCAAATGGTTTTCAAGAGTCTTTCATGGCTTGCCAAGCAGAACTCAGCATGCTAAACTAGTTATATATAGTATTTGCATTGAAATATTAAGTCAATTTTATCATCAGCTTTCAGTGAAATTTTATTGCTTCTTTCTGCAGCTCTCACTGAAATAAGGCTAATTTTCAACTTTGTTCAAATGTGCTGTAACTTTTGTTCCAAATGGTTTTCAAGAGTCTTTCATGGCTTGCCAAGCAGAACTCAGCATGCTAAACTAGTTATATATAGTATTTGCATTGAAATATTAAGTCAATTTTATCATCAGCTTTCAGTGAAATTTTATTGCTTCTTTCTGCAGCTCTCACTGAAATAAGGCTAATTTTCAACTTTGTTCAAATGTGCTGTAACTTTTGTTCCAAATGGTTTTCAAGAGTCTTTCATGGCTTGCCAAGCAGAACTCAGCATGCTAAACTAGTTATATATAGTATTTGCATTGAAATATTAAGTAAATTTTATCATCAGCTTTCAGTGAAATTTTATTGCTTCTTTCTGCAGCTCTCACTGAAATAAGGCTAATTTTCAACTTTGTTCAAATGTGCTGTAACTTTTGTTCCAAATGGTTTTCAAGAGTCTTTCATGGCTTGCCAAGCAGAACTCAGCATGCTAAACTAGTTATATATAGTATTTGCATTGAAATATTAAGTCAATTTTATCATCAGCTTTCAGTGAAGTTTTATTGCTTCTTTCTGCAGCTCTCACTGAAATAAGGCTAATTTTCAACTTTGTTCAAATGTGCTGTAACTTTTGTTCCAAATGGTTTTCAAGAGTCTTTCATGGCTTGCCAAGCAGAACTCAGCATGCTAAACTAGTTATATATAGTATTTGCATTGAAATATTAAGTCAATTTTATCATCAGCTTTCAGTGAAATTTTATTGCTTCTTTCTGCAGCTCTCACTGAAATAAGGCTAATTTTCAACTTTGTTCAAATGTGCTGTAACTTTTGTTCCAAATGGTTTTCAAGAGTCTTTCATGGCTTGCCAAGCAGAACTCAGCATGCTAAACTAGTTATATATAGTATTTGCATTGAAATATTAAGTCAATTTTATCATCAGCTTTCAGTGAAATTTTATTGCTTCTTTCTGCAGCTCTCACTGAAATAAGGCTAATTTTCAACTTTGTTCAAATGTGCTGTAACTTTTGTTCCAAATGGTTTTCAAGAGTCTTTCATGGCTTGCCAAGCAGAACTCAGCATGCTAAACTAGTTATATATAGTATTTGCATTGAAATATTAAGTCAATTTTATCATCAGCTTTCAGTGAAATTTTATTGCTTCTTTCTGCAGCTCTCACTGAAATAAGGCTAATTTTCAACTTTGTTCAAATGTGCTGTAACTTTTGTTCCAAATGGTTTTCAAGAGTCTTTCATGGCTTGCCAAGCAGAACTCAGCATGCTAAACTAGTTATATATAGTATTTGCATTGAAATATTAAGTCAATTTTATCATCAGCTTTCAGTGAAATTTTATTGCTTCTTTCTGCAGCTCTCACTGAAATAAGGCTAATTTTCAACTTTGTTCAAATGTGCTGTAACTTTTGTTCCAAATGGTTTTCAAGAGTCTTTCATGGCTTGCCAAGCAGAACTCAGCATGCTAAACTAGTTATATATAGTATTTGCATTGAAATATTAAGTCAATTTTATCATCAGCTTTCAGTGAAATTTTATTGCTTCTTTCTGCAGCTCTCACTGAAATAAGGCTAATTTTCAACTTTGTTCAAATGTGCTGTAACTTTTGTTCCAAATGGTTTTCAAGAGTCTTTCATGGCTTGCCAAGCAGAACTCAGCATGCTAAACTAGTTATATATAGTATTTGCATTGAAATATTAAGTCAATTTTATCATCAGCTTTCAGTGAAATTTTATTGCTTCTTTCTGCAGCTCTCACTGAAATAAGGCTAATTTTCAACTTTGTTCAAATGTGCTGTAACTTTTGTTCCAAATGGTTTTCAAGAGTCTTTCATGGCTTGCCAAGCAGAACTCAGCATGTTAAACTAGTTATATATAGTATTTGCATTGAAATATTAAGTCAATTTTATCATCAGCTTTCAGTGAAATTTTATTGCTTCTTTCTGCAGCTCTCACTGAAATAAGGCTAATTTTCAACTTTGTTCAAATGTGCTGTAACTTTTGTTCCAAATGGTTTTCAAGAGTCTTTCATGGCTTGCCAAGCAGAACTCAGCATGCTAAACTAGTTATATATAGTATTTGCATTGAAATCTTAAGTCAATTATATCATCAGCTTTCAGTGAAATTTTATTGCTTCTTTCTGCAGCTCTAACTGAAATAAGGCTAATTTTCAACTTTGTTCAAATGTGCTGTAACTTTTGTTCCAAATGGTTTTCAAGAGTCTTTCATGGCTTGCCAAGCAGAACTCAGCATGCTAAACTAGTTATATATAGTATTTGCATTGAAATATTAAGTCAATTTTATCATCAGCTTTCAGTGAAATTTTATTGCTTCTTTCTGCAGCTCTCACTGAAATAAGGCTAATTTTCAACTTTGTTCAAATGTGCTGTAACTTTTGTTCCAAATGGTTTTCAAGAGTCTTTCATGGCTTGCCAAGCAGAACTCAGCATGCTAAACTAGTTATATATAGTATTTGCATTGAAATATTAAGTCAATTTTATCATCAGCTTTCAGTGAAATTTTATTGCTTCTTTCTGCAGCTCTCACTGAAATAAGGCTAATTTTCAACTTTGTTCAAATGTGCTGTAACTTTTGTTCCAAATGGTTTTCAAGAGTCTTTCATGGCTTGCCAAGCAGAACTCAGCATGCTAAACTAGTTATATATAGTATTTGCATTGAAATATTAAGTCAATTTTATCATCAGCTTTCAGTGAAATTTTATTGCTTCTTTCTGCAGCTCTCACTGAAATAAGGCTAATTTTCAACTTTGTTCAAATGTGCTGTAACTTTTGTTCCAAATGGTTTTCAAGAGTCTTTCATGGCTTGCCAAGCAGAACTCAGCATGCTAAACTAGTTATATATAGTATTTGCATTGAAATATTAAGTCAATTTTATCATCAGCTTTCAGTGAAATTTTATTGCTTCTTTCTGCAGCTCTCACTGAAATAAGGCTAATTTTCAACTTTGTTCAAATGTGCTGTAACTTTTGTTCCAAATGGTTTTCAAGAGTCTTTCATGGCTTGCCAAGCAGAACTCAGCATGCTAAACTAGTTATATATAGTATTTGCATTGAAATATTAAGTCAATTTTATCATCAGCTTTCAGTGAAATTTTATTGCTTCTTTCTGCAGCTCTCACTGAAATAAGGCTAATTTTCAACTTTGTTCAAATGTGCTGTAACTTTTGTTCCAAATGGTTTTCAAGAGTCTTTCATGGCTTGCCAAGCAGAACTCAGCATGCTAAACTAGTTATATATAGTATTTGCATTGAAATATTAAGTCAATTTTATCATCAGCTTTCAGTGAAATTTTATTGCTTCTTTCTGCAGCTCTCACTGAAATAAGGCTAATTTTCAACTTTGTTCAAATGTGCTGTAACTTTTGTTCCAAATGGTTTTCAAGAGTCTTTCATGGCTTGCCAAGCAGAACTCAGCATGCTAAACTAGTTATATATAGTATTTGCATTGAAATATTAAGTAAATTTTATCATCAGCTTTCAGTGAAATTTTATTGCTTCTTTCTGCAGCTCTCACTGAAATAAGGCTAATTTTCAACTTTGTTCAAATGTGCTGTAACTTTTGTTCCAAATGGTTTTCAAGAGTCTTTCATGGCTTGCCAAGCAGAACTCAGCATGCTAAACTAGTTATATATAGTATTTGCATTGAAATATTAAGTCAATTTTATCATCAGCTTTCAGTGAAGTTTTATTGCTTCTTTCTGCAGCTCTCACTGAAATAAGGCTAATTTTCAACTTTGTTCAAATGTGCTGTAACTTTTGTTCCAAATGGTTTTCAAGAGTCTTTCATGGCTTGCCAAGCAGAACTCAGCATGCTAAACTAGTTATATATAGTATTTGCATTGAAATATTAAGTCAATTTTATCATCAGCTTTCAGTGAAATTTTATTGCTTCTTTCTGCAGCTCTCACTGAAATAAGGCTAATTTTCAACTTTGTTCAAATGTGCTGTAACTTTTGTTCCAAATGGTTTTCAAGAGTCTTTCATGGCTTGCCAAGCAGAACTCAGCATGCTAAACTAGTTATATATAGTATTTGCATTGAAATATTAAGTCAATTTTATCATCAGCTTTCAGTGAAATTTTATTGCTTCTTTCTGCAGCTCTCACTGAAATAAGGCTAATTTTCAACTTTGTTCAAATGTGCTGTAACTTTTGTTCCAAATGGTTTTCAAGAGTCTTTCATGGCTTGCCAAGCAGAACTCAGCATGCTAAACTAGTTATATATAGTATTTGCATTGAAATATTAAGTCAATTTTATCATCAGCTTTCAGTGAAATTTTATTGCTTCTTTCTGCAGCTCTCACTGAAATAAGGCTAATTTTCAACTTTGTTCAAATGTGCTGTAACTTTTGTTCCAAATGGTTTTCAAGAGTCTTTCATGGCTTGCCAAGCAGAACTCAGCATGCTAAACTAGTTATATATAGTATTTGCATTGAAATATTAAGTCAATTTTATCATCAGCTTTCAGTGAAATTTTATTGCTTCTTTCTGCAGCTCTCACTGAAATAAGGCTAATTTTCAACTTTGTTCAAATGTGCTGTAACTTTTGTTCCAAATGGTTTTCAAGAGTCTTTCATGGCTTGCCAAGCAGAACTCAGCATGCTAAACTAGTTATATATAGTATTTGCATTGAAATATTAAGTCAATTTTATCATCAGCTTTCAGTGAAATTTTATTGCTTCTTTCTGCAGCTCTCACTGAAATAAGGCTAATTTTCAACTTTGTTCAAATGTGCTGTAACTTTTGTTCCAAATGGTTTTCAAGAGTCTTTCATGGCTTGCCAAGCAGAACTCAGCATGCTAAACTAGTTATATATAGTATTTGCATTGAAATATTAAGTCAATTTTATCATCAGCTTTCAGTGAAATTTTATTGCTTCTTTCTGCAGCTCTCACTGAAATAAGGCTAATTTTCAACTTTGTTCAAATGTGCTGTAACTTTTGTTCCAAATGGTTTTCAAGAGTCTTTCATGGCTTGCCAAGCAGAACTCAGCATGTTAAACTAGTTATATATAGTATTTGCATTGAAATATTAAGTCAATTTTATCATCAGCTTTCAGTGAAATTTTATTGCTTCTTTCTGCAGCTCTCACTGAAATAAGGCTAATTTTCAACTTTGTTCAAATGTGCTGTAACTTTTGTTCCAAATGGTTTTCAAGAGTCTTTCATGGCTTGCCAAGCAGAACTCAGCATGCTAAACTAGTTATATATAGTATTTGCATTGAAATCTTAAGTCAATTATATCATCAGCTTTCAGTGAAATTTTATTGCTTCTTTCTGCAGCTCTAACTGAAATAAGGCTAATTTTCAACTTTGTTCAAATGTGCTGTAACTTTTGTTCCAAATGGTTTTCAAGAGTCTTTCATGGCTTGCCAAGCAGAACTCAGCATGCTAAACTAGTTATATATAGTATTTGCATTGAAATATTAAGTCAATTTTATCATCAGCTTTCAGTGAAATTTTATTGCTTCTTTCTGCAGCTCTCACTGAAATAAGGCTAATTTTCAACTTTGTTCAAATGTGCTGTAACTTTTGTTCCAAATGGTTTTCAAGAGTCTTTCATGGCTTGCCAAGCAGAACTCAGCATGCTAAACTAGTTATATATAGTATTTGCATTGAAATATTAAGTCAATTTTATCATCAGCTTTCAGTGAAATTTTATTGCTTCTTTCTGCAGCTCTCACTGAAATAAGGCTAATTTTCAACTTTGTTCAAATGTGCTGTAACTTTTGTTCCAAATGGTTTTCAAGAGTCTTTCATGGCTTGCCAAGCAGAACTCAGCATGCTAAACTAGTTATATATAGACCCTTTTACAGCCTACGTCATCAAATAGATGCGCGCGCAGGTAGGAGACGACAGTTGAGTGGTTCCCCGGCCGCGGAAGTTACCGGTTAGCGAGCTTTCAAAGCTGATACAAACTCATTCCGGCATCAACATGTCTGGTTGTTGCGTTTACGGTTACAATCGATATTCCACCGGCGGAAAGTTGAAGTTTTACAGGATTCCGAAAGGATTTCATCCATTTCAGAGTAATCGGCGGCGTCTGTGGTTGAAGGCGATCAAACGAGTGGACTGGAATGAGACAATTATCAAAAATGCTCGGGTCTGCGGCGCTCACTTTATATCAGGTAAGGTTATCTATCTACTCTTTGATTCCACGGAAAGCCTGGTTTACATAACTGATTGCCTGTACGATGAACAATAATAATCAAATGCAGCTAAAGTTTGATAAGCTAACGTTAAATGTGTCTTATAGGCTAAACAAATGTGTTTGTGTCATTGCGGTTGTTAAGCCCCTTGCTGTAAACTCGTCGTCTTGGCGACGGAAACCTCAATGCCCTACGAGTGTAAATAAAGGTTTGAGATTAAATTAAAATTAAAATGTGTGTTTTATGTGCAGGTGAGGCGTCATTGGACTATAATAGTCCCGATTTTGTGCCTTCTGTGTTTGTGTACACAAAACAGAGCCAGAACCCCGATGCAAAGATTGACAGGTGATTAGAGTTACCCACTTGAACTTCTCAGTCGTTTTTAGTTTATTTTCCTCTCTTACATAAGCGTTGGTGTCTACAGCTACCGTTTTGAGATATGGATCAGTCTAGTAGCCTACATTTCTGTTTTTTTCTTACTGTAGGTACCATAGGAAAAGGAGGAGAGATGACAGACCTAATAACACTGCAGCAAAACAACCTGTTCCTCCTGAAACTCCAGCACAAGAATCCAGCATGGATCATTGTTCTGGTATGAATATATTTCATCTTACAATTAACTGATTGATTGTCAGGGACTACCATCATTCAATTCAGGGAGAAAATATTACCTTAGAAGAGTTTTCCAAGTGGTTTTGGAAATAACTATGTTTATGAAACGTTTTTTAATACACTGTCTTTGGGTATTGTTTCTCCCATCCCTCACCTCCTCCTCTCTTATTATTCCCCTATTTGTCCTCCTCTTTACCTATCCTCCTATTAATCATACTACTACTTAAATATAGTTATGGGAATGGGGTAAAGTATAATGGAAACCTCCTGGACTGAAAGAGTCGGTGTGCTCCTAGTGTGTGTGTGCTCCTGCCAGGCCTCCAATTGCATATGCAGCACATGATAATTTTTCATTTTTCTATATTAAAGCTGAAGATGATGTCCCAGTTCCAAAGAGGGAGTACGACGATCTGAACCTGAGACACAGCCAACTTCAGGAAGAATATGTCAACCTGCGACAGGAGTTCGACACACTACAAGCTGAAAATATAAAGCTGAAAGAGGAGCTGCAAAAATCTGCATTTTCCTACACCTCTGTTAAGTCCAACTGTGTACACTTGATGTTTCTCACAGGGCTGACCTGCGTGGTCTTTGAGTGGCTGCTTACAAAAATAACGGGCAGCGTAGAAATCATGTGCAAAAAACTTAGAGTAGAGGACTACCTATTGGTTGTATTGATGAAATTAAGGTTGGGCCTATCGAATACTGACTTGGCATATAGATTTAAGATATCAAAAACCACCACATCAAATATTTTGCGGAGCTGGGTCCCTGCTATGGCCTTGTTGCTCAAGCCCCTCATTAAATGGCCAAGCAAAGGGGCAATACTTAAAAATATGCCCAAAATATTCAAGCGCAACTTTAAAAGATGTCGGTGCATAATAGATTGCACAGAAATTTTCATTGCTAGACCCAGTAATCTGACTTCCAGGGCCCAGACGTGGTCAAATTATAAACACAACAACACCATTAAATATTTGATCAGCATCACTCCAGCTGGTGCAATTTCATTTCTGTCTCCTGGGTGGGGTGGACGGGTTTCAGACAAGCAGATCACTAGAGAGTCAGGTTTCTTCGAACTTTTGGAGCCTAAGGATGAGGTATTAGCAGACAGAGGATTTCTCATCAGAGACGAGCTCGCGGCTTATGGTGCATCCCTTCGTATCCCTCATTTTACCAAAGGGAAAAAGCAGCTTTCTGCACAGGAAGTGGACACATCGAGACAACTTTCTCGTGTCAGGATCCATGTAGAACGAGTTATTGGTCGGTGGAAAAACTTTAAGATTCTACAAACAGTTATCCCAGTGTCACAGGTTGATTTATTAGATGATGTTGTGACTGTATGTGGTGCACTCACAAACCTCTCCAAAAGTGTTGTTCCCAAATGAGTTACACATAACTCTACAACTA
Source organism: Ammodytes marinus (assembly GCF_949987685.1). Taxonomy (NCBI): domain Eukaryota; kingdom Metazoa; phylum Chordata; class Actinopteri; order Uranoscopiformes; family Ammodytidae; genus Ammodytes; species Ammodytes marinus. The sequence goes on from NC_137231.1 coordinate 220,325, forward strand.
CTACTACTCATAATGTATGAGTCAAGGTGATTTGCATTTGTTAAATATGTGTTTACTGTACAGTATGTTTATCATAAAATGTAACTTTGTTAACAACTTTGTTTGTTGAAAACATTTAGCTTTCTCTGAGTAAAACTTCTGGTATATTTAAGTGTGTGAATCTAGAAGAATTGCAAACTACATGTTGCATTTAAGTACAGTGAATTATTGCTGTTTCTTGCACTATATTATTATTATTGATGCCTTAACTCACGTAAACATGTGAATGAGTATGTTGCTTAAGTAGAGAGTAAAGTGGACTAATGGAGAATATTGAATGTAAATGAGATATAATGTGAATTAGAATAGGATGTACAATGTGATTCATATGTGATACACTTATACAGTTTAAGACTGAACAAGAGAGACTCAGGAGAAATGTTTTGTATTTTATTTGTGAATTTGAATAGAGACGCAACTTGGATGATGAACTGAGCAGTCGTGTCTTCATTTCTTCTTACCATTTTCTGTATAATAATGGTCCTTTTCCCCCCAGATTCTCTCAACAATTCAGTGTAGTATCACTTTTATTTGTAATGATGTTATTGATAGATTATACAAACAACATAGGTACCATTAAAGTGCAATTAAACATTAAAAACATATAAAATAGGAATATGTACAATACAATATATAATCAAACAGGTTCTGTATGTTGTAAACATGTAATGAAAAGGCTGTTGATCAAATACTTCAATATAGATGAGTATTGGTGCTATCATTTAAACATTTACACAATGAGAGATAAGACAATCCATATCCAACATCATATCTGGTCTCTTATCACAATATAATACATTATATTGCCCAGTCCTAAATGAAGGCATTCAAGCCTCAACTCTAACACATTTCCTACATGCCCATTTTGCTGGCTTCCTTTTTATTTGTGCACAGCTGTAGTGAATTTGGTTTTTGCATTGGACACAGATAATCATTTTTCCAAAATCTGGCCTTTCACAGTACTCACAGGCTCTCCGTTTCACCAAGGCAGGGTCATGTCTTCTCGTCAGTAGTTCAGGCAACACACTGGAGATAAAGAAGTCATGTGCTTTTGGCAAAGCCTCCTGCAGAAACTCTTCATTTCTAAGAACACGTTGCACAACAAACTGCTCCTTTGTCCACAACACAAAGTCACAGTAGCTAACACCACACACAAACATGTGAAGTTGAGTTTGATAGAAGTATGTGTGTGAATGTTTCAATGAGAATGACTTGTCCAGACAAAACTGCTTGTCTTCTGTACATCCTTGAAGGCTATCGCGGTATTTGTAGGGACACTTTATTTCTACCACCCCTTTGCCACAGCAGGTGCATCTTGCTATCCCATCTGGCGATGATCCAAGGTGTGGCTCAGAAGGATGCACTACTAATCCACATGAGCTGATGTGGAAATCTGGATGGCTTTGGGACATAAATGCAGTGTAGGCTTGTCTTGCAGTTTCCTCCATGTTTTGACCCCAAAGCACAGATGGGACATTTAACGATGTTTTGTTGTACTGCATTATGTCATTTAGGTATGTATTGCTGATATGGTCAGATTTGGTTGCATGGTGAAATTTGGTACTTGTGATTCGACCAGCCCTATAGGTGTGCCACTCCTTTGACTTGGACTGTTGCCGTGTCACAAATTCCAGTTTCTCACATTGATGAGGTTGTAGTGCAGTTTTTAGTCTGTGGAATACATCCTGACATTTCACCTGCATTTCCTGTGGTGAGAGTTCCCCAAGTGTTGTGTCAAATAAAGCCGTCAATGGTTCAGGTAAGTCTGAATGCTCCTCATCAGAGTCAGATGATGCAGTGTCTGTGTCGCTGTTTTCCAGGCTTGTCAGCACTGCAGCACCTGGGTCCACAACCAGCAGTTCCCGGATGTCATCATCTGTCAACACTGATAATAGAGCAAACAAATTCAAAATTATTGTGCTGCATAATGTTCACATTTTAAGAATTCTTAAACAGTTAAGCAGAGCTTTAAACACGCAGGTGTACAATAGATAACAAACACTCTAATTTCTAGAATCAGTCATCTGAATCGAAATGCAAAGACATATCAAAACTAACTTAACAAATGATACTTTACGCCCGTCCCCTGACTAGTTTTACTGCATTTGTGTTTTCTATTTTCTTTCTGTACATAGGCTGTGCATTTGTATATCAGTTTTATGTTTCTCTAAGCGAGTCAAGCTTGTATATTTGTTATTTTTTCCTTTATTCCTGGTGGGGCCTCTTGGACCAGATCAATATTGTAAATAAGACACTGTTCTTAATGTTTTATCTGGAAAAATAAAGGTTAAATAATATTTTTTTTTAAAATAATGTCGTTATTCAAACTGTCTTTTGGCCTTTTCATCTCTGCATCACCAATTCATTCCTTTCTCAGGCAGGCTACATTATTGTGTCAAAACACAGGAGTATTCATGAGAATTATTTAAATGCACTGGCAAAAGGAAACTTATCCAGGCTCTGTAAACTATTACATGCCTCTGGGTGTGCCACTATTCTTTCTAGCAGATGTTGAAGCTGCTGGAAGCTGCCTGCCTAGCCTCTTTGCTTTGTGGAAGCTGATTTCCCTCAACGGAGCTGGTCTGACTTCTTTCCTGCTGATGTCTTTCCACATGCACGCTCCAGAAGTAACCGCTGCTTTCTCTGTCCTTCCCATCCTAACATATAGCTCGACTTTGAATAATATTGCAGTCGCATGGCTGCAGCATGACCCTAGCCTGAAATTTAACAGAAATAAAGTAAACATACTGGCTGCTCCACAATTTTATGACCGGGGCTTGAAAGTAACATTGTTCTCAGCTCTGGCTATGAAGTAGGTAAACATCTGACTTACTAGACATGTGAGCATATCCAACCTAAGCTTAATCAGGTTTTGAATATAACTGAATGATATGGCTGTTGACATTTTGAAAACTGTTGCCAAGTTTATGGAAATGTTAGTTTCAAACCCTGGTTATGTGAACGTTAAATCTGACTGTCTGTATTTCATAACAAACTGACACAGATGATGACGGTTATTAATATCAAACTGATAAAAAACGATCCGATTGTATAGTATATCACGTATATATAAAGTATTTAATATTTTAGCAGAATAACATTACTCTGATTCACAAAGTGTTCAAACTATATGAACAAGTACTTTTTAATCATCTAACTGACATTAACTGAATGGCAGGACGTCGCATGTAAGCTAACCTAGCCAACTGTCATACCGTGATCCACGGCAAAAGTGAATGTACGTATGTGGAAACGAGGCAAGTTAAAACTGAAAGGACAGTAACACAGAAACATAGTTCATCTTTGCATAACTACTACATAATAAGCAACTTACCCCGCCATACAGGTGCAATTTGCTGTGAGGACGTAGTTTTCTTCTTGATTTATTATAACCCAAGCCTCGTACATTGTTGTCTTGTGTCCTTGTCTTTGGCTTGGGAGGATTTCTGTCTTCAAAACACAGAACTCTTGGTCGATTTGATGGTATTTGAGGTTTTGTACGTGACCACAGATAACGTACTCATAGGCATCCAGCGATTTGTATGCTCTCAGTTTCTCTCTTGTGTAAACGCTCGGTTTTTCTATCAAATAGGTGTATATATCTGGCCACTGTATTTGCGGCCACTTACTGATGTCCTCAACCCATTCACTGATCGAACAAGGATCTGGAAGTCGATTTCCATTTGTTAAAGTCAACTTTTTTAAGTAAAATTCGCGATCTTTTGTTGATAGACCGTTGACATAGGTTGACAAGCAGTTGATCTCAGCCATCTTTCGTTGCCAGTCTGCGTGCGCATACGTTCTACGTCATCATTGTTTACAAACAGTAAAAGGGTCTATAGTATTTGCATTGAAATATTAAGTGAATTTTATCATCAGCTTTCAGTGAAATTGTATTGCTTCTTTCTGCAGCTCTCACTGAAATAAGGCTAATTTTCAACTTTGTTCAAATGTGCTGTAACTTTTGTTCCAAATGGTTTTCAAGAGTCTTTCATGGCTTGCCAAGCAGAACTCAGCATGCTAAACTAGTTATATATAGTATTTGCATTGAAATATTAAGTCAATTTTATCATCAGCTTTCAGTGAAATTTTATTGCTTCTTTCTGCAGCTCTCACTGAAATAAGGCTAATTTTCAACTTTGTTCAAATGTGCTGTAACTTTTGTTCCAAATGGTTTTCAAGAGTCTTTCATGGCTTGCCAAGCAGAACTCAGCATGCTAAACTAGTTATATATAGTATTTGCATTGAAATCTTAAGTCAATTTTATCATCAGCTTTCAGTGAAATTTTATTGCTTCTTTCTGCAGCTCTCACTGAAATAAGGCTAATTTTCAACTTTGTTCAAATGTGCTGTAACTTTTGTTCCAAATGGTTTTCAAGAGTCTTTCATGGCTTGCCAAGCAGAGCTCAGCATGCTAAACTAGTTATATATAGTATTTGCATTGAAATATTAAGTGAATTTTATCATCAGCTTTCAGTGAAATTTTATTGCTTCTTTCTGCAGCTCTCACTGAAATAAGGCTAATTTTCAACTTTGTTCAAATGTGCTGTAACTTTTGTTCCAAATGGTTTTCAAGAGTCTTTCATGGCTTGCCAAGCAGAACTCAGCATGCTAAACTAGTTATATATAGTATTTGCATTGAAATATTAAGTGAATTTTATCATCAGCTTTCAGTGAAATTTTATTGCTTCTTTCTGCAGCTCTCACTGAAATAAGGCTAATTTTCAACTTTGTTCAAATGTGCTGTAACTTTTGTTCCAAATGGTTTTCAAGAGTCTTTCATGGCTTGCCAAGCAGAACTCAGCATGCTAAACTAGTTATATATAGTATTTGCATTGAAATATTAAGTCAATTTTATCATCAGCTTTCAGTGAAATTGTATTGCTTCTTTCTGCAGCTCTCACTGAAATAAGGCTAATTTTCAACTTTGTTCAAATGTGCTGTAACTTTTGTTCCAAATGGTTTTCAAGAGTCTTTCATGGCTTGCCAAGCAGAACTCAGCATGCTAAACTAGTAATATATAGTATTTGCATTGAAATATTAAGTAAATTTTATCATCAGCTTACAGTGAAATTTTATTGCTTCTTTCTGCAGCTCTCACTGAAATAAGGCTAATTTTCAACTTTGTTCAAATGTGCTGTAACTTTTGTTCCAAATGATTTCCAAGAGTCTTTTATGGCTTGCCAAGCAGAACTCAACATGCCAAACAAGTTATATATAGTATTTGCATTGAAATCTTAAGTCAATTTTATCATCAGCTTTCAGTGAAATTTTATTGCTTCTTTCTGCAGCTCTCACTGAAATAAGGCTAATTTTCAACTTTGTTCAAATGTGCTGTAACTTTTGTTCCAAATGGTTTTCAAGAGTCTTTCATGGCTTGCCAAGCAGAACTCAGCATGCTAAACTAGTTATATATAGTATTTGCATTGAAATATTAAGTCAATTTTATCATCAGCTTTCAGTGAAATTTTATTGCTTCTTTCTGCAGCTCTCACTGAAATAAGGCTAATTTTCAACTTTGTTCAAATGTGCTGTAACTTTTGTTCCAAATGGTTTTCAAGAGTCTTTCATGGCTTGCCAAGCAGAACTCAGCATGCTAAACTAGTTATATATAGTATTTGCATTGAAATATTAAGTCAATTTTATCATCAGCTTTCAGTGAAATTTTATTGCTTCTTTCTGCAGCTCTCACTGAAATAAGGCTAATTTTCAACTTTGTTCAAATGTGCTGTAACTTTTGTTCCAAATGGTTTTCAAGAGTCTTTCATGGCTTGCCAAGCAGAACTCAGCATGCTAAACTAGTTATATATAGTATTTGCATTGAAATATTAAGTCAATTTTATCATCAGCTTTCAGTGAAATTTTATTGCTTCTTTCTGCAGCTCTCACTGAAATAAGGCTAATTTTCAACTTTGTTCAAATGTGCTGTAACTTTTGTTCCAAATGGTTTTCAAGAGTCTTTCATGGCTTGCCAAGCAGAACTCAGCATGCTAAACTAGTTATATATAGTATTTGCATTGAAATATTAAGTCAATTTTATCATCAGCTTTCAGTGAAATGTTATTGCTTCTTTCTGCAGCTCTCACTGAAATAAGGCAAATTTTCAACTTTGTTCAAATGTGCTGTAACTTTTGTTCCAAATGGTTTTCAAGAGTCTTTCATGGCTTGCCAAGCAGAACTCAGCATGCTAAACTAGTTATATATAGTATTTGCATTGAAATATTAAGTCAATTTTATCATCAGCTTTCAGTGAAATTTTATTGCTTCTTTCTGCAGCTCTCACTGAAATAAGGCTAATTTTCAACTTTGTTCAAATGTGCTGTAACTTTTGTTCCAAATGGTTTTCAAGAGTCTTTCATGGCTTGCCAAGCAGAACTCAGCATGCTAAACTAGTTATATATAGTATTTGCATTGAAATCTTAAGTCAATTTTATCATCAGCTTTCAGTGAAATTGAAACACTTGTACACTTGTACATAGTGTTTGTATTGAAATATTAAGAACATTTTGGAAGCTGTTTTCATTTGCCTTTGAAAAAAAAAGTTCCCCACAACATTCATCTCAAAAAAATTTTCCTTCAGAAAAAAAAAATTCGTAAAAAAATTCTATGTTAAAAAAAATCTTCCTCTCAAAATATAATCTTCCACCAAAAAGAAAAATGTTGCCCAAACTTTTTTTTCAAATGGTTTTCAAGAGTCTTTCACAGCTTGCCAAGCTGAACTCAGGATGCCAAACAAGTTGTACATAGTGTTTGTATTGAAATATTAAGAACACATATGCCATTGAAAAGAAAAAAGTTCCCCACAACAGTCACCTCAAAAAAATTCTTCCTTCAGAAAAAATAAATTTGTAAAAAAATTCTTCCTGTTAAAAAAAATCTTCATTTCAAAATATAATCTTCCACCAAAAAGGAAAATTTTGCTCAAATTTTTTTTCCAAATTGTTTTCTAGAGTCTTTCACAGCTTGCCAAGCTAAACTCAGGATGCCAAACATTGCAATAAGAAGAACATTTCGGTAGCAGTTTTCATATGCCATTGAAAAAAAATAAATTTCACCACAAAAGTCACCTCAAAAAAATTCTTCCATCAGAAAAAAAAAAATTCGTAAAAAAATTCTTCCTATGTTAAAAAAAATCTTCCTCTCAATATATAAATCTTCCACCAAAAAGGAAAATTTTGCCCAAACTTTTTTTCCAAATGGTTTTCAAGAGTGTTTCACAGCTTGCCAAGCTGAACTCAGGATGCCAAACATTGCAAAAAGAAGAACATTTCGGTAGCAGTTTTCATATGCCATTGAAAAAAAAAAGTTCCCCACAACAGTCACCTCAAAAAAATTCTTCCTTCAGAAAAAAAAAAATTGTAAAAAAATTCTTCCTATGTTAAAAAAAATCTTCCTCTCAAAATATAATCTTCCACCAAAAAGGAAAATTTTGCCCAAACTTTTTTTCCAAATGGTTTTCAAGAGTCTTTCACAGCTTGCCAAGCTGAACTCAGCTTGCCAAACAAGTTGTACATAGTATTTGCATTGAAATATTAAGTACATTTTATCATCAGCTTTCAGTGAAATTTCATTGCTTCTTTCTGCAGCTCTCACTGAAATAAGGCTAATTTTCAACTTTGTTCAAATGTGCTGTAGTTTTTGTTCCAAATGGTTTTCAAGAGTCTTTTATGGCTTGCCAAGCAGAACTCAACATGCCAAACAAGTTATATATAGTATTTGGATTGAAATATTAACCAAATTTTATCATCAGCTTTCAGTGAAATTGAAACACTTGTACACTTGTACATAGTGTTTGTATTGAAATATTAAGAACATTTTGGAAGCAGTTTTCATTTGCCTTTGAAAAAAAAAGTTCCCCACAACATTCATCTCAAAAAAAATTTTCCTTCAGAAAAAAAAAATTCGTAAAAAAATTCTATGTTAAAAAAAATCTTCCTCTCAAAATATAATCTTCCACCAAAAAGAAAAATGTTGCCCAAACTTTTTTTTCAAATGGTTTTCAAGAGTCTTTCACAGCTTGCCAAGCTGAACTCAGGATGCCAAACAAGTTGTACATAGTGTTTGTATTGAAATATTAAGAACACATATGCCATTGAAAAGAAAAAAGTTCCCCACAACAGTCACCTCAAAAAAATTCTTCCTTCAGAAAAAAAAAATTTGTAAAAAAATTCTTCCTGTTAAAAAAAATCTTCATCTCAAAATATAATCTTCCACCAAAAAGGAAAATTTTGCTCAAATTTTTTTTCCAAATTGTTTTCTAGAGTCTTTCACAGCTTGCCAAGCTAAACTCAGGATGCCAAACATTGCAATAAGAAGAACATTTCGGTAGCAGTTTTCATATGCCATTGAAAAAAAAAAATTTCACCACAAAAGTCACCTCAAAAAAATTCTTCCATCAGAAAAAAAAAATCGTAAAAAAATTCTTCCTATGTTAAAAAAAATCTTCCTCTCAATATATAAATCTTCCACCAAAAAGGAAAATTTTGCCCAAACTTTTTTTCCAAATGGTTTTCAAGAGTGTTTCACAGCTTGCCAAGCTGAACTCAGGATGCCAAACATTGCAAAAAGAAGAACATTTCGGTAGCAGTTTTCATATGCCATTGAAAAAAAAAAGTTCCCCACAACAGTCACCTCAAAAAAATTCTTCCTTCAGAAAAAAAAAAATTGTAAAAAAATTCTTCCTATGTTAAAAAAAATCTTCCTCTCAAAATATAATCTTCCACCAAAAAGAAAAATTTTGCCCAAACTTTTTTTCCAAATGGTTTTCAAGAGTCTTTCACAGCTTGCCAAGCTGAACTCAGCTTGCCAAACAAGTTGTACATAGTATTTGCATTGAAATATTAAGTACATTTTATCATCAGCTTTCAGTGAAATTTCATTGCTTCTTTCTGCAGCTCTCACTGAAATAAGGCTAATTTTCAACTTTGTTCAAATGTGCTGTAACTTTTGTTCCAAATGGTTTTCAAGAGTCTTTTATGGCTTGCCAAGCAGAACTCAACATGCCAAACAAGTTATATATAGTATTTGGATTGAAATATTAACCAAATTTTATCATCAGCTTTCAGTGAAATTGAAACACTTGTACACTTGTACATAGTGTTTGTATTGAAATATTAAGAACATTTTGGAAGCAGTTTTCATTTGCCTTTGAAAAAAAAAGTTCCCCACAACATTCATCTCAAAAAAAATTTTCCTTCAGAAAAAAAAAATTCGTAAAAAAATTCTATGTTAAAAAAAATCTTCCTCAAAATATAATCTTCCACCAAAAAGAAAAATGTTGCCCAAACTTTTTTTTCAAATGGTTTTCAAGAGTCTTTCACAGCTTGCCAAGCTGAACTCAGGATGCCAAACAAGTTGTACATAGTGTTTGTATTGAAATATTAAGAACACATATGCCATTGAAAAGAAAAAAGTTCCCCACAACAGTCACCTCAAAAAAATTCTTCCTTCAGAAAAAAAAAATTCGTAAAAAAATTCTTCCTGTTAAAAAAAAATCTTCATCTCAAAATATAATCTTCCACCAAAAAGGAAAATTTTGCTCAAATTTTTTTTCCAAATGGTTTTCTAGAGTCTTTCACAGCTTGCCAAGCTAAACTCAGGATGCCAAACATTGCATAAGAAGAACATTTCGGTAGCAGTTTTCATATGCCATTGAAAAAAAAAAATTTCACCACAACAGTCACCTCAAAAAAATTCTTCCATCAGAAAAAAAAAAATCGTAAAAAAATTCTTCCTATGTTAAAAAAAATCTTCCTCTCAAAATATAATCTTCCACCAAAAAGGAAAATTTTGCCCAAACTTTTTTTCCAAATGGTTTTCAAGAGTGTTTCACAGCTTGCCAAGCTGAACTCAGGATGCCAAACATTGCAATAAGAAGAACATTTCGGTAGCAGTTTTCATATGCCATTGAAAAAAAAAAGTTCCCCACAACAGTCACCTCAAAAAAATTCTTCCTTCAGAAAAAAAAAAATTGTAAAAAAATTCTTCCTATGTTAAAAAAAATCTTCCTCTCAAAATATAATCTTCCACCAAAAAGAAAAATTTTGCCCAAACTTTTTTTCCAAATGGTTTTCAAGAGTCTTTCACAGCTTGCCAAGCTGAACTCAGCTTGCCAAACAAGTTGTACATAGTGTTTGTATTGAAATATTAAGAACACATAAGCCATTGAAAAGAAAAAAGTTCCCCACAACAGTCACCTCAAAAAAATTCTTCCTTCATAAAAAAAAAATTCGTAGAAAAATTCTTCCTATGTTAAAAAAAATCTTCATCTCAAAATATAATCTTCCACCAAAAAGAAAAATTTTGCTCAAACTTTTTTTCCAAATGGTTTTCGAGAGTCTTTCACAGCTTGCCAAGCTGAACTCAGGATGCCAAACAAGTTGTACATAGTGTTTGTATTGAAATATTAAGAACATTTTGGAAGCAGTTTTCATTTGCCTTTGAAAAAAAAAAAAGTTCCCTATAACAGTCACATCAAAAAAATTCTTCCTTCAGAAAAAAAAAATCGTAAAAAAATTCTTCCTATGTTAAAAAAATCTTCCTCTCAAAATATTGTCTTCCACCAAAAAGAAAAATTTTGCTCGAACTTTTTTTCCAAATGGTTTTCAAGAGTCTTTCACAGCTTGCCAAGCTGAACTCAGGATGCCAAACAAGTTGTACATAGTGTTTGTATTGAAATATTAAGAACATATATGCCATTGAAAAGAAAAAAGTTCCCCACAACAGTCACCTCAAAAAAATTCTTCCTTCAGAAAAAAAAAATTCGTAAAAAAATTCTTCCTATGTTAAAAAAAATCTTCATCTCAAAATATAATTTTCCACCAAATAGAAAAATTTTGCTCGAACTTTTTTTCCAAATGGTTTTCAAGAGTCTTTCACAGCTTGCCAAGCTGAACTCAGGATGCCAAACATTGCAATAAGAAGAACATTTCGGTAGCAGTTTTCATATGCAATTGAAAAAAAAAAAAGTTCACCACAACAGTCACCTCAAAAAAATTCTTCCTTCAGAAAAAAAAAAATTCGTAAAAAAAATCTTCCTATGTTAAAAAAAATCTTCATCTCAAAATATAATCTTCCACCAAAAAGAAAAATTTTGCTCAAACTTTTTTTCCAAATGGTTTTCAAGAGTCTTTCACAGCTTGCCAAGCTGAACTCAGGATGCCAAACAAGTTGTACATAGTGTTTGTATTGAAATATTAAGAACACATATGCCATTGAAAAAAAAAAAGTTCCCCACGTCACATCAAAAAAATTCTTCCTTCAGAAAAAAAAAAATCGTAAAAAAATTCTTCCTCTGTTAAAAAAAATCTTCCTCTCAAAATATAATCTTCCACCAAAAAGAAAAATTTTGCCCAAACTTTTTTTCCAAATGGTTTTCAAGAGTCTTTCACAGATTGCCAAGCTGAATTCAGGATGCCAAACAAGTTGTACATAGTGTTTGTATTGAAATATTAAGAACACATATGCCATTGAAAAGAAAAAAGTTCCCCACACCAGTCACCTCAAAAAAATTCTTCCTTCAGAAAAAAAAAATTCGTAAAAAAATTCTTCCTATGTTAAAAAAAATCTTCATCTCAAAATATAATCTTCCACCAAAAAGAAAAATGTTGCTCAAATTTTTTTTCCAAATGGTTTTCTAGAGTCTTTCACAGCTTGCCAAGCTGAACTCAGGATGCCAAACATTGCAATAAGAAGAACATTTCGGTAGCAGTTTTCATATGCCATTGAAAAAAAAAAAAGTTCACCACAACAGTCACCTCAAAAAAATTCTTCCTTCAGAAAAAAAAAAATCGTAAAAAAATTCTTCCTATGTTAAAAAAAATCTTCCGCTCAAAATATAATCTTCCACCAAAAAGAAAAATGTTGCTAAAACTTTTTTTCCAAATAGTTTTCAAGAGTATTTCACAGCTTGCCAAGCTGAACTCAGGATTCCAAACAAGTTGTACTTTCAATTATTTGCATTGAAATATAAAGCAGATTTCAGAAGCAGTTTTCATTTGCCTTCAAAAAAGGAATTCCCACTGTCAACCGAAAAAAAATTCTTCCTCCAAAAAAAACAAATGTCGATAAAAAAAATCTTCCTGTGATAAAAAAAATCTTCCTCTCAAAATATAATCTTCCACCAAAAAGAAAAATTTTGCTCAAACTTTTTTTCAGCTTTCAGTGAAGTTTTATTGCTTCTTTCTGCAGCTCTCACTGAAATAAGGCTAATTTTCAACTTTGTTCAAATGTGCTGTAACTTTTGTTCCAAATGGTTTTCAAGAGTCTTTCATGGCTTGCCAAGCAGAACTCAGCATGCTAAACTAGTTATATATAGTATTTGCATTGAAATATTAAGTCAATTTTATCATCAGCTTTCAGTGAAATTTTATTGCTTCTTTCTGCAGCTCTCACTGAAATAAGGCTAATTTTCAACTTTGTTCAAATGTGCTGTAACTTTTGTTCCAAATGGTTTTCAAGAGTCTTTCATGGCTTGCCAAGCAGAACTCAGCATGCTAAACTAGTGATATATAGTATTTGCATTGAAATATTAAGTCAATTTTATCATCAGCTTTCAGTGAAATTTTATTGCTTCTTTCTGCAGCTCTCACTGAAATAAGGCTAATTTTTAACTTTGTTCAAATGTGCTGTAACTTTTGTTCCAAATGGTTTTCAAGAGTCTTTCATGGCTTGCCAAGCAGAACTCAGCATGCTAAACTAGTTATATATAGTATTTGCATTGAAATATTAAGTCAATTTTATCATCAGCTTTCAGTGAAATTTTATTGCTTCTTTCTGCAGCTCTCACTGAAATAAGGCTAATTTTCAACTTTGTTCAAATGTGCTGTAACTTTTGTTCCAAATGGTTTTCAAGAGTCTTTCATGGCTTGCCAAGCAGAACTCAGCATGCTAAACTAGTTATATATAGTATTTGCATTGAAATATTAAGTCAATTTTATCATCAGCTTTCAGTGAAATTTTATTGCTTCTTTCTGCAGCTCTCACTGAAATAAGGCTAATTTTCAACTTTGTTCAAATGTGCTGTAACTTTTGTTCCAAATGGTTTTCAAGAGTCTTTCATGGCTTGCCAAGCAGAACTCAGCATGCTAAACTAGTTATATATAGTATTTGCATTGAAATATTAAGTCAATTTTATCATCAGCTTTCAGTGAAATTTTATTGCTTCTTTCTGCAGCTCTCACTGAAATAAGGCTAATTTTCAACTTTGTTCAAATGTGCTGTAACTTTTGTTCCAAATGGTTTTCAAGAGTCTTTCATGGCTTGCCAAGCAGAACTCAGCATGCTAAACTAGTTATATATAGTATTTGCATTGAAATATTAAGTGAATTTTATCATCAGCTTTCAGTGAAATTTTATTGCTTCTTTCTGCAGCTCTCACTGAAATAAGGCTAATTTTCAACTTTGTTCAAATGTGCTGTAACTTTTGTTCCAAATGGTTTTCAAGAGTCTTTCATGGCTTGCCAAGCAGAACTCAGCATGCTAAACTAGTTATATATAGTATTTGCATTGAAATATTAAGTCAATTTTATCATCAGCTTTCAGTGAAATTTTATTGCTTCTTTCTGCAGCTCTCACTGAAATAAGGCCAATTTTCAACTTTGTTCAAATGTGCTGTAACTTTTGTTCCAAATGGTTTTCAAGAGTCTTTCATGGCTTGCCAAGCAGAACTCAGCATGCTAAACTAGTTATATATAGTATTTGCATTGAAATATTAAGTGAATTTTATCATCAGCTTTCAGTGAAATTTTATTGCTTCTTTCTGCAGCTCTCACTGAAATAAGGCTAATTTTCAACTTTGTTCAAATGTGCTGTAACTTTTGTTCCAAATGGTTTTCAAGAGTCTTTCATGGCTTGCCAAGCAGAACTCAGCATGCTAAACTAGTTATATATAGTATTTGCATTGAAATATTAAGTGAATTTTATCATCAGCTTTCAGTGAAATTTTATTGCTTCTTTCTGCAGCTCTCACTGAAAAAAGGCTAATTTTCAACTTTGTTCAAATGTGCTGTAATTTTTGTTCCAAATGGTTTTCAAGAGTCTTTCATGGCTTGCCAAGCAGAACTCAGCATGCTAAACTAGTTATATATAGTATTTGCATTGAAATATTAAGTGAATTTTATCATCAGCTTTCAGTGAAATTTTATTGCTTCTTTCTGCAGCTCTCACTGAAATAAGGCTAATTTTCAACTTTGTTCAAATGTGCTGTAACTTTTGTTCCAAATGGTTTTCAAGAGTCTTTCATGGCTTGCCAAGCAGAACTCAGCATGCTAAACTACTTATATATAGTATTTGCATTGAAATATTAAGTCAATTTTATCATCAGCTTTCAGTGAAATTGTATTGCTTCTTTCTGCAGCTCTCACTGAAATAAGGCCAATTTTCAACTTTGTTCAAATGTGCTGTAACTTTTGTTCCAAATGGTTTTCAAGAGTCTTTCATGGCTTGCCAAGCAGAACTCAGCATGCTAAACTAGTTATATATAGTATTTGCATTGAAATATTAAGTGAATTTTATCATCAGCTTTCAGTGAAATTTTATTGCTTCTTTCTGCAGCTCTCACTGAAATAAGGCTAATTTTCAACTTTGTTCAAATGTGCTGTAACTTTTGTTCCAACTGGTTTTCAAGAGTCTTTCATGGCTTGCCAAGCAGAACTCAGCATGCTAAACTAGTTATATATAGTATTTGCATTGAAATATTAAGTCAATTTTATCATCAGCTTTCAGTGAAATTTTATTGCTTCTTTCTGCAGCTCTCACTGAAATAAGGCTAATTTTCAACTTTGTTCAAATGTGCTGTAACTTTTGTTCCAAATGGTTTTTAAGAGTCTTTCATGGCTTGCCAAGCAGAACTCAACATGCTAAACTAGTTATATATAGTATTTGCATTGAAATATTAACCAAATTTTATCATCAGCTTTCAGTGAAATTTTATTGCTTCTTTCTGCAGCTCTCACTGAAATAAGGCTAATTTTCAACTTTGTTCAAATGTGCTGTAACTTTTGTTCCAAATGGTTTTCAAGAGTCTTTCATGGCTTGCCAAGCAGAACTCAGCATGCTAAACTAGTTATATATAGTATTTGCATTGAAATATTAAGCAAATTTTGTCATCAGCTTTCAGTGAAATTTTATTGCTTCTTTCTGCAGCTCTCACTGAAATAAGGCTAATTTTCAACTTTGTTCAAATGTGCTGTAACTTTTGTTCCAAATGGTTTTCAAGAGTCTTTCATGGCTTGCCAAGCAGAACTCAGCATGCTAAACTAGTTATATATAGTATTTGCATTGAAATATTAAGTCAATTTTATCATCAGCTTTCAGTGAAATTTTATTGCTTCTTTCTGCAGCTCTCACTGAAATAAGGCTAATTTTCAACTTTGTTCAAATGTGCTGTAACTTTTGTTCCAAATGGTTTTCAAGAGTCTTTCATGGCTTGCCAAGCAGAACTCAGCATGCTAAACTAGTTATATATAGTATTTGCATTGAAATATTAAGTCAATTTTATCATCAGCTTTCAGTGAAATTGTATTGCTTCTTTCTGCAGCTCTCACTGAAATAAGGCTAATTTTCAACTTTGTTCAAATGTGCTGTAACTTTTGTTCCAAATGGTTTTCAAGAGTCTTTCATGGCTTGCCAAGCAGAACTCAGCATGCTAAACTAGTTATATATAGTATTTGCATTGAAATATTAAGTCAATTTTATCATCAGCTTTCAGTGAAATTTTATTGCTTCTTTCTGCAGCTCTCACTGAAATAAGGCTAATTTTCAACTTTGTTCAAATGTGCTGTAACTTTTGTTCCAAATGGTTTTCAAGAGTCTTTCATGGCTTGCCAAGCAGAACTCAGCATGCTAAACTAGTTATATATAGTATTTGCATTGAAATCTTAAGTCAATTTTATCATCAGCTTTCAGTGAAATTTTATTGCTTCTTTCTGCAGCTCTCACTGAAATAAGGCTAATTTTCAACTTTGTTCAAATGTGCTGTAACTTTTGTTCCAAATGGTTTTCAAGAGTCTTTCATGGCTTGCCAAGCAGAACTCAGCATGCTAAACTAGTTATATATAGACCCTTTTACAGCCTACGTCATCAAATAGATGCGCGCGCAGGTAGGAGACGACAGTTGAGTGGTTCCCCGGCCGCGGAAGTTACCGGTTAGCGAGCTTTCAAAGTTGATACAAACTCTTTCCGGCATCAACATGTCTGGTTGTTGCGTTTACGGTTACAATCGATATTCCACCGGCGGAAAGTTGAAGTTTTACAGGATTCCGAAAGGATTACATCCATTTCAGAGTAATCGGCGGCGTCTGTGGTTGAAGGCGATCAAACGAGTGGACTGGAATGAGACAATTATCAAAAATGCTCGGGTCTGCGGCGCTCACTTTATATCAGGTAAGGTTATCTATCTACTCTTTGATTCCACGGAAAGCCTGGTTTACATAACTGATTGCCTGTACGATGAACAATAATAATCAAATGCAGCTAAAGTTTGATAAGCTAACGTTAAATGTGTCTTATAGGCTAAACAAATGTGTTTGTGTCATTGCGGTTGTTAAGCCCCTTGCTGTAAACTCGTCGTCTTGGCGACGGAAACCTCAATGCCCTACGAGTGTAAATAAAGGTTTGAGATTAAATTAAAATTAAAATGTGTGTTTTATGTGCAGGTGAGGCGTCATTGGACTATAATAGTCCCGATTTTGTGCCTTCTGTGTTTGTGTACACAAAACAGAGCCAGAACCCCGATGCAAAGATTGACAGGTGATTAGAGTTACCCACTTGAACTTCTCAGTCGTTTTTAGTTTATTTTCCTCTCTTACATAAGCGTTGGTGTCTACAGCTACCGTTTTGAGATATGGATCAGTCTAGTAGCCTACATTTCTGTTTTTTTCTTACTGTAGGTACCATAGGAAAAGGAGGAGAGATGACAGACCTAATAACACTGCAGCAAAACAACCTGTTCCTCCTGAAACTCCAGCACAAGAATCCAGCATGGATCATTGTTCTGGTATGAATATATTTCATCTTACAATTAACTGATTGATTGTCAGGGACTACCATCATTCAATTCAGGGAGAAAATATTACCTTAGAAGAGTTTTCCAAGTGGTTTTGGAAATAACTATGTTTATGAAACGTTTTTTAATACACTGTCTTTGGGTATTGTTTCTCCCATCCCTCACCTCCTCCTCTCTTATTATTCCCCTATTTGTCCTCCTCTTTACCTATCCTCCTATTAATCATACTACTACTTAAATATAGTTATGGGAATGGGGTAAAGTATAATGGAAACCTCCTGGACTGAAAGAGTCGGTGTGCTCCTAGTGTGTGTGTGCTCCTGCCAGGCCTCCAATTGCATATGCAGCACATGATAATTTTTCATTTTTCTATATTAAAGCTGAAGATGATGTCCCAGTTCCAAAGAGGGAGTACGACGATCTGAACCTGAGACACAGCCAACTTCAGGAAGAATATGTCAACCTGCGACAGGAGTTCGACACACTACAAGCTGAAAATATAAAGCTGAAAGAGGAGCTGCAAAAATCTGCATTTTCCTACACCTCTGTTAAGTCCAACTGTGTACACTTGATGTTTCTCACAGGGCTGACCTGCGTGGTCTTTGAGTGGCTGCTTACAAAAATAACGGGCAGCGTAGAAATCATGTGCAAAAAACTTAGAGTAGAGGACTACCTATTGGTTGTATTGATGAAATTAAGGTTGGGCCTATCGAATACTGACTTGGCATATAGATTTAAGATATCGAAAACCACCACATCAAATATTTTGCGGAGCTGGGTCCCTGCTATGGCCTTGTTGCTCAAGCCCCTCATTAAATGGCCAAGCAAAGGGGCAATACTTAAAAATATGCCCAAAATATTCAAGCGCAACTTTAAAAGATGTCGGTGCATAATAGATTGCACAGAAATTTTCATTGCTAGACCCAGTAATCTGACTTCCAGGGCCCAGACGTGGTCAAATTATAAACACAACAACACCATTAAATATTTGATCAGCATCACTCCAGCTGGTGCAATTTCATTTCTGTCTCCTGGGTGGGGTGGACGGGTTTCAGACAAGCAGATCACTAGAGAGTCAGGTTTCTTCGAACTTTTGGAGCCTAAGGATGAGGTATTAGCAGACAGAGGATTTCTCATCAGAGACGAGCTCGCGGCTTATGGTGCATCCCTTCGTATCCCTCATTTTACCAAAGGGAAAAAGCAGCTTTCTGCACAGGAAGTGGACACATCGAGACAACGTTCTCGTGTCAGGATCCATGTAGAACGAGTTATTGGTCGGTGGAAAAACTTTAAGATTCTACAAACAGTTATCCCAGTGTCACAGGTTGATTTATTAGATGATGTTGTGACTGTATGTGGTGCACTCACAAACCTCTCCAAAAGTGTTGTTCCCAAATGAGTTACACATAACTCTACAACTACTACTACTCATAATGTATGAGTCAAGGTGATTTGCATTTGTTAAATATGTGTTTACTGTACAGTATGTTTATCATAAAATGTAACTTTGTTAACAACTTTGTTTGTTGAAAACATTTAGCTTTCTCTGAGTAAAACTTCTGGTATATTTAAGTGTGTGAATCTAGAAGAATTGCAAACTACATGTTGCATTTAAGTACAGTGAATTATTGCTGTTTCTTGCACTATATTATTATTATTGATGCCTTAACTCACGTAAACATGTGAATGAGTATGTTGCTTAAGTAGAGAGTAAAGTGGACTAATGGAGAATATTGAATGTAAATGAGATATAATGTGAATTAGAATAGGATGTACAATGTGATTCATATGTGATACACTTATACAGTTTAAGACTGAACAAGAGAGACTCAGGAGAAATGTTTTGTATTTTATTTGTGAATTTGAATAGAGACGCAACTTGGATGATGAACTGAGCAGTCGTGTCTTCATTTCTTCTTACCATTTTCTGTATAATAATGGTCCTTTTCCCCCCAGATTCTCTCAACAATTCAGTGTAGTATCACTTTTATTTGTAATGATGTTATTGATAGATTATACAAACAACATAGGTACCATTAAAGTGCAATTAAACATTAAAAACATATAAAATAGGAATATGTACAATACAATATATAATCAAACAGGTTCTGTATGTTGTAAACATGTAATGAAAAGGCTGTTGATCAAATACTTCAATATAGATGAGTATTGGTGCTATCATTTAAACATTTACACAATGAGAGATAAGACAATCCATATCCAACATCATATCTGGTCTCTTATCACAATATAATACATTATATTGCCCAGTCCTAAATGAAGGCATTCAAGCCTCAACTCTAACACATTTCCTACATGCCCATTTTGCTGGCTTCCTTTTTATTTGTGCACAGCTGTAGTGAATTTGGTTTTTGCATTGGACACAGATAATCATTTTTCCAAAATCTGGCCTTTCACAGTACTCACAGGCTCTCCGTTTCACCAAGGCAGGGTCATGTCTTCTCGTCAGTAGTTCAGGCAACACACTGGAGATAAAGAAGTCATGTGCTTTTGGCAAAGCCTCCTGCAGAAACTCTTCATTTCTAAGAACACGTTGCACAACAAACTGCTCCTTTGTCCACAACACAAAGTCACAGTAGCTAACACCACACACAAACATGTGAAGTTGAGTTTGATAGAAGTATGTGTGTGAATGTTTCAATGAGAATGACTTGTCCAGACAAAACTGCTTGTCTTCTGTACATCCTTGAAGGCTATCGCGGTATTTGTAGGGACACTTTATTTCTACCACCCCTTTGCCACAGCAGGTGCATCTTGCTATCCCATCTGGCGATGATCCAAGGTGTGGCTCAGAAGGATGCACTACTAATCCACATGAGCTGATGTGGAAATCTGGATGGCTTTGGGACATAAATGCAGTGTAGGCTTGTCTTGCAGTTTCCTCCATGTTTTGACCCCAAAGCACAGATGGGACATTTAACGATGTTTTGTTGTACTGCATTATGTCATTTAGGTATGTATTGCTGATATGGTCAGATTTGGTTGCATGGTGAAATTTGGTACTTGTGATTCGACCAGCCCTATAGGTGTGCCACTCCTTTGACTTGGACTGTTGCCGTGTCACAAATTCCAGTTTCTCACATTGATGAGGTTGTAGTGCAGTTTTTAGTCTGTGGAATACATCCTGACATTTCACCTGCATTTCCTGTGGTGAGAGTTCCCCAAGTGTTGTGTCAAATAAAGCCGTCAATGGTTCAGGTAAGTCTGAATGCTCCTCATCAGAGTCAGATGATGCAGTGTCTGTGTCGCTGTTTTCCAGGCTTGTCAGCACTGCAGCACCTGGGTCCACAACCAGCAGTTCCCGGATGTCATCATCTGTCAACACTGATAATAGAGCAAACAAATTCAAAATTATTGTGCTGCATAATGTTCACATTTTAAGAATTCTTAAACAGTTAAGCAGAGCTTTAAACACGCAGGTGTACAATAGATAACAAACACTCTAATTTCTAGAATCAGTCATCTGAATCGAAATGCAAAGACATATCAAAACTAACTTAACAAATGATACTTTACGCCCGTCCCCTGACTAGTTTTACTGCATTTGTGTTTTCTATTTTCTTTCTGTACATAGGCTGTGCATTTGTATATCAGTTTTATGTTTCTCTAAGCGAGTCAAGCTTGTATATTTGTTATTTTTTCCTTTATTCCTGGTGGGGCCTCTTGGACCAGATCAATATTGTAAATAAGACACTGTTCTTAATGTTTTATCTGGAAAAATAAAGGTTAAATAATAATTTTTTTTTAAATAATGTCGTTATTCAAACTGTCTTTTGGCCTTTTCATCTCTGCATCACCAATTCATTCCTTTCTCAGGCAGGCTACATTATTGTGTCAAAACACAGGAGTATTCATGAGAATTATTTAAATGCACTGGCAAAAGGAAACTTATCCAGGCTCTGTAAACTATTACATGCCTCTGGGTGTGCCACTATTCTTTCTAGCAGATGTTGAAGCTGCTGGAAGCTGCCTGCCTAGCCTCTTTGCTTTGTGGAAGCTGATTTCCCTCAACGGAGCTGGTCTGACTTCTTTCCTGCTGATGTCTTTCCACATGCACGCTCCAGAAGTAACCGCTGCTTTCTCTGTCCTTCCCATCCTAACATATAGCTCGACTTTGAATAATATTGCAGCCGCATGGCTGCAGCATGACCCTAGCCTGAAATTTAACAGAAATAAAGTAAACATACTGGCTGCTCCACAATTTTATGACCGGGGCTTGAAAGTAACATTGTTCTCAGCTCTGGCTATGAAGTAGGTAAACATCTGACTTACTAGACATGTGAGCATATCCAACCTAAGCTTAATCAGGTTTTGAATATAACTGAATGATATGGCTGTTGACATTTTGAAAACTGTTGCCAAGTTTATGGAAATGTTAGTTTCAAACCCTGGTTATGTGAACGTTAAATCTGACTGTCTGTATTTCATAACAAACTGACACAGATGATGACGGTTATTAATATCAAACTGATAAAAAACGATCCGATTGTATAGTATATCACGTATATATAAAGTATTTAATATTTTAGCAGAATAACATTACTCTGATTCACAAAGTGTTCAAACTATATGAACAAGTACTTTTTAATCATCTAACTGACATTAACTGAATGGCAGGACGTCGCATGTAAGCTAACCTAGCCAACTGTCATACCGTGATCCACGGCAAAAGTGAATGTACGTATGTGGAAACGAGGCAAGTTAAAACTGAAAGGACAGTAACACAGAAACATAGTTCATCTTTGCATAACTACTACATAATAAGCAACTTACCCCGCCATACAGGTGCAATTTGCTGTGAGGACGTAGTTTTCTTCTTGATTTATTATAACCCAAGCCTCGTACATTGTTGTCTTGTGTCCTTGTCTTTGGCTTGGGAGGATTTCTGTCTTCAAAACACAGAACTCTTGGTCGATTTGATGGTATTTGAGGTTTTGTACGTGACCACAGATAACGTACTCATAGGCATCCAGCGATTTGTATGCTCTCAGTTTCTCTCTTGTGTAAACGCTCGGTTTTTCTATCAAATAGGTGTATATATCTGGCCACTGTATTTGCGGCCACTTACTGATGTCCTCAACCCATTCACTGATCGAACAAGGATCTGGAAGTCGATTTCCATTTGTTAAAGTCAACTTTTTTAAGTAAAATTCGCGATCTTTTGTTGATAGACCGTTGACATAGGTTGACAAGCAGTTGATCTCAGCCATCTTTCGTTGCCAGTCTGCGTGCGCATACGTTCTACGTCATCATTGTTTACAAACAGTAAAAGGGTCTATAGTATTTGCATTGAAATATTAAGTGAATTTTATCATCAGCTTTCAGTGAAATTTTATTGCTTCTTTCTGCAGCTCTCACTGAAATAAGGCTAATTTTCAACTTTGTTCAAATGTGCTGTAACTTTTGTTCCAAATGGTTTTCAAGAGTCTTTCATGGCTTGCCAAGCAGAACTCAGCATGCTAAACTAGTTATATATAGTATTTGCATTGAAATATTAAGTCAATTTTATCATCAGCTTTCAGTGAAATTTTATTGCTTCTTTCTGCAGCTCTCACTGAAATAAGGCTAATTTTCAACTTTGTTCAAATGTGCTGTAACTTTTGTTCCAAATGGTTTTCAAGAGTCTTTCATGGCTTGCCAAGCAGAACTCAGCATGCTAAACTAGTTATATATAGTATTTGCATTGAAATCTTAAGTCAATTTTATCATCAGCTTTCAGTGAAATTTTATTGCTTCTTTCTGCAGCTCTCACTGAAATAAGGCTAATTTTCAACTTTGTTCAAATGTGCTGTAACTTTTGTTCCAAATGGTTTTCAAGAGTCTTTCATGGCTTGCCAAGCAGAACTCAGCATGCTAAACTAGTTATATATAGTATTTGCATTGAAATATTAAGTGAATTTTATCATCAGCTTTCAGTGAAATTTTATTGCTTCTTTCTGCAGCTCTCACTGAAATAAGGCTAATTTTCAACTTTGTTCAAATGTGCTGTAACTTTTGTTCCAAATGGTTTTCAAGAGTCTTTCATGGCTTGCCAAGCAGAACTCAGCATGCTAAACTAGTTATATATAGTATTTGCATTGAAATATTAAGTGAATTTTATCATCAGCTTTCAGTGAAATTTTATTGCTTCTTTCTGCAGCTCTCACTGAAATAAGGCTAATTTTCAACTTTGTTCAAATGTGCTGTAACTTTTGTTCCAAATGGTTTTCAAGAGTCTTTCATGGCTTGCCAAGCAGAACTCAGCATGCTAAACTAGTTATATATAGTATTTGCATTGAAATATTAAGTCAATTTTATCATCAGCTTTCAGTGAAATTGTATTGCTTCTTTCTGCAGCTCTCACTGAAATAAGGCTAATTTTCAACTTTGTTCAAATGTGCTGTAACTTTTGTTCCAAATGGTTTTCAAGAGTCTTTCATGGCTTGCCAAGCAGAACTCAGCATGCTAAACTAGTTATATATAGTATTTGCATTGAAATATTAAGTCAATTTTATCATCAGCTTTCAGTGAAATTTTATTGCTTCTTTCTGCAGCTCTCACTGAAATAAGGCTAATTTTCAACTTTGTTCAAATGTGCTGTAACTTTTGTTCCAAATGGTTTTCAAGAGTCTTTCATGGCTTGCCAAGCAGAACTCAGCATGCTAAACTAGTTATATATAGTATTTGCATTGAAATATTAAGTAAATTTTATCATCAGCTTTCAGTGAAATTTTATTGCTTCTTTCTGCAGCTCTCACTGAAATAAGGCTAATTTTCAACTTTGTTCAAATGTGCTGTAACTTTTGTTCCAAATGGTTTTCAAGAGTCTTTCATGGCTTGCCAAGCAGAACTCAGCATGCTAAACTAGTAATATATAGTATTTGCATTGAAATATTAAGTAAATTTTATCATCAGCTTACAGTGAAATTTTATTGCTTCTTTCTGCAGCTCTCACTGAAATAAGGCTAATTTTCAACTTTGTTCAAATGTGCTGTAACTTTTGTTCCAAATGGTTTCCAAGAGTCTTTTATGGCTTGCCAAGCAGAACTCAACATGCCAAACAAGTTATATATAGTACTTGCATTGAAATATTAACCAAATTTTATCATCAGCTTTCAGTGAAATTGAAACACTTGTACACTTGTACATAGTGTTTGTATTGAAATATTAAGAACATTTTGGAAGCAGTTTTCATTTGCCTTTGAAAAAAAAAAGTTCCCCACAACATTCATCTCAAAAAAAAATTTCCTTCAGAAAAAAAAAATTCGTAAAAAAATTCTTTCTATGTCAAAAAAAATCTTCCTCTCAAAATATAATCTTCCACCAAAAAGAAAAATGTTGCCCAAACTTTTTTTCCAAATGGTTTTCAAGAGTCTTTCACAGATTGCCAAGCTGAACTCAGCATGCCAAACAAGTTGTACATAGTGTTTGTATTGAAATATTAAGAACACATAAGCCATTGAAAAGAAAAAAGTTCCCCACAACAGTCACCTCAAAAAAATTCTTCCATCAGAAAAAAAAAAACGTAAAAAAATTCTTCCTATGTTAAAAAAAATCTTCCTCTCAAAATATAATCTTTCACCAAAAAGGAAAATTTTGCCCAAACTTTTTTTCCAAATGGTTTTCAAGAGTGTTTCACAGCTTGCCAAGCTGAACTCAGGATGCCAAACATTGCAATAAGAAGAACATTTCGGTAGCAGTTTTCATATGCCATTGAAAAAAAAAAGTTCCCCACAACAGTCACCTCAAAAAAATTCTTCTTTCATAAAAAAAAAAATTCGTAGAAAAATTCTTCCTATGTTAAAAAAAATCTTATCTCAAAATATAAACTTCCACCAAAAAGAAAAATTTTGCTCAAACTTTTTTTCCAAATGGTTTTCGAGAGTCTTTCACAGCTTGCCAAGCTGAACTCAGGATGCCAAACAAGTTGTACATAGTGTTTGTATTGAAATATTAAGAACATTTTGGAAGCAGTTTTCATTTGCCTTTGAAAAAAAAAAAAGTTCCTATAACAGTCACATCAAAAAAATTCTTCCTTCAGAAAAAAAAAATCGTAAAAAAATTCTTCCTATGTTAAAAAAATCTTCCTCTCAAAATATAGTCTTCCACCAAAAAGAAAAATTTTGCCCAAACTTTTTTTCCAAATGGTTTTCAAGAGTCTTTCACAGATTGCCAAGCTGAACTCAGGATGCCAAACAAGTTGTACATAGTGTTTGTATTGAAATATTAAGAACACATATGGCATTGAAAAGAAAAAAGTTCCCCACAACAGTCACCTCAAAAAAATTCTTCCTTCATAAAAAAAAAAATTCATAAAAAAATTCTTCCTATGTTAAAAAAAATCTTCATCTCAAAATATAATCTTCCACCAAAAAGAAAAATTTTGCTCGAACTTTTTTTCCAAATGGTTTTCAAGAGTCTTTCACAGCTTGCCAAGCTGAACTCAGGATGCCAAACAAGTTGTACATAGTGTTTGTATTGAAATATTAAGAACACATATGCCATTGAAAAGAAAAAAGTTCCCCACAACAGTCACCTCAAAAAAATTCTTCCTTCAGAAAAAAAAAATTCGTAAAAAAATTCTTCCTATGTTAAAAAAAATCTTCATCTCAAAATATAATCTTCCACCAAAAAGAAAAATTTTGCTCAAATTTTTTTTTCAAATGGTTTTCTAGAGTCTTTCACAGCTTGCCAAGCTGAACTCAGGAAGACAAATATTGCAATAAGAAGAACATTTCGGTAGCAGTTTTCATATGCCATTGAAAAAAAAAAAGTTCACCACAACAGTCACCTCAAAAAAATTCTTCCTTCAGAAAAAAAAAATCGTAAAAAAATTCTTCCTATGTTAAAAAAAATCTTCATCTCAAAATATAATCTTCCACCAAAAAGAAAAATTTTGCTCGAACTTTTTTTCCAAATGGTTTTCAAGAGTCTTTCACAGCTTGCCAAGCTGAACTCAGGATGCCAAACAAGTTGTAAATAGTGTTTGTATTGAAATATTAAGAACACATATGCCATTGAAAAGAAAAAAGTTCCCCACGTCACCTCAAAAAAATTCTTCCTTCAGAAAAAAAAAAATCGTAAAAAAATTCTTCCTATGTTAAAAAAAATCTTCCTCTCAAAATATAATCTTCCACCGAAAAGAAAAATGTTGCTAAAACTTTTTTTCCAAATGGTTTTCAAGAGTATTTCACAGCTTGCCAAGCTGAACTCAGGATTCCAAACAAGTTGTACTTTCAATTATTTGCATTGAAATATAAAGCAGATTTCAGAAGCAGTTTTCATTTGCCTTCAAAAAAAGAATTCCCACTGTCAACCGAAAAAAAATTCTTCCTCCAAAAAAAACAAATGTCGATAAAAAAAATCTTCCTGTGATAAAAAAAATCTTCCTCTCAAAATATAATCTTCCACCAAAAAGAAAAATTTTGCTCAAACTTTTTTTCAGCTTTCAGTGAAGTTTTATTGCTTCTTTCTGCAGCTCTCACTGAAATAAGGCTAATTTTCAACTTTGTTCAAATGTGCTGTAACTTTTGTTCCAAATGGTTTTCAAGAGTCTTTTATGGATTGCCAAGCAGAACTCAGCATGCCAAACAAGTTATATATAGTATTTGCATTGAAATATTAAGTACATTTTATCATCAGCTTTCAGTGAAATGTTCTTTCTGCAGCTCTCACTGAAATAAGGCTAATTTTCAACTTTGTTCAAATGTGCTGTAACTTTTGTTCCAAATGGTTTTCAAGAGTCTTTCATGGCTTGCCAAGCAGAACTCAGCATGCTAAACTAGTTATATATAGTATTTGCATTGAAATATTAAGTGAATTTTATCATCAGCTTTCAGTGAAATTTTATTGCTTCTTTCTGGAGCTCTCACTGAAATAAGGCTAATTTTCAACTTTGGTCAAATGTGCTGTAACTTTTGTTCCAAATGGTTTTCAAGAGTCTTTCGTGGCTTGCCAAGCAGAACTCAGCATGCTAAACTAGTTATATATAGTATTTGCATTGAAATATTAAGTCAATTTTATCATCAGCTTTCAGTGAAAATTTATTGCTTCTTTCTGCAGCTCTCACTGAAATAAGGCTAATTTTCAACTTTGTTCAAATGTGCTGTAACTTTTGTTCCAAATGGTTTTCAAGAGTCTTTTATGGCTTGCCAAGCAGAACACAACATGCCAAACAAGTTATATAAAGTATTTGCATTGAAATATTAAGTACATTTTATCATCAGCTTTCAGTGAAATTTTATTGCTTCTTTCTGCAGCTCTCACTGAAATAAGGCTAATTTTCAACTTTGTTCAAATGTGCTGTAACTTTTGTTCCAAATGGTTTTCAAGAGTCTTTTATGGCTTGCCAAGCAGAACTCAACATGCCAAACAAGTTATATATAGTATTTGCATTGAAATATTAACCAAATTTTATCATCAGCTTTCAGTGAAATTGAAACACTTGTACACTTGTACATAGTGTTTGTATTGAAATATTAAGAACATTTTGGAAGCAGTTTTCATTTGCCTTTGAAAAAAAAAAGTTCCCCACAACATTCATCTCAAAAAAAATTTTCCTTCAGAAAAAAAAAATTCGTAAAAAAATTCTTTCTATGTTAAAAAAAATCTTCCTCTCAAAATATAATCTTCCACCAAAAAGAAAAATGTTGCCCAAACTTTTTTTCCAAATGGTTTTCAAGAGTCTTTAACAGATTGCCAAGCTGAACTCAGCATGCCAAACAAGTTGTACATATTCTTTGTATTGAAATATTAAGAACACATAAGCCATTGAAAAGAAAAAAGTTCCCCACAACAGTCACCTCAAAAAAATTCTTCAATCAGAAAAAAAAAAACGTAAAAAAATTCTTCCTATGTTAAAAAAAATCTTCCTCTCAAAATATAATCTTCCACCAAAAAAGGAAAATTTTGCCCAAACTTTTTTTCCAAATGGTTTTCAAGAGTGTTTCACAGCTTGCCAAGCTGAACTCAGGATGCCAAACATTGCAATAAGAAGAACATTTCGGTAGCAGTTTTCATATGCCATTCAAAAAAAAAAGTTCCCCACAACAGTCACCTCAAAAAAATTCTTCTTTCATAAAAAAAAAAATTCGTAGAAAAATTCTTCCTATGTTAAAAAAAATCTTATCTCAAAATATAAACTTCCACCAAAAAGAAAAATTTTGCTCAAACTTTTTTTCCAAATGGTTTTCGAGAGTCTTTCACAGCTTGCCAAGCTGAACTCAGGATGCCAAACAAGTTGTACATAGTGTTTGTAATGAAATATTAAGAACACATATGCCATTGAAAAGAAAAAAGTTCCCCACAACAGTCACCTCAAAAAAATTCTTCCTTCAGAAAAAAAAAATTCGTAAAAAAATTCTTCCTATGTTAAAAAAAATCTTCATCTCAAAATATAATCTTCCACCAAAAAGAAAAATTTTGCTCAAATTTTTTTTCCAAATGGTTTTCTAGAGTCTTTCACAGCTTGCCAAGCTGAACTCAGGATGCCAAACATTGCAATAAGAAGAACATTTCGGTAGCAGTTTTCATTTGCCTTTGAAAAAAAAAAAAAATCCTATAACAGTCACATCAAAAAAATTCTTCCTTCAGAAAAAAAAAATCGTAAAAAAATTCTTCCTATGTTAAAAAATTCTTCCTCTCAAAATATAGTCTTCCACCAAAAAGAAAAATTTTGCCCAGACTTTTTTTCCAAATGGTTTTCAAGAGTCTTTCACAGATTGCCAAGCTGAACTCAGGATGCCAAACAAGTTGTACATAGTGTTTGTATTGAAATATTAAGAACACATATGCCATTGAAAAGAAAAAAGTTCCCCACGTCACCTCACAAAAATACTTCCTTCAGAAAAAAAAAAATCGTAAAAAAATTCTTCCTATGTTAAAAAAAGTCTTCCTCTCAAAATATCTTCTTCCACCAAAAAGAAAAATTTTGCCCAAACTTTTTTTCCAAATGGTTTTCAAGAGTCTTTCACAGATTGCCAAGCTGAACTCAGGATGCCAAACAAGTTGTACATAGTGTTTGTATTGAAATATTAAGAACACATATGCCATTGAAAAGAAAAAAGTTCCCCACAACAGTCATCTCAAAAAAATTCTTCCTTCAGAAAAAAAAAATTCGTAAAAAAATTCTTCCTATGTTAAAAAAAATCTTCATCTCAAAATATAATCTTCCACCAAAAAGAAAAATTTTGCTCAAATTTTTTTCCCAAATGGTTTTCTAGAGTCTTTCACAGCTTGCCAAGCTGAACTCAGGATGCCAAACATTGCAATAAGAAGAATATTTCGGTAGCAGTTTTCATATGCCATTGAAAAAAAAAAAAGTTCACCACAACAGTCACCTCAAAAAAAGTCTTCCTTCAGAAAAAAAAAAATCGTAAAAAAATTCTTCCTATGTTAAAAAAAATCTTCCTCTCAAAATATAATCTTCCACCAAAAAGAAAAATGTTGCTAAAACTTTTTTTCCAAATGGTTTTCAAGAGTATTTCACAGCTTGCCAAGCTGAACTCAGGATTCCAAACAAGTTGTACTTTCAATTATTTGCATTGAAATATAAAGCAGATTTCAGAAGCAGTTTTCATTTGCCTTCAAAAAAAGAATTCCCACTGTCAACCGAAAAAAAATTCTTCCTCCAAAAAAAACAAATGTCGATAAAAAAAATCTTCCTGTGATAAAAAAAATCTTCCTCTCAAAATATAATCTTCCACCAAAAAGAAAAATTTTGCTCAAACTTTTTTTCAGCTTTCAGTGAAGTTTTATTGCTTCTTTCTGCAGCTCTCACTGAAATAAGGCTAATTTTCAAATCTGTTCAAATGTGCTGTAACTTTTGTTCCAAATGGTTTTCAAGAGTCTTTCATGGCTTGCCAAGCAGAACTCAGCATGCTAAACTAGTTATATATAGTATTTGCATTGAAATATTAAGTCAATTTTATCATCAGCTTTCAGTGAAATTTTATTGCTTCTTTCTGCAGCTCTCACTGAAATAAGGCTAATTTTCAACTTTGTTCAAATGTGCTGTAACTTTTGTTCCAAATGGTTTTCAAGAGTCTTTCATGGCTTGCCAAGCAGAACTCAGCATGCTAAACTAGTTATATATAGTATTTGCATTGAAATATTAAGTGAATTTTATCATCAGCTTTCAGTGAAATTTTATTGCTTCTTTCTGCAGCTCTCACTGAAATAAGGCTAATTTTCAACTTTGTTCAAATGTGCTGTAACTTTTGTTCCAAATGGTTTTCAAGAGTCTTTCATGGCTTGCCAAGCAGAACTCAGCATGCTAAACTAGTTATATATAGTATTTGCATTGAAATATTAAGTCAATTTTATCATCAGCTTTCAGTGAAATTTTATTGCTTCTTTCTGCAGCTCTCACTGAAATAAGGCTAATTTTCAACTTTGTTCAAATGTGCTGTAACTTTTGTTCCAAATGGTTTTCAAGAGTCTTTCATGGCTTGCCAAGCAGAACTCAGCATGCTAAACTAGTTATATATAGTATTTGCATTGAAATATTAAGTCAATTTTATCATCAGCTTTCAGTGAAATT
This sequence comes from Ammodytes marinus, assembly GCF_949987685.1. Lineage (NCBI taxonomy): Eukaryota > Metazoa > Chordata > Actinopteri > Uranoscopiformes > Ammodytidae > Ammodytes > Ammodytes marinus. The sequence goes on from NC_137231.1 coordinate 250,909, forward strand.
TTATTGCTTCTTTCTGCAGCTCTCACTGAAATAAGGCTAATTTTCAACTTTGTTCAAATGTGCTGTAACTTTTGTTCCAAATGGTTTTCAAGAGTCTTTCATGGCTTGCCAAGCAGAACTCAGCATGCTAAACTAGTTATATATAGTATTTGCATTGAAATATTAAGTAAATTTTATCATCAGCTTTCAGTGAAATTTTATTGCTTCTTTCTGCGGCTCTCACTGAAATAAGGCTAATTTTCAACTTTGTTCAAATGTGCTGTAACTTTTGTTCCAAATGGTTTTCAAGAGTCTTTCATGGCTTGCCAAGCAGAACTCAGCATGCTAAACTAGTTATATATAGTATTTGCATTGAAATATTAAGTCAATTTTATCATCAGCTTTCAGTGAAATTTTATTGCTTCTTTCTGCAGCTCTCACTGAAATAAGGCTAATTTTCAACTTTGTTCAAATGTGCTGTAACTTTTGTTCCAAATGGTTTTTAAGAGTCTTTCATGGCTTGCCAAGCAGAACTCAGCATGCTAAACTAGTTATATATAGTATTTGCATTGAAATCTTAAGTCAATTTTATCATCAGCTTTCAGTGAAATTTTATTGCTTCTTTCTGCAGCTCTCACTGAAATAAGGCAAATTTTCAACTTTGTTCAAATGTGCTGTAACTTTTGTTCCAAATGGTTTTTAAGAGTCTTTCATGGCTTGCCAAGCAGAACTCAGCAAGCTAAACTAGTTATATATAGTATTTGCATTGAAATATTAACCAAATTTTATCATCAGCTTTCAGTGAAATTTTATTGCTTCTTTCTGCAGCTCTCACTGAAATAAGGCTAATTTTCAACTTTGTTCAAATGTGCTGTAACTTTTGTTCCAAATGGTTTTCAAGAGTCTTTCATGGCTTGCCAAGCAGAACTCAGCATGCTAAACTAGTTATATATAGTATTTGCATTGAAATATTAAGCACATTTTATCATCAGCTTTCAGTGAAATTTTATTGCTTCTTTCTGCAGCTCTCACTGAAATAAGGCTAATTTTCAACTTTGTTCAAATGTGCTGTAACTTTTGTTCCAAATGGTTTTCAAGAGTCTTTCATGGCTTGCCAAGCAGAACTCAGAATGCTAAACTAGTTATATGTAGTATTTGCATTGAAATCTTAAGTAAATTTTATCATCAGCTTTCAGTGAAATTTTATTGCTTCTTTCTGCAGCTCTCACTGAAATAAGGCTAATTTTCAACTTTGTTCAAATGTGCTGTAACTTTTGTTCCAAATGGTTTTCAAGAGTCTTTCATGGCTTGCCATGCAGAACTCAGCATGCTAAACTAGTTATATATAGTATTTGCATTGAAATATTAAGTAAATTTTATCATCAGCTTTCAGTGAAATTTTATTGCTTCTTTCTGCGGCTCTCACTGAAATAAGGCTAATTTTCAACTTTGTTCAAATGTGCTGTAACTTTTGTTCCAAATGGTTTTCAAGAGTCTTTCATGGCTTGCCAAGCAGAACTCAGCATGCTAAACTAGTTATATATAGTATTTGCATTGAAATATTAAGTCAATTTTATCATCAGCTTTCAGTGAAATTTTATTGCTTCTTTCTGCAGCTCTCACTGAAATAAGGCTAATTTTCAACTTTGTTCAAATGTGCTGTAACTTTTGTTCCAAATGGTTTTCAAGAGTCTTTCATGGCTTGCCAAGCAGAACTCAGCATGCTAAACTAGTTATATATAGTATTTGCATTGAAATCTTAAGTCAATTTTATCATCAGCTTTCAGTGAAATTGAAACACTTGTACACTTGTACATAGTGTTTGTATTGAAATATTAAGAACATTTTGGAAGCAGTTTTCATTTGCCTTTGAAAAAAAAAGTTCCCCACAACATTCATCTCAAAAAAAATTTTCCTTCAGAAAAAAAAAATTCGTAAAAAAATTCTGTTAAAAAAAATCTTCCTCTCAAAATATAATCTTCCACCAAAAAGAAAAATGTTGCCCAAACTTTTTTTTCAAATGGTTTTCAAGAGTCTTTCACAGCTTGCCAAGCTGAACTCAGGATGCCAAACAAGTTGTACATAGTGTTTGTATTGAAATATTAAGAACACATATGCCATTGAAAAGAAAAAAGTTCCCCACAACAGTCACCTCAAAAAAATTCTTCCTTCAGAAAAAAAAAATTTGTAAAAAAATTCTTCCTGTTAAAAAAAATCTTCATCTCAAAATATAATCTTCCACCAAAAAGGAAAATTTTGCTCAAATTTTTTTTCCAAATGGTTTTCTAGAGTCTTTCACAGCTTGCCAAGCTAAACTCAGGATGCCAAACATTGCAATAAGAAGAACATTTCGGTAGCAGTTTTCATATGCCATTGAAAAAAAAAAATTTCACCACAACAGTCACCTCAAAAAAATTCTTCCATCAGAAAAAAAAAAATCGTAAAAAAATTCTTCCTATGTTAAAAAAAATCTTCCTCTCAAAATATAATCTTCCACCAAAAAGGAAAATTTTGCCCAAACTTTTTTTCCAAATGGTTTTCAAGAGTGTTTCACAGCTTGCCAAGCTGAACTCAGGATGCCAAACATTGCAAAAAGAAGAACATTTCGGTAGCAGTTTTCATAAGCCATTGAAAAAAAAAAGTTCCCCACAACAGTCACCTAAAAAAATTCTTCCTTCAGAAAAAAAAAAATTGTAAAAAAATTCTTCCTATGTTAAAAAAAATCTTCCTCTCAAAATATAATCTTCCACCAAAAAGAAAAATTTTGCCCAAACTTTTTTTCCAAATGGTTTTCAAGAGTCTTTCACAGCTTGCCAAGCTGAACTCAGCTTGCCAAACAAGTTGTACATAGTATTTGCATTGAAATATTAAGAACACATAAGCCATTGAAAAGAAAAAAGTTCCCCAAAACAGTCACCTCAAAAAAATTCTTCCTTCATAAAAAAAAAAATTCGTAGAAAAATTCTTCCTATGTTAAAAAAAATCTTAATCTCAAAATATAATCTTCCACCAAAAAGAAAAATTTTGCTCAAACTTTTTTTCCAAATGGTTTTCGAGAGTCTTTCACAGCTTGCCAAGCTGAACTCAGGATGCCAAACAAGTTGTACATAGTGTTTGTATTGAAATATTAAGAACATTTTGGAAGCAGTTTTCATTTGCCTTTGAAAAAAAAAAAAGTTCCCTATAACAGTCACATCAAAAAAATTCTTCCTTCAGAAAAAAAAAACCGTAAAAAAATTCTTCCTATGTTAAAAAAATCTTCCTCTCAAAATATAGTCTTCCACCAAAAAGAAAAATTTTGCTCGAACTTTTTTTCCAAATGGTTTTCAAGAGTCTTTCACAGCTTGCCAAGCTGAACTCAGGATGCCAAACAAGTTGTACATAGTGTTTGTATTGAAATATTAAGAACAGATATGCCATTGAAAAGAAAAAAGTTCCCCACAACAGTCACCTCAAAAAAATTCTTCCTTCAGAAAAAAAAAAAATTCGTAAAAAAATTCTTCCTATGTTAAAAAAAATCTTCATCTCAAAATATAATTTTCCACCAAAAAGAAAAATTTTGCTCGAACTTTTTTTCCAAATGGTTTTCAAGAGTCTTTCACAGCTTGCCAAGCTGAACTCAGGATGCCAAACATTGCAATAAGAAGAACATTTCGGTAGCAGTTTTCATATGCCATTGAAAAAAAAAAAGTTCCCCACAACAGTCACCTCAAAAAAATTCTTCCTTCAGAAAAAAAAAAATTCGTAAAAAAAATCTTCCTATGTTAAAAAAAATCTTCATCTCAAAATATAATCTTCCACCAAAAAGAAAAATTTTGCTCGAACTTTTTTTCCAAATGGTTTTCAAGAGTCTTTCACAGCTTGCCAAGCTGAACTCAGGATGCCAAACAAGTTGTACATAGTGTTTATATTGAAATATTAAGAACACATATGCCATTGAAAAAAAAAAAGTTCCCCACGTCACATCAAAAAAATTCTTCCTTCAGAAAAAAAAAAATCGTAAAAAAATTCTTCCTCTGTTAAAAAAAATCTTCCTCTCAAAATATAATCTTCCACCAAAAAGAAAAATTTTGCCCAAACTTTTTTTCCAAATGGTTTTCAAGAGTCTTTCACAGATTGCCAAGCTGAATTCAGGATGCCAAACAAGTTGTACATAGTGTTTGTATTGAAATATTAAGAACACATATGCCATTGAAAAGAAAAAAGTTCCCCACACCAGTCACCTCAAAAAAATTCTTCCTTCAGAAAAAAAAAATTCGTAAAAAAATTCTTCCTATGTTAAAAAAAATCTTCATCTCAAAATATAATCTTCCACCAAAAAGAAAAATGTTGCTCAAATTTTTTTTCCAAATGGTTTTCTAGAGTCTTTCACAGCTTGCCAAGCTGAACTCAGGATGCCAAACATTGCAATAAGAAGAACATTTCGGTAGCAGTTTTCATATGCCATTGAAAAAAAAAAAAGTTAACCAAAACAGTCACCTCAAAAAAATTCTTCCTTCAGAAAAAAAAAAATCGTAAAAAAATTCTTCCTATGTTAAAAAAAATCTTCCGCTCAAAATATAATCTTCCACCAAAAAGAAAAATGTTGCTTAAACTTTTTTTCCAAATAGTTTTCAAGAGTATTTCACAGCTTGCCAAGCTGAACTCAGGATTCCAAACAAGTTGTACTTTCAATTATTTGCATTGAAATATGAAGCAGATTTCAGAAGCAGTTTTCATTTGCCTTCAAAAAAGGAATTCCCACTGTCAACCGAAAAAAAATTCTTCCTCCAAAAAAAACAAATGTCGATAAAAAAAATCTTCCTGTGATAAAAAAAATCTTCCTCTCAAAATATAATCTTCCACCAAAAAGAAAAATTTTGCTCAAACTTTTTTTCAGCTTTCAGTGAAGTTTTATTGCTTCTTTCTGCAGCTCTCACTGAAATAAGGCTAATTTTCAACTTTGTTCAAATGTGCTGTAACTTTTGTTCCAAATGGTTTTCAAGAGTCTTTCATGGCTTGCCAAGCAGAACTCAGCATGCTAAACTAGTTATATATAGTATTTGCATTGAAATATTAAGTCAATTTTATCATCAGCTTTCAGTGAAATTTTATTGCTTCTTTCTGCAGCTCTCACTGAAATAAGGCTAATTTTCAACTTTGTTCAAATGTGCTGTAACTTTTGTTCCAAATGGTTTTCAAGAGTCTTTCATGGCTTGCCAAGCAGAACTCAGCATGCTAAACTAGTTATATATAGTATTTGCATTGAAATATTAAGTCAATTTTATCATCAGCTTTCAGTGAAATTTTATTGCTTCTTTCTGCAGCTCTCACTGAAATAAGGCTAATTTTCAACTTTGTTCAAATGTGCTGTAACTTTTGTTCCAAATGGTTTTCAAGAGTCTTTCATGGCTTGCCAAGCAGAACTCAGCATGCTAAACTAGTTATATATAGTATTTGCATTGAAATATTAAGTCAATTTTATCATCAGCTTTCAGTGAAATTTTATTGCTTCTTTCTGCAGCTCTCACTGAAATAAGGCTAATTTTCAACTTTGTTCAAATGTGCTGTAACTTTTGTTCCAAATGGTTTTCAAGAGTCTTTCATGGCTTGCCAAGCAGAACTCAGCATGCTAAACTAGTTATATATAGTAATTGCATTGAAATATTAAGTCAATTTTATCATCAGCTTTCAGTGAAATTTTATTGCTTCTTTCTGCAGCTCTCACTGAAATAAGGCTAATTTTCAACTTTGTTCAAATGTGCTGTAACTTTTGTTCCAAATGGTTTTCAAGAGTCTTTCATGGCTTGCCAAGCAGAACTCAGCATGCTAAACTAGTTATATATAGTATTTGCATTGAAATATTAAGTCAATTTTATCATCAGCTTTCAGTGAAATTTTATTGCTTCTTTCTGCAGCTCTCACTGAAATAAGGCTAATTTTCAACTTTGTTCAAATGTGCTGTAACTTTTGTTCCAAATGGTTTTCAAGAGTCTTTCATGGCTTGCCAAGCAGAACTCAGCATGCTAAACTAGTTATATATAGTATTTGCATTGAAATATTAAGTCAATTTTATCATCAGCTTTCAGTGAAATTTTATTGCTTCTTTCTGCAGCTCTCACTGAAATAAGGCTAATTTTCAACTTTGTTCAAATGTGCTGTAACTTTTGTTCCAAATGGTTTTCAAGAGTCTTTCATGGCTTGCCAAGCAGAACTCAGCATGCTAAACTAGTAATATATAGTATTTGCATTGAAATATTAAGTACATTTTATCATCAGCTTTCAGTGAAATTTCATTGCTTCTTTCTGCAGCTCTCACTGAAATAAGGCTAATTTTCAACTTTGTTCAAATGTGCTGTAACTTTTGTTCCAAATGGTTTTCAAGAGTCTTTCATGGCTTGCCAAGCAGAACTCAGCATGCTAAACTAGTTATATATAGTATTTGCATTGAAATCTTAAGTCAATTTTATCATCAGCTTTCAGTGAAATTGAAACACTTGTACACTTGTACATAGTGTTTGTATTGAAATATTAAGAACATTTTGGAAGCAGTTTTCATTTGCCTTTGAAAAAAAAAGTTCCCCACAACATTCATCTCAAAAAAAATTTTCCTTCAGAAAAAAAAAATTCGTAAAAAAATTCTGTTAAAAAAAATCTTCCTCTCAAAATATAATCTTCCACCAAAAAGAAAAATGTTGCCCAAACTTTTTTTTCAAATGGTTTTCAAGAGTCTTTCACAGCTTGCCAAGCTGAACTCAGGATGCCAAACAAGTTGTACATAGTGTTTGTATTGAAATATTAAGAACACATATGCCATTGAAAAGAAAAAAGTTCCCCACAACAGTCACCTCAAAAAAATTCTTCCTTCAGAAAAAAAAAATTTGTAAAAAAATTCTTCCTGTTAAAAAAAATCTTCATCTCAAAATATAATCTTCCACCAAAAAGGAAAATTTTGCTCAAATTTTTTTTCCAAATGGTTTTCTAGAGTCTTTCACAGCTTGCCAAGCTAAACTCAGGATGCCAAACATTGCAATAAGAAGAACATTTCGGTAGCAGTTTTCATATGCCATTGAAAAAAAAAAATTTCACCACAACAGTCACCTCAAAAAAATTCTTCCATCAGAAAAAAAAAAATCGTAAAAAAATTCTTCCTATGTTAAAAAAAATCTTCCTCTCAAAATATAATCTTCCACCAAAAAGGAAAATTTTGCCCAAACTTTTTTTCCAAATGGTTTTCAAGAGTGTTTCACAGCTTGCCAAGCTGAACTCAGGATGCCAAACATTGCAAAAAGAAGAACATTTCGGTAGCAGTTTTCATAAGCCATTGAAAAAAAAAGTTCCCCACAACAGTCACCTAAAAAAATTCTTCCTTCAGAAAAAAAAAAATTGTAAAAAAATTCTTCCTATGTTAAAAAAAATCTTCCTCTCAAAATATAATCTTCCACCAAAAAGAAAAATTTTGCCCAAACTTTTTTTCCAAATGGTTTTCAAGAGTCTTTCACAGCTTGCCAAGCTGAACTCAGCTTGCCAAACAAGTTGTACATAGTATTTGCATTGAAATATTAAGAACACATAAGCCATTGAAAAGAAAAAAGTTCCCCACAACAGTCACCTCAAAAAAATTCTTCCTTCATAAAAAAAAAAATTCGTAGAAAAATTCTTCCTATGTTAAAAAAAATCTTAATCTCAAAATATAATCTTCCACCAAAAAGAAAAATTTTGCTCAAACTTTTTTTCCAAATGGTTTTCGAGAGTCTTTCACAGCTTGCCAAGCTGAACTCAGGATGCCAAACAAGTTGTACATAGTGTTTGTATTGAAATATTAAGAACATTTTGGAAGCAGTTTTCATTTGCCTTTGAAAAAAAAAAAAGTTCCCTATAACAGTCACATCAAAAAAATTCTTCCTTCAGAAAAAAAAAACCGTAAAAAAATTCTTCCTATGTTAAAAAAATCTTCCTCTCAAAATATAGTCTTCCACCAAAAAGAAAAATTTTGCTCGAACTTTTTTTCCAAATGGTTTTCAAGAGTCTTTCACAGCTTGCCAAGCTGAACTCAGGATGCCAAACAAGTTGTACATAGTGTTTGTATTGAAATATTAAGAACAGATATGCCATTGAAAAGAAAAAAGTTCCCCACAACAGTCACCTCAAAAAAATTCTTCCTTCAGAAAAAAAAAAAATTCGTAAAAAAATTCTTCCTATGTTAAAAAAAATCTTCATCTCAAAATATAATTTTCCACCAAAAAGAAAAATTTTGCTCGAACTTTTTTTCCAAATGGTTTTCAAGAGTCTTTCACAGCTTGCCAAGCTGAACTCAGGATGCCAAACATTGCAATAAGAAGAACATTTCGGTAGCAGTTTTCATATGCCATTGAAAAAAAAAAAGTTCCCCACAACAGTCACCTCAAAAAAATTCTTCCTTCAGAAAAAAAAAAATTCGTAAAAAAAATCTTCCTATGTTAAAAAAAATCTTCATCTCAAAATATAATCTTCCACCAAAAAGAAAAATTTTGCTCGAACTTTTTTTCCAAATGGTTTTCAAGAGTCTTTCACAGCTTGCCAAGCTGAACTCAGGATGCCAAACAAGTTGTACATAGTGTTTATATTGAAATATTAAGAACACATATGCCATTGAAAAAAAAAAAGTTCCCCACGTCACATCAAAAAAATTCTTCCTTCAGAAAAAAAAAAATCGTAAAAAAATTCTTCCTCTGTTAAAAAAAATCTTCCTCTCAAAATATAATCTTCCACCAAAAAGAAAAATTTTGCCCAAACTTTTTTTCCAAATGGTTTTCAAGAGTCTTTCACAGATTGCCAAGCTGAATTCAGGATGCCAAACAAGTTGTACATAGTGTTTGTATTGAAATATTAAGAACACATATGCCATTGAAAAGAAAAAAGTTCCCCACACCAGTCACCTCAAAAAAATTCTTCCTTCAGAAAAAAAAAATTCGTAAAAAAATTCTTCCTATGTTAAAAAAAATCTTCATCTCAAAATATAATCTTCCACCAAAAAGAAAAATGTTGCTCAAATTTTTTTTCCAAATGGTTTTCTAGAGTCTTTCACAGCTTGCCAAGCTGAACTCAGGATGCCAAACATTGCAATAAGAAGAACATTTCGGTAGCAGTTTTCATATGCCATTGAAAAAAAAAAAAGTTAACCAAAACAGTCACCTCAAAAAAATTCTTCCTTCAGAAAAAAAAAAATCGTAAAAAAATTCTTCCTATGTTAAAAAAAATCTTCCGCTCAAAATATAATCTTCCACCAAAAAGAAAAATGTTGCTTAAACTTTTTTTCCAAATAGTTTTCAAGAGTATTTCACAGCTTGCCAAGCTGAACTCAGGATTCCAAACAAGTTGTACTTTCAATTATTTGCATTGAAATATGAAGCAGATTTCAGAAGCAGTTTTCATTTGCCTTCAAAAAAGGAATTCCCACTGTCAACCGAAAAAAAATTCTTCTTCCAAAAAAAACAAATGTCGATAAAAAAAATCTTCCTGTGATAAAAAAAATCTTCCTCTCAAAATATAATCTTCCACCAAAAAGAAAAATTTTGCTCAAACTTTTTTTCAGCTTTCAGTGAAGTTTTATTGCTTCTTTCTGCAGCTCTCACTGAAATAAGGCTAATTTTCAACTTTGTTCAAATGTGCTGTAACTTTTGTTCCAAATGGTTTTCAAGAGTCTTTCATGGCTTGCCAAGCAGAACTCAGCATGCTAAACTAGTTATATATAGTATTTGCATTGAAATATTAAGTCAATTTTATCATCAGCTTTCAGTGAAATTTTATTGCTTCTTTCTGCAGCTCTCACTGAAATAAGGCTAATTTTCAACTTTGTTCAAATGTGCTGTAACTTTTGTTCCAAATGGTTTTCAAGAGTCTTTCATGGCTTGCCAAGCAGAACTCAGCATGCTAAACTAGTTATATATAGTATTTGCATTGAAATATTAAGTCAATTTTATCATCAGCTTTCAGTGAAATTTTATTGCTTCTTTCTGCAGCTCTCACTGAAATAAGGCTAATTTTCAACTTTGTTCAAATGTGCTGTAACTTTTGTTCCAAATGGTTTTCAAGAGTCTTTCATGGCTTGCCAAGCAGAACTCAGCATGCTAAACTAGTTATATATAGTATTTGCATTGAAATATTAAGTCAATTTTATCATCAGCTTTCAGTGAAATTTTATTGCTTCTTTCTGCAGCTCTCACTGAAATAAGGCTAATTTTCAACTTTGTTCAAATGTGCTGTAACTTTTGTTCCAAATGGTTTTCAAGAGTCTTTCATGGCTTGCCAAGCAGAACTCAGCATGCTAAACTAGTTATATATAGTAATTGCATTGAAATATTAAGTCAATTTTATCATCAGCTTTCAGTGAAATTTTATTGCTTCTTTCTGCAGCTCTCACTGAAATAAGGCTAATTTTCAACTTTGTTCAAATGTGCTGTAACTTTTGTTCCAAATGGTTTTCAAGAGTCTTTCATGGCTTGCCAAGCAGAACTCAGCATGCTAAACTAGTTATATATAGTATTTGCATTGAAATATTAAGTCAATTTTATCATCAGCTTTCAGTGAAATTTTATTGCTTCTTTCTGCAGCTCTCACTGAAATAAGGCTAATTTTCAACTTTGTTCAAATGTGCTGTAACTTTTGTTCCAAATGGTTTTCAAGAGTCTTTCATGGCTTGCCAAGCAGAACTCAGCATGCTAAACTAGTTATATATAGTATTTGCATTGAAATATTAAGTCAATTTTATCATCAGCTTTCAGTGAAATTTTATTGCTTCTTTCTGCAGCTCTCACTGAAATAAGGCTAATTTTCAACTTTGTTCAAATGTGCTGTAACTTTTGTTCCAAATGGTTTTCAAGAGTCTTTCATGGCTTGCCAAGCAGAACTCAGCATGCTAAACTAGTAATATATAGTATTTGCATTGAAATATTAAGTACATTTTATCATCAGCTTTCAGTGAAATTTCATTGCTTCTTTCTGCAGCTCTCACTGAAATAAGGCTAATTTTCAACTTTGTTCAAATGTGCTGTAACTTTTGTTCCAAATGGTTTTCAAGAGTCTTTTATGGCTTGCCAAGCAGAATTCAACATGCCAAACAAGTTATATATAGTATTTGCATTGAAATATTAACCAAATTTTATCATCAGCTTTCAGTGAAATTGAAACACTTGTACACTTGTACATAGTGTTTGTATTGAAATATTAAGAACATTTTGGAAGCAGTTTTCATTTGCCTTTGAAAAAAAAAGTTCCCCACAACATTCATCTCAAAAAACATTTTCCTTCAGAAAAAAAAAATTCGTAAAAAAATTCTATGTTAAAAAAAATCTTCCTCTCAAAATATAATCTTCCACCAAAAAGAAAAATGTTGCCCAAACTTTTTTTTCAAATGGTTTTCAAGAGTCTTTCGCAGCTTGCCAAGCTGAACTCAGGATGCCAAACAAGTTGTACATAGTGTTTGTATTGAAATATTAAGAACACATATGCCATTGAAAAGAAAAAAGTTCCCCACAACAGTCACCTCAAAAAAATTCTTCCATCAGAAAAAAAAAAATCGTAAAAAAATTCTTCCTATGTTAAAAAAAATCTTCCTCTCAAAATATAATCTTCCACCAAAAAGGAAAATTTTGCCCAAACTTTTTTTCCAAATGGTTTTTAAGAGTGTTTCACAGCTTGCCAAGCTGAACTCAGGATGCCAAACATTGCAAAAAGAAGAACATTTCGGTAGCAGTTTTCATATGCCATTGAAAAAAAAAAGTTCCCCACAACAGTCACCTAAAAAAATTCTTCCTTCAGAAAAAAAAAAATTGTAAAAAAATTCTTCCTATGTTAAAAAAAATCTTCCTCTCAAAATATAATCTTCCACCAAAAAGAAAAATTTTGCCCAAACTTTTTTTCCAAATGGTTTTCAAGAGTCTTTCACAGCTTGCCAAGCTGAACTCAGCTTGCCAAACAAGTTGTACATAGTGTTTGTATTGATATATTAAGAACACATAAGCCATTGAAAAGAAAAAAGTTCCCCACAACAGTCACCTCAAAAAAATTCTTCCTTCATAAAAAAAAAAATTCGTAGAAAAATTCTTCCTATGTTAAAAAAAATCTTCATCTCAAAATATAATCTTCCACCAAAAAGAAAAATTTTGCTCAAACTTTTTTTCCAAATGGTTTTCAAGAGTCTTTCACAGCTTGCCAAGCTGAACTCAGGATGCCAAACAAGTTGTACATAGTGTTTGTATTGAAATATTAAGAACATTTTGGAAGCAGTTTTCATTTGCCTTTGAAAAAAAAAAAAGTTCCCTATAACAGTCACATCAAAAAAATTCTTCCTTCAGAAAAAAAAAATCGTAAAAAAATTCTTCCTATGTTAAAAAAATCTTCCTCTCAAAATATAGTCTTCCACCAAAAAGAAAAATTTTGCTCGAACTTTTTTTCCAAATGGTTTTCAAGAGTCTTTCACAGCTTGCCAAGCTGAACTCAGGATGCCAAACAAGTTGTACATAGTGTTTGTATTGAAATATTAAGAACACATGTGCCATTGAAAAGAAAAAAGTTCCCCACAACAGTCACCTCAAAAAAATTCTTCCTTCAGAAAAAAAAAATTCGTAAAAAAATTCTTCCTATGTTAAAAAAAATCTTCATCTCAAAATATAATTTTCCACCAAAAAGAAAAATTTTGCTCGAACTTTTTTTCCAAATGGTTTTCAAGAGTCTTTCACAGCTTGCCAAGCTGAACTCAGGATGCCAAACATTGCAATAAGAAGAACATTTCGGTAGCAGTTTTCATATGCCATTGAAAAAAAAAAAAGTTCACCACAACAGTCACCTCAAAAAAATTCTTCCTTCAGAAAAAAAAAAATTCGTAAAAAAAATCTTCCTATGTTAAAAAAAATCTTCATCTCAAAATATAATCTTCCACCAAAAAGAAAAATTTTGCTCAAACTTTTTTTCCAAATGGTTTTCAAGAGTCTTTCACAGCTTGCCAAGCTGAACTCAGGATGCCAAACAAGTTGTACATAGTGTTTGTATTGAAATATTAAGAACACATATGCCATTGAAAAAAAAAAAGTTCCCCACGTCACATCAAAAAAATTCTTCCTTCAGAAAAAAAAAAATCTAAAAAAAATTCTTCCTCTGTTAAAAAAAATCTTCCTCTCAAAATATAATCTTCCACCAAAAAGAAAAATTTTGCCCAAACTTTTTTTCCAAATGGTTTTCAAGAGTCTTTCACAGATTGCCAACCTGAATTCAGGATGCCAAACAAGTTGTACATAGTGTTTGTATTGAAATATTAAGAACACATATGCCATTGAAAAGAAAAAAGTTCCCCACACCAGTCACCTCAAAAAAATTCTTCCTTCAGAAAAAAAAAATTCGTAAAAAAATTCTTCCTATGTTAAAAAAAATCTTCATCTCAAAATATAATCTTCCACCAAAAAGAAAAATGTTGCTCAAATTTTTTTTCCAAATGGTTTTCTAGAGTCTTTCACAGCTTGCCAAGCTGAACTCAGGATGCCAAACATTGCAATAAGAAGAACATTTCGGTAGCAGTTTTCATATGCCATTGAAAAAAAAAAAAGTTCACCACAACAGTCACCTCAAAAAAATTCTTCCTTCAGAAAAAAAAAAATCGTAAAAAAATTCTTCCTATGTTAAAAAAAATCTTCCGCTCAAAATATAATCTTCCACCAAAAAGAAAAATGTTGCTTAAACTTTTTTTCCAAATAGTTTTCAAGAGTATTTCACAGCTTGCCAAGCTGAACTCAGGATTCCAAACAAGTTGTACTTTCAATTATTTGCATTGAAATATAAAGCAGATTTCAGAAGCAGTTTTCATTTGCCTTCAAAAAAGGAATTCCCACTGTCAACCGAAAAAAAATTCTTCCTCCAAAAAAAACAAATGTCGATAAAAAAAATCTTCCTGTGATAAAAAAAATCTTCCTCTCAAAATATAATCTTCCACCAAAAAGAAAAATTTTGCTCAAACTTTTTTTCAGCTTTCAGTGAAGTTTTATTGCTTCTTTCTGCAGCTCTCACTGAAATAAGGCTAATTTTCAACTTTGTTCAAATGTGCTGTAACTTTTGTTCCAAATGGTTTTCAAGAGTCTTTCATGGCTTGCCAAGCAGAACTCAGCATGCTAAACTAGTTATATATAGTATTTGCATTGAAATATTAAGTCAATTTTATCATCAGCTTTCAGTGAAATTTTATTGCTTCTTTCTGCAGCTCTCACTGAAATAAGGCTAATTTTCAACTTTGTTCAAATGTGCTGTAACTTTTGTTCCAAATGGTTTTCAAGAGTCTTTCATGGCTTGCCAAGCAGAACTCAGCATGCTAAACTAGTTATATATAGTATTTGCATTGAAATATTAAGTCAATTTTATCATCAGCTTTCAGTGAAATTTTATTGCTTCTTTCTGCAGCTCTCACTGAAATAAGGCTAATTTTCAACTTTGTTCAAATGTGCTGTAACTTTTGTTCCAAATGGTTTGCAAGAGTCTTTCATGGCTTGCCAAGCAGAACTCAGCATGCTAAACTAGTTATATATAGTATTTGCATTGAAATATTAAGTGAATTTTATCATCAGCTTTCAGTGAAATTTTATTGCTTCTTTCTGCAGCTCTCACTGAAATAAGGCTAATTTTCAACTTTGTTCAAATGTGCTGTAACTTTTGTTCCAAATGGTTTTCAAGAGTCTTTCATGGCTTGCCAAGCAGAACTCAGCATGCTAAACTAGTTATATATAGTATTTGCATTGAAATATTAAGTGAATTTTATCATCAGCTTTCAGTGAAATTTTATTGCTTCTTTCTGCAGCTCTCACTGAAATAAGGCTAATTTTCAACTTTGTTCAAATGTGCTTTAACTTTTGTTCCAAATGGTTTTCAAGAGTCTTTCATGGCTTGCCAAGCAGAACTCAGCATGCTAAACTAGTTATATATAGTATTTGCATTGAAATATTAAGTCAATTTTATCATCAGCTTTCAGTGAAATTTTATTGCTTCTTTCTGCAGCTCTCACTGAAATAAGGCTAATTTTCAACTTTGTTCAAATGTGCTGTAACTTTTGTTCCAAATGGTTTTCAAGAGTCTTTCATGGCTTGCCAAGCAGAACTCAGCATGCTAAACTAGTTATATATAGTATTTGCATTGAAATATTAAGTCAATTTTATCATCAGCTTTCAGTGAAATTTTATTGCTTCTTTCTGCAGCTCTCACTGAAATAAGGCTAATTTTCAACTTTGTTCAAATGTGCTGTAACTTTTGTTCCAAATGGTTTTCAAGAGTCTTTCATGGCTTGCCAAGCAGAACTCAGCATGCTAAACTAGTTATATATAGTATTTGCATTGAAATATTAAGTCAATTTTATCATCAGCTTTCAGTGAAATTTTATTGCTTCTTTCTGCAGCTCTCACTGAAATAAGGCTAATTTTCAACTTTGTTCAAATGTGCTGTAACTTTTGTTCCAAATGGTTTTCAAGAGTCTTTCATGGCTTGCCAAGCAGAACTCAGCATGCTAAACTAGTTATATATAGTATTTGCATTGAAATATTAAGTCAATTTTATCATCAGCTTTCAGTGAAATTTTATTGCTTCTTTCTGCAGCTCTCACTGAAATAAGGCTAATTTTCAACTTTGTTCAAATGTGCTGTAACTTTTGTTCCAAATGGTTTTCAAGAGTCTTTCATGGCTTGCCAAGCAGAACTCAGCATGCTAAACTAGTTATATATAGTATTTGCATTGAAATATTAAGTCAATTTTATCATCAGCTTTCAGTGAAATTTTATTGCTTCTTTCTGCAGCTCTCACTGAAATAAGGCTAATTTTCAACTTTGTTCAAATGTGCTGTAACTTTTGTTCCAAATGGTTTTCAAGAGTCTTTCATGGCTTGCCAAGCAGAACTCAGCATGCTAAACTAGTTATATATAGTAATTGCATTGAAATATTAAGTCAATTTTATCATCAGCTTTCAGTGAAATTTTATTGCTTCTTTCTGCAGCTCTCACTGAAATAAGGCTAATTTTCAACTTTGTTCAAATGTGCTGTAACTTTTGTTCCAAATGGTTTTCAAGAGTCTTTCATGGCTTGCCAAGCAGAACTCAGCATGCTAAACTAGTTATATATAGTATTTGCATTGAAATATTAAGTCAATTTTATCATCAGCTTTCAGTGAAATTTTATTGCTTCTTTCTGCAGCTCTCACTGAAATAAGGCTAATTTTCAACTTTGTTCAAATGTGCTGTAACTTTTGTTCCAAATGGTTTTCAAGAGTCTTTCATGGCTTGCCAAGCAGAACTCAGCATGCTAAACTAGTTATATATAGTATTTGCATTGAAATATTAAGTACATTTTATCATCAGCTTTCAGTGAAATTTCATTGCTTCTTTCTGCAGCTCTCACTGAAATAAGGCTAATTTTCAACTTTGTTCAAATGTGCTGTAACTTTTGTTCCAAATGGTTTTCAAGAGTCTTTTATGGCTTGCCAAGCAGAATTCAACATGCCAAACAAGTTATATATAGTATTTGCATTGAAATATTAACCAAATTTTATCATCAGCTTTCAGTGAAATTGAAACACTTGTACACTTGTACATAGTGTTTGTATTGAAATATTAAGAACATTTTGGAAGCAGTTTTCATTTGCCTTTGAAAAAAAAAGTTCCCCACAACATTCATCTCAAAAAAAATTTTCCTTCAGAAAAAAAAAATTCGTAAAAAAATTCTATGTTAAAAAAAATCTTCCTCTCAAAATATAATCTTCCACCAAAAAGAAAAATGTTGCCCAAACTTTTTTTTCAAATGGTTTTCAAGAGTCTTTCACAGCTTGCCAAGCTGAACTCAGGATGCCAAACAAGTTGTACATAGTGTTTGTATTGAAATATTAAGAACACATATGCCATTGAAAAGAAAAAAGTTCCCCACAACAGTCACCTCAAAAAAATTCTTCCTTCAGAAAAAAAAAATTTGTAAAAAAATTCTTCCTGTTAAAAAAAATCTTCATCTCAAAATATAATCTTCCACCAAAAAGGAAAATTTTGCTCAAATTTTTTTTCCAAATTGTTTTCTAGAGTCTTTCACAGCTTGCCAAGCTAAACTCAGGATGCCAAACATTGCAATAAGAAGAACATTTCGGTAGCAGTTTTCATATGCCATTGAAAAAAAAAAATTTCACCACAACAGTCACCTCAAAAAAATTCTTCCATCAGAAAAAAAAAAATCGTAAAAAAATTCTTCCTATGTTAAAAAAAATCTTCCTCTCAAAATATAATCTTCCACCAAAAAGGAAAATTTTGCCCAAACTTTTTTTCCAAATGGTTTTTAAGAGTGTTTCACAGCTTGCCAAGCTGAACTCAGGATGCCAAACATTGCAAAAAGAAGAACATTTCGGTAGCAGTTTTCATATGCCATTGAAAAAAAAAAGTTCCCCACAACAGTCACCTAAAAAAATTCTTCCTTCAGAAAAAAAAAAATTGTAAAAAAATTCTTCCTATGTTAAAAAAAATCTTCCTCTCAAAATATAATCTTCCACCAAAAAGAAAAATTTTGCCCAAACTTTTTTTCCAAATGGTTTTCAAGAGTCTTTCACAGCTTGCCAAGCTGAACTCAGCTTGCCAAACAAGTTGTACATAGTGTTTGTATTGATATATTAAGAACACATAAGCCATTGAAAAGAAAAAAGTTCCCCACAACAGTCACCTCAAAAAAATTCTTCCTTCATAAAAAAAAAAATTCGTAGAAAAATTCTTCCTATGTTAAAAAAAATCTTCATCTCAAAATATAATCTTCCACCAAAAAGAAAAATTTTGCTCAAACTTTTTTTCCAAATGGTTTTCAAGAGTCTTTCACAGCTTGCCAAGCTGAACTCAGGATGCCAAACAAGTTGTACATAGTGTTTGTATTGAAATATTAAGAACATTTTGGAAGCAGTTTATTTGCCTTTGAAAAAAAAAAAAGTTCCCTATAACAGTCACATCAAAAAAATTCTTCCTTCAGAAAAAAAAAATCGTAAAAAAATTCTTCCTATGTTAAAAAAATCTTCCTCTCAAAATATAGTCTTCCACCAAAAAGAAAAATTTTGCTCGAACTTTTTTTCCAAATGGTTTTCAAGAGTCTTTCACAGCTTGCCAAGCTGAACTCAGGATGCCAAACATTGCAATAAGAAGAACATTTCGGTAGCAGTTTTCATATGCCATTGAAAAAAAAAAAAGTTCACCACAACAGTCACCTCAAAAAAATTCTTCCTTCAGAAAAAAAAAAATTCGTAAAAAAAATCTTCCTATGTTAAAAAAAATCTTCATCTCAAAATATAATCTTCCACCAAAAAGAAAAATTTTGCTCAAACTTTTTTTCCAAATGGTTTTCAAGAGTCTTTCACAGCTTGCCAAGCTGAACTCAGGATGCCAAACAAGTTGTACATAGTGTTTGTATTGAAATATTAAGAACACATATGCCATTGAAAAAAGAAAAGTTCCCCACGTCACATCAAAAAAATTCTTCCTTCAGAAAAAAAAAAATCGTAAAAAAATTCTTCCTCTGTTAAAAAAAATCTTCCTCTCAAAATATAATCTTCCACCAAAAAGAAAAATTTTGCCCAAACTTTTTTTCCAAATAGTTTTCAAGAGTCTTTCACAGATTGCCAAGCTGAATTCAGGATGCCAAACAAGTTGTACATAGTGTTTGTATTGAAATATTAAGAACACATATGCCATTGAAAAGAAAAAAGTTCCCCACACCAGTCACCTCAAAAAAATTCTTCCTTCAGAAAAAAAAAATTCGTAAAAAAATTCTTCCTATGTTAAAAAAAATCTTCATCTCAAAATATAATCTTCCACCAAAAAGAAAAATGTTGCTCAAATTTTTTTTCCAAATGGTTTTCTAGAGTCTTTCACAGCTTGCCAAGCTGAACTCAGGATGCCAAACATTGCAATAAGAAGAACATTTCGGTAGCAGTTTTCATATGCCATTGAAAAAAAAAAAAGTTCACCACAACAGTCACCTCAAAAAAATTCTTCCTTCAGAAAAAAAAAAATCGTAAAAAAATTCTTCCTTTGTTAAAAAAAATCTTCCTCTCAAAATATAATCTTCCACCAAAAAGAAAAATTTTGCTCGAACTTTTTTTCCAAATGGTTTTCAAGAGTCTTTCACAGCTTGCCAAGCTGAACTCAGGATGCCAAACAAGTTGTAAATAGTGTTTGTATTGAAATATTAAGAACACATATGCCATTGAAAAAAAAAAAGTTCCCCACGTCACATCAAAAAAATTCTTCCTTCAGAAAAAAAAAAATCGTAAAAAAATTCTTCCTCTGTTAAAAAAAATCTTCCTCTCAAAATATAATCTTCCACCAAAAAGAAAAATTTTGCCCAAACTTTTTTTCCAAATGGTTTTCAAGAGTCTTTCACAGATTGCCAAGCTGAATTCAGGATGCCAAACAAGTTGTACATAGTGTTTGTATTGAAATATTAAGAATACAAATGCCATTGAAAAGAAAAAAGTTCCCCACACCAGTCACCTCAAAAAAATTCTTCCTTCAGAAAAAAAAAATTTGTAAAAAAATTCTTCCTATGTTAAAAAAAATCTTCATCTCAAAATATAATCTTCCACCAAAAAGAAAAATGTTGCTCAAATTTTTTTTCCAAATGGTTTTCTAGAGTCTTTCACAGCTTGCCAAGCTGAACTCAGGATGCCAAACATTGCAATAAGAAGAACATTTCGGTAGCAGTTTTCATATGCCATTGAAAAAAAAAAAAGTTCACCACAACAGTCACCTCAAAAAAATTCTTCCTTCAGAAAAAAAAAAATCGTAAAAAAATTCTTCCTATGTTAAAAAAAATCTTCCGCTCAAAATATAATCTTCCACCAAAAAGAAAAATGTTGCTAAAACTTTTTTTCCAAATAGTTTTCAAGAGTATTTCACAGCTTGCCAAGCTGAACTCAGGATTCCAAACAAGTTGTACTTTCAATTATTTGCATTGAAATATAAAGCAGATTTCAGAAGCAGTTTTCATTTGCCTTCAAAAAAGGAATTCCCACTGTCAACCGAAAAAAAATTCTTCCTCCAAAAAAAACAAATGTCGATAAAAAAAATCTTCCTGTGATAAAAAAAATCTTCCTCTCAAAATATAATCTTCCACCAAAAAGAAAAATTTTGCTCAAACTTTTTTTCAGCTTTCAGTGAAGTTTTATTGCTTCTTTCTGCAGCTCTCACTGAAATAAGGCTAATTTTCAACTTTGTTCAAATGTGCTGTAACTTTTGTTCCAAATGGTTTTCAAGAGTCTTTCATGGCTTGCCAAGCAGAACTCAGCATGCTAAACTAGTTATATATAGTATTTGCATTGAAATATTAAGTGAATTTTATCATCAGCTTTCAGTGAAATTGTATTGCTTCTTTCTGCAGCTCTCACTGAAATAAGGCTAATTTTCAACTTTGTTCAAATGTGCTGTAACTTTTGTTCCAAATGGTTTTCAAGAGTCTTTCATGGCTTGCCAAGCAGAACTCAGCATGCTAAACTAGTTATATATAGTATTTGCATTGAAATATTAAGTGAATTTTATCATCAGCTTTCAGTGAAATTTTATTGCTTCTTTCTGCAGCTCTCACTGAAATAAGGCTAATTTTCAACTTTGTTCAAATGTGCTGTAACTTTTGTTCCAAATGGTTTTCAAGAGTCTTTCATGGCTTGCCAAGCAGAACTCAGCATGCTAAACTAGTTATATATAGTATTTGCATTGAAATATTAAGTCAATTTTATCATCAGCTTTCAGTGAAATTGTATTGCTTCTTTCTGCAGCTCTCACTGAAATAAGGCTAATTTTCAACTTTGTTCAAATGTGCTGTAACTTTTGTTCCAAATGGTTTTCAAGAGTCTTTCATGGCTTGCCAAGCAGAACTCAGCATGCTAAACTAGTTATATATAGTATTTGCATTGAAATATTAAGTGAATTTTATCATCAGCTTTCAGTGAAATTTTATTGCTTCTTTCTGCAGCTCTCACTGAAATAAGGCTAATTTTCAACTTTGTTCAAATGTGCTGTAACTTTTGTTCCAAATGGTTTTCAAGAGTCTTTCATGGCTTGCCAAGCAGAACTCAGCATGCTAAACTAGTTATATATAGTATTTGCATTGAAATATTAAGTGAATTTTATCATCAGCTTTCAGTGAAATTTTATTGCTTCTTTCTGCAGCTCTCACTGAAATAAGGCTAATTTTCAACTTTGTTCAAATGTGCTGTAACTTTTGTTCCAAATGGTTTTCAAGAGTCTTTCATGGCTTGCCAAGCAGAACTCAGCATGCTAAACTAGTTATATATAGTATTTGCATTGAAATATTAAGTCAATTTTATCATCAGCTTTCAGTGAAATTTTATTGCTTCTTTCTGCAGCTCTCACTGAAATAAGGCTAATTTTCAACTTTGTTCAAATGTGCTGTAACTTTTGTTCCAAATGGTTTTCAAGAGTCTTTCATAGCTTGCCAAGCAGAACTCAGCATGCTAAACTAGTTATATATAGTATTTGCATTGAAATATTAAGTCAATTTTATCATCAGCTTTCAGTGAAATTTTATTGCTTCTTTCTGCAGCTCTCACTGAAATAAGGCTAATTTTCAACTTTGTTCAAATGTGCTGTAACTTTTGTTCCAAATGGTTTTCAAGAGTCTTTCATGGCTTGCCAAGCAGAACTCAGCATGCTAAACTAGTTATATATAGTATTTGCATTGAAATATTAAGTGAATTTTATCATCAGCTTTCAGTGAAATTTTATTGCTTCTTTCTGCAGCTCTCACTGAAATAAGGCTAATTTTCAACTTTGTTCAAATGTGCTGTAACTTTTGTTCCAAATGGTTTTCAAGAGTCTTTCATGGCTTGCCAAGCAGAACTCAGCATGCTAAACTAGTTATATATAGTATTTGCATTGAAATCTTAAGTCAATTTTATCATCAGCTTTCAGTGAAATTTTATTGCTTCTTTCTGCAGCTCTCACTGAAATAAGGCTAATTTTCAACTTTGTTCAAATGTGCTGTAACTTTTGTTCCAAATGGTTTTCAAGAGTCTTTCATGGCTTGCCAAGCAGAACTCAGCATGCTAAACTAGTTATATATAGTATTTGCATTGAAATCTTAAGTCAATTTTATCATCAGCTTTCAGTGAAATTTTATTGCTTCTTTCTGCAGCTCTCACTGAAATAAGGCTAATTTTCAACTTTGTTCAAATGTGCTGTAACTTTTGTTCCAAATGGTTTTCAAGAGTCTTTCATGGCTTGCCAAGCAGAACTCAGCATGCTAAACTAGTAATATATAGTATTTGCATTGAAATATTAAGTACATTTTATCATCAGCTTTCAGTGAAATTTCATTGCTTCTTTCTGCAGCTCTCACTGAAATAAGGCTAATTTTCAACTTTGTTCAAATGTGCTGTAACTTTTGTTCCAAATGGTTTTCAAGGGTCTTTTATGGCTTGCCAAGCAGAACTCAACATGCCAAACAAGTTATATATAGTATTTGCATTGAAATATTAACCAAATTTTATCATCAGCTTTCAGTGAAATTGAAACACTTGTACACTTGTACATAGTGTTTGTATTGATATATTAAGAACATTTTGGAAGCAGTTTTCATTTGCCTTTGAAAAAAAAAGTTCCCCACATTCATCTCAAAAAAAATTTTCCTTCAGAAAAAAAAAATTCGTAAAAAAATTCTATGTTAAAAAAAATCTTCCTCTCAAAATATAATCTTCCACCAAAAAGAAAAATTTTGCCCAAACTTTTTTTCCAAATGGTTTTCAAGAGTCTTTCACAGCTTGCCAAGCTGAACTCAGCTTGCCAAACAAGTTGTACATAGTGTTTGTATTGAAATATTAAGAACACATAAGCCATTGAAAAGAAAAAAGTTCCCCACAACAGTCACCTCAAAAAAATTCTTCCTTCATAAAAAAAAAAATTCGTAGAAAAATTCTTCCTGTTAAAAAAAATCTTCATCTCAAAATATTATCTTCCACCGAAAAGAAAAATTTTGCTCAAACTTTTTTTCCAAATGGTTTTCAAGAGTCTTTCATGGCTTGCCAAGCAGAACTCAGCATGCTAAACTAGTAATATATAGTATTTGCATTGAAATATTAAGTACATTTTATCATCAGCTTTCAGTGAAATTTCATTGCTTCTTTCTGCAGCTCTCACTGAAATAAGGCTAATTTTCAACTTTGTTCAAATGTGCTGTAACTTTTGTTCCAAATGGTTTTCAAGAGTCTTTTATGGCTTGCCAAGCAGAACTCAACATGCCAAACAAGTTATATATAGTATTTGCATTGAAATATTAACCAAATTTTATCATCAGCTTTCAGTGAAATTGAAACACTTGTACACTTGTACATAGTGTTTGTATTGATATATTAAGAACATTTTGGAAGCAGTTTTCATTTGCCTTTGAAAAAAAAAGTTCCCCACAACATTCATCTCAAAAAAAATTTTCCTTCAGAAAAAAAAATTCGGAAAAAAATTCTATGTTAAAAAAAATCTTCCTCTCAAAATATAATCTTCCACCAAAAAGAAAAATGTTGCCCAAACTTTTTTTTCAAATGGTTTTCTAGAGTCTTTCACAGCTTGCCAAGCTGAACTCAGGATGCCAAACATTGCAATAAGAAGAACATTTCGGTAGCAGTTTTCATATGCCATTGAAAAAAAAAAAAGTTCACCACAAAAGTCACCTCAAAAAAATTCTTCCTTCAGAAAAAAAAAAATCGTAAAAAAATTCTTCCTATGTTAAAAAAAATCTTCCGCTCAAAATATAATCTTCCACCAAAAAGAAAAATGTTGCTAAAACTTTTTTTCCAAATAGTTTTCAAGAATATTTCACAGCTTGCCAAGCTGAACTCAGGATTCCAAACAAGTTGTACTTTCAATTATTTGCATTGAAATATAAAGCAGATTTCAGAAGCAGTTTTCATTTGCCTTCAAAAAAGGAATTCCCACTGTCAACCGAAAAAAAATTCTTCCTCCGAAAAATTTTGCTCAAACTTTTTTTCAGCTTTCAGTGAAATTTCATTGCTTCTTTCTGCAGCTCTCACTGAAATAAGGCTAATTTTCAACTTTGTTCAAATGTGCTGTAACTTTTGTTCCAAATGCTTTTCAAGAGTCTTTTATGGCTTGCCAAGCAGAACTCAACATGCCAAACAAGTTATATATAGTATTTGCATTGAAATATTAACCAAATTTTATCATCAGCTTTCAGTGAAATTGAAACACTTGTACACTTGTACATAGTGTTTGTATTGATATATTAAGAACATTTTGGAAGCAGTTTTCATTTGCCTTTGAAAAAAAAAGTTCCCCACAACATTCATCTCAAAAAAAAATTTCCTTCAGAAAAAAAAATTCGGAAAAAAATTCTATGTTAAAAAAAATCTTCCTCTCAAAATATAATCTTCCACCAAAAAGAAAAATGTTGCCCAAACTTTTTTTTCAAATGGTTTTCAAGAGTCTTTCACAGCTTGCCAAGCTGAACTCAGGATGCCAAACAAGTTGTACATAGTGTTTGTATTGAAATATTAAGAACACATATGCCATTGAAAAGAAAAAAGTTCCCCACAACAGTCACCTCAAAAAAATTCTTCCTTCAGAAAAAAAAAATTCTTCCTGTTAAAAAAAATCTTCATCTCAAAATATAATCTTCCACCAAAAAGGAAAATTTTGCTCAAATTTTTTTTCCAAATGGTTTTCTAGAGTCTTTCACAGCTTGCCAAGCTAAACTCAGGATGCCAAACATTGCAATAAGAAGAACATTTCGGTAGCAGTTTTCATATGCCATTGAAAAAAAAAAATTTCACCACAACAGTCACCTCAAAAAAATTCTTCCATCAGAAAAAAAAAAATCGTAAAAAAATTCTTCCTATGTTAAAAAAAATCTTCCTCTCAAAATATAATCTTCCACCAAAAAGGAAAATTTTGCCCAAACTTTTTTTCCAAATGGTTTTCAAGAGTGTTTCACAGCTTGCCAAGCTGAACTCAGGATGCCAAACATTGCAAAAAGAAGTACATTTCGGTAGCAGTTTTCATATGCCATTGAAAAAAAAAAGTTCCCCACAACAGTCACCTCAAAAAAATTCTTCCTTCAGAAAAAAAAAAATTGTAAAAAAATTCTTCCTATGTTAAAAAAAATCTTCCTCTCAAAATATAATCTTCCACCAAAAAGAAAAATTTTGCCCAAACTTTTTTTCCAAATGGTTTTCAAGAGTCTTTCACAGCTTGCCAAGCTGAACTCAGCTTGCCAAACAAGTTGTACATAGTGTTTGTATTGAAATATTAAGAACACATAAGCCATTGAAAAGAAAAAAGTTCCCCACAACAGTCACCTCAAAAAAATTCTTCCTTCATAAAAAAAAAAATTTGTAGAAAAATTCTTCCTATGTTAAAAAAAATCTTCATCTCAAAATATAATCTTCCACCAAAAAGAAAAATTTTGCTCAAACTTTTTTTCCAAATGGTTTTCGAGAGTCTTTCACAGCTTGCCAAGCTGAACTCAGGATGCCAAACAAGTTGTACATAGTGTTTGTATTGAAATATTAAGAACATTTTGGAAGCAGTTTTCATTTGCCTTTGAAAAAAAAAAAAGTTCCCTATAACAGTCACATCAAAAAAATTCTTCCTTCAGAAAAAAAAAATCGTAAAAAAATTCTTCCTATGTTAAAAAAATCTTCCTCTCAAAATATAGTCTTCCACCAAAAAGAAAAATTTTGCTCGAACTTTTTTTCCAAATGGTTTTCAAGAGTCTTTCACAGCTTGCCAAGCTGAACTCAGGATGCCAAACAAGTTGTACATAGTGTTTGTATTGAAATATTAAGAACACATATGCCATTGAAAAGAAAAAAGTTCCCCACAACAGTCACCTCAAAAAAATTCTTCCTTCAGAAAAAAAAAATTCGTAAAAAAATTCTTCCTATGTTAAAAAAAATCTTCATCTCAAAATATAATTTTCCACCAAAAAGAAAAATTTTGCTCGAACTTTTTTTCCAAATGGTTTTCAAGAGTCTTTTACAGCTTGCCAAGCTGAACTCAGGATGCCAAACATTGCAATAAGAAGAACATTTCGGTAGCAGTTTTCATATGCCATTGAAAAAAAAAAAAGTTCACCACAACAGTCACCTCAAAAAAATTCTTCCTTCAGAAAAAAAAAAATTCGTAAAAAAAATCTTCCTATGTTAAAAAAAATCTTCATCTCAAAATATAATCTTCCACCAAAAAGAAAAATTTTGCTCGAACTTTTTTTCCAAATGGTTTTCAAGAGTCTTTCACAGCTTGCCAAGCTGAACTCAGGATGCCAAACAAGTTGTACATAGTGTTTGTATTGAAATATTAAGAACACATATGCCATTGAAAAAAAAAAAGTTCCCCACGTCACATCAAAAAAATTCTTCCTTCAGAAAAAAAAAAATCGTAAAAAAATTCTTCCTCTGTTAAAAATAATCTTCCTCTCAAAATATAATCTTCCACCAAAAAGAAAAATTTTGCCCAAACTTTTTTTCCAAATGGTTTTCAAGAGTCTTTCACAGATTGCCAAGCTGAATTCAGGATGCCAAACAAGTTGTACATAGTGTTTGTATTGAAATATTAAGAACACATATGCCATTGAAAAGAAAAAAGTTCCCCACACCAGTCACCTCAAAAAAATTCTTCCTTCAGAAAAAAAAAATTCGTAAAAAAATTCTTCCTATTTTAAAAAAAATCTTCATCTCAAAATATAATCTTCCACCAAAAAGAAAAATGTTGCTCAAATTTTTTTTCCAAATGGTTTTCTAGAGTCTTTCACAGCTTGCCAAGCTGAACTCAGGATGCCAAACATTGCAATAAGAAGAACATTTCGGTAGCAGTTTTCATATGCCATTGAAAAAAAAAAAAGTTCACCACAACAGTCACCTCAAAAAAATTCTTCCTTCAGAAAAAAAAAAATCGTAAAAAAATTCTTCCTATGTTAAAAAAAATCTTCCGCTCAAAATATAATCTTCCACCAAAAAGAAAAATGTTGCTAAAACTTTTTTTCCAAATAGTTTTCAAGAGTATTTCACAGCTTGCCAAGCTGAACTCAGGATTTCAAACAAGTTGTACTTTCAATTATTTGCATTGAAATATAAAGCAGATTTCAGAAGCAGTTTTCATTTGCCTTCAAAAAAGGAATTCCCACTGTCAACCGAAAAAAAATTCTTCCTCCGAAAAATTTTGCTCAAACTTTTTTTCAGCTTTCAGTGAAGTTTTATTGCTTCTTTCTGCAGCTCTCACTGAAATAGGGCTAATTTTCAACTTTGTTCAAATGTACTGTAACTTTTGTTCCAAATGGTTTTCAAGAGTCTTTCATGGCTTGCCAAGCAGAACTCAGCATGCTAAACTAGTTATATATAGTATTTGCATTGAAATATTAAGTCAATTTTATCATCAGCTTTCAGTGAAATTTTATTGCTTCTTTCTGCAGCTCTCACTGAAATAAGGCTAATTTTCAACTTTGTTCAAATGTGCTGTAACTTTTGTTCCAAATGGTTTTCAAGAGTCTTTCATGGCTTGCCAAGCAGAACTCAGCATGCTAAACTAGTTATATATAGTATTTGCATTGAAATATTAAGTCAATTTTATCATCAGCTTTCAGTGAAATTTTATTGCTTCTTTCTGCAGCTCTCACTGAAATAAGGCTAATTTTCAACTTTGTTCAAATGTGCTGTAACTTTTGTTCCAAATGGTTTTCAAGAGTCTTTCATGGCTTGCCAAGCAGAACTCAGCATGCTAAACTAGTTATATATAGTATTTGCATTGAAATCTTAAGTCAATTTTATCATCAGCTTTCAGTGAAATTTTATTGCTTCTTTCTGCAGCTCTCACTGAAATAAGGCTAATTTTCAACTTTGTTCAAATGTGCTGTAACTTTTGTTCCAAATGGTTTTCAAGAGTCTTTCATGGCTTGCCAAGCAGAACTCAGCATGCTAAACTAGTTATATATAGTATTTGCATTGAAATCTTAAGTCAATTTTATCATCAGCTTTCAGTGAAATTTTATTGCTTCTTTCTGCAGCTCTCACTGAAATAAGGCTAATTTTCAACTTTGTTCAAATGTGCTGTAACTTTTGTTCCAAATGGTTTTCAAGAGTCTTTCATGGCTTGCCAAGCAGAACTCAGCATGCTAAACTAGTTATATATAGTATTTGCATTGAAATCTTAAGTCAATTTTATCATCACCTTTCAGTGAAATTTTATTGCTTCTTTCTGCAGCTCTCACTGAAATAAGGCTAATTTTCAACTTTGTTCAAATGTGCTGTAACTTTTGTTCCAAATGGTTTTCAAGAGTCTTTCATGGCTTGCCAAGCAGAACTCAGCATGCTAAACTAGTTATATATAGTATTTGCATTGAAATATTAAGCACATTTTATCATCAGCTTTCAGTGAAATTTTATTGCTTCTTTCTGCAGCTCTCACTGAAATAAGGCTAATTTTCAACTTTGTTCAAATGTGCTGTAACTTTTGTTCCAAATGGTTTTAAAGAGTCTTTCATGGCTTGCCAAGCAGAACTCAGCATGCTAAACTAGTTATATATAGTATTTGCATTGAAATATTAAGCACATTTTATCATCAGCTTTCAGTGAAATTTTATTGCTTCTTTCTGCAGCTCTCACTGAAATAAGGCTAATTTTCAACTTTGTTCAAATGTGCTGTAACTTTTGTTCCAAATGGTTTTCAAGAGTCTTTCATGGCTTGCCAAGCAGAACTCAGCATGCTAAACTAGTTATATATAGTATTTGCATTGAAATCTTAAGTCAATTTTATCATCAGCTTTCAGTGAAATTTTATTGCTTCTTTCTGCAGCTCTCACTGAAATAAGGCTAATTTTCAACTTTGTTCAAATGTGCTGTAACTTTTGTTCCAAATGGTTTTCAAGAGTCTTTCATGGCTTGCCAAGCAGAACTCAGCATGCTAAACTAGTTATATATAGTATTTGCATTGAAATCTTAAGTCAATTTTATCATCAGCTTTCAGTGAAATTTTATTGCTTCTTTCTGCAGCTCTCACTGAAATAAGTCTAATTTTCAACTTTGTTCAAATGTGCTGTAACTTTTGTTCCAAATGGTTTTCAAGAGTCTTTCATGGCTTGCCAAGCAGAACTCAGCATGCTAAACTAGTTATATATAGTATTTGCATTGAAATCTTAAGTCAATTTTATCATCAGCTTTCAGTGAAATTTTATTGCTTCTTTCTGCAGCTCTCACTGAAATAAGGCTAATTTTCAACTTTGTTCAAATGTGCTGTAACTTTTGTTCCAAATGGTTTTCAAGAGTCTTTCATGGCTTGCCAAGCAGAACTCAGCATGCTAAACTAGTTATATATAGTATTTGCATTGAAATCTTAAGTCAATTTTATCATCAGCTTTCAGTGAAATTTTATTGCTTCTTTCTGCAGCTCTCACTGAAATAAGTCTAATTTTCAACTTTGTTCAAATGTGCTGTAACTTTTGTTCCAAATGGTTTTCAAGAGTCTTTCATGGCTTGCCAAGCAGAACTCAGCATGCTAAACTAGTTATATATAGTATTTGCATTGAAATATTAAGCACATTTTATCATCAGCTTTCAGTGAAATTTTATTGCTTCTTTCTGCAGCTCTCACTGAAATAAGGCTAATTTTCAACTTTGTTCAAATGTGCTGTAACTTTTGTTCCAAATGGTTTTAAAGAGTCTTTCATGGCTTGCCAAGCAGAACTCAGCATGCTAAACTAGTTATATATAGTATTTGCATTGAAATATTAAGCACATTTTATCATCAGCTTTCAGTGAAATTTTATTGCTTCTTTCTGCAGCTCTCACTGAAATAAGGCTAATTTTCAACTTTGTTCAAATGTGCTGTAACTTTTGTTCCAAATGGTTTTCAAGAGTCTTTCATGGCTTGCCAAGCAGAACTCAGCATGCTAAACTAGTTATATATAGTATTTGCATTGAAATCTTAAGTCAATTTTATCATCAGCTTTCAGTGAAATTTTATTGCTTCTTTCTGCAGCTCTCACTGAAATAAGGCTAATTTTCAACTTTGTTCAAATGTGCTGTAACTTTTGTTCCAAATGGTTTTCAAGAGTCTTTCATGGCTTGCCAAGCAGAACTCAGCATGCTAAACTAGTAATATATAGTATTTGCATTGAAATATTAAGTACATTTTATCATCAGCTTTCAGTGAAATTTCATTGCTTCTTTCTGCAGCTCTCACTGAAATAAGGCTAATTTTCAACTTTGTTCAAATGTGCTGTAACTTTTGTTCCAAATGGTTTTCAAGGGTCTTTTATGGCTTGCCAAGCAGAACTCAACATGCCAAACAAGTTATATATAGTATTTGCATTGAAATATTAAGTCAATTTTAT
Organism: Ammodytes marinus; assembly: GCF_949987685.1. Taxonomy (NCBI): domain Eukaryota; kingdom Metazoa; phylum Chordata; class Actinopteri; order Uranoscopiformes; family Ammodytidae; genus Ammodytes; species Ammodytes marinus. Next base: position 281,236 of record NC_137231.1, read on the forward strand.
CATCAGCTTTCAGTGAAATTTTATTGCTTCTTTCTGCAGCTCTCACTGAAATAAGGCTAATTTTCAACTTTGTTCAAATGTGCTGTAACTTTTGTTCCAAATGGCTTTCAAGAGTCTTTCATGGCTTGCCAAGCAGAACTCAGCATGCTAAACTAGTTATATATTGTATTTGCATTGAAATATTAAGTCAATTTTATCATCAGCTTTCAGTGAAATTTTATTGCGTCTTTCTGCATCTCTCACTGAAATAAGGCTAATTTTCAACTTTGTTCAAATGTGCTGTAACTTTTGTTCCAAATGGTTTTCAAGAGTCTTTCATGGCTTGCCAAGCAGAACTCAGCATGCTAAACTAGTTATATATAGTATTTGCATTGAAATATTAAGCACATTTTATCATCAGCTTTCAGTGAAATTTTATTGCTTCTTTCTGCAGCTCTCACTGAAATAAGGCTAATTTTCAACTTTGTTCAAATGTGCTGTAACTTTAGTTCCAAATGATTTTCAAGAGTCTTTTATGGCTTGCCAAGCAGAACTCAACATGCCAAACAAATTATATATAGTATTTGCATTGAAATATTAACCAAATTTTATCATCAGCTTTCAGTGAAATTTTATTGCTTCTTTCTGCAGCTCTCACTGAAATAAGGCTAATTTTCAACTTTGTTCAAATGTGCTGTAACTTTTGTTCCAAATGGTTTTCAAGAGTCTTTCATGGCTTGCCAAGCAGAACTCAGCATGCTAAACTAGTTATATATAGTATTTGCATTGAAATATTAAGTCAATTTTATCATCAGCTTTCAGTGAAATTTTGTTGCTTCTTTCCGCAGCTCTCACTGAAATAAGGCTAATTTTCAACTTTGTTCAAATGTGCTGTAACTTTTGTTCCAAATGGTTTTCAAGAGTCTTTCATGGCTTGCCAAGCAGAACCCAACATGCCAAACAAGTTATATATAGTATTTGCATTGAAATATTAAGTCAATTTTATCATCAGCTTTCAGTGAAGTTTTATTGCTTCTTTCTGCAGCTCTCACTGAAACAAGGCTAATTTTCAACTTTGTTCAAATGTGCTGTAACTTTTGTTCCAAATGGTTTTCAAGAGTCTTTCATGGCTTGCCAAGCAGATCTCAGCATGCCACTTATGACATCATAAATGTGTGCTCAAACCAGTAAACAGCCTACGGCCTACGGCTGTTTACTACTTTTCTTAAACCAAACCCCAGCCATTACTGCCTTATGAGCTTGTAAATATTGATTTCTCTTTTTTAGCCACAATGCATGGGAATAAGAATGTTTTTCTTTTATCTGGACTTGTTGTTTATTGTGTTGTCATGCACTGGAAGAGACAGGAGATTGGCATTGCAATTACAGAGTAAAAAAACATTTATTTTGATATATTAATAGCACAATTTTGCATTGATATTTATTACACCTCCGAGCCACAAGAGGGCAGCATTGTATCATATATGTAAGGCTAAGGCCACCCACCTTTACGACTGCCGCAAAGCCTCTCCTCTCTCTTTTCAGACACGATGCCCGCCATGCCTACAAGCCTGGGCTCGTCTCACACAATTTTTGTAAGTGCTTTAAACCTTTGTAAGCCTGAAGAAGACCGAAATTGGTCGAAACGTCGCTGTTAAAGGTTTCGAAAATAAAGGACGTCTGCAGCAGCAGTTTGGTAAAGCCTCTTTTCTTTTCAAACTGTTTTTAAGCTAAATGCTAACATACCACCGCCATGTTGCTAATGCTAAGCTATCGCCGCTACAAGACCAAGTTTGGTATACCAGGCGCCTGTTTGGGAGGGCCCCAGGCACGTGCCTGCACCCCAGGGTCCATTCCTCTTCCACCATGGCAGATGACTGTGTTATCCAGATGAATCCATATACTTACTTTCAACAAAATACGTCCAGAAAAACCCTTAAAGCCTCCACCTGCATGGGCCCCCCAGTCCTCTCCAGTCTGAGACCAATACAGACCCCAGATGAGGAGAAGAGTACCTCCACCAACCCTGCATGGTCTGCATTACCACCACAGAGGGACATCCTACTTGGAGATGACATCGGGCCTGCCAGCTGCTTCTCCATTGAAGGTCACCATCCCTCCTTTTCCTTGTGAGGTCCAAGATGAAGAATCCTTAGCACTATCATGTAACCCCACTTCCTTGGGGCTATGAGTAAGATATATGTATTGTGTAGGCCTAACAGATTAAGGTGTGTTTAGTTAAGTGTGTATATAGAGATTAACATATCTATACATTATGGCATCATCTAAGTAGTAAGAGGGAATAATTATGCTTTTACAGCTTTGAGCCCAGTTGGGCCTTCACAAAGGAATGCTTTAATGGGTTGAAATGCTTATTTAAGTGTGTATAAACATATATGTCCATAACATTACTACTAAGCCTCATCAGGCAGTATGTGCAGACAATATTGTTAACATCTTACTTACCTTTCCCCATTATAATCATCCATTGGCAGGCTTGTCATGACCTCTTCTGTTGAGTTACTTACCCCTTATATTGCTCTATTTAAGCCTTGTTATATATGATGTGTTGAGACTTATCTAACAACCCCCTATACCTTCTCTAAACCTAACCGTGTACCTGTAGACCTGAACCTAAATACTCCATCTACCATAAGTCACTGGGATATGTTGGATTTTATGATTGATGCTCTGTCTGTGTACTCACCAGCCTACACTTAATACCTTGGACCCAAAGGCCTCAGTGAGGCAATCTTATACTTACTTACCTTTGCATATTATAAGGCCTTATGAGAGATACATACTTATGACATCATAAATCCTAGTGTGTGCACAAACCAGTAAACAGCCTACGGCTGTTAACTACTTTTCTTAAACCTAACCCCAGCCAGTACTGCCTTTATAAGCTTGTAAATATTGATTTCTCTTTTTTTAGCCACAATGCATGGGAATAAGAATGTTTTTCTTTTATCTGGACTTGTTGTTTATTGTGTTGTCATGCACTGGAAGAGACAGGAGATTGGCATTGCAATTACAGAGTAAAAAAACATTTATTTTGATATATTAATATAGCACAATTTTGCATTGATATTTATTACACCTCCGAGCCACAAGAGGGCAGCATTGTATCATATATGTAAGGCTAAGGCTACCCACCTTTACGACTGCCGCAAAGCCTCTCCTCTCTCTTTTCAGACACGATGCCCGCCATGCCTACAAGCCTGGGCTCGTCTCACACAATTTTTGTAAGTGCTTTAAACCTTTGTAAGCCTGAAGAAGACCGAAATTGGTCGAAACGTCGCTGTTAAAGGTTTCGAAAATAAAGGACGTCTGCAGCAGCAGTTTGGTAAAGCCTCTTTTCTTTTCAAACTGTTTTTAAGCTAAATGCTAACATACCACCGCCATGTTGCTAATGCTAAGCTATCGCCGCTACAAGACCAAGTTTGGTATACCAGGCGCCTGTTTGGGAGGGCCCCAGGCACGTGCCTGCACCCCAGGGTCCATTCCTCTTCCACCATGGCAGATGACTGTGTTATCCAGATGAATCCATATACTTACTTTCAACAAAATACGTCCAGAAAAACCCTTAAAGCCTCCACCTGCATGGGCCCCCCAGTCCTCTCCAGTCTGAGACCAATACAGACCCCAGATGAGGAGAAGAGTACCTCCACCAACCCTGCATGGTCTGCATTACCACCACAGAGGGACATCCTACTTGGAGATGACATCGGGCCTGCCAGCTGCTTCTCCATTGAAGGTCACCATCCCTCCTTTTCCTTGTGAGGTCCAAGATGAAGAATCCTTAGCACTATCATGTAACCCCACTTCCTTGGGGCTATGAGTAAGATATATGTATTGTGTAGGCCTAACAGATTAAGGTGTGTTTAGTTGAAATGTGTATTTAAGTGTGTATATAGAGATTAACATATCTATACATTATGGCATCATCTAAGTAGTAAGAGGGAATAATTATGCTTTTACAGCTTTGAGCCCAGTTGGGCCTTCACAAAGGAATGCGTTGAAATGCGTATTTAAGTGTGTATAAACATATATGTCCATAACACTACTACTAAGCCTCATCAGGCAGTATGTGCAGACAATATTGTTAACATCTTACTTACCTTTCCCCATTATAATCATCCATTGGCAGGCTTGTCATGACCTCTTCTGTTGAGTTACTTACCCCTTATATTGCTCTATTTAAGCCTTGTTATATATGATGTGTTGAGACTTATCTAACAACCCCCTATACCTTCTCTAAACCTAACCGTGTACCTGTAGACCTGAACCTAAATACTCCATCTACCATAAGTCACTGGGATATGTTGGATTTTATGATTGATGCTCTGTCTGTGTACTCACCAGCATACACTTAATACCTTGGACCCAAAGGCCTCAGTGAGGCAATCTTATACTTACTTACCTTTGCATATTATAAGGCCTTATGAGAGATACATACTTATGACATCATAAATCCTAGTGTGTGCACAAACCAGTAAACAGCCTACGGCTGTTAACTACTTTTCTTAAACCTAACCCCAGCCAGTACTGCCTTTATAAGCTTGTAAATATTGATTTCTCTTTTTTTAGCCACAATGCATGGGAATAAGAATGTTTTTCTTTTATCTGGACTTGTTGTTTATTGTGTTGTCATGCACTGGAAGAGACAGGAGATTGGCATTGCAATTACAGAGTAAAAAAACATTTATTTTGATATATTAATAGCACAATTTTGCATTGATATTTATTACACCTCCGAGCCACAAGAGGGCAGCATTGTATCATATATGTAAGGCTAAGGCTACCCACCTTTACGACTGCCGCAAAGCCTCTCCTCTCTCTTTTCAGACACGATGCCCGCCATGCCTACAAGCCTGGGCTCGTCTCACACAATTTTTGTAAGTGCTTTAAACCTTTGTAAGCCTGAAGAAGACCGAAATTGGTCGAAACGTCGCTGTTAAAGGTTTCGAAAATAAAGGACGTCTGCAGCAGCAGTTTGGTAAAGCCTCTTTTCTTTTCAAACTGTTTTTAAGCTAAATGCTAACATACCACCGCCATGTTGCTAATGCTAAGCTATCGCCGCTACAAGACCAAGTTTGGTATACCAGGCGCCTGTTTGGGAGGGCCCCAGGCACGTGCCTGCACCCCAGGGTCCATTCCTCTTCCACCATGGCAGATGACTGTGTTATCCAGATGAATCCATATACTTACTTTCAACAAAATACGTCCAGAAAAACCCTTAAAGCCTCCACCTGCATGGGCCCCCCAGTCCTCTCCAGTCTGAGACCAATACAGACCCCAGATGAGGAGAAGAGTACCTCCACCAACCCTGCATGGTCTGCATTACCACCACAGAGGGACATCCTACTTGGAGATGACATCGGGCCTGCCAGCTGCTTCTCCATTGAAGGTCACCATCCCTCCTTTTCCTTGTGAGGTCCAAGATGAAGAATCCTTAGCACTATCATGTAACCCCACTTCCTTGGGGCTATGAGTAAGATATATGTATTGTGTAGGCCTAACAGATTAAGGTGTGTTTAGTTGAAATGTGTATTTAAGTGTGTATATAGAGATTAACATATCTATACATTATGGCATCATCTAAGTAGTAAGAGGGAATAATTATGCTTTTACAGCTTTGAGCCCAGTTGGGCCTTCACAAAGGAATGCGTTGAAATGCGTATTTAAGTGTGTATAAACATATATGTCCATAACACTACTACTAAGCCTCATCAGGCAGTATGTGCAGACAATATTGTTAACATCTTACTTACCTTTCCCCATTATAATCATCCATTGGCAGGCTTGTCATGACCTCTTCTGTTGAGTTACTTACCCCTTATATTGCTCTATTTAAGCCTTGTTATATATGATGTGTTGAGACTTATCTAACAACCCCCTATACCTTCTCTAAACCTAACCGTGTACCTGTAGACCTGAACCTAAATACTCCATCTACCATAAGTGACTGGGATATGTTGGATTTTATGTTTGATGCTCTGTCTGTGTACTCACCAGCCTACACTTAATACCTTGGACCCAAAGGCCTCAGTGAGGCAATCTTATACTTACTTACCTTTGAATATTATAAGGCCTTATGAGAGATACATACTTATGACATCATAAATCCTAGCGTGCGCACAAACCAGTAAAACCCCAGCCTGTACTGCCTTTATGAGCTTGTAAATATTGATTTCTCTTTTTTAGCCACAATGCATGGGAATAAGAATGTTTTTCTTTTATCTGGACTTGTTGTTTATTGTGTTGTCATGCACTGGAAGAGACAGGAGATTGGCATTGCAATTACAGAGTAAAAAAACATTTATTTTGATATATTAATAGCACAATTTTGCATTGATATTTATTACACCTCCGAGCCACAAGAGGGCAGCATTGGATCATATATGTAAGGCTAAGGCCACCCACCTTTACCACTGCCGCAAAGCCTCTCCTCTCTCTTTTCAGACACGATGCCCGCCATGCCTACAAGCCTGGGCTCGTCTCACACAATTTTAAGTGCTTTAAACCTTTGTAAGCCTGAAGAAGACCGAAATTGGCCGAAACGTCGCTGTTAAAGGTTTTGAAAATAAAGGACGTCTGCAGCAGCAGTTTGGTAAAGCCTCTTTTCTTTTCAAACTGTTTTTAAGCTAAATGCTAACATACCACCGCCATGTTGCTAATGCTAAGCTATCACCGCTACAAGACCAAGTTTGGTATACCAGGCGCCTGTTTGGGAGGGCCCCAGGCACCCCAGGGTCCATTCCTCTTCCACCATGGCAGATGACTGTGTTATCCAGATGAATCCATATACTTACTTTCAACAAAATACGTCCAGAAAAACCCTTAAAGCCTCCACCTGCATGGGCCCCCCGGTCCTCTCCAGTCTGAGACCAATACAGACCCCAGATGAGGAGAAGAGTACCTCCACCAACCCTGCATGGTCTGCATTACCACCACAGAGGGACATCCTACTTGGAGATGACATCAGGCCTGCCAGCTGCTTCTCCATTGAAGGTCACCATCCCTCCTTTTCCTTGTGAGGTCCAAGATGAAGAATCCTTAGCACTATCATGTAACCCCACTTCCTTGGGGCTATGAGTAATATATATGTATTGTGTAGGCCTAACAGATTAAGGTGTGTTTAGTTGAAATGTGTATTTAAGTGTGTATATAGAGATTAACATATCTATACATTATGGCATCATCTAAGTAGTAAGAGGGAATAATTATGCTTTTACAGCTTTGAGCCCAGTTGGGCCTTCACAAAGGAATGCTTTAATGGGTTGAAATGCTTATTTAAGTGTGTATAAACATATATGTCCATAACACTACTACTAAGCCTCATCAGGCAGTATGTGCAGACAATATTGTTAACATCTTACTTACCTTTCCCCATTATAATCATCCATTGGCAGGCTTGTCATGACCTCTTCTGTTGAGTTACTTACCCCTTATATTGCTCTATTTAAGCCTTGTTATATATGATGTGTTGAGACTTATCTAACAACCCCCTATACCTTCTCTAAACCTAACCGTGTACCTGTAGACCTGAACCTAAATACTCCATCTACCATAAGTCACTGGGATATGTTGGATTTTATGATTGATGCTCTGTCTGTGTACTCACCAGCCTACACTTAATACCTTGGACCCAAAGGCCTCAGTGAGGCAATCTTATACTTACTTACCTTTGCATATTATAAGGCCTTATGAGAGATACATACTTATGACATCATAAATCCTAGCGTGCGCACAAACCAGTAAACAGCCTACGGCTGTTTACTACTTTTCTTAAACCTAACCCCAGCCAGTACTGCCTTTATAAGCTTGTAAATATTGATGTCCCTTTTTTAGCCACAATGCATGGGAATAAGAATGTTTTTCTTTTATCTGGACTTGTTGTTTATTGTGTTGTCATGCACTGGAAGAGACAGGAGATTGGCATTGCAATTACAGAGTAAAAAAACATTTATTTTGATATATTAATAGCACAATTTTGCATTGATATTTATTACACCTCCGAGCCACAAGAGGGCAGCATTGTATCATATATGTAAGGCTAAGGCCACCCACCTTTACGACTGCCGCAAAGCCTCTCCTCTCTCTTTTCAGACACGATGCCCGCCATGCCTACAAGCCTGGGCTCGTCTCACACAATTTTTGTAAGTGCTTTAAACCTTTGTAAGCCTGAAGAAGACCGAAATTGGCCGAAACGTCGCTGTTAAAGGTTTTGAAAATAAAGGACGTCTGCAGCAGCAGTTTGGTAAAGCCTCTTTTCTTTTCAAACTGTTTTTAAGCTAAATGCTAACATACCACCGCCTGTTGCTAATGCTAAGCTATCGCCGCTACAAGACCAAGTTTGGTATACCAGGCGCCTGTTTGGGAGGGCCCCAGGCACGTGCCTGCACCCCAGGGTCCATTCCTCTTCCACCATGGCAGATGACTGTGTTATCCAGATGAATCCATATACTTACTTTCAACAAAATACGTCCAGAAAAACCCTTAAAGCCTCCACCTGCATGGGCCCCCCAGTCCTCTCCAGTCTGAGACCAATACAGACCCCAGATGAGGAGAAGAGTACCTCCACCAACCCTGCATGGTCTGCATTACCACCACAGAGGGACATCCTACTTGGAGATGACATCAGGCCTGCCAGCTGCTTCTCCATTGAAGGTCACCATCCCTCCTTTTCCTTGTGAGGTCCAAGATGAAGAATCCTTAGCACTATCATGTAACCCCACTTCCTTGGGGCTATGAGTAAGATATATGTATTGTGTAGGCCTAACAGATTAAGGTGTGTTTAGTTGAAATGTGTATTTAAGTGTGTATATAGAGATTAACATATCTATACATTATGGCATCATCTAAGTAGTAAGAGGGAATAATTATGCTTTTACAGCTTTGAGCCCAGTTGGGCCTTCACAAAGGAATGCTTTAATGGGTTGAAATGCTTATTTAAGTGTGTATAAACATATATGTCCATAACACTACTACTAAGCCTCATCAGGCAGTATGTGCAGACAATATTGTTAACATCTTACTTACCTTTCCCCATTATAATCATCCATTGGCAGGCTTGTCATGACCTCTTCTGTTGAGTTACTTACCCCTTATATTGCTCTATTTAAGCCTTGTTATATATGATGTGTTGAGACTTATCTAACAACCCCCTATACCTTCTAACCTAACCGTGTACCTGTAGACCTGAACCTAAATACTCCATCTACCATAAGTGACTGGGATATGTTGGATTTTATGATTGATGCTCTGTCTGTGTACTCACCAGCCTACACTTATTACCTTGGACCCAAAGGCCTCAGTGAGGCAATCTTATACTTACTTACCTTTGCATATTATAAGGCCTTATGAGAGATACATACTTATGACATCATAAATAAAAGTAGTAAACAGCCTACGGCTGTTTACTACTTTTCTTAAACCTAACCCTCTATTTACAATGGATGTGGACAGTCTGTATACTAATATAGACACAAATCAAGGTATGCAGGCAGTCAAAAATGCTTTTCACAAATATCCAAATTCTAAACTGCCAGACAAAGAAATACTGCAACTGTTATATATCAATCTGACCAGGAATGATTTTGAATTCGATGGCAAATTCTTTCTACAGACATCAGGCACAGCTATGGGGAAGAAGTTTGCCCCCTCATTTGCAAATATATTTATGGCTGAGTGGGAACAATTAGTTCTAGCTGAGGCCCCCCTTAAACCTCTACACTATTTCAGATATCTAGATGATATTTGGGGAGTGTGGACGCATTCTCTGCAAGATTTTCAAGCATTTTGTTCTTTTCTGAATAATTTCAACAGCTCCATTACTATTAAGTCGACACACAGCTTAACTGAGGTGGACTTTTTAGACACCACTACTTTTAAGGGCCCCACGTTCCATCAGACTAATAGACTGGATATTAAAGTACTCTTTAAAGAAACAGATACACATGCTCTACTTAATAAAAGTAGCTACCATCCAAAACATACTTTTGCAGGCTTGGTTAAATCCCAATTCCTTAGATTCCATAGGATCTGTACGAGACAAGAGGACTTCCATACTGCTTCAAAAGTGTTATGCAAAGTATTACTCACTAGAGGGTATTCTCATACCTTTCTTAGACTAATACAAAAAACTTTTCTCACAGTCAAATCTATTAACCTAGATCCTTTAATACCATTGGTTACTTTTTATTCTCAGTCTGCAGTAGCAATGTCTAAGACCTTTAAGAATCACTTCCAAAGATTTAAAGAACAAAGTGGTCTACTAAAAGACCATAGGATTATTTCAGCATATAAGAAAAACCAAAATTTACAAGACAGACTAATCAAAGCTAAGTTAAAACCTTTAACTCTAAGAGTAGAGGTGGCCCGAACAGAGTTCTATAAACATGAACTTTGGGTCTATAATAAACAAAACAATAATGTGTTTGCAACCCAAAAAGGGACCAATAGTAAGACTAAGAATTGTATATATCTTATACAATGTCAGAGCTGTCCACTTCAATATGTAGGGGAGACGGGCAATACATTGCTCACCAGGTTTACTCAACACAGGTATAATATTTGTGGTAAAAAAGAAACCCATCTACCCTTAGTCAAACATTTCATTGAACATGGGTGGAATAAATTAACAGCTACTATTGTGGAAGCAAACCCTAATTGGACCAGAAAACAAAGACAATATATTGAAAAACAATGGATTTGCAAATTAAATACCCATTTTCCACTAGGCCTTAATGAGAAGTGAATACTTATGACAGTTATAGATTCTAGCGTGTGCGTGAGCAACCAGCCGAAGGCTTTAAAGTCGGTACCAACAGAGGAACAAGCAATAGATCTTGTCAAAAGTCTAAGAGAAATCTGTTCTCTTGGTGGATTCAAGTCGACAAAATGGATTAGCAACAGTCGAGCTGTACTGGCATCCATCCCTGAGGAAGACAAGGCTAAACAAGTAAAGAACTTGGATCTGGACAGGGAGAAGCTGCCTAATGAGAGAGCACTGGGGATGTATTGGGACATTGAGAGCGATATCTTCAGCTTTAATGTGACTGTAAAAAGCGCATCTCATACCAGAAGGAATATACTCTCTATTGTCAGCTCTGTTTATGATCCTCTTGGTCTTCTCTCCCCATTCATACTCAAATCATTCAACAGCTATGCAAAGCTAAACATGGATGGGATGAAGTAATTCCTAACCCTGGTTTAAAGATCTAGAGCAGCTGGACAGATTTCACATTGACAGATGCCTAAAGCCCAAGAACTTTGGTCAAGTGAAAACTGCACAATTGCATAACTTTTGCGATGCTAGTGAACAAGGCTACGGCACTGCAACTTAACTGGGGATCACAAATGACGCAGATGGGGGCGCCTTTAGCTCAGTTGGTAAGGCGTCCCCCTCCCGGGCCGGGCCCAGCAGCGGACCTGGGTTCCATTCCCGCCCGCGGTCGTTCTCTGCATGTCGCTCCCCTCTCTGCCCCATTTCGCCTCTGTCTCTCTGCACTGTCAAAAAAGCATAAAAATGCCAAAAAATATCTTAAAAAAAAAAAGATGAAGTTCATATTGCATTTGTAATGGGGAAATCTTGAGTCACGCCACTCAAAGTGATAATAATAATAGTAATACATTTTATTTCGAGGTACCTTTCAAAAGCTCTCAAGGTCCCCTTACATTCAAAGAATTCAATAACATATACTGTTTAAAAGCAAGGTACACAAATAGAATTAAAAACAGTTTAAATTAACCCTAACCCTGCTCTTACGTTTTTTCCAAATGGTTTTCAATATTGTTTCACAGCTTGCCAAGAAGATCTCAGGATGCCAAACCAGTTGTACATAGTATTTGCATTGAAATATGAAGTAGATTTCAGAATAAGCTTTCATAAAATTTTTATTGCTTTTTTGGACTTTTCACAGTGAGAAAATGCATGTTTTCAACTATGTTCAAATGTGCTTTTACTTTTTTTCCAAATGGTTTTCAAGAATATTTCAAATGAAGTGATAATTGAACATGATGTAACTTTTTACTTGTGCATATCTTGTGACATTTGTATTTCTTTTTGTCATAAGTAAAAGTAGGAAATGTTTAATGAAACAGAATACTGAAGGCTCATCAGGGAAATCTGACCAGAGGAAGGGGAAGGACCTTATATGGCCATACAGTAGGAAAGAGTAGAGGGAGGGGGCTACCGGGGCTCCCCCGTGCAGCTGTGCCTTTTTCACTCCTCCCTCTCACAAGTCTCATTGGTTTTCAGTTCACTATATAACAACTCGTTCGGAGCAGGACAAGGCTTTTTGGGGCCGTTTTTGCAGGCACTACTCTGTTCCAGCACACTCTATCTGTCTTCCACCATGGAGGCAGAAGAAAAACTTAGAAAAACTTTGTGAGTCCAAAATACTCTGAAAGATTTTGGACTTCGAAGTACTTAGAGGCAAAGTCTTTTAAGAACACATCTTTGAACCTCTTGACACTAAGAATGACTTGATCAAGAATTTTTAGAAATAGGAAAACGGACAAAATTACTTGGAAGTAGACAGATATTATTGGGGAATGCTCCAACAGGGGGATACCTTTCTTTAATAGGTCCATAGCGATGTCTGTCTAAATCCTTGTAATTTATGAAGTTTTCGTAGCGCTTAAGATGATACTTACAGGCACGCATGAATATGTCTGGGTATTGTTTCACGAGCTACAACAAATTTAGAAACGAGAACCAAGTCAAAATAACTCTATTATTCAATAGAGTTATTTTATAGGCATACAACCTCTTTTCTTTTCCTTTCTTGTCCATTTTATGTATTATACCTATACTCTCTTGTATTTTGTAAATAAAATCCCTTAAATGTTGTAAAGCCTCAGTTGTGAATTAGTTTATAACTGGAACAGAAGGACTTTAGGTATAGGGTTTTTTCTTCAAAGAGATGGTTTCGTCCCTGGGGAGGTAAGTTCAACTTGATTCTACACAACGGCACATTACTGATTTAAAACACACACAACCTCATACAACTAACCTCTCTGTAAGGAGAGAATATGTTGATACACCTAATCTTTAAAAATAAAAGAATAGGTTATAAATACCTTCCCAGATTAAACTAGATGTTTATATTCTGAAAATAGTATATCTGTTCTATTTTACTAAGAAGGGTGGTTTACGAAACTAAGTTAAATACAACTTATAAGCAATAACTTGTGAATGATATCTTCCGTGAAAACAGGAGGAGGATTTTCTGAAGCAATATTTAAAAGGGTTAATAGTTTAGAGGAGGTCGGCCTCATCCTAGGATGAGGGGGCTCTGATAAAATAGAAACTTTACACACGGTGGTATATATTGAATATTGTACTTTATTTAGACGTTAACTCAGGTGGGAGAAGAGGGTAAATCGAGCGCTATTAAACAAAGAGGCCGGAGTTGGCGTCTCTTGCAGGAACCGTGGTGAGAGGAGAGTCTTCTTTATGAAGGAATAATAAACAATTAAAGCATTGTGCTACAAGTTGGTTAATATGGGTTTGATAGGATATAACTAATAAACTTGATACTAGCTTTTCATTTAGATTAGACTTTTATAGTCGAAATCGTAATACAAAGCTGGCCAAGCAGATCTCAGGATGCCAAACCAGTTGTATATAGTATTTGCATTGAAATATGAACCAAATTTCAGAATAAGCTTTCATAAGATTTTTATTGCTTTTTTGGACTTTTCACAGTGAGAAAATGCATGTTTTCAACTATGTTCAAATGTGCTTTTACGTTTTTTTCCAAATGGTTTTCAATAGTGTTACACAGCTTGCCAAGCAGATCATGTTTTCAACTATGTTCAAATGTGCTCTTACATTTTGGCCAAGCAGATCTCAGGATGCCAAACAGTTGTACATAGTATTTGCATTTGAACCAAATTTCAGAATAAGCTTTCATAAGATTTTTATTGCTTTTTTGGACTTTTCACAGTGAGAAAATGCATATTTTCAACTAAGTTCAAATATGGTCTATCCTTTTTCCCAAATGGTTTTCAATAGTGTTACACAGCTTGCCAAGCAGATCATGTTTTCAACTATGTTCAAATGTGCTCTTACGTTTTTTCCAAATGGTTTTCAAGAATGTCTCACAGCTTGCCAAGCAGAACTCAGGATGCCAAACTTTATACATAGAATTTGCATTGAAATATGAACCAAATTTCATTATAAGCTTTCATAAGATTTTTATTGCTTTTTTGGCCTTTTCACAGTGAGAAAATGCATATTTTCAACTATGTTGAAATATGTAATCTATCTTCTTCCCCAAATGGTTTTCAAGAGTGTTTCACAGCTTGCCAAACAGATCTCAGGATGCCAAACAAAGTTTTACATAGTAGTCTAGCAGCAAGTGCTCAAAAAAGGCTTCAAGATACCCCTACCGAGATAGAACAAACCTGAACAATGATTTTTTTTATCTTTAGAATGTCCTGTTCATGAAATTGATTCCTGAGCACTTTTGTTTTTGGGCGAAATGGGATTTTTTGGTTATTCTTTAGAACTACCCGAGTCCCTCAAAAAGAGCCAAATTAGGCCATTCCGAATAGGGGATATGTGACAAAAAAGCCCATAACTTGGGAATGCTCACACATTTAAAACATGCTAGAAAGCCAACTTCATATATCTGGCATTCAGGGAACAAAATTGTGGTAAAACCTTCAAATATTAGCGGAGTTATGCCTATTGTCATGAATTCAAAATCAGTTCATGAGTTGTATGCTGACCTTAAGCATTTAAGGTCAGCATACAACTAAAGTAAATATCTTTTTCAAAGCCATCAGTTTAGCCTGTTTGATAGGTTGCTATTTTATAAAAAAATTAAAATAAAAGTGATAAAAGTTGTCAACATTGCTCTAGGTTCCGAAGGAGCTAAGTGATATAAACAGTTACCACAATGAAAGTACCAGGTAAGGTAAGTTGCAAGCAGTAACATCTTCTTCTTCGAGTCCGTTTCAATCTTCAGATGTTGTTCTGCCAGTATCTGGCGCAGGTCACAGCTGATGGGTCGGTTCAGCCAGGTCCTGGGGGCTGCACTGGGGGGCGTGATCACACTGCAGTGGTGGGACATTGTTTGTACTGCTCCACAGCTGCATCTGTCTTCTGGCTGGTAGCCCCATGCTTTCAGAAGTGATTTGCATCTCCCCTGCTCCACTCGTAGCCTGTTGAGAGTCTTCCAGGTTTGGCCATGGCCGCTGGCGAGGCATTCTGTTGGGGTGATTCCTCTCTCCATCCAGTCATGGTCTTGTGTGTAGAGCTGGTTCCATTCATCTTTCCAGATATTGGTCCTTGCTGTTTCTTTGGTTGTCTGGGACTGTGTACAGGAAGGATTTCATTCGGGGTGGGGGTGCTGTGTGTCCGATGGAAGCTGCATAGTTGGGTTTTTGAAGGGTTGGGTTTCAGGTGGTTGAAACAAGAGATGACTTGTAGCAAAGTAGGTAGTCATCTCTTGGAGGGCGCTCTCCAGCACAGACTCAATCTTTTGGAAGTTCTCCTGTTGGGTGGTGATGTGGTGACGTCGTCAGCGTATATGAAGCGGCAGCATTGTGGGGGGAGTAGTTGGTCGTTGGTGTAGATGTTGAAGAGGAGGGGGGCCAGTACGCTGCCTTGTGGTAGGCCGTTCTTTTGGGCTTTCCATTTGCTCTTCTTATCGTCTAGTTGGACGAAGAAGCGCCTGTTGTTGAGGAGGCTTTTCATGACTTGGCACAGGTCGAGGTCACCAGTCATGTCCAAAAGTTTCCTGATCATGGTGCGGTGCTGGACAGTGTCGTAGGCAGCAGTGATGTCTATGAAAGCTGCTCCGGTGATGAGTTTGCACTCAAAACCATCCTCGTTGTGTTGGTGAGGTTCAATAGTTGCCCAGCACAGGAGTGGCCAGGGCGGAAGTCAGCTTGGGGTCTATGCATAGGGTTTATGCATAATAGCCTCTCGTAGAGCTTGTAGGTGACGCAGAGGAGGGAGATGGGTCTGTAGCTCTTTGGGGATGATGGGTCCTTTCCAGGTTTGGGAATTGCGACAGTCTTGGCCTTTCTCCATACTGGTGGGATGGTTTTGTGTGCCATACATGAGTTCAGCATTTCCAGGAACCAGGTCTACGCTTTTGGTCCTAGGTGCTGTATCATTTCCACCAGTATGTCATCGATTCCTGCTGCTTTCCCAGGTTTCAGAATGCTCATTGCAACTTCGAGTTCTTCTAGGTCGAAGGGCTTGGTGAGAGCGCTGGCTGGTTGTTGGCAGTCTGGTACCGCTGTCCGGCGGTATTCTCCTGTGGGTCTGCACCGGTCTTGGCTGCGACCGTTTGCCACCAGCTGTGCTGCAACTGAGTTTGCTGTGACTGTTGTGAGCGTGGGTGGTGTGGTCTTCACCAAGGCGGCGGATTGTGGCCCATGCCTTCCTGCTGTTGTTGGTCATGTTGGTGTTTTCTATCAGCTCCTTCCAGACGTGCCTCCGATCTTCCCCGACTGCGTTCAGCAGGATCTCTCCGAGTTCCATGGTGGTGGAGGAGAAAGGGTCCTCGTGGTATGCCCTGTGGTAGGCTTCCAGTAGGCAAGCCAACCACAGGGATGTTTCCGACAGTCTGGCATCCTCTTGGTATGTGTCGCCTGGCTGACCTTTTCAGCAGTTCTGTGAACATGGTATAATTGTTTGGGTGTGGTGGAATGCCTGGGATGGAGTCTTCAGTCTCCTTTTGGAATGACATCCAGTTGGCCTTCCACAGATTAAACCTTCTGCGGAAAGGGACGGTTGTTGCTTGGAGAACTGATCGGATGGTTATGGTGATTGGCCGATGTTGCACAGGACCTCTTTCACAGCTCTGGATTCGCTGCTCACACAAACAAGGTACGGGTTGTATCCTCGTTTCCATCTGGCGCTGTGGAAAGATTTAGGCGGTTTGGCATCGTGGATCAGGGTCAGGCGGACTCGAGCCAGGTTTCTACTTCCTCTCCATCTCGGTTGTTCACTGCGTAGCACCACAATGTGCTATGGGCATTGAAGTCCCCAATGCTGATGTGGTATCTCCTCTTGCATCTGTCTGGCAGTTCAGAGTGGAGGAATAGACTTTTGGGGGGTACACTGATGTGACAGAGACGTTTGGGAGGGAAACTGTGATGGTTTCCATATGCCCTTCGGTGGTGTGGGTGCATACCTCTTCGATGGTGAGGTTTGGTCTGCTGAAGACAGCTGACCCATACTGTCTGTGTCGGATCTCGGCCACCAGCTTCATTCCAGGGATGGCTGGTCGGTGTTGTGCAGGGCCAATGTGGGTTTCCTGCATGCACACTGTCAAAGCGTTTGGCCGCTATGGCTAGTATGTCTGCCTTACAACTGGAAAATCATTCAATATTGATTGATGCGATTGACAGTGCAGGCCCCGAGGGGGCAAGTGTCTATGGCACTTCGGCATCGTCATCTTATTAGATTGCTCGGGTAGGTATACAGAGATTGGCCTGCTGATAGTAATAATCATAAAGCAATATGAGATTGTACCAATCAGTGTTTCCCAGGCTGCACCACGGGGAGGTTTTTGTAATTGCAGCCCTTTTTTACTCACATAAAGTTGTAGGTCACACCCAAAACACATATGCATATAAATCATTTAAAAATACAAAATTGGCCTAATTCTACTTGTACAAGAATGAGGAATGCAATGGTACTATTTACAACATGCTAAACTACATACGCACATATCTGGCATTCACGGAATTAAATAATAAAACCATCAACACATTTATAATTATTTCTGAAAACACAGTCCACCACAGGGGCAAAGTGCACGGAAGTGCTGCCTTGACACATTTGCAATGGCCACTGCACCCCTTTTTGCATCCACAGCGGAGGAGTTTACAACAGGCATGTATCGTGCGGCCCAGTGAAATTCCCATCTGACTGTGGCCTTCCATAGTAGTCTAGATGGGAGTTGAGGGGCTGAAACATCATATGTCCCCAACAGTGAACAGCTTGGTAGGCACCCCTCTTTTTGTGTTGCATCAGTGCTGCTTGTGTTGGAAGTCCCTCAATTGATGTCCCTTTCTAGATGAAGAGCTGCTTTCTTGCCTGATAGACAGATTCCTGGCTGCTGGTGCTGTCGTACAACACATCTCTTCAGAGGCTCCATCCAGTTGTCTATGGAGTCAGTTGTGGCAGCAAAGGCACAGAAGGCTTTTGTGACATCTTCAAAGCTCCTCCATGTATCCCACACATTTTTCTTACCCCTGCCACCAAAAGACGACACTGTGTCAGATCCAGTAAAGGCATGGAACCCCGTTGCCATCTTGTGTGCTGCTACATGCCGAAAACTCTTTCCAGCTCCAAAGGCAACCCACAGCTCATTGATGTTGAGAGAGTGGGCTGCAGTCACTGCCAGTACTAACACATCTGTGTCAACTGTGCATATTGATACACTGTTATACCCTTCCTTCACAGTATCTCCAAGGTGCAGTAGTATGCCTTCTCATGTGTGCATAGTGCAAGAACTTCTACATCTCGAGGCTGAGACTTCAGCATGATGGGTGCTAATCACTTGTTTTTCAGTGTTGAGGTCAGGCCCTTCAGGGAGTTCGTAGAAGAGTTGAGCTGTCAAGTGCCATTCCTCGAAAATGGCCAGAGTTTTTGCGCATTGACGACAACAAGGCTGAACTGTTCTCCTTCCTGGCATCTATCTTGCTGCGTGTTTCCGCCTTTAAACTGTCAGGAAAATATTGATCCACACAACATCCACTCTGCTGACATGCTCCAGCTTAGACAGTGTATGGTGAGAACACCTTCTGTGAATATTTAGAAAAGGTCTCAGCAGCACCAGGTCGTAGCATGTTTACGAGCCCCATCAAGTATGTTGACCTGTACTATGGATTTGTTCTCTTGTGATGAAATCAGGTTCGCCAAACAGCCCACCATGTCTGACTTGGTTCCAGTTCTTAGCATTTGTGACAATGCCAGTGGACATGCCTGGTTTTTCGAGCTAAAAGAAACTCATCCATTCCATCACGTATCTGGGATACAATATAAAGCCTAGAGAACAGGGAGCAGGGATGAGAGCTGTTGTTGGGTCCTGGACTTTTCTCGGACTGGAGGCCGGCTGAATAAAGGGAGGCTGTTCCTTTTGATGTGTTCTTTGATTGGCTTTGTCTGGTTGACCAGGCGTTCACTGACATAGGCGTCATACTGGTCCCGTCCAAGTTTCTCAACCTGGTTGACAGTGTCAATGACTCCTTCATCTGCAACGTCCCTAGTATCTAATACAAGAATATCTACAGTGCTCTTTTCACAGAATGGAAGACATCTTCTACACTCACCGACCACTGTATGAGGTGCTTATAAAAACAAAAAGCTAATCTTCCAATCACATGGCCGCAACAACATGCTGAAGTTAAAACTGAGCATCAGAAGGGGAAAAAGGGTGTTTAAGCGACTTTTAACATGGCATAGTTGATGGAGCAAGGCAGGATGGATCCATGCTTTCATGTTGTTTACCCCAAATTCTGACCCTACCATCTGACTTTCGCAACCAAATCAAGAATCATCAGACCAGGCATGATTTTTCTAATCTTTTATTGTCCTGTCTTCTAAATCAACAAGATTTTTATTGCTTTTCTCAACTTTTCACAGTGAGAAAATGCACGTTTTCAACTATGTTCAAATGTGCTTACTTTTTTTCCAAATGGTTTTCAAGAATGTTTCAAAGCTGGCCAAGCAGATCTCAGGATGCCAAACAAAGTTTTACATAGTATTTGCATTGAAATATGAAACAAATTTCAGAATCAGCTATCATAAGATTTTTATTGCTTTTTTGGACTTTTCACAGTGAGAAAATGCATATTTTCAACTATGTTCAAATATGCTCTAACTTTTTTCCCAAATGCTTTTCAATAGTGTTACACAGCTTGCCAAGCAGATCTCAGGATGCCAAACCAGTTGTGAATTGAAATATGAAGCAAATTTCAGAATAAGCCTTCATAAGATTTTTATTGCTTTTCTCAACATTTCACAGGGAGGAAATAAATGTTTTCAACTATGTTCAAATGTGCTCTAACCTTTTTCCCAAATGGTTTTCAAGAATGTTTCAGAGCTTGCCAAGCAGAAATCAGGATGCCAAACAAAGTTGTACATAGTATTTGCATTGAAATATGAAGCAGATTTCAAATCAGCTTTCATAAGATTTTTATTGCTTTTTTGGACTTTTCACAGTGAGAAAATGCATATTTTCAACTATGTTCAAATATGCTCTAACCTTTTTCCCAAATTGTTTTCAATAGTGTTACACAGCTTGCCAAGCAGATCTCAGGATGCCAAACCAGTTGTGAATTGAAATATGAAGCAAATTTCAGAATAAGCCTTCATAAGATTTTTATTACTTTTTTGGACTTTTAACAGTGAGAAAATGCATGTTTTCAACTATGTTCAAATATGCTCTAACCTTTTTCCCAAATGGTTTTCAAGAATGTTTCACAGCTTGCCAAGCAGCACTCAGGATGCCAAACAAAGTTGTACATAGTATTTGCATTGAAATATGAAGCAGATTTCAGAATCAGCTTTCATAATATTTTTATTGCTTTTTTGGACTTTTCACAGTGATAAAATGCATGTTTTCAACTATGTTCAAATATGCTCTAACCTTTTTCCCAAATGGTTTTCAAGAATGTTTCACAGCTTGCCAAGCAGATCTCAGGATGCCAAACCAGTTGTGCATTGAAATATGAAGCACATTTCAGAATAAGCCTTCATAAGATTTTTATTGCTTTATTCAACTTTTCACAGTGAGAAAATGCATATATTCAACTATGTGCAGATCTCAGGATGCCAAACCAGTTGTGCATTGAAATATGAAGAACATTTCAGAATAAGCCTTCATAAGATTTTTAATGCTTTTCTCAACATTTCACAGGGAGGAAATAAATGTTTTCAACTATGTTCAAATGTGCTCTTACGTTTTTTACAAATGGTTTTCAAGAATGTTTCAGAGCTTGCCAAGCAGAAATCAGGATGCCAAACAAAGTTGTACATAGTATTTGCATTGAAATATGAAGCAGATTTCAAATCAGCTTTCATAAGATATTTATTGCTTTTTTGGACTTTTCACAGTGAGAAAATGCATATATTCAACTATGTGCAGATCTCAGGATGCCAAACCAGTTGTGCATTGAAATATGAAGAAAATTTCAGAATAAGCCTTCATAAGATTTTTATTGCTTTTCTCAACATTTCACAGGGAGGAAATAAATATTTTCAACTATGTTCAAATATGCTCTAACCTTTTTCCCAAATGGTTTTCAATAGTGTTACACAGCTTGCCAAGCAGATCTCAGGATGCCAGCCAAACAAGTTGTGCATTGAAATAAGAAGCAAATTTCAGAATAAGCCTTCATAAGATTTTTATTGCTTTATTCAACTTTTCACAGTGAGAAAATGCATATATTCAACTATGTGCAGATCTCAGGATGCCAAACAAAGTTGTACATAGTATTTGCATTGAAATATGAAGCAGATTTCAGAATCAGCTTTCATAATATTTTTATTGCTTTTTTGGACTTTTCACAGTGATAAAATGCATGTTTTCAACTATGTTCAAATGTGCTCTTACTTTTTTCCCAAATGGTTTTCAATAGTGTTACACAGTTTGCCAAGCAGATCTCAGGATGCCAAACCAGTTGTGCATTGAAATATGAAGCAAATTTCAGAATAAGCCTTCATAAGATTTTTATTGCTTTTCTCAACATTTCACAGGGAGAAAATAAATGTTTTCAACTATGTTCAAATGTGCTCTTACGTTTTTTACAAATGGTTTTGAAGAATGTTTCACAGCTTGCCAAGCAGAAATCAGGATGCCAAACAAAGTTGTACATAGTATTTGCATTGAAATATGAAGCAGATTTCAAATCAGCTTTCATAAGATATTTATTGCTTTTTTGGACTTTTCACAGTGAGAAAATGCATGTTTTCAACTATGTTCAAATGTTCTCTTACTTTTTTCCTAAATGGTTTTCAATAGTGTAAAGGCTGAAACATACTCCGCGAGAAGAAAGAACAAAGTTCTCGATGACAGAGCTGCGAGAACAAGAACAAAGTTCTTTCTGGTCTGGACAATGCATACTTCACGAGAACTCAACTGCCGAACTCCTCACCGCGGCGCATTGTTACCATGGTAATTGACTCAGTAGCGCCAGCTGATTTCACTTCGCTTTCCTCATTGACTTCAGACTGACCAATCACACAATAGTTCTCGGACAACCTGCGAGAAGAAAGTTCTGCCCAGGTGATGTGTCGAGAACAAGCTGCAAGAACAGCTGAACAAGAGCTGCGAGAACAAATTGACGTCATTTTCTTCTCGCAGCTCTGTCATCGAGAACTTTGTTCTTTCTTCTCGCGGAGTATGTTTCAGCCTTTACACAGCTTGCCAAGCAGATCTCAGGATACCAAACCAGTTGTACATTGAAATATGAAGCACATTTCAGAATAAGCTTTCATAAGATTTTTATTGCTTTTCTCAACTTTTCACAGTGAGAAAATGCATATTTTCAACTATGTTCAAATGTAATCTAACTTTTTCCCCGAACGGTTTTCAAGTCAGTCAGTGGTGTTAGGTCAATATCTTTCTTAGTTTGGTGCCAAAGCCTTTATGCACTTACTTGGTTTGTGGAAATAGATTGTAGTCTGTCCGGTAGGTTGTGTGAGCGTGTGCATGTGTTGGCTCTCAGCTCCAACATGCAGCAAAATAAATCCAATAAACTGAAAAGTGCAAATACATTAAACTTACGTTAATATCACTGTTTAACTCTGTCGTTATCAAAGTGTGTCAGGAGCAGTAAAAGATTGTGTGATCTCTCAGCATTCACTGTTTGTTTGCACACCTGCCTACAATTACTGACCTGATTACAAGGCTTTGCATCACTACCACTGGTCAACACCAGATGGAGGCATTTCTCATGCATTTAAATGAGTGATAATGGCTCCAACACTTACTTTTAGGGTTATCTTTATGTAGCTGAACTAAATTTGCCAGGGGTATGAATAATTTCGGTTTTGACTGTAATTCAGTAGGTAAAATGTTCTTACCTTCATCACGGCTTGGAAGCCAAGCCTTTTTGCACTGCTTCCCCAGACGACGGACGCGTCACAAAGACTTTGCAGCACCTAGGTTCTCTGCGTTTATCTGAAACAACACAGAACCATTTTTTGATACACATGACATAAATATATAAATATACTGTATAGTTCTAAGAGTGGAGAGGGTTTGAACTGTCCCTGCTCTATGGGCCCTGAGGCAGTTCTACACAGTGGACACTAGGTGGAGCCAAATTACTTCACATCTTCACACACGCATTCTCTTTCATGAGCAAAGCTTTTAACAGAAGCTTGATGATTGAATTGACTGAAAACAAAATCTGTGTTTGAACTTTGACCTAACCCCATACCCAAACATATATGGAAGCCAAATGAAAAACATGTAATGTTTGACCAATCAATAAAGAACCATTTAAAACACATGTGTACTGTGGTTATTTTGAAGAGTTATTTATACAGTGGGCATGCGGAAGAGTAATGTTTTCTAGTAGACCTCTGAAATACACATTTTAACCTGAGATTTAGCATAATATGTCCCCTTTACACCAGCAAGCTATCCATCTTCTGTTTCATTTATATATTTAGTTATGACTACACGATTAGGACAAGGATTTTTTCTCTCAAACTGTATTGTACATTTGTATTGCTTAATGTTGTTGTATATTTGTTTAATAAAATATATCTAAAATATTCACTGGAGATCGCTTGGTATGCCTTTAAATCCAAACAAATGTAATTTATTGAGGGCATTTTAACCTTTAATATGGCAATGTGGTATGGTAACCTAAACGTAAAAGGAAGAAGCAAGCTACAGAGAATAATAAACCTTGCCTCAAAAATCATAGGGACAAAACAGAAACATTTAAGTTGTATGTACAACGAAGTGCTGAGGAAAAAAGCTGTTAAAATAGCAAACGATCCGTCCCATCCACTCCATAGGGAGTTTGAACTTCTTCCCTCGGGTAGACGTTACAGAGTGCCAAGGGCAAATCGTAACATTTTTAAAAATTCCTTCACTCCTAAAGCGATTGGGGTACTGAACACCATGTCCCGCTGATGTGTATACTGCCACTGCTGTCCTGCTTCTTGCCCTGAAGATGTCTGTGTGTAAATGTTGTTGTTGTTGCTTTTGTTGTTGTTGTTGTTGTGTTGTCCTGCTTGTTGTTTTTTGTATGAGACCGAAGACGAATCTCCACACCGTGGACAATAAAGATTTAACTAACTAACTAACTAACTCCATTCATATTTACATTTTCAAAAGTAACAAAGCAAAGCATTTGCAATATATACAGTCAAAACCGAAATTATTCAAACCCCTGGCAAATTTCGCCAATTTTTGTTCAAATGTGAATAAAAGCTGACCATTTTTTTCCACAATGATGCCCCTTGTACATCGTCTTAATATCTTTTGGGAGAAGCCTGTGTCATTTCCAATCAAGAAAAAGCTTGCTGGTTTCATAAAAGTTAAGGCGAGACACGGCAGGCAAAAACATCGTTTTTTTAAGCACTGGTCAATTTTGAGATTTGTGTCTATTTAGCTTCCATAACATCTCTTCTTTCATACTAGTATGGATAAAAGGTCCAAAATATACGTTTTAGGTGTTTATTTTACTAAACTTTGACTGCTTGCGTCTGTATTTTGCTCCTAAATTCGTCAAAAGTGAGCATTCTAACGTAACATACAGCACCGCGACCGCTGTATGAATCATAATAACCATGGTACTGTTGGAAAGCTCTGAATCTCAAGAACAACGTTATCTGATCCAAATATGGTCATTTCCTTTGTATCAGTAACCAATCGTGAAAGTGTGAGGAGGGATTCAATGCTAGGAACGCGACCTCATTGGCTAATGCACATTTCTGACGATGTGATTCGCTAAAAGGCATCACGTGATGCTAGCCGCGGTAGCTCGAAAATCACAAAATAAAATGGGAAAAACGTCGAAAATATGCCAAACCAACACAAAAAAAATACTTAATCAATTGGCTACGGACACTACATGATCGCCATTTGAAGGGGAGAAATGTTAAAGACATGTAAATCACGCCGATCACGTCGGAGAGACACAGACTGTCAGAGGATCAGAGGGGACATGGTGGGGAGAGAGAGCGTCTGTGCCGACTCCGGAGCAGGTTGACAGACAGTGGCTAATAATAAATGAATCACGTTTAAATTAGCATGTGGATGTAAATGTTACTATGCTATGGTTTATATGTTAAGCAGTGGTAGGCCTATATGGCATTGAAGGGTGTAGGGCCTAATTCAATAAATTACTCTCTAGCTATCATCAGTGATAATCAGCAGAATTCACGTTTTTATCTTTAACGGCCGTTTTCTCAAAATGAGCTTTTTCCAATACTGTGCGAAAGATATCTCAACTTCTAGACCACTGACATCAACCAAACTTTCTATAATCATTCATAGCACTATTTTAAAAGTTTTTACAGAAGGATTTGTTAATATATTGTTAATTGTCTGATTTATGATACATTTTCCTCCTAAAAACATGCCTAAAATGCATTTCTAAGACATGTACATAGTATTTTTTGATTTATTAAATGAAAAAAGGCTGTATCCAAAATCTGTTGTGTAAAAACCTTAGAAACTAATATGTGCTTAAAATAAAATAGAGATTTTAACTCTGGCTTTATCCAACATCTCAAATTTTTTCTCGAAAAATGACCTAAATTTACGCATAATTGGTTAAATATTGCCATATTTGCATATTTAATATAATACTAAAGAAAAACATGTAATACAAAAAATAATTGTGTTAGTGTCAGTAATCAACTGGCAAAGTTTCGTGATGATATCTACAAGTTAAAAAAAAATCCCTATTCACCTGGGGTGTCTCGCCTTAAGTAACTTTAAGTCAAAATTTGCCAGGGGTATGAATAATTTCGGTTTTGACTGTAATTTAGTAGGTAAAATGTTCTTACCTTCATCACGGCTTGGAATCCAAGCCTTTTTGCACTGCTTCCCCAGACGACGGACGCGTCACAAAGACTTTGCAGCACCCAGGTTCTCTGCGTTTATCTGAAACAACACAGAACCATTTTTTGATACACATGACATAAATATATAAATATACTGTATAGTTCTAAAGGTACGAACACACTGCACATCGCCGCGCGGCGAGTTTCAATAGAAAGTCAATGTATTTCGAGCGCCGCCGCGCGAACCGGCGGCCGGCGGGGAGCGGATCACGCGGCGCGGCCAGGGGCGGCGCGGCGCGGCGCGAATGGGGCGGCGCGGCCGCCGCAGAAGTTGAAAATATTGAACTTTTCGCCGCCGGCCGCCCCGCGATAGCCAATCACCGTCGTTGAGCTCCTCCCGACGTCACTCGGGTGAGTCTGCTGAGCTACAAGACACGTGAAACCTGGCTGGCGGTGCAGTCGGGAAAGGAGGGATAAAGGGAAAAAAGAAGGAAAAGACAGAGAGAGAGAGAGAGAGAGAGAGAGAGAGAGAAAGTTCCAACACATCGATAAAATGTATGACAGCAGTTTAATGAGACACCTTTTAGTAAAAGGAGCAAGGAATAGACTCACATTATAGAGGAGAGAAGGAGAGAAAGCCAGGGAAGATGTACTGCAGATGAGTGAATATGCAGAGACAATAAAAACTAAATACGACAACTGACACTTCCAAACATTTCCCTAAACATCTGAAAATCTGTTTGGGTTTTCTCTACATGTTGATATGCCGGCGTGAATGTGTAGCCTATATGCACGGCCATCGATACGTGCGTGTGTGTGTGTGTGTGTGTGGGCGGGTTGTGTGTGTATGTGTGTGTGGGTGCATGTGTGGGTGTGTTTACGAAGCTTGGGTGGCAGGTGGCGGGGAGAAATGTGTGAGAGGTGCAGTGAGACCAATAGCCTACAAGGGCCGATGGCAGAGATGATGAAGGCAGAATAGCCTACATCAGAGACGCTCCCAACAAAAACAAATCAGTGAGGATGACGACGATGATGAGAGAGATGTAAATAG
Source organism: Ammodytes marinus (assembly GCF_949987685.1). NCBI lineage: Eukaryota > Metazoa > Chordata > Actinopteri > Uranoscopiformes > Ammodytidae > Ammodytes > Ammodytes marinus. The sequence continues at coordinate 308,280 of NC_137231.1, forward strand.
CGGGAAGAAACTGGGCGTGCACATTCATTGAGTCATCAGGCGGCGGCCGGCGGCCGGCGGCGGACACAAATGAGCCAAAATGACCACGCGGCGCGGAACCTGCGATTCGCGCGGCCAACCGCCGCGCCGCGCTGTGCAGTGTGTTCGCTCCTTAAGAGTGGAGAGGGTTTGAACTGTCCCTGCTCTATGGGCCCTGAGGCAGTTCTACACAGTGGACACTAGGTGGAGCCAAATTACTTCACATCTTCACACAAGCATTCTCCTTCATGAGCAAAGCTTTTACCAGAAGCTTGATGATTGAATTGACTGAAAACTAAATCTGTGTTTGAACTTTGACCTAACCCCATACCCAAACATATATGGAAGCCAAATGAAAAACATGTAATGTTTGACCAATCAATAAAGAACCATTTAAAACACATGTGTACTGTGGTTATTTTGAAGAGTTATTTATACAGTGGGCATGCGGAAGAGTAATGTTTTCTAGTAGACCTCTGAAATACATATTTTAACCCGAGATTTAGCATAATATGTCCCCTTTACACCAGCAAGCTATCCATCTTCTGTTTCATTTATATATTTAGTTATGACTACTCGATTAGGACAAGGATTTTTTCTCTCAAACTGTATTGTACATTTGTATTGCTTAATGTTGTTGTATATTTGTTTGATAAAATATATCTCAAATATTCACTGGAGATCGCTTGGTATGCCTTTAAATCCAAACAAATGTAACTCCATTCATATTTACATTTTCAAAAGTAACAAAGCAAAGCATTTGCAATATATACAGTCAAAACCGAAATTATTCAAACCCCTGGCAAATTTCGCCAATTTTTGTTCAAATGTGAATAAAAGCTGACCATTTTTTTCCACAATGATGCCCCTTGTACATCGTCTTAATATCTTTTGGGAGAAGCCTGTGTCATTTCCAATCAAGAAAAAGCTTGCTGGTTTCATAAAAGTTAAGTAACTTTAACCCTTTAGGCGCCGGGTTTAATTTTGAAAAATACTTTATTTTGACACCTAAATTTCAGAAGGCTCTGGATTGAAAGTGGTTTGAGATAGAGACAAAAAGTTAATGAGACAAATATTGAGAATGTCCTGAAGTTTATCTAGGGAATACATTTTTTCATCTAATTTGCATATTATGACGTCATATGGCGGCGGCCATATTGGATTATGTCATTTCCATGAAATACCTGATATTTTGAAATAGAGTTGAACTTATTTCATCAAGTTCACCCCCTCCATCCATTTGTTATGATGTCCACTATGTTGTAAGCCAACAGTTGTAAACTAGAACTAGAACTACACCACAAAACAGGCACTTTTTATGATTTTAGATTTTTTACTCATTTTAATTTACTTTTGTCTTCTATTATTATGATTATCATTATTACCATTATAATATGATAATATGAATATATATATATATATATATATTCATATTCAATAGTTTTTTTCTCTCTGTTGTGTACTTGATGTATATGCATTGAATATTGTATGTATTGTTGTTTTTCCTTGAATTTGTTTGAACTCGACGTCATTGTAAATGAGGGTCACCCCTCAATTGGTCTCGAGGATAAATAAAAGTTAAATGAAATGAAATGAAAAATACATTTATATAATGCTGCGTCACATGGCTGCACCACTGCTGCGCATGGACGCACCGGGGCCGTAGAAAGAGTGCACACTAACTCCCTACTTTTGCTTGCCATATTCTCTCAATAACTCCTAAATCCAGCTTCAGCATAAATAGCTTAGTGGCACACTATCTCCGATTTCACACCCAACAACTGCGCGATTCATTTGCAGCCTGGACGCGGAGGTGTGTCACCTCTCTGCTCTGACGGCCGGCTCGGACTGCTCCGAGGGGCTGCTCCGAGACTGACCGCCTGTCAGTGCTTTTGGTCGGGGAGGGGCTCGCGGCAGCACCCGCTGCTCGTTGAGCAATGAGCACAGTAACTGCAGAGTGAAACGTGCTTTCACGTCAGAGTCTCCAAACACCACAAAAGTTTTCAATAAAACCAGAAAAAATCGCTAGGAGGATATGACAAAAAAAGTTTTGATGGGATTTTTTATTTTTTTTTTGGATGGGATTTCCGGATTTCCGCGAATATTTTGCATTGAAGGATGACGTTTTTCTGAGCTAAGGTCTAGGTATGGGATGTCTGCTAACTAGTGGAGGGGAGTTTGAACAAAATATAACACTCTATTTAGAGAAAACAGCTGTTTGATTCAGTAAAGCGTCTTGTCGCAATTTTGCGACTGTGGCGCCTAAAGGGTTAAGTCAAAATTTGCCAGGGGTATGAATAATTTCGGTTTTGACTGTAATTCAGTAGGTAAAATGTTCTTACCTTCATCACGGCTTGGAAGCCAAGCCTTTTTGCACTGCTTCCCCAGACGACGGACGCGTCACAAAGACTTTGCAGCACCCAGGTTCTCTGCGTTTATCTGAAACAACACAGAACCATTTTTTGATACACATGACATAAATATATAAATATACTGTATAGTTCTAAGAGTGGAGAGGGTTTGAACTGTCCCTGCTCTATGGGCCCTGAGGCAGTTCTACACAGTGGACACTAGGTGGAGCCAAATTACTTCACATCTTCACACAAGCATTCTCTTTCATGAGCAAAGCTTTTAACAGAAGCTTGATGATTGAATTGACTGAAAACTAAATCTGTGTTTGAACTTTGACCTAACCCCATACCCAAACATATATGGAAGCCAAATGAAAAACATGTAATGTTTGACCAATCAATAAAGAACCATTTAAAACACATGTGTACTGTGGTTATTTTGAAGAGTTATTTATACAGTGGGCATGCGGAAGAGTAATGTTTTCTAGTAGACCTCTGAAATACACATTTTAACCCGAGATTTAGCATAATATGTCCCCTTTACACCAGCAAGCTATCCATCTTCTGTTTCATTTATATATTTAGTTATGACTACTCGATTAGGACAAGGATTTTTTCTCTCAAACTGTATTGTACATTTGTATTGCTTAATGTTGTTGTATATTTGTTTGATAAAATATATCTAAAATATTCACTGGAGATCGCTTGGTATGCCTTTAAATCCAAACAAATGTAACTCCATTCATATTTACATTTTCAAAAGTAACAAAGCAAAGCATTTGCAATATATACAGTCAAAACCGAAATTATTCAAACCCCTGGCAAATTTCGCCAATTTTTGTTCAAATGTGAATAAAAGCTGACAATTTTTTTCCACAATGATGCCCCTTGTACATCGTCTTGATATCTTTTGGGAGAAGCCTGTGTCATTTCCAATCAAGAAAAAGCTTGCTGGTTTCATAAAAGTTAAGTAACTTTAACCCTTTAGGCGCCGGGTTTAATTTTGAAAAATACTTTATTTTGACACCTAAATTTCAGAAGGCTCTGGATTGAAAGTGGTTTGAGATAGAGACAAAAAGTTAATGAGACAAATATTGAGAATGTCCTGAAGTTTATCTAGGGAATAAATGTTTTCATCTAATTTGCATATTATGACGTCATATGGCGGCGGCCATATTGGATTATGTCATTTCCATGAAATACCTGATATTTTGAAATAGAGTTGAACTTATTTCATCAAGTTCACCCCCTCCATCCATTTGTTATGATGTCCACTATGTTGTAAGCCAACAGTTGTAAACTAGAACTAGAACTACACCACAAAACAGGCACTTTTTATGATTTTAGATTTTTTACTCATTTTAATTTACTTTTGTCTTCTATTATTATGATTATCATTATTACCATTATAATATGATAATATGAATATATATATATATATATATATATATATATATATATATATATATATATATATATATATATATATTCATATTCAATAGTTTTTTTCTCTCTGTTGTGTACTTGGTGTATTTGCATTGAATATTGTATGTATTGTTGTTTTTCCTTGAATTTGTTTGAACTCGACGTCATTGTAAATGAGGGTCACCCCTCAATTGGTCTCGAGGATAAATAAAAGTTAAATGAAATGAAATGAAAAATACATTTATATAATGCTGCGTCACATGGCTGCACCACTGCTGCGCATGGACGCACCGGGGCCGTAGAAAGAGTGCACACTAACTCCCTACTTTTGCTTGCCATATTCTCTCAATAACTCCTAAATCCAGCTTCAGCATAAATAGCTTAGTGGCACACTATCTCCGATTTCACACCCAACAACTGCGCGATTCATTTGCAGCCTGGACGCGGAGGTGTGTCACCTCTCTGCTCTGACGGCCGGCTCGGACTGCTCCGAGGGGCTGCTCCGAGACTGACCGCCTGTCAGTGCTTTTGGTCGGGGAGGGGCTCGCGGCAGCACCCGCTGCTCGTTGAGCAATGAGCACAGTAACTGCAGAGTGAAACGTGCTTTCACGTCAGAGTCTCCAAACACCACAAAAGTTTTCAATAAAACCAGAAAAAATCGCTAGGAGGATATGACAAAAAAAGTTTTGATGGGATTTTTTATTTTTTTTTTGGATGGGATTTCCGGATTTCCGCGAATATTTTGCATTGAAGGATGACGTTTTTCTGAGCTAAGGTCTAGGTATGGGATGTCTGCTAACTAGTGGAGGGGAGTTTGAACAAAATATAACACTCTATTTAGAGAAAACAGCTGTTTGATTCAGTAAAGCGTCTTGTCGCAATTTTGCGACTGTGGCGCCTAAAGGGTTAAGTCAAAATTTGCCAGGGGTATGAATAATTTCGGTTTTGACTGTAATTCAGTAGGGAAAATGTTCTTACCTTCATCACGGCTTGGAAGCCAAGCCTTTTTGCACTGCTTCCCCAGACGACGGACGCGTCACAAAGACTTTGCAGCACCCAGGTTCTCTGCGTTTATCTGAAACAACACAGAACCATTTTTTGATACACATGACATAAATATATAAATATACTGTATAGTTCTAAGAGTGGAGAGGGTTTGAACTGTCCCTGCTCTATGGGCCCTGAGGCAGTTCTACACAGTGGACACTAGGTGGAGCCAAATTACTTCACATCTTCACACAAGCATTCTCCTTCATGAGCAAAGCTTTTAACAGAAGCTTGATGATTGAATTGACTGAAAACAAAATCTGTGTTTGAACTTTGACCTAACCCCATACCCAAACATATATGGAAGCCAAATGAAAAACATGTAATGTTTGACCAATCAATAAAGAACCATTTAAAACACATGTGTACTGTGGTTATTTTGAAGAGTTATTTATACAGTGGGCATGCGGAAGAGTAATGTTTTCTAGTAGACCTCTGAAATACACATTTTAACCCGAGATTTAGCATAATATGTCCCCTTTACACCAGCAAGCTATCCATCTTCTGTTTCATTTATATATTTAGTTATGACTACTCGATTAGGACAAGGATTTTTTCTCTCAAACTGTATTGTACATTTGTATTGCTTAATGTTGTTGTATATTTGTTTGATAAAATATATCTAAAATATTCACTGGAGATCGCTTGGTATGCCTTTAAATCCAAACAAATGTAACTCCATTCATATTTACATTTTCAAAAGTAACAAAGCAAAGCATTTGCAATATATACAGTCAAAACCGAAATTATTCAAACCCCTGGCAAATTTCGCCAATTTTTGTTCAAATGTGAATAAAAGCTGACCATTTTTTTCCACAATGATGCCCCTTGTACATCGTCTTAATATCTTTTGGGAGAAGCCTGTGTCATTTCCAATCAAGAAAAAGCTTGCTGGTTTCATAAAAGTTAAGTAACTTTAAGTCAAAATTTGCCAGGGGTATGAATAATTTCGGTTTTGACTGTAATTCAGTAGGGAAAATGTTCTTACCTTCATCACGGCTTGGAAGCCAAGCCTTTTTGCACTGCTTCCCCAGACGACGGACGCGTCACAAAGACTTTGCAGCACCCAGGTTCTCTGCGTTTATCTGAAACAACACAGAACCATTTTTTGATACACATGACATAAATATATAAATATACTGTATAGTTCTAAGAGTGGAGAGGGTTTGAACTGTCCCTGCTCTATGGGCCCTGAGGCAGTTCTACACAGTGGACACTAGGTGGAGCCAAATTACTTCACATCTTCACACAAGCATTCTCCTTCATGAGCAAAGCTTTTACCAGAAGCTTGATGATTGAATTGACTGAAAACTAAATCTGTGTTTGAACTTTGACCTAACCCCATACCCAAACATATATGGAAGCCAAATGAAAAACATGTAATGTTTGACCAATCAATAAAGAACCATTTAAAACACATGTGTACTGTGGTTATTTTGAAGAGTTATTTATACAGTGGGCATGCGGAAGAGTAATGTTTTCTAGTAGACCTCTGAAATACACATTTTAACCCGAGATTTAGCATAATATGTCCCCTTTACACCAGCAAGCTATCCATCTTCTGTTTCATTTATATATTTAGTTATGACTACTCGATTAGGACAAGGATTTTTTCTCTCAAACTGTATTGTACATTTGTATTGCTTAATGTTGTTGTATATTTGTTTGATAAAATATATCTAAAATATTCACTGGAGATCGCTTGGTATGCCTTTAAATCCAAACAAATGTAACTCCATTCATATTTACATTTTCAAAAGTAACAAAGCAAAGCATTTGCAATATATACAGTCAAAACCGAAATTATTCAAACCCCTGGCAAATTTCGCCAATTTTTGTTCAAATGTGAATAAAAGCTGACCATTTTTTTCCACAATGATGCCCCTTGTACATCGTCTTAATATCTTTTGGGAGAAGCCTGTGTCATTTCCAATCAAGAAAAAGCTTGCTGGTTTCATAAAAGTTAAGTAACTTTAAGTCAAAATTTGCCAGGGGTATGAATAATTTCGGTTTTGACTGTAATTCAGTAGGTAAAATGTTCTTACCTTCATCACGGCTTGGAAGCCAAGCCTTTTTGCACTGCTTCCCCAGACGACGGACGCGTCACAAAGATTTTGCAGCACCCAGGTTCTCTGCGTTTATCTGAAACAACACAGAACCATTTTTTGATACACATGACATAAATATATAAATATACTGTATAGTTCTAAGAGTGGAGAGGGTTTGAACTGTCCCTGCTCTATGGGCCCTGAGGCAGTTCTACACAGTGGACACTAGGTGGAGCCAAATTACTTCACATCTTCACACAAGCATTCTCTTTCATGAGCAAAGCTTTTAACAGAAGCTTGATGATTGAATTGACTGAAAACAAAATCTGTGTTTGAACTTTGACCTAACCCCATACCCAAACATATATGGAAGCCAAATGAAAAACATGTAATGTTTGACCAATCAATAAAGAACCATTTAAAACACATGTGTACTGTGGTTATTTTGAAGAGTTATTTATACAGTGGGCATGCGGAAGAGTAATGTTTTCTAGTAGACCTCTGAAATACACATTTTAACCCGAGATTTAGCATAATATGTCCCCTTTACACCAGCAAGCTATCCATCTTCTGTTTCATTTATATATTTAGTTATGACTACTCGATTAGGACAAGGATTTTTTCTCTCAAACTGTATTGTACATTTGTATTGCTTAATGTTGTTGTATATTTGTTTAATAAAAAATATCTAAAATATTCACTGGAGATCGCTTGGTATGCCTTTAAATCCAAACAAATGTAACTCCATTCATATTTACATTTTCAAAAGTAACAAAGCAAAGCATTTGCAATATATACAGTCAAAACCGAAATTATTCAAACCCCTGGCAAATTTTGCCAATTTTTGTTCAAATGTGAATAAAAGCTGACCATTTTTTTCCACAATGATGCCCCTTGTACATCGTCTTAATATCTTTTGGGAGAAGCCTGTGTCATTTCCAATCAAGAAAAAGCTTGCTGGTTTCATAAAAGTTAAGTAACTTTAACCCTTTAGGCGCCGGGTTTAATTTTGAAAAATACTTTATTTTGACACCTAAATTTCAGAAGGCTCTGGATTGAAAGTGGTTTGAGATAGAGACAAAAAGTTAAAGAGACAAATATTGAGAATGTCCTGAAGTTTATCTAGGGAATACATTTTTTCATCTAATTTGCATATTATGACGTCATATGGCGGCGGCCATATTGGATTATGTAATTTCCATGAAATACCTGATATTTTGAAATAGAGTTGAACTTATTTCATCAAGTTCACCCCCTCCATCCATTTGTTATGATGTCCACTATGTTGTAAGCCAACAGTTGTAAACTAGAACTAGAACTACACCACAAAACAGGCACTTTTTATGATTTTAGATTTTTTACTCATTTTAATTTACTTTTGTCTTCTATTATTATGATTATCATTATTACCATTATAATATGATAATATGAATATATATATATATATATATATATATATATATATATATATATATATATTCATATTCAATAGTTTTTTTCTCTCTGTTGTGTACTTGATGTATTTGCATTGAATATTGTATGTATTGTTGTTTTTCCTTGAATTTGTTTGAACTCGACGTCATTGTAAATGAGGGTCACCCCTCAATTGGTCTCGAGGATAAATAAAAGTTAAATGAAATGAAATGAAAAATACATTTATATAATGCTGCGTCACATGGCTGCACCACTGCTGCGCATGGACGCACCGGGGCCGTAGAAAGAGTGCACACTAACTCCCTACTTTTGCTTGCCATATTCTCTCAATAACTCCTAAATCCAGCTTCAGCATAAATAGCTTAGTGGCACACTATCTCCGATTTCACACCCAACAACTGCGCGATTCATTTGCAGCCTGGACGCGGAGGTGTGTCACCTCTCTGCTCTGACGGCCGGCTCGGACTGCTCCGAGGGGCTGCTCCGAGACTGACCGCCTGTCAGTGCTTTTGGTCGGGGAGGGGCTCGCGGCAGCACCCGCTGCTCGTTGAGCAATGAGCACAGTAACTGCAGAGTGAAACGTGCTTTCACGTCAGAGTCTCCAAACACCACAAAAGTTTTCAATAAAACCAGAAAAAATCGCTAGGAGGATATGACAAAAAAAGTTTTGATGGGATTTTTTTTTTTTTTTTTGGATGGGATTTCCGGATTTCCGCGAATATTTTGCATTGAAGGATGACGTTTTTCTGAGCTAAGGTCTAGGTATGGGATGTCTGCTAACTAGTGGAGGGGAGTTTGAACAAAATATAACACTCTATTTAGAGAAAACAGCTGTTTGATTCAGTAAAGCGTCTTGTCGCAATTTTGCGACTGTGGCGCCTAAAGGGTTAAGTCAAAATTTGCCAGGGGTATGAATAATTTCGGTTTTGACTGTAATTCAGTAGGGAAAATGTTCTTACCTTCATCACGGCTTGGAAGCCAAGCCTTTTTGCACTGCTTCCCCAGACGACGGACGCGTCACAAAGACTTTGCAGCACCCAGGTTCTCTGCGTTTATCTGAAACAACACAGAACCATTTTTTGATACACATGACATAAATATATAAATATACTGTATAGTTCTAAGAGTGGAGAGGGTTTGAACTGTCCCTGCTCTATGGGCCCTGAGGCAGTTCTACACAGTGGACACTAGGTGGAGCCAAATTACTTCACATCTTCACACAAGCATTCTCCTTCATGAGCAAAGCTTTTAACAGAAGCTTGATGATTGAATTGACTGAAAACAAAATCTGTGTTTGAACTTTGACCTAACCCCATACCCAAACATATATGGAAGCCAAATGAAAAACATGTAATGTTTGACCAATCAATAAAGAACCATTTAAAACACATGTGTACTGTGGTTATTTTGAAGAGTTATTTATACAGTGGGCATGCGGAAGAGTAATGTTTTCTAGTAGACCTCTGAAATACACATTTTAACCCGAGATTTAGCATAATATGTCCCCTTTACACCAGCAAGCTATCCATCTTCTGTTTCATTTATATATTTAGTTATGACTACTCGATTAGGACAAGGATTTTTTCTCTCAAACTGTATTGTACATTTGTATTGCTTAATGTTGTTGTATATTTGTTTGATAAAATATATCTAAAATATTCACTGGAGATCGCTTGGTATGCCTTTAAATCCAAACAAATGTAACTCCATTCATATTTACATTTTCAAAAGTAACAAAGCAAAGCATTTGCAATATATACAGTCAAAACCGAAATTATTCAAACCCCTGGCAAATTTCGCCAATTTTTGTTCAAATGTGAATAAAAGCTGACCATTTTTTTCCACAATGATGCCCCTTGTACATCGTCTTAATATCTTTTGGGAGAAGCCTGTGTCATTTCCAATCAAGAAAAAGCTTGCTGGTTTCATAAAAGTTAAGTAACTTTAAGTCAAAATTTGCCAGGGGTATGAATAATTTCGGTTTTGACTGTAATTCAGTAGGTAAAATGTTCTTACCTTCATCACGGCTTGGAAGCCAAGCCTTTTTGCACTGCTTCCCCAGACGACGGACGCGTCACAAAGACTTTGCAGCACCCAGGTTCTCTGCGTTTATCTGAAACAACACAGAACCATTTTTTGATACACATGACATAAATATATAAATATACTGTATAGTTCTAAGAGTGGAGAGGGTTTGAACTGTCCCTGCTCTATGGGCCCTGAGGCAGTTCTACACAGTGGACACTAGGTGGAGCCAAATTACTTCACATCTTCACACAAGCATTCTCCTTCATGAGCAAAGCTTTTACCAGAAGCTTGATGATTGAATTGACTGAAAACAAAATCTGTGTTTGAACTTTGACCTAACCCCATACCCAAACATATATGGAAGCCAAATGAAAAACATGTAATGTTTGACCAATCAATAAAGAACCATTTAAAACACATGTGTACTGTGGTTATTTTGAAGAGTTATTTATACAGTGGGCATGCGGAAGAGTAATGTTTTCTAGTAGACCTCTGAAATACACATTTTAACCCGAGATTTAGCATAATATGTCCCCTTTACACCAGCAAGCTATCCATCTTCTGTTTCATTTATATATTTAGTTATGACTACTCGATTAGGACAAGGATTTTTTCTCTCAAACTGTATTGTACATTTGTATTGCTTAATGTTGTTGTATATTAAAACAGGATGATGCTGCTCGTCAGATGGCGGCGCGCAGTGGTGCAGCGGCTTTTAGCTCTCCGACACGGTGCATTCTCTTAGTACTTTTTTTAAGTTTATTTTTTAATTTTTGTTGGGCAGACGTCGCTTTGGGTCGCCAGAACTTGATCGACCTCGGCCTGAGGTACAACTTGGCTGTTACAAACGAGTATCAGCAGGCACACAACATCCCGGAGGACATTGCGAGACCGCCCGGATCTCCATGGATGGTCAACCCGCCTAGCAAGCGAAGGAGGCGGCGTAGGGAGAGGAAACAGAAGCGGGGATGCCGGTCGGGCTCGGATGCTAAGCTACGTAAACAACCACACAGGCCAGCATTACCGAGCCTTTTCCTCTCAAACGCCAGATCATTAACCCACAAAATGGACGAGTTGGAACTACAGACAGCCACGACGAACTTTGTACGAAACTGTAGTGTTATTTTCATCACGGAGACGTGGCTTCACCCGCTGATTCCAGACGCTACAGTCCAGTTAGCGGGCCGCACGCTACATCGGCAAGACAGAAACGAAAACTCGGGTAAGAGCAGAGGAGGGGGGCTGTGTATCTACGTACATAACGAGTGGTGTGGCTGCAGCAGGATCATTGAAACATACTGTTCTCCTGACATAGAGGTTCTGGCAGTCTCGTGCAGACCTTATTATCTCCCGAGGGAGTTCACTGTGGTCATTGTGGTAGCTGTTTACATCCCTCCGGATGCTAACGTTAGCTCAGCCCTCAGCCTTCTGCTTGATACCATCAACAAACAGCTGCTCGCACACCCTGATGGAGTTTTTGTCGTTGCTGGTGACTTCAACAAAGCGTGCCTAAAGACTGTGCTGCCCAAATTCGTCCAGTATGTGAAGTTTGCCACCAGAGGAGATAGCACCTTGGACCATGTTTACTCCAACATTAAACATGCGTACAAAGCTACTCCCCTCCCCCACCTGGCTGGATCTGACCACCTCTGCATGTCCCTCACCCCCACCTACACCCCCCTGCTGAGGAAGACAAAGCCTCAAACAAAGACTGTACAGATTTGGCCAGAGGGAGCCCTCTCTCAGCTACAGGACTGCTTCTCCACCACTCTATGGGACTTATTCTCAAGCCACAACCTCCAGGAGTACACAGACACTGTACTCTGCTACATTAAGAACTGTGTTGACAACGTCACCGTCAACAAACGGGTCAGGGTTTTTCCAAACCAAAAACCCTGGATGAACAACAAAGTACAGTCCCTCTTAAAAAGCCGTAATGCTGCCTTCAAGTCAGGGGACAGGGCCCTGTACAGCAGGGCCAGGTCAGACCTGAAAAGAGGTATCAGGGAGGCCAAGGTGGCCTACAAGAGGAAAATAGAGGACCACTTTGCTGTGAATGATCCCAGAAGAATGTGGCAGGGAATAAATCACATCACCAACTACAGAAGCAGCAACCAGGTGACTGCTAGGACCGACGCCTCGCTGGCAGAGGAACTCAACAGCTTCTTCGCCCGCTTTGAGACAGACAGGTCCTCAGCAGCCACAGCACTCCCACCCACCCCCAGTACTGGCACAATGTTGACACTTCAGGAGCACGAAGTGAGACATGTGCTGAGGACAGTAAACCCCAGGAAGGCGGCCGGTCCCGATGGAGTACCTGGAAAGGTACTCAAAGCTTGCGCCGACCAACTGACTGGAGTCTTCACAACCATATTCAACCTATCCCTGGAGCAGGCCATCATCCCACCCTGCCTCAAAACATCAACACTAATACCCGTTCCCAAGAAGACAGCAGCGGACAACCTCAACGACTACAGGCCTGTTGCACTCACGCCTGTAGTCATGAAGTGCTTTGAGAGACTGGTCTCACAGCACATCAGGGCCTGTCTGCCTCCCACACTGGACCCACACCAGTTTGCTTACAGGGCAAACCGATCCACGGAGGACGCCATTACCATAGCGCTCCACACCGCGCTGAGTCACCTGGAGCACCGGGAGAGCTATGTCAGAATGCTCTTCCTGGATTTCAGCTCAGCCTTCAACTACATCCTGCCGGAGATCCTGGTCCAGAAGCTCTCACACCTGGGCCTCTCCGACCCCATCTGCCTTTGGATTAAGGACTTCCTATCTGATCGTCCACAGTCTGTCAGACTCGGCCCACACCTATCCAGCACCATCACACTCAGCACCGGCTCCCCACAAGGATGCGTACTGAGTCCCCTCCTCTTCACTCTCTACACTCACGACTGCTCTCCGACCCATCTCTCAAACAGCATCATAAAGTTCGCGGATGATACCACCGTAGTCGGGCTCATATCAGCTGGCGACGAGTCTGACTACAGAGATGAGGTCAACAGACTGACAGCATGGTGTTCAGTCAACAACCTCAAACTGAACACCACCAAAACAAAAGAAATTATTCTGGACTTCAGAAAGGGCAGAGCGGTCCCGACCCCACTGCACATAAATGGGAACTTAGTGGAAAGAGTCCACTCCATCAGGTTCCTGGGCGTGCAGATCTCCGATGACTTCTCCTGGACTGTCAACACCACGGCGGTGGTGAAGAAGGCTCAGCAGCGTCTCCATTTCCTGAGAGTGCTCAGGAGGAACAACCTGGAGGAGAGGCTGCTGGTGACCTTCTACAGCGCCACCATAGAGAGCATCCTGACCTACTGCATCACAGCGTGGTTTGCAGGGTGCTCTGCAGCAGACAGGAGAGCGCTGCAGAGGGTCATCAACACAGCCCAGAAGATCACCGGCTGCTCTCTGCCTAGCCTGGAGACTATTGCCAGCTCTCGCTACCGCAGCAGAGCTGGAAACATCATCAAAGACTCCTCCCACCCTGCAAACCACCTGTTTGACATGTTACCCTCCGGTAGGCGGTACAGGTCACATAGAGCCAGGACAAGCAGGCTCAGGGACAGCTTCTTCCCCAGAGCCATCACAGAGACAAATAACATGATGAAACAAAAATAGGACTACCTGCACACTGGGACACATACTGATCATATTGATCATACAACTGCCGCATACTGTAAACATTTTCAATCATATTGATCATACAAACTGCTGTATACTGTGAATATTTCATCATTTAAGTGCAATACCACTGGAAAAGTGCAATAACTGCTGCTCATGTCAACACGTACATTATATGGAACAAGTGCAATAACTGCTGCTATTATTACTGTTTTACACTGCCTACAGGTCAACATTTTCTCCCTGGTTGACCTGCCATTTTTGTTATTTGTTTATTTGTTTGCTTACATAGGTTTGCTGCAGATTCTGTTATTTATGCAGTTATAGATATATATATATATAGTTTCTTTTTCAATAGTTATATAGTTATAGTTTTATAGTTATAGATATATATATAGTTTCTTTCTTTATATAGTTACAATTTAAATAGGATAGATATATAAATATAGTCTCTTTTTTGTATATAGCTTAACAACATTTCCTTATCTTCTGTTCTAAAAATTTTATATTTATATTTATATTGCATGCTGATTGCACCAGAGGAGTGGCACTCAAATTTCGTTGTACAACATACAATGACAATAAAGGCTATTCTATAAAGGCTATTCTATATTTGTTTGATAAAATATATCTCAAATATTCACTGGAGATCGCTTGGTATGCCTTTAAATCCAAACAAATGTAACTCCATTCATATTTACATTTTCAAAAGTAACAAAGCAAAGCATTTGCAATATATACAGTCAAAACCGAAATTATTCAAACCCCTGGCAAATTTCGCCAATTTTTGTTCAAATGTGAATAAAAGCTGACCATTTTTTTCCACAATGATGCCCCTTGTACATCGTCTTAATATCTTTTGGGAGAAGCCTGTGTCATTTCCAATCAAGAAAAAGCTTGCTGGTTTCATAAAAGTTAAGTAACTTTAACCCTTTAGGCGCCGGGTTTAATTTTGAAAAATACTTTATTTTGACACCTAAATTTCAGAAGGCTCTGGATTGAAAGTGGTTTGAGATAGAGACAAAAAGTTAATGAGACAAATATTGAGAATGTCCTGAAGTTTATCTAGGGAATACATTTTTTCATCTAATTTGCATATTATGACGTCATATGGCGGCGGCCATATTGGATTATGTAATTTCCATGAAATACCTGATATTTTGAAATAGAGTTGAACTTATTTCATCAAGTTCACCCCCTCCATCCATTTGTTATGATGTCCACTATGTTGTAAGCCAACAGTTGTAAACTAGAACTAGAACTACACCACAAAACAGGCACTTTTTATGATTTTAGATTTTTTACTCATTTTAATTTACTTTTGTCTTCTATTATTATGATTATCATTATTACCATTATAATATGAATATATATATATATATATATTCATATTCAATAGTTTTTTTCTCTCTGTTGTGTACTTGATGTATATGCATTGAATATTGTATGTATTGTTGTTTTTCCTTGAATTTGTTTGAACTCGACGTCATTGTAAATGAGGGTCACCCCTCAATTGGTCTCGAGGATAAATAAAAGTTAAATGAAATGAAATGAAAAATACATTTATATAATGCTGCGTCACATGGCTGCACCACTGCTGCGCATGGACGCACCGGGGCCGTAGAAAGAGTGCACACTAACTCCCTACTTTTGCTTGCCATATTCTCTCAATAACTCCTAAATCCAGCTTCAGCATAAATAGCTTAGTGGCACACTATCTCCGATTTCACACCCAACAACTGCGCGATTCATTTGCAGCCTGGACGCGGAGGTGTGTCACCTCTCTGCTCTGACGGCCGGCTCGGACTGCTCCGAGGGGCTGCTCCGAGACTGACCGCCTGTCAGTGCTTTTGGTCGGGGAGGGGCTCGCGGCAGCACCCGCTGCTCGTTGAGCAATGAGCACAGTAACTGCAGAGTGAAACGTGCTTTCACGTCAGAGTCTCCAAACACCACAAAAGTTTTCAATAAAACCAGAAAAAATCGCTAGGAGGATATGACAAAAAAAGTTTTGATGGGATTTTTTTTTTTTTTTTTGGATGGGATTTCCGGATTTCCGCGAATATTTTGCATTGAAGGATGACGTTTTTCTGAGCTAAGGTCTAGGTATGGGATGTCTGCTAACTAGTGGAGGGGAGTTTGAACAAAATATAACACTCTATTTAGAGAAAACAGCTGTTTGATTCAGTAAAGCGTCTTGTCGCAATTTTGCGACTGTGGCGCCTAAAGGGTTAAGTCAAAATTTGCCAGGGGTATGAATAATTTCGGTTTTTAACTGTAATTCAGTAGGGAAAATGTTCTTACCTTCATCACGGCTTGGAAGCCAAGCCTTTTTGCACTGCTTCCCCAGACGACGGACGCGTCACAAAGACTTTGCAGCACCCAGGTTCTCTGCGTTTATCTGAAACAACACAGAACCATTTTTTGATACACATGACATAAATATATAAATATACTGTATAGTTCTAAGAGTGGAGAGGGTTTGAACTGTCCCTGCTCTATGGGCCCTGAGGCAGTTCTACACAGTGGACACTAGGTGGAGCCAAATTACTTCACATCTTCACACAAGCATTCTCCTTCATGAGCAAAGCTTTTAACAGAAGCTTGATGATTGAATTGACTGAAAACAAAATCTGTGTTTGAACTTTGACCTAACCCCATACCCAAACATATATGGAAGCCAAATGAAAAACATGTAATGTTTGACCAATCAATAAAGAACCATTTAAAACACATGTGTACTGTGGTTATTTTGAAGAGTTATTTATACAGTGGGCATGCGGAAGAGTAATGTTTTCTAGTAGACCTCTGAAATACACATTTTAACCCGAGATTTTGCATAATATGTCCCCTTTACACCAGCAAGCTATCAATCTTCTGTTTCATTTATATATTTAGTTATGACTACTCGATTAGGACAAGGATTTTTTCTCTCAAACTGTATTGTACATTTGTATTGCTTAATGTTGTTGTATATTTGTTTGATAAAATATATCTAAAATATTCACTGGAGATCGCTTGGTATGCCTTTAAATCCAAACAAATGTAACTCCATTCATATTTACATTTTCAAAAGTAACAAAGCAAAGCATTTGCAATATATACAGTCAAAACCGAAATTATTCAAACCCCTGGCAAATTTCGCCAATTTTTGTTCAAATGTGAATAAAAGCTGACCATTTTTTTCCACAATGATGCCCCTTGTACATCGTCTTAATATCTTTTGGGAGAAGCCTGTGTCATTTCCAATCAAGAAAAAGCTTGCTGGTTTCATAAAAGTTAAGTAACTTTAAGTCAAAATTTGCCAGGGGTATGAATAATTTCGGTTTTGACTGTAATTCAGTAGGTAAAATGTTCTTACCTTCATCACGGCTTGGAAGCCAAGCCTTTTTGCACTGCTTCCCCAGACGACGGACGCGTCACAAAGACTTTGCAGCACCCAGGTTCTCTGCGTTTATCTGAAACAACACAGAACCATTTTTTGATACACATGACATAAATATATAAATATACTGTATAGTTCTAAGAGTGGAGAGGGTTTGAACTGTCCCTGCTCTATGGGCCCTGAGGCAGTTCTACACAGTGGACACTAGGTGGAGCCAAATTACTTCACATCTTCACACAAGCATTCTCCTTCATGAGCAAAGCTTTTACCAGAAGCTTGATGATTGAATTGACTGAAAACTAAATCTGTGTTTGAACTTTGACCTAACCCCATACCCAAACATATATGGAAGCCAAATGAAAAACATGTAATGTTTGACCAATCAATAAAGAACCATTTAAAACACATGTGTACTGTGGTTATTTTGAAGAGTTATTTATACAGTGGGCATGCGGAAGAGTAATGTTTTCTAGTAGACCTCTGAAATACACATTTTAACCCGAGATTTTGCATAATATGTCCCCTTTACACCAGCAAGCTATCCATCTTCTGTTTCATTTATATATTTAGTTATGACTACTCGATTAGGACAAGGATTTTTTCTCTCAAACTGTATTGTACATTTGTATTGCTTAATGTTGTTGTATATTTGTTTGATAAAATATATCTCAAATATTCACTGGAGATCGCTTGGTATGCCTTTAAATCCAAACAAATGTAACTCCATTCATATTTACATTTTCAAAAGTAACAAAGCAAAGCATTTGCAATATATACAGTCAAAACCGAAATTATTCAAACCCCTGGCAAATTTCGCCAATTTTTGTTCAAATGTGAATAAAAGCTGACCATTTTTTTCCACAATGATGCCCCTTGTACATCGTCTTAATATCTTTTGGGAGAAGCCTGTGTCATTTCCAATCAAGAAAAAGCTTGCTGGTTTCATAAAAGTTAAGTAACTTTAAGTCAAAATTTGCCAGGGGTATGAATAATTTCGGTTTTGACTGTAATTCAGTAGGGAAAATGTTCTTACCTTCATCACGGCTTGGAAGCCAAGCCTTTTTGCACTGCTTCCCCAGACGACGGACGCGTCACAAAGACTTTGCAGCACCCAGGTTCTCTGCGTTTATCTGAAACAACACAGAACCATTTTTTGATACACATGACATAAATATATAAATATACTGTATAGTTCTAAGAGTGGAGAGGGTTTGAACTGTCCCTGCTCTATGGGCCCTGAGGCAGTTCTACACAGTGGACACTAGGTGGAGCCAAATTACTTCACATCTTCACACAAGCATTCTCCTTCATGAGCAAAGCTTTTAACAGAAGCTTGATGATTGAATTGACTGAAAACAAAATCTGTGTTTGAACTTTGACCTAACCCCATACCCAAACATATATGGAAGCCAAATGAAAAACATGTAATGTTTGACCAATCAATAAAGAACCATTTAAAACACATGTGTACTGTGGTTATTTTGAAGAGTTATTTATACAGTGGGCATGCGGAAGAGTAATGTTTTCTAGTAGACCTCTGAAATACACATTTTAACCCGAGATTTAGCATAATATGTCCCCTTTACACCAGCAAGCTATCCATCTTCTGTTTCATTTATATATTTAGTTATGACTACTCGATTAGGACAAGGATTTTTTCTCTCAAACTGTATTGTACATTTGTATTGCTTAATGTTGTTGTATATTTGTTTGATAAAATATATCTAAAATATTCACTGGAGATCGCTTGGTATGCCTTTAAATCCAAACAAATGTAACTCCATTCATATTTACATTTTCAAAAGTAACAAAGCAAAGCATTTGCAATATATACAGTCAAAACCGAAATTATTCAAACCCCTGGCAAATTTCGCCAATTTTTGTTCAAATGTGAATAAAAGCTGACCATTTTTTTCCACAATGATGCCCCTTGTACATCGTCTTAATATCTTTTGGGAGAAGCCTGTGTCATTTCCAATCAAGAAAAAGCTTGCTGGTTTCATAAAAGTTAAGTAACTTTAAGTCAAAATTTGCCAGGGGTATGAATAATTTCGGTTTTGACTGTAATTCAGTAGGTAAAATGTTCTTACCTTCATCACGGCTTGGAAGCCAAGCCTTTTTGCACTGCTTCCCCAGACGACGGACGCGTCACAAAGACTTTGCAGCACCCAGGTTCTCTGCGTTTATCTGAAACAACACAGAACCATTTTTTGATACACATGACATAAATATATAAATATACTGTATAGTTCTAAGAGTGGAGAGGGTTTGAACTGTCCCTGCTCTATGGGCCCTGAGGCAGTTCTACACAGTGGACACTAGGTGGAGCCAAATTACTTCACATCTTCACACAAGCATTCTCCTTCATGAGCAAAGCTTTTAACAGAAGCTTGATGATTGAATTGACTGAAAACTAAATCTGTGTTTGAACTTTGACCTAACCCCATACCCAAACATATATGGAAGCCAAATGAAAAACATGTAATGTTTGACCAATCAATAAAGAACCATTTAAAACACATGTGTACTGTGGTTATTTTGAAGAGTTATTTATACAGTGGGCATGCGGAAGAGTAATGTTTTCTAGTAGACCTCTGAAATACACATTTTAACCCGAGATTTAGCATAATATGTCCCCTTTACACCAGCAAGCTATCCATCTTCTGTTTCATTTATATATTTAGTTATGACTACTCGATTAGGACAAGGATTTTTTCTCTCAAACTGTATTGTACATTTGTATTGCTTAATGTTGTTGTATATTTGTTTGATAAAATATATCTCAAATATTCACTGGAGATCGCTTGGTATGCCTTTAAATCCAAACAAATGTAACTCCATTCATATTTACATTTTCAAAAGTAACAAAGCAAAGCATTTGCAATATATACAGTCAAAACCGAAATTATTCAAACCCCTGGCAAATTTCGCCAATTTTTGTTCAAATGTGAATAAAAGCTGACCATTTTTTTCCACAATGATGCCCCTTGTACATCGTCTTAATATCTTTTGGGAGAAGCCTGTGTCATTTCCAATCAAGAAAAAGCTTGCTGGTTTCATAAAAGTTAAGTAACTTTAACCCTTTAGGCGCCGGGTTTAATTTTGAAAAATACTTTATTTTGACACCTAAATTTCAGAAGGCTCTGGATTGAAAGTGGTTTGAGATAGAGACAAAAAGTTAATGAGACAAATATTGAGAATGTCCTGAAGTTTATCTAGGGAATACATTTTTTCATCTAATTTGCATATTATGACGTCATATGGCGGCGGCCATATTGGATTATGTAATTTCCATGAAATACCTGATATTTTGAAATAGAGTTGAACTTATTTCATCAAGTTCACCCCCTCCATCCATTTGTTATGATGTCCACTATGTTGTAAGCCAACAGTTGTAAACTAGAACTAGAACTACACCACAAAACAGGCACTTTTTATGATTTTAGATTTTTTACTCATTTTAATTTACTTTTGTCTTCTATTATTATGATTATCATTATTACCATTATAATATGAATATATATATATATATATATATTCATATTCAATAGTTTTTTTCTCTCTGTTGTGTACTTGATGTATATGCATTGAATATTGTATGTATTGTTGTTTTTCCTTGAATTTGTTTGAACTCGACGTCATTGTAAATGAGGGTCACCCCTCAATTGGTCTCGAGGATAAATAAAAGTTAAATGAAATGAAATGAAAAATACATTTATATAATGCTGCGTCACATGGCTGCACCACTGCTGCGCATGGACGCACCGGGGCCGTAGAAAGAGTGCACACTAACTCCCTACTTTTGCTTGCCATATTCTCTCAATAACTCCTAAATCCAGCTTCAGCATAAATAGCTTAGTGGCACACTATCTCCGATTTCACACCCAACAACTGCGCGATTCATTTGCAGCCTGGACGCGGAGGTGTGTCACCTCTCTGCTCTGACGGCCGGCTCGGACTGCTCCGAGGGGCTGCTCCGAGACTGACCGCCTGTCAGTGCTTTTGGTCGGGGAGGGGCTCGCGGCAGCACCCGCTGCTCGTTGAGCAATGAGCACAGTAACTGCAGAGTGAAACGTGCTTTCACGTCAGAGTCTCCAAACACCACAAAAGTTTTCAATAAAACCAGAAAAAATCGCTAGGAGGATATGACAAAAAAAGTTTTGATGGGATTTTTTATTTTTTTTTTGGATGGGATTTCCGGATTTCCGCGAATATTTTGCATTGAAGGATGACGTTTTTCTGAGCTAAGGTCTAGGTATGGGATGTCTGCTAACTAGTGGAGGGGAGTTTGAACAAAATATAACACTCTATTTAGAGAAAACAGCTGTTTGATTCAGTAAAGCGTCTTGTCGCAATTTTGCGACTGTGGCTTCTAAAGGGTTAAGTCAAAATTTGCCAGGGGTATGAATAATTTCGGTTTTGACTGTAATTCAGTAGGTAAAATGTTCTTACCTTCATCACAGCTTGGAAGCCAAGCCTTTTTGCACTGCTTCCCCAGACGACGGACGCGTCACAAAGACTTTGCAGCACCCAGGTTCTCTGCGTTTATCTGAAACAACACAGAACCATTTTTTGATACACATGACATAAATATATAAATATACTGTATAGTTCTAAGAGTGGAGAGGGTTTGAACTGTCCCTGCTCTATGGGCCCTGAGGCAGTTCTACACAGTGGACACTAGGTGGAGCCAAATTACTTCACATCTTCACACAAGCATTCTCCTTCATGAGCAAAGCTTTTACCAGAAGCTTGATGATTGAATTGACTGAAAACTAAATCTGTGTTTGAACTTTGACCTAACCCCTTACCCAAACATATATGGAAGCCAAATGAAAAACATGTAATGTTTTAAAACACATGTGTACTGTGGTTATTTTGAAGAGTTATTTATACAGTGGGCATGCGGAAGAGTAATGTTTTCTAGTAGACCTCTGAAATACACATTTTAACCCGAGATTTAGCATAATATGTCCCCTTTACACCAGCAAGCTATCCATCTTCTGTTTCATTTATATATTTAGTTATGACTACTCGATTAGGACAAGGATTTTTTCTCTCAAACTGTATTGTACATTTGTATTGCTTAATGTTGTTGTATATTTGTTTGATAAAATATATCTCAAATATTCACTGGAGATCGCTTGGTATGCCTTTAAATCCAAACAAATGTAACTCCATTCATATTTACATTTTCAAAAGTAACAAAGCAAAGCATTTGCAATATATACAGTCAAAACCGAAATTATTCAAACCCCTGGCAAATTTCGCCAATTTTTGTTCAAATGTGAATAAAAGCTGACCATTTTTTTCCACAATGATGCCCCTTGTACATCGTCTTAATATCTTTTGGGAGAAGCCTGTGTCATTTCCAATCAAGAAAAAGCTTGCTGGTTTCATAAAAGTTAAGTAACTTTAACCCTTTAGGCGCCGGGTTTAATTTTGAAAAATACTTTATTTTGACACCTAAATTTCAGAAGGCTCTGGATTGAAAGTGGTTTGAGATAGAGACAAAAAGTTAATGAGACAAATATTGAGAATGTCCTGAAGTTTATCTAGGGAATACATTTTTTCATCTAATTTGCATATTATGACGTCATATGGCGGCGGCCATATTGGATTATGTAATTTCCATGAAATACCTGATATTTTGAAATAGAGTTGAACTTATTTCATCAAGTTCACCCCCTCCATCCATTTGTTATGATGTCCACTATGTTGTAAGCCAACAGTTGTAAACTAGAACTAGAACTACACCACAAAACAGGCACTTTTTATGATTTTAGATTTTTTACTCATTTTAATTTACTTTTGTCTTCTATTATTATGATTATCATTATTACCATTATAATATGAATATATATATATATATATATATTCATATTCAATAGTTTTTTTCTCTCTGTTGTGTACTTGATGTATTTGCATTGAATATTGTATGTATTGTTGTTTTTCCTTGAATTTGTTTGAACTCGACGTCATTGTAAATGAGGGTCACCCCTCAATTGGTCTCGAGGATAAATAAAAGTTAAATGAAATGAAATGAAAAATACATTTATATAATGCTGCGTCACATGGCTGCACCACTGCTGCGCATGGACGCACCGGGGCCGTAGAAAGAGTGCACACTAACTCCCTACTTTTGCTTGCCATATTCTCTCAATAACTCCTAAATCCAGCTTCAGCATAAATAGCTTAGTGGCACACTATCTCCGATTTCACACCCAACAACTGCGCGATTCATTTGCAGCCTGGACGCGGAGGTGTGTCACCTCTCTGCTCTGACGGCCGGCTCGGACTGCTCCGAGGGGCTGCTCCGAGACTGACCGCCTGTCAGTGCTTTTGGTCGGGGAGGGGCTCGCGGCAGCACCCGCTGCTCGTTGAGCAATGAGCACAGTAACTGCAGAGTGAAACGTGCTTTCACGTCAGAGTCTCCAAACACCACAAAAGTTTTCAATAAAACCAGAAAAAATCGCTAGGAGGATATGACAAAAAAAGTTTTGATGGGATTTTTTATTTTTTTTTTGGATGGGATTTCCGGATTTCCGCGAATATTTTGCATTGAAGGATGACGTTTTTCTGAGCTAAGGTCTAGGTATGGGATGTCTGCTAACTAGTGGAGGGGAGTTTGAACAAAATATAACACTCTATTTAGAGAAAACAGCTGTTTGATTCAGTAAAGCGTCTTGTCGCAATTTTGCGACTGTGGCGCCTAAAGGGTTAAGTCAAAATTTGCCAGGGGTATGAATAATTTCGGTTTTGACTGTAATTCAGTAGGTAAAATGTTCTTACCTTCATCACAGCTTGGAAGCCAAGCCTTTTTGCACTGCTTCCCCAGACGACGGACGCGTCACAAAGACTTTGCAGCACCCAGGTTCTCTGCGTTTATCTGAAACAACACAGAACCATTTTTTGATACACATGACATAAATATATAAATATACTGTATAGTTCTAAGAGTGGAGAGGGTTTGAACTGTCCCTGCTCTATGGGCCCTGAGGCAGTTCTACACAGTGGACACTAGGTGGAGCCAAATTACTTCACATCTTCACACAAGCATTCTCCTTCATGAGCAAAGCTTTTACCAGAAGCTTGATGATTGAATTGACTGAAAACTAAATCTGTGTTTGAACTTTGACCTAACCCCTTACCCAAACATATATGGAAGCCAAATGAAAAACATGTAATGTTTTAAAACACATGTGTACTGTGGTTATTTTGAAGAGTTATTTATACAGTGGGCATGCGGAAGAGTAATGTTTTCTAGTAGACCTCTGAAATACACATTTTAACCCGAGATTTAGCATAATATGTCCCCTTTACACCAGCAAGCTATCCATCTTCTGTTTCATTTATATATTTAGTTATGACTACTCGATTAGGACAAGGATTTTTTCTCTCAAACTGTATTGTACATTTGTATTGCTTAATGTTGTTGTATATTTGTTTGATAAAATATATCTCAAATATTCACTGGAGATCGCTTGGTATGCCTTTAAATCCAAACAAATGTAACTCCATTCATATTTACATTTTCAAAAGTAACAAAGCAAAGCATTTGCAATATATACAGTCAAAACCGAAATTATTCAAAACCCTGGCAAATTTCGCCAATTTTTGTTCAAATGTGAATAAAAGCTGACCATTTTTTTCCACAATGATGCCCCTTGTACATCGTCTTAATATCTTTTGGGAGAAGCCTGTGTCATTTCCAATCAAGAAAAAGCTTGCTGGTTTCATAAAAGTTAAGTAACTTTAAGTCAAAATTTGCCAGGGGTATGAATAATTTCGGTTTTGACTGTAATTCAGTAGGTAAAATGTTCTTACCTTCATCACGGCTTGGAAGCCAAGCCTTTTTGCACTGCTTCCCCAGACGACGGACGCGTCACAAAGATTTTGCAGCACCCAGGTTCTCTGCGTTTATCTGAAACAACACAGAACCATTTTTTGATACACATGACATAAATATATAAATATACTGTATAGTTCTAAGAGTGGAGAGGGTTTGAACTGTCCCTGCTCTATGGGCCCTGAGGCAGTTCTACACAGTGGACACTAGGTGGAGCCAAATTACTTCACATCTTCACACAAGCATTCTCCTTCATGAGCAAAGCTTTTACCAGAAGCTTGATGATTGAATTGACTGAAAACTAAATCTGTGTTTGAACTTTGACCTAACCCCATACCCAAACATATATGGAAGCCAAATGAAAAACATGTAATGTTTGACCAATCAATAAAGAACCATTTAAAACACATGTGTACTGTGGTTATTTTGAAGAGTTATTTATACAGTGGGCATGCGGAAGAGTAATGTTTTCTAGTAGACCTCTGAAATACACATTTTAACCCGAGATTTAGCATAATATGTCCCCTTTACACCAGCAAGCTATCCATCTTCTGTTTCATTTATATATTTAGTTATGACTACTCGATTAGGACAAGGATTTTTTCTCTCAAACTGTATTGTACATTTGTATTGCTTAATGTTGTTGTATATTTGTTTGATAAAATATATCTCAAATATTCACTGGAGATCGCTTGGTATGCCTTTAAATCCAAACAAATGTAACTCCATTCATATTTACATTTTCAAAAGTAACAAAGCAAAGCATTTGCAATATATACAGTCAAAACCGAAATTATTCAAACCCCTGGCAAATTTCGCCAATTTTTGTTCAAATGTGAATAAAAGCTGACCATTTTTTTCCACAATGATGCCCCTTGTACATCGTCTTAATATCTTTTGGGAGAAGCCTGTGTCATTTCCAATCAAGAAAAAGCTTGCTGGTTTCATAAAAGTTAAGTAACTTTAACCCTTTAGGCGCCGGGTTTAATTTTGAAAAATACTTTATTTTGACACCTAAATTTCAGAAGGCTCTGGATTGAAAGTGGTTTGAGATAGAGACAAAAAGTTAATGAGACAAATATTGAGAATGTCCTGAAGTTTATCTAGGGAATACATTTTTTCATCTAATTTGCATATTATGACGTCATATGGCGGCGGCCATATTGGATTATGTAATTTCCATGAAATACCTGATATTTTGAAATAGAGTTGAACTTATTTCATCAAGTTCACCCCCTCCATCCATTTGTTATGATGTCCACTATGTTGTAAGCCAACAGTTGTAAACTAGAACTAGAACTACACCACAAAACAGGCACTTTTTATGATTTTAGATTTTTTACTCATTTTAATTTACTTTTGTCTTCTATTATTATGATTATCATTATTACCATTATAATATGATAATATGAATATATATATTTTCATATATATATTCATATTCAATAGTTTTTTTCTCTCTGTTGTGTACTTGATGTATTTGCATTGAATATTGTATGTATTGTTGTTTTTCCTTGAATTTGTTTGAACTCGACGTCATTGTAAATGAGGGTCACCCCTCAATTGGTCTCGAGGATAAATAAAAGTTAAATGAAATGAAATGAAAAATACATTTATATAATGCTGCGTCACATGGCTGCACCACTGCTGCGCATGGACGCACCGGGGCCGTAGAAAGAGTGCACACTAACTCCCTACTTTTGCTTGCCATATTCTCTCAATAACTCTTAAATCCAGCTTCAGCATAAATAGCTTAGTGGCACACTATCTCCGATTTCACACCCAACAACTGCGCGATTCATTTGCAGCCTGGACGCGGAGGTGTGTCACCTCTCTGCTCTGACGGCCGGCTCGGACTGCTCCGAGGGGCTGCTCCGAGACTGACCGCCTGTCAGTGCTTTTGGTCGGGGAGGGGCTCGCGGCAGCACCCGCTGCTCGTTGAGCAATGAGCACAGTAACTGCAGAGTGAAACATGCTTTCACGTCAGAGTCTCCAAACACCACAAAAGTTTTCAATAAAACCAGAAAAAATCGCTAGGAGGATATGACAAAAAAAGTTTTGATGGGATTTTTTATTTTTTTTTTGGATGGGATTTCCGGATTTCCGCGAATATTTTGCATTGAAGGATGACGTTTTTCTGAGCTAAGGTCTAGGTATGGGATGTCTGCTAACTAGTGGAGGGGAGTTTGAACAAAATATAACACTCTATTTAGAGAAAACAGCTGTTTGATTCAGTAAAGCGTCTTGTCGCAATTTTGCGACTGTGGCGCCTAAAGGGTTAAGTCAAAATTTGCCAGGGGTATGAATAATTTCGGTTTTGACTGTAATTCAGTAGGTAAAATGTTCTTACCTTCATCACGGTTTGGAAGCCAAGCCTTTTTGCACTGCTTCCCCAGACGACGGACGCGTCACAAAGACTTTGCAGCACCCAGGTTCTCTGCGTTTATCTGAAACAACACAGAACCATTTTTTGATACACATGACATAAATATATAAATATACTGTATAGTTCTAAGAGTGGAGAGGGTTTGAACTGTCCCTGCTCTATGGGCCCTGAGGCAGTTCTACACAGTGGACACTAGGTGGAGCCAAATTACTTCACATCTTCACACAAGCATTCTCTTTCATGAGCAAAGCTTTTAACAGAAGCTTGATGATTGAATTGACTGAAAACTAAATCTGTGTTTGAACTTTGACCTAACCCCATACCCAAACATATATGGAAGCCAAATGAAAAACATGTAATGTTTGACCAATCAATAAAGAACCATTTAAAACACATGTGTACTGTGGTTATTTTGAAGAGTTATTTATACAGTGGGCATGCGGAAGAGTAATGTTTTCTAGTAGACCTCTGAAATACACATTTTAACCCGAGATTTAGCATAATATGTCCCCTTTACACCAGCAAGCTATCCATCTTCTGTTTCATTTATATATTTAGTGATGACTACTCGATTAGGACAAGGATTTTTTCTCTCAAACTGTATTGTACATTTGTATTGCTTAATGTTGTTGTATATTTGTTTAATAAAATATATCTAAAATATTCACTGGAGATCGCTTGGTATGCCTTTAAATCCAAACAAATGTAACTCCATTCATATTTACATTTTCAAAAGTAACAAAGCAAAGCATTTGCAATATATACAGTCAAAACCGAAATTATTCAAACCCCTGGCAAATTTTGCCAATTTTTGTTCAAATGTGAATAAAAGCTGACCATTTTTTTCCACAATGATGCCCCTTGTACATCGTCTTAATATCTTTTGGGAGAAGCCTGTGTCATTTCCAATCAAGAAAAAGCTTGCTGGTTTCATAAAAGTTAAGTAACTTTAAGTCAAAATTTGCCAGGGGTATGAATAATTTCGGTTTTGACTGTAATTCAGTAGGTAAAATGTTCTTACCTTCATCACGGCTTGGAAGCCAAGCCTTTTTGCACTGCTTCCCCAGACGACGGACGCGTCACAAAGACTTTGCAGCACCCAGGTTCTCTGCGTTTATCTGAAACAACACAGAACCATTTTTTGATACACATGACATAAATATATAAATATACTGTATAGTTCTAAGAGTGGAGAGGGTTTGAACTGTCCCTGCTCTATGGGCCCTGAGGCAGTTCTACACAGTGGACACTAGGTGGAGCCAAATTACTTCACATCTTCACACAAGCATTCTCTTTCATGAGCAAAGCTTTTACCAGAAGCTTGATGATTGAATTGACTGAAAACAAAATCTGTGTTTGAACTTTGACCTAACCCCATACCCAAACATATATGGAAGCCAAATGAAAAACATGTAATGTTTGACCAATCAATAAAGAACCATTTAAAACACATGTGTACTGTGGTTATTTTGAAGAGTTATTTATACAGTGGGCATGCGGAAGAGTAATGTTTTCTAGTAGACCTCTGAAATACACATTTTAACCCGAGATTTAGCATAATATGTCCCCTTTACACCAGCAAGCTATCCATCTTCTGTTTCATTTATATATTTAGTTATGACTACTCGATTAGGACAAGGATTTTTTCTCTCAAACTGTATTGTACATTTGTATTGCTTAATGTTGTTGTATATTTGTTTAATAAAATATATCTAAAATATTCACTGGAGATCGCTTGGTATGCCTTTAAATCCAAACAAATGTAACTCCATTCATATTTACATTTTCAAAAGTAACAAAGCAAAGCATTTGCAATATATACAGTCAAAACCGAAATTATTCAAACCCCTGGCAAATTTTGCCAATTTTTGTTCAAATGTGAATAAAAGCTGACCATTTTTTTCCACAATGATGCCCCTTGTACATCGTCTTAATATCTTTTGGGAGAAGCCTGTGTCATTTCCAATCAAGAAAAAGCTTGCTGGTTTCATAAAAGTTAAGTAACTTTCAGTCAAAATTTGCCAGGGGTATGAATAATTTCGGTTTTGACTGTAATTCAGTAGGTAAAATGTTCTTACCTTCATCACGGCTTGGAAGCCAAGCCTTTTTGCACTGCTTCCCCAGACGACGGACGCGTCACAAAGACTTTGCAGCACCCAGGTTCTCTGCGTTTATCTGAAACAACACAGAACCATTTTTTGATACACATGACATAAATATATAAATATACTGTATAGTTCTAAGAGTGGAGAGGGTTTGAACTGTCCCTGCTCTATGGGCCCTGAGGCAGTTCTACACAGTGGACACTAGGTGGAGCCAAATTACTTCACATCTTCACACAAGCATTCTCTTTCATGAGCAAAGCTTTTACCAGAAGCTTGATGATTGAATTGACTGAAAACAAAATCTGTGTTTGAACTTTGACCTAACCCCATACCCAAACATATATGGAAGCCAAATGAAAAACATGTAATGTTTGACCAATCAATAAAGAACCATTTAAAACACATGTGTACTGTGGTTATTTTGAAGAGTTATTTATACAGTGGGCATGCGGAAGAGTAATGTTTTCTAGTAGACCTCTGAAATACACATTTTAACCCGAGATTTAGCATAATATGTCCCCTTTACACCAGCAAGCTATCCATCTTCTGTTTCATTTATATATTTAGTTATGACTACTCGATTAGGACAAGGATTTTTTCTCTCAAACTGTATTGTACATTTGTATTGCTTAATGTTGTTGTATATTTGTTTAATAAAATATATCTAAAATATTCACTGGAGATCGCTTGGTATGCCTTTAAATCCAAACAAATGTAACTCCATTCATATTTACATTTTCAAAAGTAACAAAGCAAAGCATTTGCAATATATACAGTCAAAACCGAAATTATTCAAACCCCTGGCAAATTTTGCCAATTT
Organism: Ammodytes marinus; assembly: GCF_949987685.1. NCBI lineage: Eukaryota > Metazoa > Chordata > Actinopteri > Uranoscopiformes > Ammodytidae > Ammodytes > Ammodytes marinus. The sequence continues at coordinate 338,812 of NC_137231.1, forward strand.
TTGTTCAAATGTGAATAAAAGCTGACCATTTTTTTCCACAATGATGCCCCTTGTACATCGTCTTAATATCTTTTGGGAGAAGCCTGTGTCATTTCCAATCAAGAAAAAGCTTGCTGGTTTCATAAAAGTTAAGTAACTTTCAGTCAAAATTTGCCAGGGGTATGAATAATTTCGGTTTTGACTGTAATTCAGTAGGTAAAATGTTCTTACCTTCATCACGGCTTGGAAGCCAAGCCTTTTTGCACTGCTTCCCCAGACGACGGACGCGTCACAAAGACTTTGCAGCACCCAGGTTCTCTGCGTTTATCTGAAACAACACAGAACCATTTTTTGATACACATGACATAAATATATAAATATACTGTATAGTTCTAAGAGTGGAGAGGGTTTGAACTGTCCCTGCTCTATGGGCCCTGAGGCAGTTCTACACAGTGGACACTAGGTGGAGCCAAATTACTTCACATCTTCACACAAGCATTCTCTTTCATGAGCAAAGCTTTTACCAGAAGCTTGATGATTGAATTGACTGAAAACAAAATCTGTGTTTGAACTTTGACCTAACCCCATACCCAAACATATATGGAAGCCAAATGAAAAACATGTAATGTTTGACCAATCAATAAAGAACCATTTAAAACACATGTGTACTGTGGTTATTTTGAAGAGTTATTTATACAGTGGGCATGCGGAAGAGTAATGTTTTCTAGTAGACCTCTGAAATACACATTTTAACCCGAGATTTAGCATAATATGTCCCCTTTACACCAGCAAGCTATCCATCTTCTGTTTCATTTATATATTTAGTTATGACTACTCGATTAGGACAAGGATTTTTTCTCTCAAACTGTATTGTACATTTGTATTGCTTAATGTTGTTGTATATTTGTTTAATAAAATATATCTAAAATATTCACTGGAGATCGCTTGGTATGCCTTTAAATCCAAACAAATGTAACTCCATTCATATTTACATTTTCAAAAGTAACAAAGCAAAGCATTTGCAATATATACAGTCAAAACCGAAATTATTCAAACCCCTGGCAAATTTTGCCAATTTTTGTTCAATTGTGAATAAAAGCTGACCATTTTTTTCCACAATGATGCCCCTTGTACATCGTCTTAATATCTTTTGGGAGAAGCCTGTGTCATTTCCAATCAAGAAAAAGCTTGCTGGTTTCATAAAAGTTAAGTAACTTTCAGTCAAAATTTGCCAGGGGTATGAATAATTTCGGTTTTGACTGTAATTCAGTAGGTAAAATGTTCTTACCTTCATCACGGCTTGGAAGCCAAGCCTTTTTGCACTGCTTCCCCAGACGACGGACGCGTCACAAAGACTTTGCAGCACCCAGGTTCTCTGCGTTTATCTGAAACAACACAGAACCATTTTTTGATACACATGACATAAATATATAAATATACTGTATAGTTCTAAGAGTGGAGAGGGTTTGAACTGTCCCTGCTCTATGGGCCCTGAGGCAGTTCTACACAGTGGACACTAGGTGGAGCCAAATTACTTCACATCTTCACACAAGCATTCTCTTTCATGAGCAAAGCTTTTAACAGAAGCTTGATGATTGAATTGACTGAAAACAAAATCTGTGTTTGAACTTGGACCTAACCCCATACCCAAACATATATGGAAGCCAAATGAAAAACATGTAATGTTTGACCAATCAATAAAGAACCATTTAAAACACATGTGTACTGTGGTTATTTTGAAGAGTTATTTATACAGTGGGCATGCGGAAGAGTAATGTTTTCTAGTAGACCTCTGAAATACACATTTTAACCCGAGATTTAGCATAATATGTCCCCTTTACACCAGCAAGCTATCCATCTTCTGTTTCATTTATATATTTAGTTATGACTACTCGATTAGGACAAGGATTTTTTCTCTCAAACTGTATTGTACATTTGTATTGCTTAATGTTGTTGTATATTTGTTTAATAAAATATATCTAAAATATTCACTGGAGATCGCTTGGTATGCCTTTAAATCCAAACAAATGTAACTCCATTCATATTTACATTTTCAAAAGTAACAAAGCAAAGCATTTGCAATATATACAGTCAAAACCGAAATTATTCAAACCCCTGGCAAATTTTGCCAATTTTTGTTCAAATGTGAATAAAAGCTGACCATTTTTTTCCACAATGATGCCCCTTGTACATCGTCTTAATATCTTTTGGGAGAAGCCTGTGTCATTTCCAATCAAGAAAAAGCTTGCTGGTTTCATAAAAGTTAAGTAACTTTAACCCTTTAGGCGCCGGGTTTAATTTTGAAAAATACTTTATTTTGACACCTAAATTTCAGAAGGCTCTGGATTGAAAGTGGTTTGAGATAGAGACAAAAAGTTAATGAGACAAATATTGAGAATGTCCTGAAGTTTATCTAGGGAATACATTTTTTCATCTAATTTGCATATTATGACGTCATATGGCGGCGGCCATATTGGATTATGTAATTTCCATGAAATACCTGATATTTTGAAATAGAGTTGAACTTATTTCATCAAGTTCACCCCCTCCATCCATTTGTTATGATGTCCACTATGTTGTAAGCCAACAGTTGTAAACTAGAACTAGAACTACACCACAAAACAGGCACTTTTTATGATTTTAGATTTTTTACTCATTTTAATTTACTTTTGTCTTCTATTATTATGATTATCATTATTACCATTATAATATGATAATATGAATATATATATTTTCATATATATATTCATATTCAATAGTTTTTTTCTCTCTGTTGTGTACTTGATGTATTTGCATTGAATATTGTATGTATTGTTGTTTTTCCTTGAATTTGTTTGAACTCGACGTCATTGTAAATGAGGGTCACCCCTCAATTGGTCTCGAGGATAAATAAAAGTTAAATGAAATGAAATGAAAAATACATTTATATAATGCTGCGTCACATGGCTGCACCACTGCTGCGCATGGACGCACCGGGGCCGTAGAAAGAGTGCACACTAACTCCCTACTTTTGCTTGCCATATTCTCTCAATAACTCTTAAATCCAGCTTCAGCATAAATAGCTTAGTGGCACACTATCTCCGATTTCACACCCAACAACTGCGCGATTCATTTGCAGCCTGGACGCGGAGGTGTGTCACCTCTCTGCTCTGACGGCCGGCTCGGACTGCTCCGAGGGGCTGCTCCGAGACTGACCGCCTGTCAGTGCTTTTGGTCGGGGAGGGGCTCGCGGCAGCACCCGCTGCTCGTTGAGCAATGAGCACAGTAACTGCAGAGTGAAACATGCTTTCACGTCAGAGTCTCCAAACACCACAAAAGTTTTCAATAAAACCAGAAAAAATCGCTAGGAGGATATGACAAAAAAAGTTTTGATGGGATTTTTTATTTTTTTTTTGGATGGGATTTCCGGATTTCCGCGAATATTTTGCATTGAAGGATGACGTTTTTCTGAGCTAAGGTCTAGGTATGGGATGTCTGCTAACTAGTGGAGGGGAGTTTGAACAAAATATAACACTCTATTTAGAGAAAACAGCTGTTTGATTCAATAAAGCGTCTTGTCGCAATTTTGCGACTGTGGCGCCTAAAGGGTTAAGTCAAAATTTGCCAGGGGTATGAATAATTTCGGTTTTGACTGTAATTCAGTAGGTAAAATGTTCTTACCTTCATCACGGCTTGGAAGCCAAGCCTTTTTGCACTGCTTCCCCAGACGACGGACGCGTCACAAAGACTTTGCAGCACCCAGGTTCTCTGCGTTTCTCTGAAACAACACAGAACCATTTTTTGATACACATGACATAAATATATAAATATACTGTATAGTTCGAAGAGTGGAGAGGGTTTGAACTGTCCCTGCTCTATGGGCCCTGAGGCAGTTCTACACAGTGGACACTAGGTGGAGCCAAATTACTTCACATCTTCACACAAGCATTCTCTTTCATGAGCAAAGCTTTTAACAGAAGCTTGATGATTGAATTGACTGAAAACAAAATCTGTGTTTGAACTTTGACCTAACCCCATACCCAAACATATATGGAAGCCAAATGAAAAACATGTAATGTTTGACCAATCAATAAAGAACCATTTAAAACACATGTGTACTGTGGTTATTTTGAAGAGTTATTTATACAGTGGGCATGCGGAAGAGTAATGTTTTCTAGTAGACCTCTGAAATACACATTTTAACCCGAGATTTAGCATAATATGTCCCCTTTACACCAGCAAGCTATCCATCTTCTGTTTCATTTATATATTTAGTTATGACTACTCGATTAGGACAAGGATTTTTTCTCTCAAACTGTATTGTACATTTGTATTGCTTAATGTTGTTGTATATTTGTTTGATAAAATATATCTAAAATATTCACTGGAGATCGCTTGGTATGCCTTTAAATCCAAACAAATGTAACTCCATTCATATTTACATTTTCAAAAGTAACAAAGCAAAGCATTTGCAATATATACAGTCAAAACCGAAATTATTCAAACCCCTGGCAAATTTCGCCAATTTTTGTTCAAATGTGAATAAAAGCTGACCATTTTTTTCCACAATGATGCCCCTTGTACATCGTCTTAATATCTTTTGGGAGAAGCCTGTGTCATTTCCAATCAAGAAAAAGCTTGCTGGTTTCATAAAAGTTAAGTAACTTTAAGTCAAAATTTGCCAGGGGTATGAATAATTTCGGTTTTGACTGTAATTCAGTAGGTAAAATGTTCTTACCTTCATCACGGCTTGGAAGCCAAGCCTTTTTGCACTGCTTCCCCAGACGACGGACGCGTCACAAAGACTTTGCAGCACCCAGGTTCTCTGCGTTTATCTGAAACAACACAGAACCATTTTTTGATACACATGACATAAATATATAAATATACTGTATAGTTCTAAGAGTGGAGAGGGTTTGAACTGTCCCTGCTCTATGGGCCCTGAGGCAGTTCTACACAGTGGACACTAGGTGGAGCCAAATTACTTCACATCTTCACACAAGCATTCTCTTTCATGAGCAAAGCTTTTAACAGAAGCTTGATGATTGAATTGACTGAAAACAAAATCTGTGTTTGAACTTTGACCTAACCCCATACCCAAACATATATGGAAGCCAAATGAAAAACATGTAATGTTTGACCAATCAATAAAGAACCATTTAAAACACATGTGTACTGTGGTTATTTTGAAGAGTTATTTATACAGTGGGCATGCGGAAGAGTAATGTTTTCTAGTAGACCTCTGAAATACACATTTTAACCCGAGATTTAGCATAATATGTCCCCTTTACACCAGCAAGCTATCCATCTTCTGTTTCATTTATATATTTAGTTATGACTACTCGATTAGGACAAGGATTTTTTCTCTCAAACTGTATTGTACATTTGTATTGCTTAATGTTGTTGTATATTTGTTTGATAAAATATATCTAAAATATTCACTGGAGATCGCTTGGTATGCCTTTAAATCCAAACAAATGTAACTCCATTCATATTTACATTTTCAAAAGTAACAAAGCAAAGCATTTGCAATATATACAGTCAAAACCGAAATTATTCAAACCCCTGGCAAATTTCGCCAATTTTTGTTCAAATGTGAATAAAAGCTGACCATTTTTTTCCACAATGATGCCCCTTGTACATCGTCTTAATATCTTTTGGGAGAAGCCTGTGTCATTTCCAATCAAGAAAAAGCTTGCTGGTTTCATAAAAGTTAAGTAACTTTAAGTCAAAATTTGCCAGGGGTATGAATAATTTCGGTTTTGACTGTAATTCAGTAGGTAAAATGTTCTTACCTTCATCACGGCTTGGAAGCCAAGCCTTTTTGCACTGCTTCCCCAGACGACGGACGCGTCACAAAGACTTTGCAGCACCCAGGTTCTCTGCGTTTCTCTGAAACAACACAGAACCATTTTTTGATACACATGACATAAATATATAAATATACTGTATAGTTCTAAGAGTGGAGAGGGTTTGAACTGTCCCTGCTCTATGGGCCCTGAGGCAGTTCTACACAGTGGACACTAGGTGGAGCCAAATTACTTCACATCTTCACACAAGCATTCTCTTTCATGAGCAAAGCTTTTAACAGAAGCTTGATGATTGAATTGACTGAAAACAAAATCTGTGTTTGAACTTTGACCTAACCCCATACCCAAACATATATGGAAGCCAAATGAAAAACATGTAATGTTTGACCAATCAATAAAGAACCATTTAAAACACATGTGTACTGTGGTTATTTTGAAGAGTTATTTATACAGTGGGCATGCGGAAGAGTAATGTTTTCAAGTAGACCTCTGAAATACACATTTTAACCCGAGATTTAGCATAATATGTCCCCTTTACACCAGCAAGCTATCCATCTTCTGTTTCATTTATATATTTAGATATGACTACTCGATTAGGACAAGGATTTTTTCTCTCAAACTGTATTGTACATTTGTATTGCTTAATGTTGTTGTATATTTGTTTGATAAAATATATCTAAAATATTCACTGGAGATCGCTTGGTATGCCTTTAAATCCAAACAAATGTAACTCCATTCATATTTACATTTTCAAAAGTAACAAAGCAAAGCATTTGCAATATATACAGTCAAAACCGAAATTATTCAAACCCCTGGCAAATTTTGCCAATTTTTGTTCAAATGTGAATAAAAGCTGACCATTTTTTTCCACAATGATGCCCCTTGTACATCGTCTTAATATCTTTTGGGAGAAGCCTGTGTCATTTCCAATCAAGAAAAAGCTTGCTGGTTTCATAAAAGTTAAGTAACTTTAAGTCAAAATTTGCCAGGGGTATGAATAATTTCGGTTTTGACTGTAATTCAGTAGGTAAAATGTTCTTACCTTCATCACGGCTTGGAAGCCAAGCCTTTTTGCACTGCTTCCCCAGACGACGGACGCGTCACAAAGACTTTGCAGCACCCAGGTTCTCTGCGTTTCTCTGAAACAACACAGAACCATTTTTTGATACACATGACATAAATATATAAATATACTGTATAGTTCGAAGAGTGGAGAGGGTTTGAACTGTCCCTGCTCTATGGGCCCTGAGGCAGTTCTACACAGTGGACACTAGGTGGAGCCAAATTACTTCACATCTTCACACAAGCGTTCTCTTTCATGAGCAAAGCTTTTAACAGAAGCTTGATGATTGAATTGACTGAAAACAAAATCTGTGTTTGAACTTTGACCTAACCCCATACCCAAACATATATGGAAGCCAAATGAAAAACATGTAATGTTTGACCAATCAATAAAGAACCATTTAAAACACATGTGTACTGTGGTTATTTTGAAGAGTTATTTATACAGTGGGCATGCGGAAGAGTAATGTTTTCAAGTAGACCTCTGAAATACACATTTTAACCCGAGATTTAGCATAATATGTCCCCTTTACACCAGCAAGCTATCCATCTTCTGTTTCATTTATATATTTAGATATGACTACTCGATTAGGACAAGGATTTTTTCTCTCAAACTGTATTGTACATTTGTATTGCTTAATGTTGTTGTATATTTGTTTGATAAAATATATCTAAAATATTCACTGGAGATCGCTTGGTATGCCTTTAAATCCAAACAAATGTAACTCCATTCATATTTACATTTTCAAAAGTAACAAAGCAAAGCATTTGCAATATATACAGTCAAAACCGAAATTATTCAAACCCCTGGCAAATTTCGCCAATTTTTGTTCAAATGTGAATAAAAGCTGACCATTTTTTTCCACAATGATGCCCCTTGTACATCGTCTTAATATCTTTTGGGAGAAGCCTGTGTCATTTCCAATCAAGAAAAAGCTTGCTGGTTTCATAAAAGTTAAGTAACTTTAACCCTTTAGACGCCGGGTTTAATTTTGAAAAATACTTTATTTTGACACCTACATTTCAGAAGGCTCTGGATTGAAAGTGGTTTGAGATAGAGACAAAAAGTTAATGAGACAAATATTGAGAATGTCCTGAAGTTTATCTAGGGAATACATTTTTTCATCTAATTTGCATATTATGACGTCATATGGCGGCGGCCATATTGGATTATGTAATTTCCATGAAATACCTGATATTTTGAAATAGAGTTGAACTTATTTCATCAAGTTCACCCCCTCCATCCATTTGTTATGATGTCCACTATGTTGTAAGCCAACAGTTGTAAACTAGAACTAGAACTACACCACAAAACAGGCACTTTTTATGATTTTAGATTTTTTACTCATTTTAATTTACTTTTGTCTTCTATTATTATGATTATCATTATTACCATTATAATATGATAATATGAATATATATATATATATATATATATATTCATATTCAATAGTTTTTTTCTCTCTGTTGTGTACTTGATGTATTTGCATTGAATATTGTATGTATTGTTGTTTTTCCTTGAATTTGTTTGAACTCGACATCATTGTAAATGAGGGTCACCCCTCAATTGGTCTCGAGGATAAATAAAAGTTAAATGAAATGAAATGAAAAATACATTTATATAATGCTGCGTCACATGGCTGCACCACTGCTGCGCATGGACGCACCGGGGCCGTAGAAAGAGTGCACACTAACTCCCTACTTTTGCTTGCCATATTCTCTCAATAACTCCTAAATCCAGCTTCAGCATAAATAGCTTAGTGGCACACTATCTCCGATTTCACACCCAACAACTGCGCGATTCATTTGCAGCCTGGACGCGGAGGTGTGTCACCTCTCTGCTCTGACGGCCGGCTCGGACTGCTCCGAGGGGCTGCTCCGAGACTGACCGCCTGTCAGTGCTTTTGGTCGGGGAGGGGCTCGCGGCAGCACCCGCTGCTCGTTGAGCAATGAGCAGAGTAACTGCAGAGTGAAACGTGCTTTCACGTCAGAGTCTCCAAACACCACAAAAGTTTTCAATAAAACCAGAAAAAATCGCTAGGAGGATATGACAAAAAAAGTTTTGATGGGATTTTTAATTTTTTTTTTGGATGGGATTTCCGGATTTCCGCGAATATTTTGCATTGAAGGATGACGTTTTTCTGAGCTAAGGTCTAGGTATGGGATGTCTGCTAACTAGTGGAGGGGAGTTTGAACAAAATATAACACTCTATTTAGAGAAAACAGCTGTTTGATTCAGTAAAGCGTCTTGTCGCAATTTTGCGACTGTGGCGCCTAAAGGGTTAAGTCAAAATTTGCCAGGGGTATGAATAATTTCGGTTTTGACTGTAATTCAGTAGGTAAAATGTTCTTACCTTCATCACGGCTTGGAAGCCAAGCCTTTTTGCACTGCTTCCCCAGACGACGGACGCGTCACAAAGACTTTGCAGCACCCAGGTTCTCTGCGTTTATCTGAAACAACACAGAACCATTTTTTGATACACATGACATAAATATATAAATATACTGTATAGTTCTAAGAGTGGAGAGGGTTTGAACTGTCCCTGCTCTATGGGCCCTGAGGCAGTTCTACACAGTGGACACTAGGTGGAGCCAAATTACTTCACATCTTCACACAAGCATTCTCTTTCATGAGCAAAGCTTTTAACAGAAGCTTGATGATTGAATTGACTGAAAACAAAATCTGTGTTTGAACTTTGACCTAACCCCATACCCAAACATATATGGAAGCCAAATGAAAAACATGTAATGTTTGACCAATCAATAAAGAACCATTTAAAACACATGTGTACTGTGGTTATTTTGAAGAGTTATTTATACAGTGGGCATGCGGAAGAGTAATGTTTTCTAGTAGACCTCTGAAATACACATTTTAACCCGAGATTTAGCATAATATGTCCCCTTTACACCAGCAAGCTATCCATCTTCTGTTTCATTTATATATTTAGTTATGACTACTCGATTAGGACAAGGATTTTTTCTCTCAAACTGTATTGTACATTTGTATTGCTTAATGTTGTTGTATATTTGTTTAATAAAATATATCTAAAATATTCACTGGAGATCGCTTGGTATGCCTTTAAATCCAAACAAATGTAACTCCATTCATATTTACATTTTCAAAAGTAACAAAGCAAAGCATTTGCAATATATACAGTCAAAACCGAAATTATTCAAACCCCTGGCAAATTTCGCCAATTTTTGTTCAAATGTGAATAAAAGCTGACCATTTTTTTCCACAATGATGCCCCTTGTACATCGTCTTAATATCTTTTGGGAGAAGCCCGTGTCATTTCCAATCAAGAAAAAGCTTGCTGGTTTCATAAAAGTTAAGTAACTTTAAGTCAAAATTTGCCAGGGGTATGAATAATTTCGGTTTTGACTGTAATTCAGTAGGTAAAATGTTCTTACCTTCATCACGGCTTGGAAGCCAAGCCTTTTTGCACTGCTTTCCCAGACGACGGACGCGTCACAAAGACTTTGCAGCACCCAGGTTCTCTGCGTTTATCTGAAACAACACAGAACCATTTTTTGATACACATGACATAAATATATACAGTCAAGTGCGAAAGTTTGTGAACCCCTTGAACATTTTGGAATTTTATTTATTGTAACCATCATTAATTCATTTTTATCAATACCAGTATTTTTTATATGAAATAACAGATGTTTGTTTATCAATTCAACATTTTTATTTTCCAGAAATCAATTGTTAAAACAGATAAAACAAATTATTTGACGAATGTTGTATGTGCAAAAGTTTGTGAACCCTGAGCTGCATTGCTTAAATGGAGCAGGTAAACACAATCAGATGGGCCAAATTGAGTCATGAAATGGACCAATGTAGTGAGAGATCTTTAGGGAAGAAATTGGGCGGCACTAGATACAACAGAGATAAAACCAGGTCAGTTTAGGCTCACCAAAGTGAACCCATACAGGTCAGACATGCTAAAAGGGGAAACAATCTCAGAGGATCTCAGGAATAGAGTTGTGATGCTGCACATTTGTCTGGGGACAGCTATAAATTATTTTAAAAAAAGTTTGAGCTCCATCGGTCCACCGTGAGGCAAATCATCTACAAATGAAGAGCTTTAAGAGTGACTGAACATCTGCCTAGAAGTGGACTTCCTTCAAAAATATCCACAAGCGCCACAAGATAAGTGATTTTTCAGTTAAAAGCCAACCCAAACATTACATCTGGTGATTTGCAGACCTCTCTTGCAGCATCTGGGACAGATGTGCATGGTTCCACAATAAGAAGAAAACTCAGTCAACATGGCTTTCATGGGATGGTTGCTGAAGAAGCCTCTGCTCTCAAAAAAGAACAAAACTGCTTGTCACAACTTTGCCAGAGAGCACCTGGAGATACCTGAAGTCTTATTCTGTGGACAGATTAGTCAAAAATTGAACTGTTTGGTCATAACCAAAACCGCCATGTTTGGGCAAAAACGCAATTCTGCCTACCACCTAGAGAACCTTCTCCCAAGTGAATAATGGTGGTTTCAAATTGTCTGCAAATCTCCAGGTGTAATGTTTGGGTTGGCTTTTACCTGAAAAATCACTTTTCTTGTGGCGCTTGAGGATATTTTTGAAGGAAGTCCACTTCTAGGCAGATGTTAAGTCACTCTTAAAGCTCTCCATTTGTAGATGATTTGCCTCACGGTGGACCGATTGAGCTCAAATTTTTTTTTATGAATTTATAACTGTCCCCAGACAAATGTGTAACATCAAAACTCTATTCCTGAGATCCTCTGAGATTTGTTTCCCTTTTAGCATGTCTGACCTGTATGGGTTCACTTTGGTGAGCCTAAACTGACCTGGTTTTATCTCTGTTTTATCTAGTGCCACCCAATTTCTTTCCTAAAGATCTCTCATTACATTGGTCTATTTCATCAACCAATTTGGCCAACCTGATTGTGTTTACCTTGCTCGATTTAAGCAATGCAGCTCAGGGTTCACAAACTTTTGCACATACAACATTCGTCAAATAATTTTTTTATCTGTTTTAACAATTGATTTCTGGAAAGTAAAAATGTTGAATTGATAAACAAACATCTGTTATTTCATATAAAAAATACTGGTATTGATAAAAATGAATTAATAATGGTTAAAATAAATAAAATTCCAAAAGGCTCAAGGGGTTCACAAACTTTCGCACTTGACTGTAAATATACTGTATAGTTCTAAGAGTGGAGAGGGTTTGAACTGTCCCTGCTCTATGGGCCCTGAGGCAGTTCTACACAGTGGACACTAGGTAGAGCCAAATTACTTCACATCTTCACACAAGCATTCTCTTTCATGAGCAAAGCTTTTAACAGAAGCTTGATGATTGAATTGACTGAAAACAAAATCTGTGTTTGAACTTTGACCTAACCCCATACCCAAACATATATGGAAGCCAAATGAAAAACATGTAATGTTTGACCAATCAATAAAGAACCATTTAAAACACATGTGTACTGTGGTTATTTTGAAGAGTTATTTATACAGTGGGCATGCGGAAGAGTAATGTTTTCTAGTAGACCTCTGAAATACACATTTTAACCCGAGATTTAGCATAATATGTCCCCTTTACACCAGCAAGCTATCCATCTTCTGTTTCATTTATATATTTAGTTATGACTACTCGATTAGGACAAGGATTTTTTCTCTCAAACTGTATTGTACATTTGTATTGCTTAATGTTGTTGTATATTTGTTTGATAAAATATATCTAAAATATTCACTGGAGATCGCTTGGTATGCCTTTAAATCCAAACAAATGTAACTCCATTCATATTTACATTTTCAAAAGTAACAAAGCAAAGCATTTGCAATATATACAGTCAAAACCGAAATTATTCAAACCCCTGGCAAATTTCGCCAATTTTTGTTCAAATGTGAATAAAAGCTGACCATTTTTTTCCACAATGATGCCCCTTGTACATCGTCTTAATATCTTTTGGGAGAAGCCTGTGTCATTTCCAATCAAGAAAAAGCTTGCTGGTTTCATAAAAGTTAAGTAACTTTAACCCTTTAGGCGCCGGGTTTAATTTTGAAAAATACTTTATTTTGACACCTAAATTTCAGAAGGCTCTGGATTGAAAGTGGTTTGAGATAGAGACAAAAAGTTAATGAGACAAATATTGAGAATGTCCTGAAGTTTATCTAGGGAATACATTTTTTCATCTAATTTGCATATTATGACGTCATATGGCGGCGGCCATATTGGATTATGTAATTTCCATGAAATACCTGATATTTTGAAATAGAGTTGAACTTATTTCATCAAGTTCACCCCCTCCATCCATTTGTTATGATGTCCACTATGTTGTAAGCCAACAGTTGTAAACTAGAACTAGAACTACACCACAAAACAGGCACTTTTTATGATTTTAGATTTTTTACTAATTTTAATTTACTTTTGTCTTCTATTATTATGATTATCATTATTACCATTATAATATGATAATATGAATATATATATATATATATATATTCATATTCAATAGTTTTTTTCTCTCTGTTGTGTACTTGATGTATTTGCATTGAATATTGTATGTATTGTTGTTTTTCCTTGAATTTGTTTGAACTCGACGTCATTGTAAATGAGGGTCACCCCTCAATTGGTCTCGAGGATAAATAAAAGTTAAATGAAATGAAATGAAAAATACATTTATATAATGCTGCGTCACATGGCTGCACCACTGCTGCGCATGGACGCACCGGGGCCGTAGAAAGAGTGCACACTAACTCCCTACTTTTGCTTGCCATATTCTCTCAATAACTCCTAAATCCAGCTTCAGCATAAATAGCTTAGTGGCACACTATCTCCGATTTCACACCCAACAACTGCGCGATTCATTTGCAGCCTGGACGCGGAGGTGTGTCACCTCTCTGCTCTGACGGCCGGCTCGGACTGCTCCGAGGGGCTGCTCCGAGACTGACCGCCTGTCAGTGCTTTTGGTCGGGGAGGGGCTCGCGGCAGCACCCGCTGCTCGTTGAGCAATGAGCACAGTAACTGCAGAGTGAAACGTGCTTTCACGTCAGAGTCTCCAAACACCACAAAAGTTTTCAATAAAACCAGAAAAAATCGCTAGGAGGATATGACAAAAAAAGTTTTGATGGGATTTTTTATTTTTTTTTTGGATGGGATTTCCGGATTTCCGCGAATATTTTGCATTGAAGGATGACGTTTTTCTGAGCTAAGGTCTAGGTATGGGATGTCTGCTAACTAGTGGAGGGGAGTTTGAACAAAATATAACACTCTATTTAGAGAAAACAGCTGTTTGATTCAGTAAAGCGTCTTGTCGCAATTTTGCGACTGTGGCGCCTAAAGGGTTAAGTCAAAATTTGCCAGGGGTATGAATAATTTCGGTTTTGACTGTAATTCAGTAGGGAAAATGTTCTTACCTTCATCACGGCTTGGAAGCCAAGCCTTTTTGCACTGCTTCCCCAGACGACGGACACGTCACAAAGACTTTGCAGCACCCAGGTTCTCTGCGTTTATCTGAAACAACACAGAACCATTTTTTGATACACATGACATAAATATATAAATATACTGTATAGTTCTAAGAGTGGAGAGGGTTTGAACTGTCCCTGCTCTATGGGCCCGAGGCAGTTCTACACAGTGGACACTAGGTGGAGCCAAATTACTTCACATCTTCACACAAGCATTCTCTTTCATGAGCAAAGCTTTTAACAGAAGCTTGATGATTGAATTGACTGAAAACAAAATCTGTGTTTGAACTTTGACCTAACCCCATACCCAAACATATATGGAAGCCAAATGAAAAACATGTAATGTTTGACCAATCAATAAAGAACCATTTAAAACACATGTGTACTGTGGTTATTTTGAAGAGTTATTTATACAGTGGGCATGCGGAAGAGTAATGTTTTCTAGTAGACCTCTGAAATACACATTTTAACCCGAGATTTAGCATAATATGTCCCCTTTACACCAGCAAGCTATCCATCTTCTGTTTCATTTATATATTTAGTTATGACTACTCGATTAGGACAAGGATTTTTTCTCTCAAACTGTATTGTACATTTGTATTGCTTAATGTTGTTGTATATTTGTTTAATAAAATATATCTAAAATATTCACTGGAGATCGCTTGGTATGCCTTTAAATCCAAACAAATGTAACTCCATTCATATTTACATTTTCAAAAGTAACAAAGCAAAGCATTTGCAATATATACAGTCAAAACCGAAATTATTCAAACCCCTGGCAAATTTCGCCAATTTTTGTTCAAATGTGAATAAAAGCTGACCATTTTTTTCCACAATGATGCCCCTTGTACATCGTCTTAATATCTTTTGGGAGAAGCCTGTGTCATTTCCAATCAAGAAAAAGCTTGCTGGTTTCATAAAAGTTAAGTAACTTTAAGTCAAAATTTGCCAGGGGTATGAATAATTTCGGTTTTGACTGTAATTCAGTAGGTAAAATGTTCTTACCTTCATCACGGCTTGGAAGCCAAGCCTTTTTGCACTGCTTTCCCAGACGACGGACGCGTCACAAAGACTTTGCAGCACCCAGGTTCTCTGCGTTTATCTGAAACAACACAGAACCATTTTTTGATACACATGACATAAATATATAAATATACTGTATAGTTCTAAGAGTGGAGAGGGTTTGAACTGTCCCTGCTCTATGGGCCCTGAGGCAGTTCTACACAGTGGACACTAGGTGGAGCCAAATTACTTCACATCTTCACACAAGCATTCTCTTTCATGAGCAAAGCTTTTAACAGAAGCTTGATGATTGAATTGACTGAAAACAAAATCTGTGTTTGAACTTTGACCTAACCCCATACCCAAACATATATGGAAGCCAAATGAAAAACATGTAATGTTTGACCAATCAATAAAGAACCATTTAAAACACATGTGTACTGTGGTTATTTTGAAGAGTTATTTATACAGTGGGCATGCGGAAGAGTAATGTTTTCTAGTAGACCTCTGAAATACACATTTTAACCCGAGATTTAGCATAATATGTCCCCTTTACACCAGCAAGCTATCCATCTTCTGTTTCATTTATATATTTAGTTATGACTACTCGATTAGGACAAGGATTTTTTCTCTCAAACTGTATTGTACATTTGTATTGCTTAATGTTGTTGTATATTTGTTTGATAAAATATATCTCAAATATTCACTGGAGATCGCTTGGTATGCCTTTAAATCCAAACAAATGTAACTCCATTCATATTTACATTTTCAAAAGTAACAAAGCAAAGCATTTGCAATATATACAGTCAAAACCGAAATTATTCAAACCCCTGGCAAATTTCGCCAATTTTTGTTCAAATGTGAATAAAAGCTGACCATTTTTTTCCACAATGATGCCCCTTGTACATCGTCTTAATATCTTTTGGGAGAAGCCTGTGTCATTTCCAATCAAGAAAAAGCTTGCTGGTTTCATAAAAGTTAAGTAACTTTAACCCTTTAGGCGCCGGGTTTAATTTTGAAAAATACTTTATTTTGACACCTAAATTTCAGAAGGCTCTGGATTGAAAGTGGTTTGAGATAGAGACAAAAAGTTAATGAGACAAATATTGAGAATGTCCTGAAGTTTATCTAGGGAATACATTTTTTCATCTAATTTGCATATTATGACGTCATATGGCGGCGGCCATATTGGATTATGTAATTTCCATGAAATACCTGATATTTTGAAATAGAGTTGAACTTATTTCATCAAGTTCACCCCCTCCATCCATTTGTTATGATGTCCACTATGTTGTAAGCCAACAGTTGTAAACTAGAACTAGAACTACACCACAAAACAGGCACTTTTTATGATTTTAGATTTTTTACTCATTTTAATTTACTTTTGTCTTCTATTATTATGATTATCATTATTACCATTATAATATGATAATATGAATATATATATATATATATATATATATATATATTCATATTCAATAGTTTTTTTCTCTCTGTTGTGTACTTGATGTATTTGCATTGAATATTGTATGTATTGTTGTTTTTCCTTGAATTTGTTTGAACTCGACGTCATTGTAAATGAGGGTCACCCCTCAATTGGTCTCGAGGATAAATAAAAGTTAAATGAAATGAAATGAAAAATACATTTATATAATGCTGCGTCACATGGCTGCACCACTGCTGCGCATGGACGCACCGGGGCCGTAGAAAGAGTGCACACTAACTCCCTACTTTTGCTTGCCATATTCTCTCAATAACTCCTAAATCCAGCTTCAGCATAAATAGCTTAGTGGCACACTATCTCCGATTTCACACCCAACAACTGCGCGATTCATTTGCAGCCTGGACGCGGAGGTGTGTCACCTCTCTGCTCTGACGGCCGGCTCGGACTGCTCCGAGGGGCTGCTCCGAGACTGACCGCCTGTCAGTGCTTTTGGTCGGGGAGGGGCTCGCGGCAGCACCCGCTGCTCGTTGAGCAATGAGCACAGTAACTGCAGAGTGAAACATGCTTTCACGTCAGAGTCTCCAAACACCACAAAAGTTTTCAATAAAACCAGAAAAAATCGCTAGGAGGATATGACAAAAAAAGTTTTGATGGGATTTTTTATTTTTTTTTTGGATGGGATTTCCGGATTTCCGCGAATATTTTGCATTGAAGGATGACGTTTTTCTGAGCTAAGGTCTAGGTATGGGATGTCTGCTAACTAGTGGAGGGGAGTTTGAACAAAATATAACACTCTATTTAGAGAAAACAGCTGTTTGATTCAATAAAGCGTCTTGTCGCAATTTTGCGACTGTGGCGCCTAAAGGGTTAAGTCAAAATTTGCCAGGGGTATGAATAATTTCGGTTTTGACTGTAATTCAGTAGGTAAAATGTTCTTACCTTCATCACGGCTTGGAAGCCAAGCCTTTTTGCACTGCTTCCCCAGACGACGGACGCGTCACAAAGACTTTGCAGCACCCAGGTTCTCTGCGTTTCTCTGAAACAACACAGAACCATTTTTTGATACACATGACATAAATATATAAATATACTGTATAGTTCGAAGAGTGGAGAGGGTTTGAACTGTCCCTGCTCTATGGGCCCTGAGGCAGTTCTACACAGTGGACACTAGGTGGAGCCAAATTACTTCACATCTTCACACAAGCATTCTCTTTCATGAGCAAAGCTTTTAACAGAAGCTTGATGATTGAATTGACTGAAAACAAAATCTGTGTTTGAACTTTGACCTAACCCCATACCCAAACATATATGGAAGCCAAATGAAAAACATGTAATGTTTGACCAATCAATAAAGAACCATTTAAAACACATGTGTACTGTGGTTATTTTGAAGAGTTATTTATACAGTGGGCATGCGGAAGAGTAATGTTTTCTAGTAGACCTCTGAAATACACATTTTAACCCGAGATTTAGCATAATATGTCCCCTTTACACCAGCAAGCTATCCATCTTCTGTTTCATTTATATATTTAGTTATGACTACTCGATTAGGACAAGGATTTTTTCTCTCAAACTGTATTGTACATTTGTATTGCTTAATGTTGTTGTATATTTGTTTGATAAAATATATCTAAAATATTCACTGGAGATCGCTTGGTATGCCTTTAAATCCAAACAAATGTAACTCCATTCATATTTACATTTTCAAAAGTAACAAAGCAAAGCATTTGCAATATATACAGTCAAAACCGAAATTATTCAAACCCCTGGCAAATTTCGCCAATTTTTGTTCAAATGTGAATAAAAGCTGACCATTTTTTTCCACAATGATGCCCCTTGTACATCGTCTTAATATCTTTTGGGAGAAGCCTGTGTCATTTCCAATCAAGAAAAAGCTTGCTGGTTTCATAAAAGTTAAGTAACTTTAAGTCAAAATTTGCCAGGGGTATGAATAATTTCGGTTTTGACTGTAATTCAGTAGGTAAAATGTTCTTACCTTCATCACGGCTTGGAAGCCAAGCCTTTTTGCACTGCTTTCCCAGACGACGGACGCGTCACAAAGACTTTGCAGCACCCAGGTTCTCTGCGTTTATCTGAAACAACACAGAACCATTTTTTGATACACATGACATAAATATATAAATATACTGTATAGTTCTAAGAGTGGAGAGGGTTTGAACTGTCCCTGCTCTATGGGCCCTGAGGCAGTTCTACACAGTGGACACTAGGTGGAGCCAAATTACTTCACATCTTCACACAAGCATTCTCTTTCATGAGCAAAGCTTTTAACAGAAGCTTGATGATTGAATTGACTGAAAACAAAATCTGTGTTTGAACTTTGACCTAACCCCATACCCAAACATATATGGAAGCCAAATGAAAAACATGTAATGTTTGACCAATCAATAAAGAACCATTTAAAACACATGTGTACTGTGGTTATTTTGAAGAGTTATTTATACAGTGGGCATGCGGAAGAGTAATGTTTTCTAGTAGACCTCTGAAATACACATTTTAACCCGAGATTTAGCATAATATGTCCCCTTTACACCAGCAAGCTATCCATCTTCTGTTTCATTTATATATTTAGTTATGACTACTCGATTAGGACAAGGATTTTTTCTCTCAAACTGTATTGTACATTTGTATTGCTTAATGTTGTTGTATATTTGTTTGATAAAATATATCTCAAATATTCACTGGAGATCGCTTGGTATGCCTTTAAATCCAAACAAATGTAACTCCATTCATATTTACATTTTCAAAAGTAACAAAGCAAAGCATTTGCAATATATACAGTCAAAACCGAAATTATTCAAACCCCTGGCAAATTTCGCCAATTTTTGTTCAAATGTGAATAAAAGCTGACCATTTTTTTCCACAATGATGCCCCTTGTACATCGTCTTAATATCTTTTGGGAGAAGCCTGTGTCATTTCCAATCAAGAAAAAGCTTGCTGGTTTCATAAAAGTTAAGTAACTTTAACCCTTTAGGCGCCGGGTTTAATTTTGAAAAATACTTTATTTTGACACCTAAATTTCAGAAGGCTCTGGATTGAAAGTGGTTTGAGATAGAGACAAAAAGTTAATGAGACAAATATTGAGAATGTCCTGAAGTTTATCTAGGGAATACATTTTTTCATCTAATTTGCATATTATGACGTCATATGGCGGCGGCCATATTGGATTATGTAATTTCCATGAAATACCTGATATTTTGAAATAGAGTTGAACTTATTTCATCAAGTTCACCCCCTCCATCCATTTGTTATGATGTCCACTATGTTGTAAGCCAACAGTTGTAAACTAGAACTAGAACTACACCACAAAACAGGCACTTTTTATGATTTTAGATTTTTTACTCATTTTAATTTACTTTTGTCTTCTATTATTATGATTATCATTATTACCATTATAATATGATAATATGAATATATATATATATATATATATATATATATATATATTCATATTCAATAGTTTTTTTCTCTCTGTTGTGTACTTGATGTATTTGCATTGAATATTGTATGTATTGTTGTTTTTCCTTGAATTTGTTTGAACTCGACGTCATTGTAAATGAGGGTCACCCCTCAATTGGTCTCGAGGATAAATAAAAGTTAAATGAAATGAAATGAAAAATACATTTATATAATGCTGCGTCACATGGCTGCACCACTGCTGCGCATGGACGCACCGGGGCCGTAGAAAGAGTGCACACTAACTCCCTACTTTTGCTTGCCATATTCTCTCAATAACTCCTAAATCCAGCTTCAGCATAAATAGCTTAGTGGCACACTATCTCCGATTTCACACCCAACAACTGCGCGATTCATTTGCAGCCTGGACGCGGAGGTGTGTCACCTCTCTGCTCTGACGGCCGGCTCGGACTGCTCCGAGGGGCTGCTCCGAGACTGACCGCCTGTCAGTGCTTTTGGTCGGGGAGGGGCTCGCGGCAGCACCCGCTGCTCGTTGAGCAATGAGCACAGTAACTGCAGAGTGAAACGTGCTTTCACGTCAGAGTCTCCAAACACCACAAAAGTTTTCAATAAAACCAGAAAAAATCGCTAGGAGGATATGACAAAAAAAGTTTTGATGGGATTTTTTATTTTTTTTTTGGATGGGATTTCCGGATTTCCGCGAATATTTTGCATTGAAGGATGACGTTTTTCTGAGCTAAGGTCTAGGTATGGGATGTCTGCTAACTAGTGGAGGGGAGTTTGAACAAAATATAACACTCTATTTAGAGAAAACAGCTGTTTGATTCAGTAAAGCGTCTTGTCGCAATTTTGCGACTGTGGCGCCTAAAGGGTTAAGTCAAAATTTGCCAGGGGTATGAATAATTTCGGTTTTGACTGTAATTCAGTAGGGAAAATGTTCTTACCTTCATCACGGCTTGGAAGCCAAGCCTTTTTGCACTGCTTCCCCAGACGACGGACACGTCACAAAGACTTTGCAGCACCCAGGTTCTCTGCGTTTATCTGAAACAACACAGAACCATTTTTTGATACACATGACATAAATATATAAATATACTGTATAGTTCTAAGAGTGGAGAGGGTTTGAACTGTCCCTGCTCTATGGGCCCTGAGGCAGTTCTACACAGTGGACACTAGGTGGAGCCAAATTACTTCACATCTTCACACAAGCATTCTCTTTCATGAGCAAAGCTTTTAACAGAAGCTTGATGATTGAATTGACTGAAAACAAAATCTGTGTTTGAACTTTGACCTAACCCCATACCCAAACATATATGGAAGCCAAATGAAAAACATGTAATGTTTGACCAATCAATAAAGAACCATTTAAAACACATGTGTACTGTGGTTATTTTGAAGAGTTATTTATACAGTGGGCATGCGGAAGAGTAATGTTTTCTAGTAGACCTCTGAAATACACATTTTAACCCGAGATTTAGCATAATATGTCCCCTTTACACCAGCAAGCTATCCATCTTCTGTTTCATTTATATATTTAGTTATGACTACTCGATTAGGACAAGGATTTTTTCTCTCAAACTGTATTGTACATTTGTATTGCTTAATGTTGTTGTATATTTGTTTGATAAAATATATCTCAAATATTCACTGGAGATCGCTTGGTATGCCTTTAAATCCAAACAAATGTAACTCCATTCATATTTACATTTTCAAAAGTAACAAAGCAAAGCATTTGCAATATATACAGTCAAAACCGAAATTATTCAAACCCCTGGCAAATTTCGCCAATTTTTGTTCAAATGTGAATAAAAGCTGACCATTTTTTTCCACAATGATGCCCCTTGTACATCGTCTTAATATCTTTTGGGAGAAGCCCGTGTCATTTCCAATCAAGAAAAAGCTTGCTGGTTTCATAAAAGTTAAGTAACTTTAAGTCAAAATTTGCCAGGGGTATGAATAATTTCGGTTTTGACTGTAATTCAGTAGGTAAAATGTTCTTACCTTCATCACGGCTTGGAAGCCAAGCCTTTTTGCACTGCTTCCCCAGACGACGGACGCGTCACAAAGACTTTGCAGCACCCAGGTTCTCTGCGTTTATCTGAAACAACACAGAACCATTTTTTGATACACATGACATAAATATATAAATATACTGTATAGTTCTAAGAGTGGAGAGGGTTTGAACTGTCCCTGCTCTATGGGCCCTGAGGCAGTTCTACACAGTGGACACTAGGTGGAGCCAAATTACTTCACATCTTCACACAAGCATTCTCTTTCATGAGCAAAGCTTTTAACAGAAGCTTGATGATTGAATTGACTGAAAACAAAATCTGTGTTTGAACTTTGACCTAACCCCAAACCCAAACATATATGGAAGCCAAATGAAAAACATGTAATGTTTGACCAATCAATAAAGAACCATTTAAAACACATGTGTACTGTGGTTATTTTGAAGAGTTATTTATACAGTGGGCATGCGGAAGAGTAATGTTTTCTAGTAGACCTCTGAAATACACATTTTAACCTGAGATTTAGCATAATATGTCCCCTTTACACCAGCAAGCTATCCATCTTCTGTTTCATTTATATATTTAGTTATGACTACTCGATTAGGACAAGGATTTTTTCTCTCAAACTGTATTGTACATTTGTATTGCTTAATGTTGTTGTATATTTGTTTAATAAAATATATCTAAAATATTCACTGGAGATCGCTTGGTATGCCTTTAAATCCAAACAAATGTAACTCCATTCATATTTACATTTTCAAAAGTAACAAAGCAAAGCATTTGCAATATATACAGTCAAAACCGAAATTATTCAAACCCCTGGCAAATTTCGCCAATTTTTGTTCAAATGTGAATAAAAGCTGACCATTTTTTTCCACAGTGATGCCCCTTGTACATCGTCTTAATATCTTTTGGGAGAAGCCTGTGTCATTTCCATCTTGCATGGACTTGATTGCACTAGTAAGTTCCTCTATGGAAAATGGTTCATCTAGATCAAATGCAGTCTCATCTTTAATTGTAGGGACATTTATTTTCCCAAAAAATGAGTCAAACAGAGTGTGGTTCCCAAGGGTTTCTGTAGCATATAACTTTGAGTAAAATTTACGAAAACATGAGTTAATTTCTGAATGATCTGTATGCCTAGTGCTCAATTCATCATTTATCTCAGGTATAGTTCGATCTGCAGTTTTTTGACGGAGCTGATGGGCGAGGATTTTTCCAGCCTTTTCGCCAAATTCGTTGTGTTTTATTAATAAGGTTTTCAATGTGTCTGGTTGACAATAAATTGAACTCTGTTTGAAGGGCCAATCGTAATTTAAGTAAATCATTAGTTGGGGTAAGAGCTATTGTTGCGTCCAGATCAAGAATTTCATTCGTTAGTTGTTCAAGTCTTGCATTGCGACATTTTCTTTGCCGTGCACTGTATGATATTATCTGTCCCCTGATGTATGCCTTCATTGTTTCCCACAATAATGAAGCAGATATTCCTGGAGTCTGATTATGCTCGAGGAATATAGTTATTTCTGAGGAGATAAATTTAATAAAATCTTCGTCTGAAAGTAATAACGAATTGAGACGCCAGGGACGGTCGTTGGCATGAGAGACCGGTATGTGTAGAGTCATCAACAGGGGGGCGTGGTCAGAGATAACTATTGCTTCTGTCACTACTTCAGCCACAATTTAGTTTTTCACTTGTCTGTTCCCATTCTAACTCTCTTGTCATTTCAGACCCGGCCACTCCCCCCTGCTCTGCACTCCCTGTTGATTACTCTCACCTGGCCTAACCATACTCACCTGCTTCCCATCAGCTATTAGCCCCACAGTATATATACCGGTTCATTCCCTCAGTTCCCTGCCAGATTGTCTATCGTGTTACGTAGCTCTCCAGCCTATTCTGAATTCTTGCCTGTTTACCTGCCTGCCTGCCTGCTTGAGTTTTGATCCACCCTTCTGACCTTGGACTACCCTTTTGCCTGCCCCTACTGGATTTGCTTGCCTTGATACCAACTACCTGGTTTGAACTGCTCTTTATTAAACCTTTGTTGCTGAAACTGAACTGTGGTCTGTCGTGCTATTGGGTTCTTGCCTGCCATTTTGTGTCAACCTGACAGTACAATCTGGCCAAAAGATGAACCCAGCCGACACAAAGGCTATTAAGCAAGAAGTGGCAGCACAGGGTGCCGCTCTACACCAGCATTTGAGACAGTTCACCGCTATGGAAGTGGCTTTCCAGGAAGCTTCGGAACGCCACAATCAGCATTTTGAGGCTCTGAGCGGCCAGCTCCAGCAGCTCACGCTGGCCAGTCAGACCCCAGCGGTTCAACCACCCACCAGCCCTCCTGTTCCTGCTGTCTCCCGTCCAGAGCCCCGCTTAAGTGCTCTAGAGCGCTTTTCTGGAGCTCCAGATACCTGTCGCTCCTTTCTGACTCTGTGCTCATTGACTTTTGAACTACAACCTCTCACATATCCCACGGAGAGGTCGAGAGTGGCTTTCATGATCACCCAGCTTACTGGGCGGGCCCGGAACTGGGGTGCCGCCGAGTGGGAGAAGCAGTCGGCTCTCTGTTCTTCTGTGGCTGTCTTCTCTGAGGGTCTTCGGAAGGTGTTTGATCATGCCACCCCTGGTCGAGAGGCTGCTCGGGGCCTGTTTAACCTGGCTCAGGGGAGCCGGAGAGTGACTGATTATTCCATTGAGTTCCGGACTATCGCTGCAGAGAGTGACTGGAACTCTTCCTCCCTGGCTGACGCCTTTTACAACGGACTTTCTGATGCCATCAAGGACGAGCTGGCGGCCCGGGACCCTCCAGGAGATTTGGACGTTCTCATCGCCACCGCTATCCGCATCGATGGACGTATCCAGGAGAGGAGACGAGAGAAGGTACTGACCAGCACTTCCCGTAGCCTTCCACGTCCTCCAGCTTCACCTTCCACTTCAATGTGTTTTCCTACCGCCGCTGCCTCTAGTGACCCAGTTGAACCCATGCAGCTTGGCAGGACCAGGCTGTCAGTTGCTGAACGACAACGGCGCCAAAGGGAGAACTGTTGCATGTACTGTGGGGAGGGAGGCCATTACGTGTCATCCTGTCCAGTAAAAGACAGGGCTCACCAGGAATCCAGAGGGCGCTGGTGAGCCGCATCAGGAACTCTGAAAGGCCCTCTCGAGCACTACTTCATGCCCAGCTCAACTGTAATGGTCTATCCCATACTGTCGCTGTCCTCATTGACTCTGGAGCTGACACTAACCTTCTGGATCGGGGCCTTGCCATGCAGCTGGGTATTAACCAGGAACCCTTGGCCGAGCCTATTGAGGCTACTGCTCTCGATGGGCGTCTCCTCTGCACTGTAACCCATCGCACAGTTCCTATTCATCTGGGCATATCAGGTAACCACACTGAATCACTAACCTTTCACCTGATTAATGCACCTCAGCAGCCAGTTGTGTTGGGGTATCCTTGGTTAATTAAACATAATCCACACATTGACTGGAGAACTGGTTCCATTCTACAATGGAGTGATAAATGTCTTGCGGTCTGTCTGAAATCTGCCTTGATACCTGCCTGCAACACCCCTTCTTCTAATGAGTTCCCAGATCTCTCAGGTGTCCCGTCGGAGTACTACGACTTAAAGGAGGTGTTTAACAAGGTACGGGCCACCTCTCTCCCCCCCCACACCGCCCGTATGATTGTGCCATTGACCTCCTCCCTGGCTCATCCCCGCCCAGGGGGAGACTCTACTCTCTGTCAGCCCCTGAAACCAGGACCATGGAGGAATACATAAACAACTCACTGGCAGCAGGCCTCATCCGTCCCTCTTCATCGCCTGCTGGAGCAGGGTTTTTCTTCGTGGGTAAGAAGGACAAATCCCTCCGGCCCTGCATCGATTACCGCGGTCTGAATGATGTCACCATTAAGAACAGGTACCCCCTCCCACTCATCTCTTCTGCATTTGAACTTTTGCAAGGGGCCTCTGTGTTTACCAAGCTTGATCTCAGGAATGCCTATCACTTAGTTCGCATTCGGGAGGGGGATGAGTGGAAGACGGCGTTCAATACCCCTAGGGGCCACTACGAGTACCTGGTAATGCCTTTCGGACTCACAAATGCTCCTGCAGTATTCCAAGCCTTAGTGAATGATGTGCTCCGGGATTTTCTCAACGTATTTGTGTTTGTATATCTTGATGACATCCTTATCTTCTCCAAGTCCGAACAGGACCATGTGCAGCATGTCCGCAGGGTTCTCCAGAGACTCCTAGAGAACCAGCTGTTCGTGAAGGTCGAGAAGTCCGAGTTCCATGTCACTGAGGTGTCGTTCCTGGGATACATAATTTCAGTCGGAAGTATTCACATGGATCCCACCAAGATTAAAGCGGTGGTGGATTGGCGGGTCCCCACCACTCGAAAGAAGCTTCAACAATTCCTGGGGTTTGCCAATTTCTATCGTGGGTTTATCTGCAACTATAGTTCTGTAGCAGCTCCCCTGACAGCCCTCACCTCCCAAAAGGTAGCCTTCCAATGGTCCCCTGCTGGAGGAAGGGTGTTCAGCGAGTTAAGGTCACGGTTCTCTTCTGCTCCCATCCTCATCCTACCAGATCCAGAACGCCAGTTTGTCGTAGAGGTGGATGCGTCAGACTCCGGGGTGGGGGCAGTCCTGTCTCAGCGGTCAGGTAAAGACCAAAAGTTACATCCATGTGCCTTTTTCTCCCGCAAATTGTCTCCAGCAGAGAGAAATTATGACGTTGGAAACCGGGAGCTATTGGCGGTTAAGATGGCTCTCGAGGAGTGGAGGCACTGGTTGGAGGGGGCGAATAATCAGTTTGTGGTGTGGACGGACCACAAAAACCTGGAGTACATCCGGTCAGCCAAACGGTTGAACTCCCGTCAGGCCAGGTGGGCGTTGTTCTTTAATCGTTTTGATTTTACCCTGTCTTATCGCCCAGGTTCAAGGAACGTCAAACCAGATGCCCTGTCCCGGCAGTTCCAATCCGAACATGTTCCCACACATCCTGAGAGCATCCTCCCCACTAAGATGGTCATCGGCGCAGTTACCTGGGACATTGTGGACAAGGTAAAACAGTCTCAGGCCGACCACCCAGCCCCCAGTGCTTGCCCTGATAATCGTCTGTATGTGCCTGTGAATCTCCGCTCTCAGGTCCTCCAGTGGGGACATTCTTCTCGCCTTGCCTGTCATCCAGGGGTTAGGCGCACTCTAGCCCTGCTGAAGCAACGGTTCTGGTGGGCTACCATGGAAAGGGACGCCAAGGAGTTCATCGCTGCTTGCTGTATTTGCTCTCAGCACAAGATCGCTCGCCATGCCCCTGCCGGCCTTCTTCAGCCACTGCCTATTCCTCGTCGTCCGTGGTCCCACATCTCGATCGACTTCGTCACCGGACTGCCTCCCTCCGAGGGTAACACCACTATTCTTACTATTGTGGACAGATTTTCTAAATCTGCTCAGTTTGTTCCATTGCCCAAGTTACCATCTGCCAAGGAAACAGCTGAAATTATGTTGCATCATGTTTTCCGTCTGCACGGCCTTCCCTGTGACATTGTCTCCGACCGGGGGCCGCAGTTCACTTCTCGTTTCTGGACAGAGTTTTGCCAGCTGTTGGGGGCCACGGTCAGCTTATCCTCGGGTTTCCATCCTCAATCCAACGGCCAGACTGAGCGGATGAACCAGGAGATGGAGACTGCCTTGCGCTGCATCACATCCCAGAACCCGTCCTCCTGGTCCAAGCAGCTCCTATGGGTGGAGTATGCTCACAATACACTTCCAAGCTCAGCAACAGGCCTTTCCCCCTTCCAGTGCTCTCGAGGATATCAACCTCCATTGTTCCCTGAGCAGGAGCGAGAGGCCAGTGTCCCGTCTGTCCAGGCGTTCGTCCAGCGATGTCGGCGCACCTGGGTGCGGGCCCGTGCTGCTCTCCTGCGCTCGTCCGACCGATACCAGAGATATGCCAACCGCCGTCGGACCCCTGCACCCGGTTACACTCCGGGTCAGAAGGTTTGGTTGTCTACACGGGACCTTCCACTCCGGGTGGAGTCTAGGAAGTTGGCTCCCAGGTTTGTGGGTCCGTTCTCCATCAGTAAAGTCATCAATCCTGCTGCAGTCCGTCTCCGTCTTCCTCGCTCCATGAGGATCCATCCCACCTTCCATGTATCCAAGATCAAACCCGTTAAAGAGTCCCAGCTCCAGCCCTCCTCCAGACCCCCGCCGCCCCCCCAGCTCATTGATGGGGGGCCTGCCTACTCGGTTCATCGTCTCATCAGGTCGCGACGACGGGGAAGGGGTTTCCAATACTTGGTTGATTGGGAGGGTTATGGTCCTGAGGAGCGCTCGTGGGTTCCGGCTCGCCACATCTTGGACCCCGACCTCATCACCACATTCCATAGGGACCATCCTGATCAGCCTGGTGGGACGTCAGGAGCCGTCCCTAGAAGGGGGGGTTCTGTCACTACTTCAGCCACAATTTAGTTTTTCACTTGTCTGTTCCCATTCTAACTCTCTTGTCATTTCAGACCCGGCCACTCCCCCCTGCTCTGCACTCCCTGTTGATTACTCTCACCTGGCCTAACCATACTCACCTGCTTCCCATCAGCTATTAGCCCCACAGTATATATACCGGTTCATTCCCTCAGTTCCCTGCCAGATTGTCTATCGTGTTACGTAGCTCTCCAGCCTATTCTGAATTCTTGCCTGTTTACTTGCCTGCCTGCCTGCTTGAGTTTTGATCCACCCTTCTGACCTTGGACTACCCTTTTGCCTGCCCCTACTGGATTTGCTTGCCTTGATACCAACTACCTGGTTTGAACTGCTCTTTATTAAACCTTTGTTGCTGAAACTGAACTGTGGTCTGTCGTGCTATTGGGTTCTTGCCTGCCATTTTGTGTCAACCTGACAGCTTCATATTCACATTTAGTCATTAATGGAAGAAGCTTCTTATCCAAGAAGAAGTAATCTATGCGTGAGTACGTCCTGTGCACTGGTGAGAAGAAAGAGTAACCTCTAGATGTGGGATTTTGAAAGCGCCAGGCATCAGATATACCGTTTGTGTCAAGAAATGATTGTATTTGTAGAGCTGTATTGGATGTGGTTATAATTCTGGATGAACTGCGGTCTAGGGCAGGTGATAGCGCGCAATTCATATCCCCTCCAAGTATAAGATTGTGCGTATCCATGTTAGGGAGTAGAGCAAAAAAGGTTTTGAAAAAAGAGCTGTCTTCCCAGTGTGGGGCATAAACATTAGCCAGGATAACTGGTGTATTATATAGTCTGCCTACTACAATTATATAACGCCCTGAGGAATCTGTTTCAACCTTTGACATAACAAATGGAATGTTCTTATTAATAAGGATGGCCGCTCCTCTGGACTTTGAGTGAAAATTAGAATGGTATGATTGACCGACCCATCCCCCCCTCAGTCGAAAATGATCAAAAGTTTTAAGATGTGTCTCCTGTAGGTATGCTATCCCCACATTTAGTTTATTCAAATGAGACATTACTTTCTTTCGTTTGACTGGATGATTTAAAGACTTTACATTCCAACTTATAAAGGTAACATCACAACTAGCTGATCCTCTAGTGTCTGTGTTAGCCATGATCAAATTTGAGAGAAAAGATGATTGGTGTAATGAAAGTTTTGCATTTCCCAATGTGCTGAAAATATCCCTGAGGAATAACAGTAAGATAAAGAAAAACAGTTGACTAAGTCAGGTACAGTGAATCCCCACCCCTCACCTATCCGAACAAGGTGACTCCCAACCCCCTCGCAGAAGCATCTACACATTTAAGTGCTTGTAGAAGGATGCGCTAGTTACTTGAAAGGCAGAACTCTGCAAAAACTTATATAGAACTTAGATTAGCATAAGGCACATTGAACATTACATATATCAAAATGTTCTCAACCCAAAGGCGTAGAGTAAATGGACAGTAAAATAATAATTGAAATACATTTAAAAAAAATAAAGGGGAGAAAATAAAAATAAATAAAAATAAAAATAGAATATGTATATAAAAAAAATAGAATAATAAAATAGAGATGCAATAAACTAAAAAGTTTGCTGTCTGCCATCTCCGTATCAGGATCTCAGGTTCATAAATGTATAATAAAATTTAGATAATTTTTTTTTAAAGGTCACATATTATGCTAAATGCACTTTTCAAATGTGTTCTAACATATCCATGGGTCCACGGTGTGCCTAGAGACTGCCAAAATATTAAAACAAATAACAATCTCTCCTGTTCTCACTCTCCCCTTTCTGAAACCCCCACCCCTCCCCCCCAATATACTCCAGTCAGAATTTTCCCCTTTTCTGACCTCGCAAACTGGAAAGCCAGAAGCTTCCACTGTGCAGCCCACACCCCTATTTCTTATTGGTCCACGGCCCTGACAGACAGAGGGCGAGGCGTATCTGGCTTCGCTTCCGGACAGGGGGCGGGAGCAGCTCAGAGATTGTATATTTACGAGGGGAGCTGCAGCTCTTTTTAAAAAATAGGCCATTGTGAGATTAGCTGAACATCAGCATAATACAATAAATTATCTGAAAGTTTTTTTCAGCAAACAATTAAAGAAAAACGTATTAGGGACCACTAAGACCATATAATATGGTGTATAATAGTACCGAAAAGTGTATAATATGGGAGCTTTAAATAAAATAAAATAAGGGAAGACAGCGTTGCATGGCAGGGTAAACACCATGAAAAAAAAGTAAATAAGAAAGCAAAATATGGCTGTAAAGGAGTACCAGCAATAACCATGTGTCTCCTTTTTTACAGTGATTTTAGAAGGTCTTGACATAGAGTCAGAGATGAAATTAAAAAAACAAATACATTTAGGAATAGGTCTATTAGAACACACTGCAATATCCTGTTCAGCAATACTGATATCTCTCATCAATTGTAAACACAAGACATGACTAAATGGGACATTTTTTAAACAGGTTTTTCTGTGCTCTCCACACTATTCATTCATCTGGCCTAAGTAGTTATTCTTCAGAGCTATACAGTCTTTACATCAAAACATGTGTTCAGATAGAGTGGACAGCACCAACCTTTTACTGTGATGGAGGATAAAGTCACGTCAATAAAGCCATGGTTTACCAGCATTATGTAGATTCACAAAGGATTTTGGCTTTCACGTAGGTCATGGCATCTTCTGGGCTTTGAAACTGTCTCTCAGTTCCATTATGTGTGATCCGGAGCCGTGCTGGATAGGAAAGGCCATACCTGATACCATCTTGCCCACGGAGCAGCCTCTTCACTTCGTTGAAAGCGGATCTGGCCTGTGCGACACTCGAGGGGTAATCCGGGAAAATGGAGATGGCGGTCCCTTTAAACTTGAGTGGTCCGGATTCCCTGGCACGGCGCAGAATGTCAAAACAGTCTTGGTGGTAGTGTAATTTCGCCACGATGACTCGGGGTTTGCCGTCAGGTTTCCTTGCCTGCAGTCCTCTGTGCGATCTGTCTATCAAGACGTCTTTATCCATTTTCAAAGCCTCTTTAAGCAGTTTAGAGACCGCCGCTGGTGTGCTGGAGAGTGGGGTCTCTGGGACGTTTAGTATCCGAATGTTGTCCCGTCTCATTCGCCCCTCCATGTCGAGGCATTTCTCCCGTGTGTTGGTAACTTCTGTCTCGAGTCTTCCCACCCTAGTTAGAAGTGAAGTCACGTCATCGGAGCATGAAGACAGCCAGCGTTCCATGTCGGATATAGTTGTTTTCATCGTGTCCACCTCGGAGCGAATTGTAGCAGTGTTGTTAGCCACCTCCGCCTTCACTGCATGTAGCTCGGATTTGACGGATTCAAATTCCTCAGACAGGACGGACTTTAACTCCGTCCTAAGCAGGATAGCGATGTCCTTTTTAAGTGCCGTGAGGATTTCAGCTTTAATGTCCGCGGACTCCATTTGGCTAGCCGTCCGAGGCAAGTTAGCGCTGATGCTAGCGGATGTTGAAACACTTGTGCCCGGGGCTTCAGGCCCAGCTGCTGGGGATTCTCCGGGGAATTTGTACTTGTCGAATTTCAAACGCAAACTGTTGGCCATTGGCGTAACGCTTTCAAGTTTTAACTTAACTAAAATGAGAACAATAAACTTATAATAGTATTTTGTCGCCTTTTGAGGGTATAAAGTGCCAAATAAAACTTTTAAATTAAAGTTTCAGCAGAGCATGTCGTTTTGCTGCCTAGTCCATGCTCGCTCACTAGCCAACCCCCAAGCCTGTGTCATTTCCAATCAAGAAAAAGCTTGCTGGTTTCATAAAAGTTAAGTAACTTTAAGTCAAAATTTGCCAGGGGTATGAATAATTTCGGTTTTGACTGTAATTCAGTAGGTAAAATGTTCTTACCTTCATCACGGCTTGGAAGCCAAGCCTTTTTGCACTGCTTCCCCAGACGACGGACGCGTCACAAAGACTTTGCAGCACCCAGGTTCTCTGCGTTTATCTGAAACAACACAGAACCATTTTTTGATACACATGACATAAATATATAAATATACTGTATAGTTCTAAGAGTGGAGAGGGTTTGAACTGTCCCTGCTCTATGGGCCCTGAGGCAGTTCTACACAGTGGACACTAGGTGGAGCCAAATTACTTCACATCTTCACACAAGCATTCTCTTTCATGAGCAAAGCTTTTAACAGAAGCTTGATGATTGAATTGACTGAAAACAAAATCTGTGTTTGAACTTTGTCCTAACCCCATACCCAAACATATATGGAAGCCAAATGAAAAACATGTAATGTTTGACCAATAAATAAAGAACAATTTAAAACACATGTGTACTGTGGTTATTTTGAAGAGTTATTTATACAGTGGGCATGCGGAAGAGTAATGTTTTCTAGTAGACCTCTGAAATACACATTTTAACCCGAGATTTAGCATAATATGTCCCCTTTACACCAGCAAGCTATCCATCTTCTGTTTCATTTATATATTTAGTTATGACTACTCGATTAGGACAAGGATTTTTGCTCTCAAACTGTATTGTACATTTGTATTGCTTAATGTTGTTGTATATTTGTTTAATAAAATATATCTAAAATATTCACTGGAGATCGCTTGGTATGCCTTTAAATCCAAACAAATGTAACTCCATTCATATTTACATTTTCAAAAGTAACAAAGCAAAGCATTTGCAATATATACAGTCAAAACCGAAATTATTCAAACCCCTGGCAAATTTTGCCAATTTTTGTTCAAATGTGAATAAAAGCTGAACATTTTTTTTCACAGTGATGCCCCTTGTACATAGTCTTAATATATTTTGGGAGAAGCCTGTGTCATTTCCAATCAAGAAAAAGCTTGCTGGTTTCATAAAAGTTAAGTAACTTTAAGTCAAAATTTGCCAGGGGTATGAATAATTTCGGTTTTGACTGTAATTCAGTAGGTAAAATGTTCTTACCTTCATCACGGCTTGGAAGCCAAGCCTTTTTGCACTGCTTCCCCAGACGACGGACGCGTCACAAAGACTTTGCAGCACCCAGGTTCTCTGCGTTTATCTGAAACAACACAGAACCATTTTTTGATACACATGACATAAATATATAAATATACTGTATAGTTCTAAGAGTGGAGAGGGTTTGAACTGTCCCTGCTCTATGGGCCCTGAGGCAGTTCTACACAGTGGACACTAGGTGGAGCCAAATTACTTCACATCTTCACACAAGCATTCTCTTTCATGAGCAAAGCTTTTAACAGAAGCTTGATGATTGAATTGACTGAAAACAAAATCTGTGTTTGAACTTTGTCCTAACCCCATACCCAAACATATATGGAAGCCTAATGAAAAACATGTAATGTTTGACCAATAAATAAAGAACAATTTAAAACACATGTGTACTGTGGTTATTTTGAAGAGTTATTTATACAGTGGGCATGCGGAAGAGTAATGTTTTCTAGTAGACCTCTGAAATACACATTTTAACCCGAGATTTAGCATAATATGTCCCCTTTACACCAGCAAGCTATCCATCTTCTGTTTCATTTATATATTTAGTTATGACTACTCGATTAGGACAAGGATTTTTGCTCTCAAACTGTATTGTACATTTGTATTGCTTAATGTTGTTGTATATTTGTTTAATAAAATATATCTAAAATATTCACTGGAGATCGCTTGGTATGCCTTTAAATCCAAACAAATGTAACTCCATTCATATTTACATTTTCAAAAGTAACAAAGCAAAGCATTTGCAATATATACAGTCAAAACCGAAATTATTCAAACCCCTGGCAAATTTTGCCAATTTTTGTTCAAATGTGAATAAAAGCTGAACATTTTTTTTCACAGTGATGCCCCTTGTACATAGTCTTAATATATTTTGGGAGAAGCCTGTGTCATTTCCAATCAAGAAAAAGCTTGCTGGTTTCATAAAAGTTAAGTAACTTTAAGTCAAAATTTGCCAGGGGTATGAATAATTTCGGTTTTGACTGTAATTCAGTAGGTAAAATGTTCTTACCTTCATCACGGCTTGGAAGCCAAGCCTTTCTGCACTGCTTCCCCAGACGACGGACGCGTCACAAAGACTTTGCAGCACCCAGGTTCTCTGCGTTTATCTGAAACAACACAGAACCATTTTTTGATACACATGACATAAATATATAAATATACTGTATAGTTCTAAAAGTGGAGAGGGTTTGAACTGTCCCTGCTCTATGGGCCCTGAGGCAGTTCTACACAGTGGACACTAGGTGGAGCCAAATTACTTCACATCTTCACACAAGCATTCTCTTTCATGAGCAAAGCTTTTAACAGAAGCTTGATGATTGAATTGACTGAAAACAAAATCTGTGTTTGAACTTGGACCTAACCCCATACCCAAACATATATGGAAGCCAAATGAAAAACATGTAATGTTTGACCAATCAATAAAGAACCATTTAAAACACATGTGTACTGTGGTTATTTTGAAGAGTTATTTATACAGTGGGCATGCGGAAGAGTAATGTTTTCTAGTAGACCTCTGAAATACACATTTTAACCTGAGATTTAGCATAATATGTCCCCTTTACACCAGCAAGCTATCCATCTTCTGTTTCATTTATATATTTAGTTATGACTACTCGATTAGGACAAGGATTTTTTCTCTCAAACTGTATTGTACATTTGTATTGCTTAATGTTGTTGTATATTTGTTTAATAAAATATAACTAAAATATTCACTGGAGATCGCTTGGTATGCCTTTAAATCCAAACAAATGTAACTCCATTCATATTTACATTTTCAAAAGTAACAAAGCAAAGCATTTGCAATATATACAGTCAAAACCGAAATTATTCAAACCCCTGGCAAATTTCGCCAATTTTTGTTCAAATGTGAATAAAAGCTGACCATTTTCTTCCACAGTGATGCCCCTTGTACATCGTCTTAATATCTTTTGGGAGAAGCCTGTGTCATTTCCAATCAAGAAAAAGCTTGCTGGTTTCATAAAAGTTAAGTAACTTTAAGTCAAAATTTGCCAGGGGTATGAATAATTTCGGTTTTGACTGTAATTCAGTAGGTAAAATGTTCTTACCTTCATCACGGCTTGGAAGCCAAGCCTTTTTGCACTGCTTCCCCAGACGACGGACGCGTCACAAAGACTTGCAGCACTCAGGTTCTCTGCGTTTATCTGAAACACACAACCATTTTTTGACAACACTGACATACACATGACATTTGTTATGTCCAATCTACAGTTGCCCACCACATCACTGCATGCACTGGTCATAATTTGAGTCAATATTCGTTGTGTGCTACAATGACAATAAAATCCTTGAATCTTGAATCTATACATTGGAAACCCGCCACAGCCAAAGCCATCTTCAATAACTGGTGCTCACTGTTAAATGTATGACTCCGCCCAAACGCAACCCGGCTACCACCACACAACCCCCAACCCACACCGACCACAACACTGACCTGGGGCTGAATTCTACATCCAACATCCTCAACCTCTTCAAACTCTTCACCCCAATCCACCCTCCTGGAGAAGGGCCTTTCATACATCCCGTCCATCCAACTTTGACTGGGAGGAACTTCATTAGGGACCTGCACCAATACCACAGACGACTGAAAATCACCAACTACTTCCACTCCAGACCCACCACACACACACAAAATCATCATTTACTTACAGCCCTTACCTGGGATAACATAAAGGCAGATGATGGAAAAGCACTGCATTCTTATGCACTCTTTTAACAGGCTATTGTAACACAATCAAGGTAAAGGACAGGATGGTCCATATGCCGTAAAAACACTGCTAGGATGGGTGGGTTAATGGTCCACTTAGACGATGAACAGCCTGTGGCCTTAGTGAATCGGATCTCAATTGTTCACCTCGAAAACAATTGGAGAAACAATATGCACACAACTTCCCAGAGAAAGGATATGAGGAAAAGAAGGAAATGTCAGCTGATGACCGAATGTTCATGCAGATTGAATCAAGTTCTGTTGCATTCAAAGACGGTCCCTCTACCTCTTTGTGACCGAAACATCATAATGCCAAACAACCGCCAAATGGCTGAGCAGTGAACAGTTCACCTGAAAAGGAAATTCCAACAAGATCAAGTTTATGCTACTGAGTATAAGGGCTTCATGAGTGACATCATCAACAAAGGATATGCTGAAAAGGTTCCTCCAGAGGATCTCCAACTGGAAAACGGCAAGATGTGGTATACCATATCACATCATCCTATAAAAGGCACCTCATTGAACAATGTACTACTTCATGGCCCAGACTTGACAAATTCGCTCATTGGAGTTCTGCTCAGATTCCGCCAAGAGCCCATTGCCATTATGGCAGATATTGAGAGCATGTTTCACCAAGCTCGTGTTCATGAGGAAGACACCAATCTGCTCAGATTTCTGTGGTGGACAGATGGAGACATTAGCAGGAATCTGGAGGAATACCATATGAAGGTCCATCTCTTTGGTGCTGTATCTCCAACCTGTGCAAACGTAGCTGGCACAGTTAAGTCCAACTTCTACGTTGATGACTGTCTGAAGTCGGTACCAACAGAGGAACAAGCAATATATCTCGTCAAAAGCCTAAGAGAAATCTGTTCTCTGGGTGGATTCAAGTTGACAAAATGGATTATCAACAGTCGAGCTGCATCCATCCCTGAGGAAGACAAGGCTAAACAAGTAAAGAACTTGGATCTGGACAGGGAGAAGCTGCCTAATGAGAGAGCACTAGGGATGTATTGGGACATTGAGAGCGATATCTTCGGCTAACCCTAACTCTAAAAAGCGCATCCCATACGTCAGCTCTGTTTATGATCCTCTTGGTCTTCTCTCCCCATTCATACTCAAAACTAAGCAAATCCTTCAACAGCTATGCAAAGCTAAACATGGATGGGATGAAGTAATTCCTATGGAAATCTCAAAGCAATGGCAGGCCTGGTTTAATGATCTAGAGCAGCTGGACAGATTTCACATTGACAGATGCCTAAAGCCCAAGAACTTTGGTCAAGTGAAAAATGCACAATTGCATAACTTTTGCGATGCTAGTGAACAAGGCTACGGCACTGGATCAAATCAAAACAAATGACGCAGATGAAGTTCATATTGCATTTGTAATGGGGAAATCTCGAGTCACGCCACTCAAAGTGATGACTATCACCAGATTGGAACTCAGTGCTGCTACACTGGCTGCACGAATGGACAGAATGATTCAAACAGAGCTGCACATTGACCTCCAAGGACCTCCTTTTGGACTGACAGCCAGAACGTTCTGAAATATATTCGAAATAGGACCAGAAGGTTTCCCACTTTCTTTGCAGTCATACAAAACCTGTCAAAAGTAAACCAGTGGAGGTTTGTAAACTCCAAACAAAACCCTGCTGATGATGCATCACGAGGACTGAGCATTGAACTTCAAAAAGTTGGCTTCATGGACCAGAGTTCCTGAAAGAGACAGAAGCAAAATGGCCTGAAATGCCAAAAGAACTGGGCTCCATCCTCCCCGATGACCCGGAAGTACGGAGGGAAGTGACTGTTACCAGCATTGTTGCAAGTCAGACAGAGAAAACTCTAACATTCATTGAGTACTATTCATCCTGGAACGGATTAAAAAGAGCAGTAGGTTGGAAAAGGGATTCGCCCACAAGCTGATCTAAGAGTAAATCATGACAATGGAAAGTCATTGAAAAACAAGAAGCTTCTGCTCAAAATGCCTTCAAATCAGGCACTAACAGTAGAGGACATTGACAGTACATGCTATCTAAACTCCATCAGCGGTATTGGCTGTCAGGTGCAAACTCTTTGGCAAGAAGAATCATTAAAAACTGTGTTTTTTGTAGAAGACTG
Organism: Ammodytes marinus; assembly: GCF_949987685.1. NCBI lineage: Eukaryota > Metazoa > Chordata > Actinopteri > Uranoscopiformes > Ammodytidae > Ammodytes > Ammodytes marinus. The sequence continues at coordinate 377,261 of NC_137231.1, forward strand.
CAGGCCAAAGCAGGAGACCAGAAAATGGCTGATCTCCCACTCGACCGAATAACACCAGATCTTCCACCCTTCACCCATGTAGGTGTGGATTATTTTGGACCTATTGAGGTTAAACGTGGCCGTGCTAATATGAAGAGATGGGGAGTAATCTTTACTTGCCTGGTCCAGATTACGTACAGAAAGTGTTCTCACCATGCCACATGTCTCAGCTGTAGCATGTCAGAGTTCACTAAATCACAGAGTTAGTGAAGCTAGTAGGTCCAAAGAATCCCCACAGTGGGAGCAGAACAAGCATACAATGTGAAACATCTTGTTCGATCAAAGAAGGCACAAACCTCGGGCAGGCCGTGCATCCTCCGCTGGAGTCTGTCCTCCATGAAGTTAGTCAGCCATTCCTTCCTGTCATCCGTCTCCTTCTTACTGAAGGCCTGAAGAAAAAAATTACCACAACAATTCATTTACTACGTACCGTAACATGATTTAAACATACCGTAACATGATTTTTCTCTACTTATGACATCTATTGCAGGATGTCCGTACTGGGAGATCCCTTACTCTGTCAACTCCCCCTGAGATTTAAAAAAAAAAAAGTATCCCGATAAAGGGTTAAAGGAGCTAAGGGTCTAACGGCCTCCACACACATCCTGCGTCTACCTCTGGAGCGCGTCGCGTTACCTTACTGCTGCCTCTCTCGGACTTTTCTCGGACACACATGCAACGTCTCAGCAGCTGCTGCTGCTGCAGCGCTGCTTCTAAAAGCCCTATCTTTCTACATAGAGTTTTCATAGATAATTCCCATTAAAAATGAAGTTATTTCATGTCATCTATGATGCATATGATTTATATTGAGTCTGGACAGTAATCCGTGCGCCCCATTGCCATTTTTTTTTTTTTTTTGCCATATTTAATCACTTTCATCAGAACAGTTCTCTGTATAAATGGAACACACGCACAGACAGACAGACAGAGGGACAGACAGACAGATGGACAGACAGACAGCACCAGTTAATATTAGTTATTGCACTTTGCCACCATACTCTGAAGTCTTATGTCTGATTATCTATCGATCACTAACTGTTCTGGCTCTGCTTTGCCAGGCTGCTCTGCATCATCGGTGGTGCGAGTGCGACGCCTAGTGTTGAAACATGCATTCTGTGACGTTACTGTTAAAAAGTGGATGAGTTTAGTGTTAAACAGTGAAATAGGGGAGAACGGGGTAATTTGTCACATGGGTTGGATGTCACATTCGTTATATCTCGCCACCAGAGCGTGCTAGCTCTGAAATGTTGATATAAAAAAGGTCCAGAATTGGGATCAGAGGTCACATACATAGACTTCCTTGGAGGAAGACAGCTGCATTTCAGGTGAGAGGATGTTTTGTGTTTTTCATGTCAAATTCAAAATATTTTGCTTCTCAGTATTTTTCTTCTAGGCTTTTACGCAATGGGTTTATAACAAAACACTTGTTACCCTCAGAAAGTGTGAAGGGTAAACTATAGTTTAGATTGTGGTTAGCAAGCTAATTAGTTGTCAGATGGTTGTTGGCCTTGATGCTAGCAAGAAATTCAAGTTGGGGTTGGTCGTCAAATTTTTTGGGGGGTTGGTTGTCACATGTTATCTCAAGGCTGCAGCCAGAAAAGGAACCCAATAACGAAATAAATTGTCAAGCTGTATCCTCACTGACACCCCAGATAAGGAAAGAATAGAGCAGGAAAAGGCAGCTAGCAAGCAAAAGAAAAAAGGGCAACAAAATCAAAACAACCCAGTGCATCCCAAACTAGACCAGCTGCCAAGGCTACAGAACGTTATGTAGGCCTATTTGTCAACTTGACAATGCAATTAAACATTCAAATTTGGTTCTGCCTCCTTGCCTTCTTTTTAAGATTTTTCCCATTAAGATAACATTGTGACAAACAACCCTTATAGTGTGTGACAACCGACCCCTTGATGGGGTTGGTTGTCACAATGTGTCAGAGTGTCTTTGATGGTAAATTACTTCTTCATTACAATAAGTTGGAAAAAAAGAGAGACACACATTTCTAGCCAACACCTTAAGCTTCAATTTAATGTAGGAATGGCTATTGACAGATGTTTTGGTGATGAGCAATTCTCACTAGAGTAAAAAGTGTGCCTACTTACCCCGTTCTCCCCTACTGCTGTACGGCTGACTGTTATAACCTCATATCTTTGTGTGAGGGTTAAGGGGTTAAGGCAGTGGTTCTCAATAATTTTCTGTCATGCCCCCCCTAGGGGACAGAAATTTTTTCGCCCCCCCCCCCCCCACCTAAATTGAAATACTATTGAGAACCTGCTAATATTTATTTATTTATCTGTACAAAAACACTGTATGAGTTTCTGGCATGAGCACTCTCTGCTCTGCATACAGAGTGCTCGTGTGAGCTGAGATAACTTCTGCAGCAAAAAAATTCAAAGTTCAGTTTATTAGCTCAATTTGTAACATTTAAACAAGACTGCTCAGTCTGTGTGAATCTCAGGACAGAGAAACAATAGCAAATGATTCACCGAGGTTTGCATTTCATTCAACACATTTTTAAACTGTAAACATAGTTAAGGTGGTGTTTTTTTATTATTATAGGCCAATAGGCCTTCTGTGATGCAATAACCAATAATCCATTAATGTTATTATTAGTCTACTTACTTGATTTATTTTTAAATAGCCTACAGAGACACAAACTCGCATACACAACCGTCACATACTCAGATTGACGTCAAAATAAGTATGAGTAGGACGTTAGTATGGCTTTTTGAACACAGCCACTGTGTATCGCTGTTATCCGGCTGGTGGTCACACTTCACATCTGTGTGTGGGTTGAATAAAGTTTTAAAACACAGTGTTTTTTTTAATTTCCTATTATTTCCTATATATAATAATGTGCTAACATTGTGGTATACAGTATAAACATATAGTAAGTATCATGTATGGTATATAATAATATCATAACTATAATCCACTATCCATCCACTAACTATATTCTATCATTTATGGAACTTCCAGAACTTTTTTGTTTTATATTTAGTTTTGTTTGTTTACCGTATGTTTTATCTTTTGTTAAATCAGGTTATTAAACTACTTTTGTTATTTAAATGACTACTTTATTCAAATGTTAAACTGGTATGAGGTGCAATAAACCTCGGCTTATTCTATTGATCTATTGATCTACCTATAATTTCTGTGCCATAGATAGTATACAGTCATATGAAAAAGTTTGGGAACCCCTCTCAGCCGGCATTATAATTGACTCTGCTTTCACAAAAAAAACATAAAAGTGGTATGTCTTTAATTTACCAGGAACAGCTAAGTACTGGGATGTTTTCCAAACAAAGATTTTTTGAAAAGCAGTATTTGGTTGTATGAAATAAAATAAAATGTGAAAAACTGGCTGTGCAAAAATATAGGAACCCTTGTGGTTTTGTTGATTTTAATGCCTGTAACAGCATGTAAAACTGATGACTTTAAACACAAAGTTGGTTGGATTATGTTGTTAAGCCTTGAACCTCATAGAAATGTCTGTTTAATCATGAGAAAATGTATTTTAGGTGCCTAAATGCAAGTTGCACTTCTCTTTGACTCTCTGCTGAAGTGAGACAGAATGGGATCATCAAAACAGGTCCCAAAAGATCTGAAAAACAAAGATTGTTCATTGTCATGGTTTAGGGGAAGGCTGCAAGAAGCTTTCCCAAAGGTTTCAATTGTCAATTTCGACTGTAGGGAACGTTGTCAGGAAATGGAAGGACACAGGCATAGTGGCAGTTAAACCCAGGCATGGCAGACCAAGAAAAAAACAGGAGCGGCATAGGTGGAGGATTGTGAGAATGGTTGCACACAACCCACAGATCACCTCCAAAGACCTGCAAGAACATCTGGCTGCAGATTGTGTATCTGTACATGGTTCTACAATTCAGCGCAATTTGCAACAAAACATCTGCTTTTTATAAAGACCAAATAACTTAATTTTTGTCTCATCAGTCCAAAGCATTTTCTTCCAATATGAATCTGGCTTGTCTAAATGAGCTTTTGCATACTCCATGCAACTGTATCTGTGGCGTGGGCGCAGAAAGGGCTTCCTTCTCATCACCCGGCCGTACAGATGTTTTGGTGCAAATTGCACTGAATTGTAGAACCATGTACAGATACACAATCTGCAGCCAGATGTTCTTGCAGGTCTTTGGAGGTGATCTTTGGGTTGTGTGCAACCATTCTTACAATCCGCCGCATATGCCGCTCTTGTACTTTTCTTGGTCTGCTAGACCTGGGTTTAACTGCAACTGTGCCTGTGTCCTTCCATTCTCTGACAACGTTCCTTACAGTAGAAATTGACAATTGAAACCTTTGGGAAAGCTTCTTGTAGCCTTCCCCTAAACCATGACAATGAATAATCTTTGTTTTTAAGATCTTTTGGGAGCTGTTTTGATGATCGCATTCTGCCTCACTTCTGCAGAGAGTCAAAGAGAAGTAGAACTTGCATTTAGGCACCTAAAATACCTTTTATCATGATTAAACAGACCTTTATATGAGGTTCAAGGCTTAACAACATAATCCAACCAATTTTGTGTTTAAAGTCCTCAGTTTTACATGCTGTTACAGGCATTACAATCAGCAAGACCACAAGGGTTCCCATATTTTTGCACAGCCAGTTTTTCACATTTTATTTAATTTCATAAAACTAAATACTGCTTTTCAAAAAATCTTTGTTTGGAAAACATCCCAGTACTTAGCTGTTCCTGGTAAATTAAAGACATACCACTTTTATCTTTTTTGTGTGAAAGCAGAGTCAATTATAATGCCGGCTGAGAGGGGTTCCCAAACTTTTTCATATGACTGTATAAAAGGTCTGTACTCTGCTTTGATATCACCAAACAAAATACTGCTTTCTCAGCCTACTGCCATGATCAATGCTGTAAAGTTCACAGCTAAGACTGGTGCAAGAACAGCTCTCTCTCTTGTGTGTGTTAATAGTTAGAGTAAATACTACCACACACCTGGAACTAAAGCCATGTGTATAATTGCAATAAATAATAAGTGAATCTTCTTATAATGGGCCTAATTAGTTTTGACATTTTGTGTTAAGATGTGAAGGTATTCAAGCTGCTGTATCGGTACCTTTTTCTGAGACTTGGTCCAGGCGGCCACTGGATCCGACTCAAAGCCTTTCTGGACCAGCATGCGGATCAGTTCACGCTTGGATTTGTTTTCTAGTTAGTAAATAAAGAAATACATAGTTTAGAAAAGAAAAACATCATCTTTATGTAACTCATGTGTTACATTTTGTTAGCCTCATAGCATCTACTTTACCCTACTCTATAACCCTTAAAATATGACTTAGGCAATTATGCTATTAGGCTAACGAAAAGTATATGTAGAATAGAGTAGATGTAGAGTGAAAGTAGAGTAGAGTAAATATGATTTAGGCAATTGTGCTATGAGGCTAACGAAATGCTTGATTTAAAAATGGAGGCAGGCCAAGCCATCCATATTTCAAGACAGAATTTTTTTTTTCCATGAGTTATATTTGACTTGTGGTTGAGCTGGAATCCCAGTTTACCATAGAGTTGCAGGTAAGGCTGGACTGCAGCTTGAAGACTTTGTGTAGGCCGGCTGCCTCGGCCTGGGCCAGTTTCTCCTCGTTCATGCGGACCACAAACTTGACAGTGGTGTCGGTGTGGTACTCCTTGTAATCGTTGATGAGAGCTGGGGTTTTGTCAGTGCCCTGCAGCATGGGCTCCAACACAAACTCCTTATAGGCCTGCACACACCAGAGGCCTCATTTATAAAGCTTTCTACGCACAAAAACCTTGCCTAGACAGGCAGAATGTGCGGTCAAATGTGCGGTGGCAAAACGGTGGTATTTATAAAATAATTATTTTTTGGAGAAGTGTGCGTATTCCCACGCAAACTTTTGACCATGCGTAGAGCTACCGCAAGGTTTTCCTGACTCGGGGAATCAGCGACACTCAATGGCAACACCACGAAATAAAGCTCTGTCATCGGAAAAACACACATATCCTTGTGGCACGGCACCCAATATATTTAATCAAGTACATGTGCGTACCTATTGTTGCGAATATAGGCTACTGTTGTCTATGGCATGCAGTAATGATGTAGGTTGATTTACTTATCAAGTAGGTCTATACATGTGTTGGTTATATTTTTACATGTAGCCTAATCTTATAGTTCTACTCTATAATAATATCATATACGTCGGGAGGTGTGTCCGTGAGTGGCCAGCGGGAGAGCAAAGTCAATATTTTAGGCTGTGTGTAAAAAGTAGTTTTGTACAAAGTTAAGGCCAAACATATTAATTAAAACTAAATATTTCGTTAGATAAAATCATGTTATGAATTTAGCAAATTACTTTATGCATCTCTTTCCCATAACAACTAACCCTGGAAGTTTAAACTATAATCTGACGTTGTTGTTGGAAATGTGTGGATCTCACGGAAGGGGAACAATGCTTTGGAATAGACTATAGGTTAATGCATTATTTCACTTCTCACAACACATTTTATATAGGCCTACATATAGTCCAACAGGTTCGCTAATACGTGATATTTCATACAGTACAAAGTTGGGCAAAACAGTTTACCAAAGACTATAACGACTGTACCAATCATGATATGTGATCAGCGCGCGCGTGTGTGTTTGTGTTTTAGTGGCAGTTACAGCGACGCATGGCACGGGCTTTCTTCCTTCCCAGTCGCTTTCTTTGCGGCTGGTTGCCTCCCTTTTTTCACCATGTCAGTCAAAATGTCGTGCTTATTAAGAGCGTCATCATATTCAGGAGCTATTTAGCATTCGCCATGTATGGTAGATTGTGGGATGAAACTGGGAGGTGAAGTGGGATGACACGGGCGGAGATTGTCTGCGCACAATTCACCGAAGGTGGATAATTATAAAGGGAAGATTGCGTGCAACAGTGCGCCGCACAGTTTTATAAATCTCAACTTTTTTTTTGCGCAGCACATTCTTGGCTTTGTGCGAACGCAATGTTTTGGGAAGGTTTCTACGCACACCTTTATAAATGAGGCCCCAGGGAACACACAGTTAGACAGAATAATACATCTCACAATGCATTTGAACCTACATGTACCACTACCATCTTCATTTCATTGTATCCTGTTACCATTATAACATACTCCAGTTCTTCATATGGAGAACAGTTAACTTGTAAATGAAAAGGGAGGCTGAGTAGTACCTGTGTCCATGTCCTGACAGGAAGCTCTGTGATCTCGATGGTGTTTCTGTCTATGACCGACACCTCTCCACTGACCAGGTACTGGTTCTGACCCAGCTCGTGGATTGTCCCTTTAAAGTTTTTGTATCTGGGTAGCTGTTTGGGAGAGAGAGAGAGATAGTTAGATAAGGCTGCAATGTCTAAAAGCTGTTTGCCACCGGCAAGATCTGAAAATGCGACACAGCTCTGTGGACAATCTGCATGTGATCCGGTGTGGATGTTCTGATGAGCCGAGTTCAAATTTCCGTCCCCGATATAAAAGACAGCAGGAGGCAGTGGGTCTGTCGCTGCCATGCACGTCATAGACACTCTCTGACAATACTTCTCCTCACCGGCAGCTTGTGGTCCTTGGCAGCAGGCCCGGCCCTGGGCATAGGCAGTATAGGCAAATGCTAGGGGCGCATCCATCCGCAGGGGGCGCCGCTACAAAAATAAAAAAAAATAAAAAATGGGCTACCAAAACTTTTTTTTTTTTTTTTTTTTTTTACTAATACTGTCAATACTATAATTTCAAAATATGAGTTAAGCTTAAAATATGACAACTACTGAGGATAGACAAATTGAAAATTGAAGCGCCCCCCCCCTCTCCTCCGATAGACTCTTCCAGATTTCTGGCGATCAGCCAAGTATCTGCATGGGGTATCTGAACGGTAACTTCACCGGTCGGAACCGGAGGGAAGAGCGCATACCATGTCAAAATTACAAAAGCTCTCTCGTGCCAAGGGAAGACTGAAAAGGAAAAGAAGAGGAGGAAAAACGTGACAAAGACAGAGGTAGGCCTACAGTGACGTTAATGTGATGAATGAATAGTGTGCTGCATTGTTTTAGCCGTTGTAGGAGCAGTGTGTTAACTTGCTAGCTTACTTTTGGAAGATGGGTAACGTTACTCCCAGCTTAAATTCATCAGATACATTTAGAAAGATTTTTCAGGTAGCCTACATCCTGTCATAACTTGCCAAAGTTTGCACTGCTTGTAATGGTTATTAGAAAGCTATTCCTTTTCCACTATAATTAATGGTTGTCAACCTTGGGTTTATTGTGTTAGTTTACATCAGTGTTAAAAGTGCACAGTATAATAACTGTTAATATTGCATACCTGAGGCAAGTCAATTTTATTTGTGAGGCACTTTTCAACACAAGGTAAATCAAAGTGCTATACATAAAGCCATGAGATATCATCAGAAGGCTTGATTCTGATTTAATAAAAAGCAGGAGCAAACTTTTCCGTTTGATTGTACCTTACCTAGGCCTATAGCTTTCCATTAGTTAGCTACTGCTTCTCTTCACTCTGGTTGGATGCTAAACTGCATTTCATTTTAATGAGTTTAATCTTATATAATTTCCATTTTAAAGCTTTTCACCATGTATTAATATAGATAATGTAACAACATGTATACTTCTCTTTTCTCTTCAGGTTTTCATTTGAAATACTTTGAGCCACCTGTCCTGCAGACATCTTCTCCACCTTAGCACAGCCCAGTGATGCAGCATGAGGAATAAAGGCTTCACCAATAGACCCAAAGGCAAGAGTAGTCAGGCTGTAGCAAGGTGAGGTGAGCTTGTTGAGATATGAAGATGAGGTCTTAACATCTACAGCTCTCTGTTGGAATCAAGTTAAATAGCAGTACAAACCAGAGGTCTCTGTCATTTAATTTTGTAATATAGCTTTTGTGTGGAATAATATTCAATGCAAAGTTATGATTTATTTAAACTATACTTTTAATATATTATAATTTTAAATGTTAACGTCTGCATTTTTTTGTGCAAATCGTAATATTGTATTAATTTTTTAATGTTATGTCACTTGTTTTGTAATATGTTTTTTTATTCTGTGGGTTATTTTCTATCTAAAATAAAATGAAATGTCAAAGACAAACCTATCCAGTTCTGTGTGAGTGTATGAACAGTGGTGGACCTGACTGCAATGCAATGGGGGGCGCCAGCTAAAATCTTGCCTAGGGCGCCAAATTGGTCAGGGCCGGCCCTGCTTGGCAGTATATGCGTTGCTGTCTCAGACTTAATGAAGACAACTGACCACATTGAGTAATGATATAGTCTGTCTCTGATATTTATGTGTTTATTTGTTTATATAGGTTGATTGATTGACTCATAATTCGTTACGTAATTTTGTTTTGACGAAAAAGTCCATTTTACATATTAGATACAAGGAACTTTTAAATATTTCTAAAAACTGTCTAATTTTTCCTCTGATGATCATAAATTACATGTAACAGCGAACGAGATCAGTGCAAAAATGCTATTTTTACAGTGTTTTTAATGCCTTTGTCCGGTTATGCTCACCCAGGCCGCAAGAATTAACACAAAATGAAAGTACCTTGTAGCTACTTTAAAGCAGTGGCGTTTTCTCCCGGATGCCAAGGGAAGCCAGGCTTCCCTGTTTTTTAGGCTGTAGTTGTCATCCAATAAAAACATTTATATTAACAGTTTCGGTAATTATTTGATGCTGTGCTCCTGTCATTTCTTCCCCATTTTTCTCCTCTCATTGAGCATTTCACAATGCGCGAAACAGCGCCCCTTTAAAGTTACATACTGAAGACGCGGCGAAACACGACACTGCACACTGTATGTCCGCGAGGAAGCCAGCCCGAGCTGGCATCCCTTAGTGAAAAAAAGAAAGAAGGATTGACCAATCAGGTGAGGCTGTTGTCTTGACACTGCCCTCCTGTGATTGGTCAGGAGGGTGTCATGAGGGTGCCAAGGGAAGCCACTCGGCCTTTGGCTTCACACCAATCAAATCAAAGCATCATTATCAACGTCACTGAAATTTAACAACAATAACAATAGCGGGAGATTAGCATGTTTGCATTGTTATCATATTAGCAAGAACAGTTATGGAGGGTGGAGATTTTGAGTATTTAGTAACAAATTATTTTACCAAACTGCCAATTGAGAAGCCATTAGAAATCAAATCTGACGGCAGGCCAATGCGTGTGGAGAGAAAGAAAGTTTATCGCACTTTCCGTGAGGATAACTATGTCCGCACCGAGAGGCTAGCTGGTAGCGGCAAACTTCAGCTAATGGCCTTCCTCTACAAATAGTGAGTAAAATACACACCTTCTCCCGGCGCGGGTTAACTGTTCCCTTAACTGTCTGTGTAACTATGTGTGTTATGTTTTGTGTTATTTTATTGCTAATTGTGCCTTGATTGCCTGGATTAAGTTGCATTGGTAGGCCTACTGTATATCCACTGAAGTTGTTCTGGGTTGTCTTATGTATAGTGTTGTAATGAACATTTGGCCTAGTTCTTAAACGAAAAGGATGTATAGAAAGTATGTGTGTATGTCAAGCACCTACAACTGATTGTGTGAGTCGTGTCTCATGTGAACGTGAAACTTAAAATAGCCTAAAACGTCCCCTAATTATATTGTGAATGAATTTGAATCTGCATTGGGCATTAAGCGGCTAGTTGTGCATTCCGGTCGGGGTGGGGGGTGCATTTATAATAAAATGTATAATTTAATAAGACGATAAGGAAGTGTGTGAATGAGTGAGTGAGTGAGTGAGTGAGTGAGTGAGTGAGTGAGTGAGTGAGTGAGTGAGTGAGTGAGTGAGAGAGAGAGAGCGAACGAGCGGTGTCGGACAGATTACAGGCGTGTGTAAGTCCTGGTAAAGTGACCAGGCGCTATAATAGCTCTTGTAGTTACATTAAATACAAGCTGCGACGTAGCCTACTCTTTTCTGTCCCCCACCTTCCAATACACATGTAGATTAAAGGTGTTGTCTCACTTGGCTTCCTCAAAAAAAATCCCCACGCCACGCCACTGCTTTAAAGAGCACCTATTGTGTTTTTTTTGTTTTTTTTGACCTATAAATGTTGTTATAATGTTAAACACTCACTAGGGCCTAATTTCCTGCATTTCGCTATGTGTTCAACACAAATGTCCATGTATGGTAATGCTGCTACACTCTCAGGCCCTCCCCTGCCTGCTCAAATCTGCCCGCGCGTGCACTGCAGTCCGCTCTTTTCACTCCACAGTGTAGCAGTGAAACTAGGGGGCGGTGCCTGTTGCCACGAGGGGAACCTGACCAATCAGAGCCCACCAGTGCAGAGGGCAGACGTGGGGTCTTAAAGAGAGTTTTGTTTAGGCTCTAAACAGAACGTCTTTCGCAGAGACGAAATACAGCAATGCCAGTGTGAGAAATAAAAAGGGATTTTTGGACACTTCACCATGAAAACAAGTTTCTAGTAAGTAATACAAATCTGAAACAGAAAAAATACATAATATAGGATCTTTCAAATAGAAATGAAAAGTTTGTGAGGGCAGTTTACCATTGGCAGTGGGTCCTGGTGTTTGAGTAAGCGGTTGATGTTGTTGACGATCTCCCGGACGTCGTAGTTGGCTATCTTACAGGCCCAGCCGGTGCCGATGCCTTCAGCTCCGTTGACCAGCACCATGGGGATGATGGGGATGTACCACTCTGGCTCCACCTTCTGGTTGTCATCGTACAAGAACTTGAGCAGGTTGCCGTCCAGCGCTGGAAACAACAGCTTGGACAGAGGACTGTAGGGTGAAATCAGACCACCATTAAAAGACTTTTTAAGTATCATAATTCTTCTAAACTTTGCCGTTTGAGACAAGAAAGAAACTGAATCATAAGGCATATTTTATTTTCATAGTTCAATACACTTTCAAATTTGAGAGTGAAAGTTAAAAGGTGAAGTGAGCGATATATTTATGTTGATATACGTGTTAAATCGCTCTATAGTCATACAGTGATCACTTATATAGTGTGCGCGCGCTTCATAAAACAGGTCTCTCAGTCACCCATTCTGCATGTAATCAGCAAATAAACTTTTCTGGGATCCCACAACCTGATGTCCAATCAGAAGAGAGAACACAACAAACGGGTACGTCTCTCAGCTGGTGCTTTACCTGAGCATGGTGAAGATGTAACCAGGGCTGGCAGCGTCTTTGCCTCCGTTGATGCGAGTACCGAACTGACCCAGAGGCTGCAGGATGTTCACGTTGTTGCTGCCCACAAAGTTCTGGGCCAAGTTGACTATGCTTGCTACAAGGGACAAATGGAAAAGCAGGACATAGAAACATGACATAGGTCATAAAAGAATTGAGAATCACTGCAATACCTCTACATGCAAGCTACGGAACATAGGTTTAAAAAAAAAAGTATTCAGTTGTGTCTTTGATTAATAAACATGAACTCCCATTTCAATATTAGCACAACAAGCTCAAACTACTTGTTATACAGCACTGCTATCAGTATATGTTCAGTACAGAGCAAAAATGAAAAATATAGAAACATTCACTCACTTAAAGTTTTATGATTTTACAACGGATGGATTTTTTTTTTCTTTAAATCTTCCCCACTGTCATAATGCCTCTTAACCCTTTAGGCGCCGGGTTTAATTTGAAAAAATACTAGATTTTGACACCGAAATTTCAGAAGGCTCTGGATTGAAAGTGGTTTGAGATAGAAACAAAGTGTAAATGAGACAAATATTGAGAATGACCTAAAGTTTATCTAGGGAGTAAATGTTCCCATCTAATTTGCATATTATGACGTCATATGGCGGCAGCCATGTTGGATTATGTTATTTCCATGAAATACCTGATATTTTGAAAGAGAGTTGAACTTATTTCATCAGATTCAACCCCTACATCCATTTGTAATGATGTCCACTTTGTTGTAAGCCAACAGTTGTAAACTAGAACTAGAACTACACCAAAAAACTCATGTAAACAGGCGCATTTTTATGATTTTTTTTTCCCACCACCAATTTTATTTACTTTTGTCTTCTATTCTTCATTATTATTCTGATTATTATTATCATTATAATATGATAATCTGAATATATATTTATATAATGCTGCGTCGCATGGCTGCACCACTGCTGCGCATGGATGCACCGTGACCGGGGCCGTAGAAAGAGTGAACACTAACTCCCTACTCGTCAACTTTTTGCTTGCCATATTCCCTCAATAACTCCTAAATCCAGCTTCAGCATAAATAGCTTCGTGGCACACTATCTCCGCTCCCAACAACAGCGCGATTCATTTGCAGCCTGGACGCGGAGGTGTGTCACCTCTCTGCTCTGACGGCCGGCTCGGACTGCTCCGAGGGGCATGGGCTGCTCCGAGACTGACCGCCTCTTAGTGCTTTGAGACGGGGAGGGGCTCGCAGCAGCACCCGCTGGGGCTGCTCGTTGAGCACAGTAACTGCAGAGTTAGATTTAGATGTATTTATTTGCACACACTCAACACACTCAACAAATACATTAACACATGTAAAAATTAAAAGAGTATGTGCTGGAGAGGTCAGAAACCCGAATGGGCTTATCGAGTGACCTCTCCAGGTTACATATAAACAAAAAAAATATATATGAGTGATACGTGCTTTCACGTCAGAGTCTCCTAACACCACAAAAGTCTTCAATAACACCAGAAAAAAAATCGCTAGGAGGAAATTACAAAAAAAAGTAAAGTTTGGATGGGATTTTATTTTATTTTTTTGGGGATGGGATTTCCGGATTTCCTCGAATATTTTGCATTGAAGCATGACGTTTTTCGGAGCTGAGGTCTAGGTATGGGATGTCTGCCAACTAGTGGAGGGGAGTTTGAACAAAATATAACACTCTAATTAGAGAAAACAGCTGTTTGATTCAGTACAGCGTCATGTCGCAATTTTGCGACTTTGGCGCCTAAAGGGTTAATACATTTGTTTGTCATGCGTGGAAGCCATGAGCTTGACTGTTACCTCTCCGTGATGGTAGGCTGACATCTCTGCCACTGAACCAGCCAGCTGTGCCACCTTCACTTCCCTCTTGTCATTCCTCTTCATGCAGGTGAAGAGCACCTTCCTCTGGCCGGGCTTCAAACCTTTTCAAAAAACACACACACAAGCCATCATCGACAGACAGACAGACAGACAGACAGACAGACAGACAGACAGTGATGTGTGTGTGTGTGTGTGTGTGTGTGTGTGTGCCTAGTGTCTACTGTACATGCCTGTGTGGCAGTTGTCAAGTAATCTGAATCCCTAACTGCTCCTCACCACCTCTGGAAGAAAGCCATAATAATGCTTTCTTACCAGTAGGCCTCTTTGAAAGGCCCGGGAAAAGGCTCAGAGAATATACCAAGCAATTTAAAGGTACTATATAATCATGCTATGTAAACACAGAGATTATAACCATATGTAACGGCATGCAAGCTAAAGCAATGAAGTACAAATGTAATGAATTATGTTGTTACCATGAAATGGTTGATTGATGTATTAATGAATAATATGATTTAAAGTACGTATGATTTAGAGGTACTATGATGTGTTATAATGTTAGAAGTATAGTCAGAGAAGTGCTGTCAAGAGTTGGAGTGACAGGATGCGGCACAGGAAGCTGGCAGCATCCTGTATAGGCAGGTGTCAAGATAAGAATCTAAGTAGAAAGTTATTGTTGTTGCCATAAGAGAAGTAGGTAACCAAATATTGCATCTCAGCAAAAGCAGGCGGGGAGAGAGAGAGAGAGAGAGAGAGAGAGGGGAAGGGGTAGGCTAGCAACAGTTATTCATCATAAAATTGTGAGAGTATAAGGCCAGGTTTTGCGGAGAAATAGGCAGTTAAGCCTCGTCGGACCTCGCGGACGGAAGCAAGCAGACCTAGGACCGACCACCCCGGAGAAGCAAGCTACGGACGAAGTAAAGGACTAAGTCTCTGAAAAGAACTTAAGTCTCTGGACGAGATAGAGAAACTGCGCAGCAAAGACATCGCAAGACTTAGAGAACTCAACACCCTTCATCAGCTGAATCACAGAGGGCCGACAAGAAGAGCGCTTAACCACTTCCAACCAGCTGAAGGGACAATTAGGAGAACTCTTTGTTTCAACGCTCACACTGTTGGACTGAGTGAATCAAGACCGCTAGGAGGTTTGGAAGGCTGAGCCTGACTAAGCTCCCCTCTCCTCTCCTCTTAGGAGAACTTTCTGAGATTTTGTACAAAGTTTGTGAGGATCTCCGTGCAGTTCCCAGACAACGGTGAAGGAGAAGTTGCTAGACCAAGTGACTTTCCCTCAGTGAAGTGTGTTCTTACATCTACAAAAGGTTCTTATAGGTTACTTCTAGCCCTTTAAACTAAACATACCCTTATGGCCTGCTGTCCTGGGGCCGTATTCACAAAACATTTTATCTTAGCGCTAAGAGTACTCCTAAGGAGCGCTAAAAGTTCTTAGTAAGGAGTAATTTCTTAAAACCTATTCACAAAGCTGATAAGACCAACTTTTACTAAGGAATGGGAGGGACTCCTAAGCTAAGACTAGAGGGCGGGGTTGACCCTGTTGCTATGGATGACGTCATGTTCATACCTTCTATGCCCACAGTGATTGGCTGAGAGGGAATGAGTCCCTGAATTTATGATAGAAACACTGTGGGAGATATCCATATCGTGTCTCTGTATTAAAGTAAATAGTTTTTATATACAATTAATGACAAGTGACACTGATTTAACATGAAACCAAGATACTGCAGGGTTTCCCACACATTCGTTCACAATTAACCTACAATAGCGCCACATATGCCTATTAATTTTAAATTTTACAATGGTTTGAATCAGAAAAAATATCCTCATTGAACAGCTGCACGCCATGCACTCTCACTGTATTTCCCTCAACAGCAGACTATGCAGCAATAGTCAGACAGCGATAAACCAGGAAATTCACAATTTAGAAACAACAGCCGGCGAAATCGTAAAGTGTATGCAGAAGGAAAAAGGCGAGACGCGCAACTATACAATAGCGGACCTGTGGAACAGAGGAGATGCTGCGAAGCGCCACACATAGGCCTACTCTAGTAACAAATTAAACCCAAGTGTGACACCAACAGTAACATCGTAAACCCAAAGCAACTGCAGGACAAGGAACTTAATACATTTTTTTTTATATAAATGTAATAAATATAAATGTGTCTATTCTTTCTAAATATAGCTTTACTAAGATCATTAACCCCTTACAGCTATTAAAGGTACCTTTTATAAAGCTCACTAGCATTAAATCTCTCCAAAACACCATCAAATGGTTGTCTGTGATCTACTCTTAGTGACTTAGGAGTCCTCTCGAGGACTCCTAGCTTTTCACAGATTTAGGAGCTAGTTTTAGCGCTAAAATGCTTTGTGAATTACACTTATCTTAAAAAGTTAGGAGTCCTAAAATTAGGAGTGAAACGCCCCTTATTTTTGAGAGTTACTCCTAAATCAGCACGTTAGGACCTACTCTTAGCCTTAAAATGTTTTGTGAATACGGCCCCTGGCCATTAAAACCCTATCCTAGCAACTATACCAAGAGCCTGGATCATTTAGAGGAGAGCTGCCGTTAACTGATGCGACTGGTGTGGTAGTAAGACCCGAGGGCTATTCGGTCCTACTGCTGGGCCAGTGTAAGCAGGGTAGACATCAGGACGAAGGCAGTTAGAAAGCTAAGCGTGTCTCCTCGCCACCAGTTTAATTATTCCTAGTTTATCCTTGAACGAGTAAGACTCTCAGGTGATAGGAATCGGACCCTTTAAACGGAGAGCTGGTACCGGAACCTCCTGTACAGGGGTAACTACAACTCTGCGATCTAACACAGTGTACAGTATGATCTGGGGTTGCTTCACTTGGTCAGGTCTAGGTTCTAAGCAACCAATAAAGCTTATGAAAATGTGTAACGGCAAATATGTGCCTTAATCAAATTTAAAGATCGTCCAACAAGATATTTGAGTGTGACTTTTTTTAGCCGGGCAGTGTATGTGGGTTAAAAATGACAGAAAAAGCCAAAAGGTTCATCTGAAGTAGTTTTTAGTGTTTAACCTATAGTCATACAATGTTCTTTTTTGGGACCAAAAACTCTTTTCAGAAGCTGTGTGTATGTTGCGTCTTATTGTCGCCTACCTGTTGTGCTTTAGTCTGTGAGTGTCCTCCTCCCTCTGTGCAGGCGCAGACTCAGTGCTTCAGCTCTGATGAAAACAAGAGAAAATCACACAATCAGAAGCAAGAAGGAATCTGGAAAAGGTTGACAATGTCGATTTCATAATGTACAGAATAATTATACAGCTCTGAAAAAAATTAAGAGACCAGTCCAAATGTTCAGTGTCTTTCGTTTTACTATTTCTGAGCATATGGTAGAATGAACATTTTGGTTTCATAATAGGGGAAGGTGGGGTGATTTGTGCAACTTTTTACTCAAAGTGATTTTAAAGTGAGGCCTTGACAGTTATGTCTCCAACTCAAATATGTACATATATTTCAGGATGTTGTGCATCCCTGGCAATAAAAACTTTGGATCTGGAATAAACTGTTTAAGAAATATAGCTTTCGGAAAAAAAGTTGTCTTGTCGCACAAATCACCCCACGTAATCACCCCACGTAGTGGGGTGATTTGTGCGTCATTGTGTCACAATGACAAAGTCACCATCATCATCTTTCTGGCCATCTGAACTCTCATCAGTGGTGTCGTTAAGTGGAATTGAGATGTCACTCTCTTCTGAGCTACTGTAGACAATCACTTTCTTTTGGTGACCAGCGTATACAGCCATGCCACTGGCACAACTCTCAGAAATGTACTTTGCACTAGTTGCTCCGTGCTTGTGGAACCAACTGCCACCTGACAAATGTGATTCCCCCTACATTTCTGCCTTTAAATCAAGGCTCAAAACCCATATGTACACCCTGGTGTTTCCTCCCCATTAACCTCTGCACTACTTACTTACCTCTGCACTACTATCTGTGTTTATGTGGATGTATGGGCTTTACGTCTTTTATTTTGGTTATTGTTATTTTACCTTCATTGTTTACCTACTGAATGCACTATGTACAGCACTTTGGACAGTGCAAACTGTCATAAATGTGCTTTTATAAATACATTTTACTTACTTACTTACTTATAACTCACCCAGGCCCTTGTGCACAAATCACCCCATCCCCAGAATTTTGGATAATAGGCATGATGCAGCAATTTAGGGTTGACATTGTGCTAACTATATAGACTCAAAGTGTAGCATACCAAAGCACTAAAACATGTGTCAAATGTTTTCAAACGTGTCTATAATTGTTCAGACACAATAATCAAAAAACCTTGATCATGGAAATTTTACTTTGAAAGGCAAAACACAGTTTTTTGAGCTTAAATGTGCTTATATCTTATTCCTTGTGTCTCCCTTCTTTACAGGATGAGTCAAATGGATGGCTCTTCTTAAATATGTGGTCACATTTCCAATTTCTTCCACGGTTTTCTAGAAACAAGGGGTTTTGCAACTTCCAAAATGCACAAATCACCCCACCTTCCCCTATAAACTCCTGACAACATTTCCACCAAATTCCAATAGATGTTTTGTCATTATTATGTTTTCCAAGGGGATCTCCTTAACAACATAAATGTAAAATAATATGTAACATATTTATGAAGAATAAATCTCTGATTGTCTTTACAAAGATAATTACCTGGTTTGTGTGGTCGTTTTGTACAGGTGACACAGAAGCTTCTTGCCATGGCTGTTTCAAACGTCCACTGTGGGCACACATGACATTGGTATTTTAACTTCATTACAACCTCAAATAAAAAAAGATTGAGATGATGTGGGATTTCTCTCTCTCTCTCTCTCTCTCTCTCTCTCTATATATATATACAGTATATATATATATATATATATATATATATATATATATATATATATTAGTGGTGGGCCGTTATCGGCGTTAACGTGCTGCGTTAACGCAAGACTCTTATCGGCGATAAAAAAAATATCGCCGTTAATCTCTTATTCCACCTCCTGTTCGGCTCAGAGAGCCAGTCATTTGTACAGTTCAGCTTAGACTCGGCCGTAATGCTGCTGCACACGCACACACACACACACACACACACACACACACACGCACACACACACACACACACACACACACACACACACACACACACACACACACACACACACTCACACACTCACACACACGCTGCATGTCAGAGACGAGGGGCGAATCTTCTCTCACACACCCGCCGCTCTCTCTCTCTCCATCACTTGCCCACACAATCGGGTATTGGAACGCAGGGTGGGTGTGTGTGGCCACCGGTCGCCACGTGACTATAAGTTTCCAAGTTTTAAACACTTCTATCTCTTCAACGTCACCGTACCCGAATCCTAAATATCCCCATAGCAGACGCTATATTTCATCGGGGGGAAAACTTTGTTTTGCGCCACAGTTCGACTCGGCCGTAATGCTGCTGCACACACACACACAGACACAGACACAGGCACACACACACGCTGCATGGCAGAGACGAGGGGCGCTACCAAAAAGACGAGAGGAGCGGTTGGAGCAGTTGGAGAGTTTAGAGACACATGCGCGCACATTTATTTACATAAAATCGCAATCGCAGTCACTTGTGCAGTTATGTAAAATGTTTCACTAAGGAAAATGACAGAAAAAGTAACGCACAGTGACTTTGATGAGTAACTTCAATCTGATTACTGGTTTGGAGATAGTAACGCGTTAGATTACTCGTTACTGAAAAAAGAGGTCCGATGCCGGTAACGCGTTACTATGTAACATCTTGTTGAACATTATTTATTTTCATCACCAATTATCATAGTAGAACAGCTTCCTCAAGCAGTTTGTGATGCATGTTGGAAACAGGAGATGAGCCCCTGGTCTGATGCGCCACCTGGCTTGAGAAACACGTTCTCAAAGACTTACTTTGAGTCATTATTTAGGGAGCACACACATATTATGAATGAATTCAAATGAGCCATTTTAATCTAGATTAATCTAGATTAATTCCAAAATTAATCTAGATTAATCTAGATTAAAAAAATTAATCTATGCCCACCTCTAATATATATATATATCAGTGTTTCCCGCAGGATTTTTTTCAGCAGCGGTGCTGTGGTCCCCGAACCCTCTAGGGGGGTCCGGGGGCATGCCCCCCCCGGCCGAATTTTTTTTGTACCCTGTACATTGGAATGCACAAATCTGGTGCACTTTGATAGGAGAATATGCACTTAAATCCTATTCACACAGTCCTGTGTATTACTGTAGATAGGATTATTGGTGTTGTAACTTTGCCTTTTGTGTCTTCATTTACAGATTTTGACATTTTTGTATAGAAATTATTATTTAAACAAAAAATGCCACAACGCAAAAATTATTTGCACAATTTATTTACAGATTTTTGCCTAATGCTTAAACACTAAAAGTGGTTGCTATGCCCAAAGCATCACAACCTCTGACTTTTGTAACCATGCCCTAAACAAAAGCACCAAGCCTACAAACACAATAAGTGCTTTGCACTGTGTTTGAAATTCTCCAACACACTTCTTTCAAAACACTACACACTGTTTTTTTACACAAGACACATTGTTCAAAAATTAAATCTCCTGCAATCATGGGCAAAACACCTCTCAGGATCTACCACTGCACCCTCTCTCTCTTGTTCTCCTTGCTTCTCTGTCACTTCTCTTTCCTCCCTTACTTGGTCTACCTGTATTTTATGTAATAAACTTGAGCACTTAAACAACAAATAAGAAATGCTAGAAATCTTATTTGTTTCCTTCAAATTACCCTATCTACATGTATTTGTAATGTTCAAATAATATCACCTAGCATTATGCATTCAAATCCAAAAGAAAATTCTCATTAGCTTGAAAGTTTGCTTCCCTAATTTGCTTTACTAACCTCAGCTCCTCCATTGTCTCCGGCTGCCTTTCTTTTTCACCCAGCTTTTTAGACTCATCTGCAAATGTAATATATATTAAATAATATATATTACATTTGCAGATGAGTCTACATTGTGCACAGTGCATCCATTAAGAGCTTGTACCAGCCTTTTAACCTTTGAGCCCTAAGCCATTTTTGAGATGTTTTGGTTTGCCTGGATTTATTCTCTTATTAAGATTGCATTCATCACCCCTATAATGCATAGCTGTCAAGCTATCATTTATTTGGGTCACAACCTGGACTATCAGAACATGTGTGCTGCAGTGATGTCGTTTGAATGTAGGAAATTATCAATTAGACAGTAAAAAAGCAAAAAATATCTCACAATTATTTATTGATATAACACAAAAAGGCAAATGTATTAAGCTTGTTATTGCTTAAAACACTTCTTCTTAGTCTTGGGAGTCAAAAAGTGATGAGAAAATTATAAAATAAATATAAGTTATACATAATAGAAACTATCATGCTCTTTTAAAAAGTCCATAGGCTTTTTCCCTTTCCCTGCATTTATGCTAATGACCACATGCTTACAGGCGATTAGCATAAATCCCAAACTAAAATACGCGATGAAAACGGATTTTATATGGCAATAAAGAACAACATCGGATCTAAGTTCCCGAAAATACACACACACACACACACACACACACACACACACACACACACACACACACACACACACACACACACACACACACACACTGTAGTCTACTAGAGGAAAAACGGCACGGTTGCGGTTTATAGCCTATAGATAAAATAAAATAACGATAGGGCTCAGAGGGTTTTTAACACTGGTGGTCATGTAGCGACACATTTTAGTAACTTACTCTTTCTCTCTCTCTCTCTCTCTCTCTCTCTCTCTCTCTCTCTCTTTCCTTCTTTCTTCGCTCTTCCGCTTCACTCGCTGCTAGAATCAATAGCCTCGTTTGAGAAGGAGCAGTCTTGCTAAGACCTGCGCAATTATGACACTCGTCTTGCTGAGCGCACAGCATTTTTGCAGCATTGGTTGCGTTCCGAATCGCATATACTATTCTACATACTACATCTGACGATAAAAAGAATCTAGTTTGTATGCAGTAGACATACTATTGGGACATACTTTTCTCTCTTATTTCATCATAACATTGCGCCTTGATCTTGCCTCTTGCTTTTATATCCGTCGCATCCCCGTTTGTTTTCATATGGAGGCTTCGTCGATGTTACGTCACTTCACATGCGCACTGGATTGTGGGTCAGAATCGCCCAAATAGGATGCACTTTTCAACCAGGCCCCCAGGATGCTGCCTTCTCCGAGCAGCCAGCATGGACATGTGGCCAACCCATTGGTATTATTGCATGATAAGGGGTGGAGCTTATTTTCATGCGGCCCGTAGGCAGATGTCCCTGTCCACACAGTAGAAGCAGCGAACAAGATTGTGTCTCTGCACATTTTTTCTGGATATCAATCATAGGCTCATACTTATCTTTAGACCATATACTATTAAAATGTAAGTTTTCTCATTTCAAAACGCCACCTCAAGCGTTTTATTAGCCCAACGGCTTTTAACGGCTTTCAGTTTGGTTTCGCCAGGCTAGATGCTACAGAACGAGACACCCGCCTCCAGTCCGCTACGCTTGCCGCCCTCTTTCTTGATAGGTCCATAATGCCGCTACGTCCATGCTACGTAATGCTTTGGGCCGCATGGAATTTCCGGATTATACTTCCTTGTTGCTTCTCTGCGCCTATGAGCAGCTTTCATAGGAATGAATGGGCGCCATGTTTCAATACGGTGTCCATTTCTTTATATGTCCATGTTTTCAACACTAACAATCTTGGCCGCATGAAGTAGGACATCCGGGTACTTCTAACCATCCTAAATCTGGCCACAAGAATCGGGACATCCTAAATCTTTTTTCTACATAGTAGAAAGTATGCGATTCGGAACGCAACCATTTTTGCTGACGCGCATCATAATTGTGAGGGTCTGAGCAAGACGGCTCCTGCTCAAACGAGGCTATTGTAACTTTGCAACCGTGTAGGCTACTACTGCCAACAACTGCCGCACTCGCTGTTAGGTTATTTTTCTTCTTTGATGTTGACTACGTGATGATGTGCCGCGTGCTGCGCAATTTACGTTACGTGCTGCCCGTTTTTTAAAAGGAGCTACGTACCAAAAAAAAAATAGAAAATGCGGAGGAGAAGGATTTTTATAGCAGCGGCGCACGTTCACTCAGCAGCGGCGCTGGGAAACACTGTATATATATATATATATATATATATATATATATATATAGTATCTATCTATCTATCTACAGTCATATGAAAAAGTTTGGGAACCCCTCTCAGCCGGCATTATAATTGACTCTGCTTTCACACAAAAAAGATAAAAGTGGTATGTCTTTAATTTACCAGGAACAGCTAAGTACTGGGATGTTTTCCAAACAAAGATTTTTTGAAAAGCAGTATTTAGTTTTATGAAATTAAATAAAATGTGAAAAACTGGCTGTGCAAAAATATGGGAACCCTTGTGGTTTTGTTGATTTTAATGCCTGTAACAGCATGTAAAACTGAGGACTTTAAACACGAAATTGGTTGGATTATGTTGTTAAGCCTTGAACCTCATATAATTGTCTGTTTAATCATGAGAAAATGTATTTTAGGTGCCTAAATGCAAGTTCCACTTCTCTTTGACTCTCTGCAGAAGGGAGACAGAATGCGATCATCAAAACAGCTCCCAAAAGATCTTAAAAACAAAGATTATTCATTGTCATGGTTTAGGGGAAGGCTACAAGAAGCTTTCCCAAAGGTTTCAATTGTCAATTTCTACTGTAAGGAACGTTGTCAGGGAATGGAAGGACACAGGCACAGTTGCAGTTAAACCCAGGTCTAGCAGACCAAGAAAAGTACAAGAGCGGCATATGCGGCGGATTGTGAGAATGGTTGCACACAACCCAAAGATCACCTCCAAAGACCTGCAAGAACATCTGGCTGCAGATTGTGTATCTGTACATGGTTCTACAATTCAGTGCAATTTGCACCAAAACATCTGTATGGCCGGGTGATGAGAAGGAAGCCCTTTCTGCGCCCACGCCACAGATACAGTTGCATGGAGTATGCAAAAGCTCATTTAGACAAGCCAGCTTCATATTGGAAGAAAATGCTTTGGACTGATGAGACAAAAATTAAGTTATTTGGTCTTTATAAAAAGCAGATGTTTTGGTGCAAATTGCGCTGAATTGTTGAACGATGTACAGATGCACAATCTGCAGCCAGATGTTCTTGCAGGTCTTTGGAGGTGATCTGTGGGTTGTGTGCAACCATTCTCACAATCCTCCACCTATGTCGCTCCTGTTTTTTTCTTGGTCTGCCATGCCTGGGTTTAACTGCCACTATGCCTGTGTCCTTCCATTTCCTGACAACGTTCCCTACAGTCGAAATTGACAATTGAAACCTTTGGGAAAGCTTCTTGTAGCCTTCCCCTAAACCATGACAATGAACACTCTTTGTTTTTCAGATCTTTTGGGAGCTGTTTTGATGATCCCATTCTGTCTCACTTCAGCAGAGAGTCAAAGAGAAGTGCAACTTGCATTTAGGCACCTAAAATACATTTTCTCATGATTAAACAGACCTTTATATGAGGTTCAAGGCTTAACAACATAATCCAACCAACTTTGTGTTTAAAGTCATCAGTTTTACATGCTGTTACAGGCATTAAAATCAACAAAACCACAAGGGTTCCTATATTTTTGCACAGCCAGTTTTTCACATTTTATTTTATTTAATAAAACTAAATACTGGTTTTCAAAAAATCTTTGTTTGGAAAACATCCCAGTACTTAGCTGTTCCTGGTAAATTAAAGACATACCACTTTTATCTTTTTTTTGTGAAAGCAGAGTCAATTATAATGCCGGCTGAGAGGGGTTCCCAAACTTTTTCATATGACTGTATATATATAGCCTATAGTATCTATCTATATATATATATATCTATAATATATATAGAGAGAGATCTATCTATCTATCTATCTATCTATCTATCTATCTATCTATCTATCTATCTATCTATCTATCTATCTATCTATCTATCTATCTATCTATCTATCTATCTATCTATCTATCTATCTATCTATCTATAATATATTTCAGCATGAGATTACCTACATTTTCCTGACTAAAGTAACGTGGCAAGCCATTTTAATCTCTACACTTGCTTTTTGGCACTGTAATGTAAGTGTAGTGTATTTAGTAATGACACATTCTAAGGTTACTGATAATCAGGAGATTGCTTAATTGCATGCAGAATTAACGAAGGAAAACCAGAAGAAGAACCCTCTCTGTTTGTGTGTGTGTGAAGTTGAGACCGGAATGCTGGCTGGTTAGGTTATAGGTCTGCAGGGAAAAACAGCCGTTAAATCACGTTCAGCTAGTATATGTTTTAGAAAGATTTAAGAGCCAATGGGGCGACCAGAACGGTTCATGTAGCGGTCAAGCGCTCCGGACGTACAAGGTATGTATCTTTTTACGAGCCTGAACTAGAGATGCATCTGAGTTTACTCAAACAAACTCAGGAAAACGTGTAGAACTAATGCTAATTTATGACAACTGTCCACCCGTGTTGCTGCAAAAGCACATGAGCAGACATCTTGGCGACAGGCCTTGCAGGCCAGAAGATGATGCTGTAAGAAAGTAGGCAGTGTCCAGATAGTTCAAATTCACCAATCAGACTGATTAAGGGCAGATCTTAGCGAGGGAAACGGACCAATCAGCCATCACATTTGGGGTTAAAAAGAAGCACACACACGGACAGAAGGTAGGTTGGAATAATGGAATTGGCGAACCGGGCATGGCCAGCCTGGTCTGACACAGGCTCTGGGATATTTTATCCTAATAAAATACTTCATCCACCTCAACTTACCCTGTCTCAGCAGATTCATTCTATTCCTCAAACTAACACCTTTTATGATGTACCCCTCAGAATATACTACATAAGCTTTTAGACACATCCATGCTGTATGGGGGGTTTACCATGATAGAACTGCTAACAGAAGCTTTACACATCAGTATAACAACCATCTGCCACCTTCCATTAAAATAAAAAGTATTACATTTTCTAATTTTCTTCAAAAAAAATAAAGATAAAATCTACAGAAGATTTTTTTTAAAACCTGTATACATATTGAACCATACGTTGAATGTTACTGTGTGAGAGCTTTAATTCTTGCATGTTTTGTTTAAAAAATGTTAATGTAAAATACATTTGGGGAAAGTGACGTCATTTGACCAAGGAATAATGACGTAGTTGTGGATATCTGTAAAGTGTTTCAATATAGTGGCGCGTGCTACAATCTTTCAATTTGTGATACCAGCGTTAACATTGGCATGAGCAGTCTCCATGGTTCACTTGACAAGAAAATTGTCCGAGACAAAAAATGAAAAAAAAAACGTATTAAAAGTTAAGACAGCTTGTCATAAACGCACGCGCACACACACACACACACTGTCAATAAAAATAATTATATGAACCATTTTAGATACTTAACCAATGCTGTGTCTGAAATCGCACACTTAGGTAAGTGCACTTACATTGAGTGCACTTTATTATCCCTACAGTACACTTACAGTACACTACAGTACACTTTTAAGCTCACCTGAAGGGTCTGAAGTGAAGTTTTCCGGCTTTATTTTCCTCTTCTGACGAGACGGTGACCATTCATAGTTTAATTCCAATGTTTTGTCGTCGAAATATGTCTATATTTGCGGTGAAAAGTTTGATCAAAGTCCAATATAACTGACCGTTGTTTTTGGAACGTCGATTAGTGGTGATTGACAGCTGCGGCGCGGAGAGATACGTTTGGTTACTAGACCCAGTGACGTCTACTAAATTTACCAGAAATCATTGTTTGTTTTTACTCCTGGTGGGTCTGTCTTGCATTTTAGAGTGTCATTACCTTATTAATACCATTTTAACCTAATCCAAAAAAAGTGTAAAAATGCAACAAAGGTTAAGTGATTCAGAGTTAAGAAAAAGAGAAAAAAACTTTTTTTTAAATAAATTAATACAGTTATTGACAGGAACTATAGCTTACTGTACAGCCTATGAATGGCTTGTTTGCTTCAAAAATCATGTCATAAATCATTTTTAAAACTGCTTGTTTTTGAGTTTTGTAGCCCAAGTTTTATTATAGGCTACATTGAGAGTCATACTGTCACCTCCAGTTCACAGGCCACCAATCTGTCTGTCTGTCTGTCTGTCTGTCTGTCTGTCTGTCTGTCTATCTATCTATCTACTTTGTCTGCTGATTTTATGAAAACAACATCATATACATTTACCCACCAAGACCCAACTCAGATTTTAAAAAGTCTTAAATTACGCCTGATACTTTTTTCAAGAATAATTTTACTTCCTCATTTTCAACACCCCATTATCGCTCCCTTTCTAGCCATTACCAGCCACACATAAAAGGCCCAAGAATATCCTTCATGCAAACACATTGTTTGTTCCCTTACCTCTGTCACCTGTCTGCTTGTGTGGATTCATCTATCTGCACCATTAGCAGTAAAAAAGGGAGTCTTTATATATGGGGACTGTACTTTGTGAAAAAAATCCAGTGTTAAAACAAAGCCTAGGCTCCCTTTGTTTACATACCAGTTTACAGACCCTAGGCTGTGTATCAACAGCATATTTTCTTTCAGTGCATACACAGTACGGACAGGTAGTGGATCATGAGGAGATATTCACTGATTTAGACAAAAATATATTTTGACAAGTGTTCTCCAATCACTGACTCCGCCTTTGAAAGACAATGTGGATTCTGTAATATTTTGAGGAAATTGAAGGTTAAAGTAGGACTATATATACTCAAACAGTTTTTCTCAGTCGCTTTGGTGCTTTTCTCACATCACTATTAACATTTGCACAGCAGTTAGTGCATTTCTCAAAACAATTAGTTTGAAGAAGTGGGGCCTAACAGACAGTGCAGCGTGTGAGTGCGGGGAGCCTGAGCAGACTGCCGACCACATCATCACCACCTGTCCCCGGCATAGACCACCTTCAGAGGAGGGCCTCTTCCAAGTGGGACCTGAGACGAGGGAGTGGCTACACGACACGAAGATGGACATATGAAGACGATACACGAAAGAAGAAGAAAACAATTAGTGCAAATTGCAAAACCTAGTGGATAACCTGCAAAAGTACGTCACTTGCTCAAAATGGATAGTCTATTCATCAAAAGCAAGTATTCATGTCAATGAAACTGCCAGTGTCATCAAAATGAGAAGTCTTGACACCATCATTTATGAACAAGATAGTCAAATGGCTTTGTCATGTTTTT
Organism: Ammodytes marinus; assembly: GCF_949987685.1. NCBI lineage: Eukaryota > Metazoa > Chordata > Actinopteri > Uranoscopiformes > Ammodytidae > Ammodytes > Ammodytes marinus. The sequence goes on from NC_137231.1 coordinate 405,534, forward strand.
ATTATGACAGTTTATTCTCTCAGTGTTTTCCAATGCAAAAAAAAGGTCAGAACTCGGTGACACTACCTGAAAATGCTCAAGACAGCACTATACATTACTTGTACAGCCATTTTAAAACTACAGTAAAGTTACACATTGCTGTAGTTAGGGGAGTAAGTAAGTAAGTAAGTACAAGACACTGAATACGTATGTTTCACATTTTTTTGTGCAAAAGAAAAGTACACTTCAGTCACTTATTTAGAACAAACATAAAAAAAACACCCTTTTGGTAGGCCTACACTGTAAACCCGAACTACTAACTCATAACATTTAGGGTATAGAAATCAAAACCAGCCAATAAGTCAGGTGAAAATAAAACGGTAACGCTTTATATTAAGGTTCTTGTTATAAGTCTTAGTAAATAGGTAATAAGGACCTTATTAGACCTTATTAGCTTATTAACATTAATTTGTGTTAATAAGACTATATATAAGTGTTAATAATAACATAATAAACATGTTGACAGTGTGATTATAAGACTTTTGTAAGCACTTATAAGACACTTCTTAACTATTAATTGATTGCTTAATATCATTAATAAAAGTCTTATGAGTTTCTGATAGCTGTTAATAAAAGCGTTACAAACCTAGTTATTGAGTCTTACTAACTTGCCTATTATGTCATTGTTAAACCTTTACTAAGCATTGTTTGTTGCTTTATGAAGGTAAACACATCTTTATTAATCAATTAATAACAGTTAACTATGCTCTATGAACAATGCTTATTAAGGTTAATAAGTCCTTTATTAAACACTTAATAACAGTTAATAAGTACTATATCTTGTCAAGGAGGATACAATGAGAATTAGAAAAACGACATGTAAATACAATGTTAGAGCGGTGAAGGTATTTGATTAGCTTTAATGTTTTTCTTGTTGAAGTACCTTCAAAAATGAGTTTTCTGAGTTTGGTTTGCAGCGCCATATCTTAGTTGGCTAAAGTCACTGATTTTCATCCCTCTTTCCAAAATGTTGTCTTTTGGCATCTAGCATAATGAGTGCACAATATATTTGTTTTTGCTCTGAAGTGATTCTTTCACCTCTATGTGTGCGCACACATGTTGAGTGAGTGTTAAAATGAGATGCCCCGAGAACGTAGTATATTTTTCACAATCTATGATGAATATGACTCGTATGATCGGTTTTGTGCCTCAAATCAGATCCTTAAAGGGCTTTTATTTTGAAGGTAGTTGTAAAACCGGAAGTTCCGTGTATGCAAGTCGCTGATGGCTTGACGCCAGCTTGACGGCCATGCTTGACAAAGTGTTTCACGAAAGTAAGGAGAACATGTCGGAGTCGTCAGCACGGTCAGCACCCCAAACCAGGTCTCTGAAAAATAAGAGGGTGAGGTCCGAACTGGAGGATGACTCTTCTGGTAAGTTTAAGAATGTAATGCTATAGTAACATTAGCTGGTTCTAGCTTGCTAGTTGTTTGCCTAGCTTACATTACTTTCTTTCAGAAGCTTTGGTGAGCTTCTTTTTTGAGCTAACGTTTAGCTTACACTATCATAAAAACTGCAACCAAACGTATCTATTAACAGTTGTGTTAATGCTGAATGGTTATTTCTGTGCTGACCCAGATGCTGCCCAAATTGTCCTAACTGCCAAACTGGGTCTACAGAAATATAAACATGAGCTGGCCAGGTATAAATTAGAATGCCAGGATGTAAAAATAAAAGACCTGACAACGGAGAGAGATTTCTTGAAGGGACAACTATCTGAATGAAAGAAAATATTTACTTTTTTCCAACAATTGTCACCATTACAGACTAAATTTACTTTGATACTGCACCCCTTTTTGCAGATTCCATGTCCAAATCGCTGTCTGCTATCTGTCTAATTGTGATCAATGTTTCTTTGTGTTGTCTTTATACAGTAACAAGAAAGACCAGCCTGACTCAACCTTCCCCTGGGGCTCAAGTCCGTTGTCGTCTGACTCCTCTGACTCCTCCTCAGACGATGGGAAGAGGAAGAGGAAGTATAACAGAAGTCAGCATTATACTGTTGCAGAGGGGGCCAGCAGAAGAAGGCTTTTTTTTTTAAATTATCTATTTTTGAATTGTATTACTTGATTTTATTTCAATACATTTTAAACTTAAGACTGACCAATTTTCTTACTATTTTGTTGACACAATCGGGGAACGGTGGGACTTGAAAATATTCCCACCTCCAAAGTGGGGAATGACAAAACAAGTTTGAGAACCACTGGGTTAGCATCTATATAGTTGTATGTGGTTTTCTGCTTGTCCTATCTGCAACAGTATAATGCTGACTTCTGATACAGCAACGTCTCGCCCAAATTCCTCTAGTGAGGATTGCCATCTCCATAAGGTTACAGATTCAATATGCAGAAGCAACTCATACAACCCCACGTCATTTTATATTGTTTTACCTACAACAGAGTTTTTTTTTTATTATTGTTTGATGGAAGTTTTTTTTGCTCTACTCGTTTAATTGTTTTGTTGTTCTTATTCATTTAATATTTTAAATTAATAGTCTTAATCATTGGACACTTGAATTGATGTCAGGCAGCATTTTTATTTTACAAAGGTATTTATTTTTTTACATTTAGTAAAATGTTGTTCATGAAAGCTCTGGGAAACAAACAAACATGTTTACAATTGCACAGTTGTTAAGTGTTTTTTTTCTTTAAAAGTAAGTTTTTGTGCTTCACCTCTGTAACATTGTATTTACATGTAGCTTTTTTTAATTCACATTGTATCCACCTTGACAAGATATAGTACTTATTAACTGTTAAAAAGTGTATGTTAAAGGATTTATTAACCTTAATAAGCATTGTTCTCGCTTTAGATCCAGTACCTTCAAAATGCATTATTACCTGTTTAATAAAGGACTTATTAACCTTAATAAACATTGTTCTCGCTTCAGATCTGTTACCTTCAAAATGAATTATTACCTGTTTAATAAAGGACTTATTGGCCTTAATAAGCATTGTTCTCGCTTTAGATCCAGTACCTTCAAAATGCATTATTACCTGTTTAATAAAGGTCTTATTGGCCTTAATAAGCATTGTTCTCGCTTTAGATCAGGTACCTTCAAAATGCATTATTACCTGTTTAATAAAGGACTTATTGGCCTTAATAAGCATTGTTCTCGCTTTAGATCAGGTACCTTCAAAATGCATTATTACCTGTTTAATAAAGGACTTATTAACCTTAATAAGCATCGTTCTTAGAACATAGTTAACTGCTAATAAACAAATAATAAAGGTGTGTTCACCTAAAGGTTTAACTATGACATAATAGGTAAGTTAGTAAGACTCAATAAATGGGTTTGTAACGCTTTTATTAACAGCTATCAGAAACTCATGAGACTTTCATTAATGCTATTAAGCAATCAATAAATACTTAAGAAGTTTCTCATAAGTGCTTATAAAAGTCTTATAATCACACAGTAAACACGTTTATTGTGTTATTATTAACACTTAAATATAGTCTTATTAACACAAACTGATGTTAATAAGCATCTTATAAGGTCCTTATTACCTATTAACTAAGGCTTATAACAAGAACCTTAATATAAAGCGTTACCAATAAAACTATTAAGTTCTCTTTACTTCTGAGGTTGTTTTAATTTTGTATTCATCAAAGTTTATGAGTGAAGGATTATCTCTAGTTTATAACTTTTGAGTGTACAGGGGGACGCAACGTCTGACGTCATTGACGTCACGACGCTCAGGCGCGGTCTTTTCATATTCCCGTGAATTCAAGATGGCTACCCGTTCGCGAGAGAGATTATAGGTCCATGGAGAGAAAGCACTTCATTTAAAGGAGCAAAACTAGCGATTACTTTACTATTTTTACACAGACTTGCTTTTTTTGTTTGTTGGAAAAACCTATCGATTTGTGGACGGCTTAAGCGCTCTTATCTGGTGAGTAAAAACCTTATACATGTTCTGTAATCTTGTCAGATGCAGTGGCAATATGGCTAGTCTTAATTAGCTGGCTAACGCGGCAACAGTTGTGTGCTGTTTGTTGATGTTGCATTCTTATGGAAGATTGTATTGGACTTTAATATCTGTGAAAGCAAAACAGTTTTGTAAAAGCACAGAAGACAATTGACGTGTGTATCATGATTCACACGTATTTCACTATCCACAAACTCGGTGACACTACCTGAAAATGCTCAAGACAGCACTATACACTACTTGTACAGCCATTTGAAAACTACAGTAAAGTTACACATTGCTGTAGTTAGGGGAGTAAGTGAGTACAAGACACTGAATACGTATGTTTCACATTTTTACTGTATATGCTCTTTGCAATTCTACAGCATTGTGCAAAAGAATAATACATTTCAGTCACTTATTTAGAACAAACATAAAAAAACACCCTTTTGGTAGAGCTCTGCACAAATGTGAACAATATAACAGGACATATTGTGACTGAACATAGGTAAATCATTCTGGCACATCCAGACCTTCCTGTCTGTCTGGCCACATATTTTCATCTACATCACAACGGATATTATCCCTTGCAATGCAGCGAGGAAAGTATCTATGATAAAGAAAAGGTATAACATTTGCTTGACAGAATTTGATAACTAGTTCAACATTTTTGTATGTAATGACTCAAGCAATGAAATGAAGACTATTAGTTTTATTGGGAACGACTATTCAGCATCCATAAGTATAGTTCATTTTGACTGACATGACATAAGCAAATGACAATGTTATAAAACAGCAGAGAATTGTATGAAAGCAACTGATACATGTCCAAAAGCATTTGTAATTTGTTCAGAGGAAGGAGAAATATCTACTATGATGTGCTCAAATTAAATGTTGCGGAGGTTGAACTAATAGTTATGAGAATTTTCATTCTGATCTGAGAAAAGCACCAAAGCAACTGAGAAAAACTGTAAATGTGTTAGGCACTGTAACAGGCACATCTGTACAAGGCATACACAAGCCAAACTAAAGCAGGGAATGTGTATTGGGTAACACTGCCATCTTTAGGCTATCTGTATGAAGTAAGCCATAGAGGCAGCTTGGATATGAGAGAAAGAAAAAACTTCATAGTGTGTGACACCACAGAGGGGCAGTGTCTACCTGTTGTTGAACATTAAAAGAGGATTTATAAATCAATAGTATACATTTTTTTATTGAAGAAGCTGACTCAAGCACAAGAATCCCAATGTAACTGTGCTGTTCTTTACTTGTGCAAATGGAAATAAACATATATTCTATTCTATTCTATTCATATGATATTTTTGTTGAAAATCTTTTTTTGATGCTTTGTAGTGTTAAACAGGGTCCACTCTACTTCAAATAAGAAGCCAAAGAAGACAGTACGAATAAGGCTACAATGTTTCATTTCAGAGCTAGGTTGTCTTCTGAGATTGTATGGAAGATTTTATTGGACTTTAATATCTGTGAAAGCAAAACAGTTTTGTAAAAGCACAGAAGACAATTGACAAGTGTGTATCATGATTCACACGTATTTCACTATCCACAAACCTGTAATTTTTGACTTGCAAATATGTAGAACTTACTCTGAAAATACAAAGTCATATTTACGCATTTACGGATCTGTTTCTGCTTGTGAAAAGGGGTTTGCATATTTGTGGATTGCCTCCTGTGAGTTTGTGAGCCACATTACATTTTTACATAATTTAGTCCAACTTCTACCACCGAGATCTGTAGAACAAGCCTTACAAATGTGAAGTGCAATAATTTGTATGTGTGTAATTGTGTTTTGTAAAGTTATATCCACACAAAGAAAAAGTGATTTGCAAATATGTAGAATTTAGGCTGTAAAAGTGTATTTTAATTTTGCATAATTTTATTTTATTTTTTTAATGCAAATAGTTTCACCACAAAAAAAGACATGTCAACTCTTATTTACACATTTACAGAACCATTTCTACATGTGAAACTGGCTCTGCGCATTTGTGGATCGCTTCCTGTGCGCTCACAGAATATTGTCCAATTCGTGCCGCAGAGATCTGCAAAATGAGACCTGTAAAATGAGGTCTGTATTTTGAATTCTGTACTTTAGGCGCAGTTAGACAGGTCCACCAGCAGATGGCGAACTCGCGGAGCAGCCTTTATATACTATTTATGGGCGAACCACATGGCCCCCTTGACCAATCAAAGGAGCTTGTTTAGGGGCGGCCACCTCATTGGTTCATTTGGAGGCCTGTCACACGAACAGAGGAGAAAAAAGCTGTCCACACTCTATAGGTCCATGAGCTCAACGTCAGGCTCGAGTTCGTCGGACATTGTTCCTCGTGAATGAGCAGGAAAGCAGCTGGCTGCAGACTAGCAGAGCTGAGTATCGGTGATAAGAGAGGTATGTTGTGATGCTGACCCACCATTATACTATCATACAGTATTTTGTGCGCTGGTCACCTGCGAGGGTAATCAGCATTTCTTGCTAGGCTATTTAGCGAGCTAGCTGACATGTTACACTTAAGGCCTTTGCACACCAGGCGCGTTTTATTCGTGCGATTAATCCGTTAATTAACGAACGTATACAGAGTCAATACAAGCCTCCACACCAGCGCCGTCATTTCGCATCGCGAATTTGCGTTTTTTATTTTTTCGAACTGAGTTCGATTTTTCTAGGACGTCGCTTCTAAAGTGGGACGCGACAAAATTCACATTTCAAAACATTCGCTTTTACGTTGCGTTTATTCGCGTCGCGCCCGGTGTGCAAAGGCCTTAAGCATGATTATTTGAGTTTGTCGCCGTCATTTTTAGCACACAGACATGCCGCGACCCGCGACAGGCAAAGCTTCTCTAATATTTCAATTGTAATACAGTACAACAATATGCCAACTAATTAGATGGTCATTTAAATGCAGGCTATACATGTGTGGGGCAGTTACCTCTAAAAAAAACGTTTTACTCTTAGTAATATGTGTTGGTCACCTGTGTATCTAGTAACTGGTGTTACAGGGTTAAAGTGATAGTATTGTGAGCTTGGTGTAGTTAAAGAATTGCAGTAACATTGCCAAAGTATTGTGATCAGATGAGTTTCATAATTATGCACTTCAGGGGAGATTGCCATTATAAGAATTTAGCATGGTAAAACATGATTAGCATCACTTTGTTTATTTTTATGTTATCCATAGTTTACAACGTACCACAAGCTGTCAAAGAAAGGTACTACAAGCCTCCCCTGACTGTTATGGTGCTGTCAGCTGGACCTGCTTTTACACACAATAATGCTAAGAATACTAGGAGCCAGTACTGGAATGATATTTTAATTAAAACATGCATACTCATATGACACATGGTTGTGTAACCTAAAATGTTGTGGACATTATTGTAACAGAATGTATCTTTCCCCATTTAGGAAATGCTGCTGAATCGTTTTCTGGACTGGCTGCACTACAGACCATCAAGCTCTGGACCTGGACCATATCCAGTTCATACTGTCATGGGACCAAACCAACCTCAGATCCCTCAAGCACATGCAAAGCACTGGCTATGTTAAGGGTCATCTTTTTCATATCCCTGTTAAAAAGACCTTATAGAAATCACAAGCAAGGACTAATGACAGTGCACCAACCTAATGCTCATTAATTGGTTATCCATGAACATTTTGACTTTGTCTATTTTATGTAAGTTGGAAAATTACAGAACTAAACATGTGAATGTATTTGTGAACTCATAACTTTGTTTTACTACTCCTCAGTTGTAGTTTTCTAGAGTTATCCAACCCCACTGTCATCATGCAGTTTTATAAACGATTACTACATTCTCTGTAACTCCTATGATGACCGGCAAGCGTAGGTTTCATGTTTGCATGTGGATGAAATGGGATGTTGCCTTTGAACCACCTCCACTCACGTCAGCCATGGGAATCTCCCATCCAATTCAGAATTTGACAAGCTATTCTCAGCTGCTCTTGAGACAGTGGAAGTGAAAACGACTAAAGAGCAACACTAACAATTATCAAAGCACTGGAAACAGATCATTTAGTAACTGCATGCTACAGTAGACAGATGTTCTGCTAGTTTGAAAATATGGTAGAACAAAAGTTACTTGCTCTGACAAGTAACTTTTCACATACACATACAGAAAAATCTACGAAGGGCCGGGCCACTTTGCAAAAATAACACATTTATCAGGACATGTAGCTGCTCTGACATAGTGTCTTCGTAAATTGTAATCCTTCTTCACGGCAACACTTTCCTTGCACATTAAACAGACACATTTCCCCTCTTGTTTATATGCCAATGATACACTCAGTGTTTTCTGCCTTTGCGTCCAATGTCCAGCAGGGTGAAAATAGTATCCAGCCGAGGTCCTGACCCTCCTAGGGGGGTCCGGGGGTATGGCCACCCGGGAGATTTTTTAAAGTTTTTAAAGTGAAATGCATGAATCTGGTGCACTTTGAGAGGGAAATTAAGAGGCTAAATCTGAAGAATTTTGTATGAAAAAAAAATGGAGACTGTGTCAGATGAATTAGAAGCTATTGGAGAAGGACACATAGATTTTCCATAATAATATTAATTTAAAATAAAATATTATGCAGGGTCCTCTGGGATGGGCTTGTTGCTCTTTTTCTTTTATGGGACATATTTCTCTGTAATATAATGAGTGCATTTAAATTATTTAAAAATTAAAAGCGCCATATTACATTATATTTTTAAAATGTGCCACGGGCCAATCAATCAGTGTTTGACACCCCTGCACTAGTGGGTTAACTAAGAAATGCAAAAAAAAAAAAAAAAATTTTTTTTTTTTTCAAAGGGCCATATTACATTATATTTTTAAAAATCGGCCGCGGGCCAATAAAGGCCAGGACACACCAGTCCGACATGTTCCGACTACGCAAAAAATGGAGTCGGCCGTTTCAGGAAGCTCCAGTCTTCCCGTCGCGGCCAAAGAACACACCGAGACGACTGTTTATTTTCCGTACGCTCGCGGGACGTAATGTCTCCACAACAGCAGGTGGCGCTAATCTGTATTGTGGCCCGAAAAAATACGAAAGCCGGAAATGATTGGACATCTCTCTAGAGCATAAACATAGATAGAAATACGTATTTATATTTATGGACCATAAGAGCACAATTTTTAGCAGAGAGTGTCGAGCATGGTGTCGAGCAGTCAACAAGGGTTGATGCATGTGAGTACTCTCAAAACTAAACGAACACATTAAAACGATGGCTAGCTGTTGTTAGCTGTTTGTGCTACCCGCCTCACTTCCGGGCTTCACTGATTCGCTAGCCCTCCACCAATCAAATTGCTCCAAATGAAAGACGGTCGGCCGCCGATTGAACATTATCAATCGGCGGCCGACAGGCGATTATCGGGCTGGTGTGTCCTGGCCTTAAAAACAAGCCCGACGACCTCTACGTCGGCCGACGTCACGGCACACACCAAACAGATTCGTCTTTTTTTTTGACGACGGCGATTATCGGGCTGGTGTGTCCTGGCCTTAAAAAGCGGCGACCCGCGGGCTGTAGTTTGGACACCCCTGCACTAGCCTATATAACGTGAGCTATGCAGTGTTGGATTTGTGTTTTTATTTTGTTATTATCCTACATCTGATCCGAGTCCAACAGACTGGTAGGCCTATGTGATATGACATGAGTAGCCTATAAGGCATATTAAAATACTACAGATTTGCAAGTTCTCTCCACTTCATAATTTTATATAGGTAGTAGGCTATATAAGACTCCGCCTTGTGTAGAAGCTCCGGTTAGACCGGGTTTTTGTCATATGGTTTTTGTATGCTTGCCCGCCGTGGCATTATTGCTGTTTCTGAATTTTCTTTTCTGAAAATTAATTCATTCGATTCGTTTGATCCATCTTCATGTTCATGTTCGGGTTGTAGTCACTATATAACGTGAGCTATGCAGTGTTGGATTTGTGTTTTTATTATGTGATATTCTGACAAGAGTAAAAGGCATATTAACATGTAGGCCTACTACCGATCTGCACGTTCTCTCCACTTCATGATTTTATATTATGTAGGCTATAGGCTACGTGTTTGTTTAATCTTTGAAAAAAAACCAAGGCCCATCCAGAATATTCCTAGGCCCACCCATAAATTACGTTCTGAATCCTGCTCCATCTTCAGTCCATATTACTTGAAACCTTTAGTTGACATAACTTTATCTTGAGTCAAAGCTACTTACATTTATTAGTTGATAGCATTATAAGTAACATACATTTTCTTGTTGATGTAACTACAAAACTAGTGAGATGTACTTACATTTATGAACTGATTGAAAACAAACCCCAATCAAGATGACATAAATTTACAAGTTGATTTAACTGCAATACTCGTGAGTTGTACTTACATTTATGAACTTATTTAATATAAACCTAAATCAAGTTTACTTAATGTATACATTAATTTAACTGATATACTAGTTATTTGCACTTACCAATATCTTAAATACTCTATTAAGATCTACTTACATTTCTAAGTGGATATGATTTCTCTTTTCAACCTGTAAATACATTGCTCACTACATATTATCTGCGTACATCACATTTCATTACGTCTAAGGATTTTTTTTTCAAAAGAGTAAATGATGAGCCGTTACACCAGAGATTTTGGCAGTCACTGACCAAGAGTTTTATTGTAGGCCTAGCTTTTTCTTTTTACTGAAGATGAAATATTCACATATAAAAAAAACAGTAACAAGTTTCAACTGTACCGACACGTCATCAAAATATCAAATCTGTACTGTTGAGGATTTTTATAGCCCTTTTCTGCATATATTATTTTGTTACCAATTATATTGTGCACACATATTTGCCAAATACTTGTTATTTTTAGTGCATTAAATAGAGAGGTAATTGTGATGGGTGATTTTAACGTTGACTGGCTTTCTGGTGCCTCTGAATCTTTCAAAGAAATCTGTAGCAACGTTAATCTTACACAATTAATAACTGAGCCCACAAGACCCAATCTAAAAAATCCAGCAAAATCAACTTTAATCGATTTAATCTTATCAAATAAAATAAATAAAATAGCCTCAGCTGGTGTCTTTGAGCTTGGGATTAGTGATCACTGCCCAGTGGCCTGTATCAGAAGTATTCATTTAAAAAGATCTCAACCTAAAATCATAATTAAGCGTAATTTTAAAGGTTTTAATGAGCAAGCCTTTTTAAGTGATCTCCATCATAGTGACATTCAACTGACTACGCAAATTTCGGATGTTGAGTTAGCCTTAGACCATTTCATCAATACTTTCACCTCAATTATAAACAAGCATGCGCCCCTAAAAAAACATAGAGTAAAAAATAGATCAAACCCCTGGTTTACAAGTGAACTGTCTGATTTATTTTCCGAGAGAAATAAAGCATGGTCTGTAGCTAGACGCTCTGGAGATAATACCAATTGGACAATTTTTAGACACCTTAGGAATAAGTGCACAGCCATGGTCAGGAAAGCCAAATCTGAATACTACCTTGAATTAATCTCAAACTGCTACTCTAACCCTGCACTATTTTGGAAAGCTGTGAACTATAATAAAAACAATTCTAGCACAGTTCCCACTCAGATCAAATTAAATGGTCATACTCTCAATGATCAAAAAGAGATTGGCTTAGCTTTTAATAAACATTTTGTAGCTACTGGTCAACTCTTTCAGAATGGAGGATATAGGCCTTCTACCACCAGTAGTAACGTACCGCCTGTCTCTCAAACTCCTCTTTTCAGCCTTGATCTTCTTCCCACAAGTGTTGTTGTAGATGCGCTCCTCGCCATCAACCCCAAGAAGTACATGGGAGAGGACAATTTGGACCCGTTTTCAATCAAGCTCTCTACACATATAATATCAAAACAAATTACCCATATTTTTAATCTTTCCATCTCCTCTGGAATAGTTCCTAAAATTTGGAAAAAAGCTCATGTAATTCCTTTACATAAAGGTGGTGACAAAAATAATCTTAATAACTACAGGCCAATTTCCAAACTCCCATGCCTCGCAAAAATTCTAGAATCACTTATTAATAATCAGTTAAAAACATTTCTAACTAGTGCTTCCATTTTGAGCCCATTCCAATCTGGTTTTAGGGCAGGTCACAGTACTGTCTCTGCTGTGACTTTGGTTGTAGACAACATTGTTACAGCATTAGACAAGAAAAAGCACTGTGCAGCACTTTTTATTGATCTTTCAAAGGCCTTTGATACTGTTGACCACCATTTGCTTTTACAGAGGCTGCATGACATTGGCTTTGATCAGTCTGCATGTAGCTGGTTTAGGGATTATCTCTCTGATAGACAGCAGTCAGTTAAACTGGGAAGATACCAGTCTGAGTTTTTAACTGTTACAAATGGTGTCCCACAGGGCTCAATTTTAGGTCCAGTTCTTTTCACAATTTATATAAACAACATTGTTTCATCGCTAAAAAACTGTCACGCCCATCTATACGCTGACGACACAGTACTGTATTGCATTTCCGATTCGGTGCACCAATCTATTGAGAACCTACAAAGCTCTTTTAACACCCTGCAGGACTGTCTAGTGGACCTCAGGCTTGTTCTTAATACAGACAAAACCAAATATATGTGTTTCTCCAGAGCAAAAACTATACATTTTAATGATCTTATTATTCACACAAATAATGGATCTCATATTGAAAGAGTCACTGAATATAAATATCTTGGCATCTGGATAGATGAAAAACTCTCTTTTACATTTCACATAAAAAATCTTGTCTGTCGTCTGCGACAAAAGATTGGATATTTTTATAGGAATAAAGCCACCTTCCCGTTGTTCAGTAGGAAAAGGATTATTGAGGCAGTTTTTATGTCTGTCCTTGATTACGGTGATGTGGTCTACCGGCATGCATCACATTCATGTCTAAAACTCCTAGACTCAGTTTTTCACTCTGCTTTAAGGTTCATCACAGGAGATGCTTATGACACACACCATTGTCTTTTATATGAGAAGGTTGGGTGGCCCTCCCTTAAAGAGAGACGTGATGCACATTGGCATGTTTTTATTTACAAAGCCTTGACTGGGAAGCTTCCTCGTTATTTAACAGAAATGCTGCTTGTTTCAGATGGGCTTTATCAGACCCGCTCCACTGACATGCTTATGCTTTATGTCCCACAAGCCCGGTCTGAGCTGGGAAAGACAGCTTTTAGCTTCAGTGCACCTGACTCCTGGAACAACTTACAGCTAAAAATTAAACTAAATACATTCATATCCTTTGGCCAATTTAAACAGACTATCTTGGATCTGCCAAACTCTACTTGTAACTGTTTTAATTAGACTATATTGTACTGTATGCCTTTTAATTGCTGCCTCTCTTCCCCACTCTGTAAATGTTTCAATCGTTTTGTTTTTTCTTCTCTTCACTTGTTGTGTATTTGATGTTTTTGCATTGAATATTTTGTTTGTATTGTTGTTTTGAATTTGTTTTGACTCGACGTCATTGAAAATGAGGGTCACCCCTCAATTGGTCTCTCGAGGATAAATAAAAGTTAAATGAAAAATGAAAATGAAAATTTAGATATCAATCCTAAAATAATTTCCTCCCCCAAATTTCTTCTACAGATTGTGATAACATTAGTTGGCATTCAACAATTTGCCTTTAAAAATAGTGCAACAAAACATTTAAAAAAAAGGGATGCAGGGGGAAAACTAGTCTGAAAATATGCATTTCCAGTTGTAAATGACTACCAAAAATACACATCATATACAGGTCCTTCTCATATAATTAGCATATTGTGATAAAGTTGATTATTTTCCATAATGTAATGATAATAATTGAACTTTCATATATTTTAGATTCATTTCACACCAACTGAAATATTTCAGGTCTTTTGTTGTTTTAATACTGATGATTTTGGCATACAGCTCATGAAAACCCCAAATTCCTATCTCAAAAAATTAGCATATCATGAAAAGTTACTCTAAACGAGCTCTTAACCTAATCAACTAATTAACTCTAAACACCTGCAAAAGATTCCTGAGGCTTTTAAAAACTCCCAGCCTGTTTCATTACTCAAAACCGCAATCATGGGTAAGACTGCCGACCTGACTGCTGTCCAGAGGGCCATCATTGACACCCTCAAGCAAGAGGGTAAGACACAGAAAGAAATTTCTGAGTGAATAGGCTGTTCCCAGAGTGCTGTATCAAGGCACCTCAGTGGGAAGTCTGTGGGAAGGAAAAAGTGTGGCAGAAAACGCTGCACAACCAGAAGAGGTGACCGGACCCTGAGGAGGATTGTGGAGAAGGGCCGATTCCAGACCTTGGGGGACCTGCGGAAGCAGTGGACTGAGTCTGGAGTACAAACATCCAGAGCCACCGTGCACAGGCGTGTGCAGGAAATGGGCTACAGGTGCCGCATTCCCCAGGTCAAGCCACTTTTGAACCAGAAACAGCGGCAGAAGCGCCTGACCTGGGCTACAGAGAAGCAGCACTGGACTGTTGCTCAGTGGTCCAAAGTACTTTTTTCGGATGAAAGCAAATTTTGCATGTCATTCGGAAATCAAGGTGCCAGAGTCTGGAGGAAGACTGGGGAGAAGGAAATGCCAAAATGCCTGAAGTCCAGTGTCAAGTACCCACAGTCAGTGATGGTCTGGGGAGCCATGTCAGCTGCTGGTGTTGGTCCACTGTGTTTTATCAAAGGCAGGGTCAATGCAGCTGGCTATCAGGAGATTTTGGAGCACTTCATGCTTCCATCTGCTGAAAAGCTTTATGGAGATGAAGATTTCATTTTTCAACAAGACCTGGCACCTGCTCATAGTGCCAAAACCACTGATAAATGGTTTACTGACCATGGTATTACTGTGCTCAATTGGCCTGCCAACTCTCCTGACCTGAACCCCATAGAGAATCTGTGGGATATTGTGAAGAGGAAGTTGAGAGACACCAGACCCAACACTGTGGATGAGCTTAAGGCCGCTATCGAAGCATCCTGGGCCTCCATAACACCTCAGCAGTGCCACAGGCTGATTGCCTCCATGCCACGCCGCATTGAAGCAGTCATTTCTGCGAAAGGATTCCCGACCAAGTATTGAGTGCATAACTGAACATAATTATTTGAAGGTTGACTTTTTTGTATTAAAAACACTTTTCTTTTATTGGTCGGATGAAATATGCTAATTTTTTGAGATAGGAATTTGGGGTTTTCATGAGCTGCATGCCAAAATCATCAGTATTAAAACAACAAAAGACCTGAAATATTTCAGTTGGTGTGCAATGAATCTAAAATATATGAAAGTTCAATTATTATCATTACATTATGGAAAATAATCAACTTTATCACAATATGCTAATTATATGAGAAGGACCTGTATAGGTGGTGTCGACTTGAAAAAAATAAAAAAATTTGTTGCCATGCAACAATGTGGATTTACATAAAGTGCATAAATTATCAGTAAGTAAACACCATTCAAAGCCATTCACTTATCACTCAACAATGTTCACTTTTGGTCAGATAAATGCGTAAACTGTGCTTTTTAAGCTTACATTTTCTTCCTCAAGAGTCGTTTTTGTTAAGCCATGAACCAAGGCAGAGCATTGCCCTCCAACAATGTCCATAAGCACCTTCTGAATAACTTCAAAAGTGTACCTAACGGCCTCTGCACACATCCAACCTCTACTGCGCGTCTACCTCGCGTCTGCGTCTGACTTTTTGTCACTGACCGTGTAATCAACCTAGAGCGGGCACACATCCAACCTCAGACGCACTGCTGATGCGCGTCTGAGGCACGTCTGCAGCGACGCTCCTCTTTACCTCAGGAGGCTCGCCTATTTTTTTCTGAGAGCCGCGCGTCTCTCTCGGGTCTCTCTGCTTTAACTGATAGAGAAATACTCTGCTGAGAGTCATATTGACTTCATACCGGCAGCTTTCGCAGTAGTTTCACCATTTCCTGGTGGGTCCCTTTCAAAATAAAACTTCCAACAAGCAAAAATGTGGCAAAAAAAATAAAAAATAAAAAAGGCAATGGGGCGCACGGATTACTGTCCAGACTCAATATTAGACTCAATATAAATCATATGCATCATAAATTACACGAAAGAACTTCATTTTTAATGGGAATTATCTATGAAAACACTATGTAGAAAGATAGGGCTGTTAGAAGCAGCGCTGCAGCAGCAGCAGCTGCTGAGACGTTCCATGTGTGTCCGAGAAAAGTCAGAGAGACGCAGCAGTAAGGTAAGGCGACGCGCTCCAGAGGTAGACGCAGGATGTGTGCAGAGGCCGTAAGGCCCCTGGGGTAGTCGATGTTAAGGGCAAAGAGCAGACCCATCAGCAGTGCCACAGCAGTTGGAAAATCATTTAGGCATGGAAAGATGATCTCTTCCTCGAGGACCACGGCAAAACGGACCAGCTCATCAATCTGGGCCACCATAAGGATGCCGACTGCCATTCCCTTTGTCCAGTCCTCCTCTGCATCTGTGACCTACACAAAGTGGACAAATAAGTTAAAAAAATATGAACCTTTACTGATACCCATGGGGAATTTCAGGTTTCATAACATTAACAGCAGTAACAGATACCAATATTAGGGCGTGCACAATTCTGTTAGCCATATTGGCCAATTCAATTTAAATAAATTTCCCAAAAATTGAGATAACTTATTTTGTGATCCATCAAGTATGGTTCAAACACATGTGACAAGATATATTGGAACTTTTCTTTAATTGTAATGTGAATTATTACAAATAAAATCATGTGTGACATTTTTAAACAGATTATAGCAGCAGAGTATGCAACATTTACGATAAAACAAAGTAGAGTCACACTAATAATCCCTCTCAATGATCACTTCTGCCTCTCTAGAATGTGTGGTGCTGGTTTATCTGGTGTGTGGTCTGTTAAAGGTCACATATTATGCTAAATGCACTTTTTAAATGTGTTCTAACATATCCATGGGTCCACAGTGTGCCTAGAGACTGCCAAAATATTTTAAAAAATAACACTCTCCTTTTCTCACAATCCCCCTTTCTGAAACCACCACCCCTCCCCCACCCAATATACTCCAGTCAGAATTTTCCCCTTTTCTGACCTCACAAACTGGAAAGCCAGAAGCTTCCACTGTGCAGCCCACACCCCTATTTCTTATTGGTCCACGGCCCTGACAGACAGAGGGCGAGGCGTATCTGGCTTCGCTTCCGGACAGGGGGCGGGGGCAGCGCAAAGATTGTATATTTACGAGGGGAGCTGCAGCTCTTTTTAAAAAATAGGCCATTGTGAGATTAGCTGAACTTCAGCATAGTACAATAAATTATCTGAAAGTTTTTTTCAGCAAACAATTAAAGAAAAACGTATTAGTGACCACTAAGACCATATAATATGGTGTATAATAGTACCGAAAAGTGTATAATATGGGAGCTTTAAATTATAATTGAAAAACATACCTGTACTTTCTTATACAGTGTGGACCCATCTTTTAAATAGGGGGGGAGCCCCATCAAAACAACTGCCCTTTGCCTTTGGTTGGAACCCTGTAAAAATAATAGACAACAAACAAATGGGATGTATTAGACCAGAAATCAGAATATAATTCTAAGTGATGTTATATATTCTAAAGTCTTCATACTCGTTCCAGTTCAGAAATAATCAAATGTTCGGAAAAGATGGATATTGGACTAAAATGAATTAAATAATTTTTCATTATAGAAGTATGCCAAAAGTTCTAGCTCAAAATGTGAGTCTACAAGAGGTTTTGAAACTATTGCTCTATGATCTGTAACACATGGGAAGGTTATGGACTAGATAGATAGACAAGAAAAATGGATTAGGTAGATTTAATTGGCTTTGTGTGAACAGACTTATATCAACACACATACGTCAATGTCCAGAGTCCTCAAAAGGCTGTTCAGCTCCACCAGACCCATCCTGGCTCTGTACACCTCAAGGAACCTCAGCAGATACTTGTCAAGGCCAGCGAAGAAGGAGTCTTTCAGGTCAACAGACGTAAGGCGAGCAAACTCTGCTTCAATCTGGTAGGCAGAAAAAAGCTGTAAATTCTCTCCGTTGTTGCAGAATTTTTTTTTTACATCAAATTATTCATGACTGATATTAACCATTCTTAAATAAATTATTTAGCAAATCTTAAGCAATTTCAAATCTGATCGTCCTAACCGCATCTGAAATAGAAAAATACTTTTACCAGACGTTCAGAGAACAGTGCCGGCCATCTTTCTCTGACGTCCGCCACAGGTGGCTCATCCTCCACAATCTCTGTCATGCTGTCAATTGTTATCCTCGGATGTCCTCTTGGCTAAGGATGACGCGTAGCAACATGGTATAAAAAATATAAATTATGTTACAAAAATGGTTGTGTCATGATCAAATATCATAAATCGGCCTATGGATATCATACGAGTAACTTCAAGGTGAAATAAAATGTTCAATTGAACCTTTACAGTAGGAGAGTGCACTGTATGGTGTTGGATTTTTGTTCTGCCAGACTATAAATTGAATGCCTTAAAGCGGCAACGAGTAACTTTTAAATATATTTTAAACAGCCTCATGTTTCCTCTCATAATCATAAATTACCTTTAACAGCAAACGAGACCATCAGTGCAAAGAAAGACGTTTTTATATAGTTTTTATTACTGCATTTGATCTGGTCGTACACCCAGTCCGATTTTCGGTTCACGCGTGCATGCTCTATGGTCACATATCCGTATTGGTCACAGATTTCAGTGTGGCGCAGTTACGCGATTTGAGAAGCCTATCCCTCCAGGTGAGGGAAGGGGAGCGGGAGCCTTGTTTGAGACAGTTGTTTGTCGTCATAATGACTGATAACGGGGCTGAACCATAAAAGAAAAAAAAGAAAATGCAATGAAGAAAAGCGAAAAGGGAGAGTGATAGTCGGGCGGGAGGGCGTTGCCAAGCAACGTATACACAATTTCACACAGCGAACCTAGACTGCAGCATGGACTGCAGTGTTTACTCCTAAATGAATGAGCGGTAGCCTACTAAAACAAAGTTTACTTTGCCTCACCAGCATCATCAGATGACCATTATTCATCTGAAATAGTCATTATTTACAACATAAACACATTACCTCATCGTGATACTAACTAACTGCCATCTCTCGTTCATTCGCTTTGTGTGGGGACACGGACTCGTTCAGCTCCGTGAGAGGTGACAATGCATCAACTCATTGCAATCAGGTGTGTTTAGCACTTACTGGCATTAGTTGATGCCGTGTCACCCATAGACTCACGGAGCCGAAAAGAGTCCGGTGCCCTCACACTTTGCTTTCAACACACGGACACGCACCATATTGCTTCCTGATTATTTGAATCTGCACGCCCTGCACGCTGCCTGCACGAGCTAGAAAACAGCTTCACGACAGCTGGCGTCGTAATAATACTACCGCTTTTGTTCAAAGGTGTCGCCAACGTGCCGACTTACTCGTAGTGGCTTTAATTAAACCCTATGAAATACCTGAAAATTGATTTTAAAATGTTGTATATTTTGGCAGTAGAGTCAGCGATTCGGGGGAGAATGCTTATCATAATCAGTGAATTTCTCCTCACGATTTGCTACGTGTCTGTACTCTGTATTCCCACTTCATTTGTTTGCAGCACACAAAGCCTAGGCTCTGTAAAGTGGCATGTTGCTAGCTATGGTGGCCCCTTTGTTTACATTACAGTTTACAGAACCATTGGATTTTACTATTGCTCACAAAGTACGGACATGTAGCAGATCATGAGTAGATATTCACTGACAAAACAACAACAAAAAGGGTTCTCCAGAAACACTGACACCTTTAAGAGGAAAGTGCCGCACACTGTCTAATTTTTTGGCATATTTACTCAATTAAAGGCAACGTTTCAGCAATCAGACAATTCAGCAAAACGTTACCTTTCATGGAAAAAATAAACTAGAAAACAAGACAATGTACGTAACTTTCCTCTTATGTTTAAGTACCCTTCTCCGACGCACCTGTCACATGCAGAGATAATTTTAAATGTTTATTTTGGCGGTGAAAGGATGAGCTATAGAAAAGTATAAAACATAAGTATTATAATAAAAACAGGTGTCAGGGTTAGTGCACAGTTATAAGTATTCACATGACAATGAGAAAAATTATCACCTCAGTGCAGTAGGGAGGCCTTCGGAGAAATCAGGTGTCTTTCTTGCACGGTGTATGCTGACAGGGGGGCGTAGTGGTTCAGCTCTGCAGGTTCGACCACAACCAGTTGGAGATCATCAGCGCTGCAAACTTCAAAACATCTGAAGTGGTCCAGGTACCAGGCACTGCAGGCAGAGAAAGGTTGAAGAATAAAGAATGCCTTGTTGTCCACTACCACAATGTACAGAAATAGTTTTATAGTCACTGGATCATTGAAATCGTATAACTGACAGTTCATTTTAAAGTTTAAATGTCCAATAGGTCCTTGCTGTGAAACTCCATGTTGTCTCAAGTGGTTTTTCAGAGATTGTTGTGATCGGAAAACTAGATGACAGTCACTGTAGATAAAGGGCAATGGACAGTTTCTTCCAAAATGTCCATGGACAGCTCTATAATGTTCAATTATTCTTCTACGATTTTCTGAGAAGTAGGTACAATACTTACAAATCCACCGCATTTACGTTTGCATTCAAAGCATGTAGACCTGGAAAAAGAAAGAAGATAATTAGGAAAGATATTTGACTTTAATAAGCATTTTACTGTATATATTCCTCAAAGCAATTTACAAAATAAAAAAAAAAAATACATTTGCATTTTCAGCATGTAAAACTGGAAACAGAAGGGGGAAAAAATACAAGAGAATTGGGACAGATATGTGACTTGGTAGTTAAATAACTATTTCCTATTTACATACAACAGTACACATATCTCCATAATCATACTACTATAAAAGCAGGCGAGTCGCACCAGTTGGTCAAAAGCAGGCGAGTCGCACCAGTTGGTGCGCATCCAGTGCGCATGTGCCAACGCCCGGTGCGCACGCAGTCTCGCAGTGCGTCCAGTGCGCATGTGCGCCCAGTGCAGCAGTATGCAGGTATCATACCTGCCACATGAAGCAGCAACGGCCCAGATAACGGACATAAAGTTTAACGGTGAAGCAGCAACGGCCCAGATAACGGACAAAGTTTACGTACGGCAGGTTAGAGTTTACCACGTAAAGTTGACCGTCGACACTCCCCAGCAACCGGCCGGCCTTACATGGACCACCCGCCGTCGACACACTCTCCCAGGTAAGACGTCTACACTTTGACAAACTTACTAAAATACTTCCTAAAATGTAGCCTAATATTACTGTCCTTCCCCGTGCTTTATTTCACCGCCGTGCTTTAATTCACCGCCGTCTTCAGGTAGACGATAAACATTTGCAATCTCGCTCTCTCACCCCCCTTCTCCCTCTTCCCCTCCCCCACACAAGCCCGTGCTTTAATTCACCGCCGTCTTCAGGTAGACGACCAGTGTTGCCACAGTTACTTTGAAAAAGTAATCCGATTACTGCTTACTAGTTACTCCTTAAAATAGTAACTTAGTTACTTTACTGATTACTTGATGTTAAAAGTAACTAAGTTAGATTACAAGTTACTTTAAACGTTACTTTACAGGTTTTGAAACCCATATAGGCCTATCTCAATTTAAAACATGCACATATTAAGAATCATTGAACATATATAAAATAAAGCTTGTAGGCTAGTAGCCTAAAGGCATACTGTTTTCAAAATAATAAAAATGATGGTTTGAAAAATGTAATAAAAAAAAAACCTTTTTCCCCCCATGAAAATAAATGCATTCCTCCAAAGTGCAAAGACAGTAGCAGTGTCTTTAAACTTAACGTGATTGGCCCTTCACTCTCATGCATTAATTTGACTTTTCTATGCGATGTCTCATGTGTTGATAGACTGGGCGTGTGCGGCCACCGGTCGCCACGTGACTATAAGTTTCCAAGTTTTAAACACTTCTATCTCTTCAACGTCACCGTACCTGAATCCTAAATATAGCAGACGCTATATTTCATGGGGGGGAAAACGTTTGTTTTGCGCCACAGTTCAGCTTACACTCGGCCGTAATGCTGCTGCACACACACACACACACACACACACACACACGCTGCATGTCAGAGACGAGGGGCGCTACCAAAAAGACGAGAGGAGCGGTTGGAGCAGTTGGAGCGTTTAGAGACACATGCGCGCACATTTATTTACATTAAATCGCAATCGCAGACATTTGTGCAGTTATGTAAAATGTTTCACTAAGGAAAATGACAGAAAAAGTAACGCACAGTGACTTTGATGAGTAACTTTAATCTGATTACTGGTTTGGAGATAGTAACGCGTTAGATTACTCGTTACTGAAAAAAGAGGTCCGATGCCAGTAACGCGTTACCGGCATCACTGTAGACGACAAACATTTGCAATCTCGCCCTCTTCCCCTCCTTCTCCCTCTTCCCCTCCCCCACACAAGCCTGTGCTTTATTTAGCTGTAGTTTGTCCCTCTTCCCCTCCCCGACACAAGCCCGTGCTTTATTTAGCTGTAGTTTGTTTTTGCAATCACCCAATTGTGATTACATATTTAGTCGCTTTGGCATCTTACAAACTAGGGGTGTGCACGTGTAACCGTTTAGGACAAATCAATAAACAAAAACTTTTTTTCTTTTTAAAGGTCACATATTATGCTAAATGCACTTTTTAAATGTGTTCCAACGTATCCATGGGTCCACGGTGTGCCTAGAGACTGCCAAAATATAAAAAAAATAACAATCTCTCCTTTTCTCACTCTCCCCTTTTCTGAAACCCCCACCCCTCCCCCCAATATACTCCAGTCAGAATTCTCGCCGACTATTACGTAATAGTCGGCACAGCCACATCCCCATATTTTCTTTATATGGCCATGCTTCCCCCCCAGAAACGTCCACCGTGCATTAGTCTATGATAACTCCCCTCCCCCCATTTCTTATTGGTCCACGGCCCCGAGATCCGATGGAAAATTTTCCGAGTGACAGCCATGTTGCTTTCCCCGCTAAGCGACAAGATGCCCATAGTAGCCTACAGCCTGAATGTTACATACACCAACACAGAATGCTTTTGCTCATACTCCACTAATTTATCTTAACCACAGCAGTCTATGCCTCGTTTTTAATAACACAACGGATAGGAAGCTACTTGTGGGTTTTTTCAAACGGTGAAACTGAAAGAAATGTTTTTATTGGTATTTTTGCCTGACTGGTGTATAGATATTTAGCTTTGGGACAAGCATTCAGCTTTTGCTCATAAAAACATAATTCTATTACCCACACCAGTCTGGAAATGCCTCGTTTTTAACAGGACAAAGGATTGGAACTTAATAGTGTGGAAGTCAACTTTGAAGATATTTTTTTTCACTGATTTGTGTGGTATTTTTAGCCGGTAGCTTCCGAGCTAGCTTCGAGACACGCATTCAGCTTTTGCTCATAAAAACATAATTCTATTACCCACACCAGTCTGGAAATGCCTCGTTTTTAACAGGACAAAGGATTGGAACTTAATAGTGTGGAAGTCAACTTTGAAGATATTTTTTTCACTGATTTGTGTGGTATTTTTAGCCGGTAGCTTACGAGCTAGCTTCGAGACAAGCATTCAGCTTTTGCTCATAAAAACATAATTCTATTACCCACACCAGTCTGGAAATGCCTCGTTTTTAACAGGACAAAGGATTGGAACTTAATAGTGTGGAAGTCAACTTTGAAGATATTTTTTTCACTGTATTTTTATTTTATTTTATCGTCTGAGTCTTATTTTTAGCGTTAGCGCCCATGTAGCTTCGGTTGTCGCACCAAGTTTTGCTCATAACACGCTGTTTATATTCCCCACAGCAGTCTGAAAATGACTCGTTTTTAACATGACAAAGGATGGGAAGATATTCCTGTAGAAATCAAACTTTGAAGCTACTGTTTTCACTGGTTTTAATCATGTCAGGTCATGTCAAACTGTTCTCAAAGTATGGCTTAGCTCCGGCCGGGTAAACACTGTGTTCGCAGTCACGCAGTGTCTCTCTAGTATCGCGAGAGCACGGCAGAGACAGTGGGAGAGCCCCATGGACATATAAAGAAAGCCCGGCAGAGAGGTGGGAGGGGCCAGCCAGATCGCACAAATATAGGTCATCCTGAGACCAGAGGACAATCAGGGTATAGAGGCTTGCTACAATAAATGATCTGAACGGGTTTTTTAGCAAACATCTAAAAAAATAAGTATTAGGGACTACTCTTCGACCATATAAAATTGACAGCAAAGTGCATAATATGTGAGCTTTAAGTTTGGAATTATTTTTTTTTTTCAAGTAGTGGTGGGTGATGTGAGCTACTGTAGGCTACTAAGCAGATAACAAAATACATTATTGTGTTTGGTAACAATATTTAGCCTTCATTGAACTATTTAACTGCTCCACCTTCACCTTCACTTTCCATTTCATCTCCGTCTCAAACAGCTGATCCGATCAGCTGGTCGGCTTGCGAGCCCAACGCCCCGACAGCGGGACTCAGTTTAATCACAGATGATCGCTAGGCAGTTATGATCACTCGAAGTCAAAAAGCTAAATTATGAAATAAAGGCCTCTCTGCCTCTGTCTATCTGTCTGCCTGACTTTCTCACTGCACAGTCACTTTTTTATTCAAGTCTACACATTGCCGAAAGTCAACTTGGAGCTGCTCTTTTTACTACTGATGCCCTGCCACTAACATGGTAAATATGATTTAAGGTTATTTAATGTTTCTCCTTTCATTAACAATTGTGCAAATCCCCTTCCAATGACACAAACATGTTCAACTATCATTATCACAAAAGAACAAGCTCACATCACAGATCAAAGTAATAATAACCGCAACAATGTGTTATGCACAGGAGATGAACCAACCACCTGTTAAATGCTGCAAGAAATGTGGACGGTCCCTGAAGGGACACACGCTGCCAATAGGACAGAGTTGCACTCTGGAGCCAGACCCACATCTTCTACAAAAAAACACAGAAGCCAGAATTAAAAGAAAGCACGATTTGGACTTCAGAAAACGGCAGCGGACACAAAACCCAGACGTGTCTATGGTGGTGTCTGCAGTGGGTCTCCCTGATTTGGTAAGTAGTGCATGCACACACACACACACACACATACATAAACACACCATGTCAGGGAGATCTGCCATATACAATAATAGTAACTGTAACATCTTTTTTATGCACAGGACAATAACCAGCCACCTGTTAAACGCTGCCAAAAATGTGGACGACCCCCAGAAGGACACACGCTGCCAATAGGACACGGTTGCACCCTAGAGCCAGATCCACACCACCTCCAAAAAAACAAAGGCAGAAAAAGGCAGAGGACACAACCCCAACTTCAGAAGGACAGAATATACCATAGCATTGCAAGGACAACAAAGGGAGCAGATATTTACCGGAAAGCCTGGAGTGAGCCAGACCTGGTCAAATTCATGGAGCCCTTACAAATTCAAGACATGACAGAGATCTGTGTGGACTGCAATGCAAGGATGTTCCCCTGGGAGTTGGCCAGGAAGACGCAGTTGGGGAAGACATTCAGCAAGTGCTGCGCTTACAGAAACATCAAGCTCACTCCCTTCGCTGACCCCTGCCCAGACTTGCAGGCCCTCTACACCAGTGACAGCAGGGAATCCCGTCAGTTCCTGTCCAATATCAGGAGCTACAATGGGATGGTGTCTATGGCCTCTAAGCTCATCAAAGACGGGAGAATGATTGACTTCCGGGGGTGTGGCCCAGCCCCCTTCAAAATGTCTGGCCAGATGTACCACCGTATCCCGAGTGTTCTCTTCCCTGATGCAAATCAGAAGCCCAAGTATGCACAAATATACTGCACATACTATTTACTTTTTGCTGCATCAGTCCTAACCTGAATCGTATCAGCAGTCAAAACCAGTGTTGCTCAATCCCTAATGCATTCCCCGTTGTGAATTTGCAATCAGCGCAGATGCTTTCTCTGCGCGTTAACGAGGTGCGTCCAGTCTCCCTCAGAAGAAGGCCCGCCACATACTTACTGTCGGTGATGGGCTCCATACAGAAGCCCAGCAGTGCGTGGAGGAAGTCCACAATGTTATTTAGAGAGTCTTTGTTGACGTACTCGCGCATTGTCTGTCGGAACTGCAGCTTGTCAAGTTTATACAGGCTGGTCAGGCAGTTCTGCGCCTGAAAAGATAATCATAGGAATAAATATTAGGGGCAAAAAAAAGCAATGTTTTGGAGGCTGGCTTGATTTTTTTAAGAATAACTGAGAATGAGAGAATGAAAACGCAATATGTGCTACACGGCAGGCAAAAACATAGCTTTAAAGCGGCTACGAGTAACATTTAAATATATTTTAAACAGCCTCATGTTTCCTCTGATAATCATAAATTACCTTTAACAGCAAACGAGACCATCAGTGCAAAGAAAGACGTTTTTAAATAGTTTTTATTAGTGCTTTTGGTCTGGTCGCACACCCAGTCCGATTTTCGGTTCGCTCGTGCAGGCTCTATGGTCACATATCCGTATTGGTCGCAGATTTCAGTGTGGCGCAGCAACGTGATTTGAGAAGCCTATCCCTCCAGGTGAGGGAAGGGGAGCGGGAGCCTTGTTTGAGACAGTTATTTGTCGTCATAATGACTGATAATGGGGCTGAACCATCAAAGAAAAAAAATAAAATGCAATGAAGAAAAGCTAAAAGGGAGAGTGATATAGGCTACGTGCGGGACGAGGGCGTTGCCAAGCAACGTGTATACAATTTCACGAGAGCAAAACTAGACTGCAGTGTTTAGGCTACTCTTAAATGAATGAGCGGTTGGTACTAACACAAAGTTTGCTTTGCTTCACCATCATCAGATAACCATTATCTGAAATAGTCATTATTTACATCAACAACACAAACACATTACCTCATCGTGATCCATACTAACTGCCGTCTCTCGTTCATTCGCTTTCTGTGAGGACACGTCTTTCAGCTCCGTGAGAGAGAGTAGTTGGGTGACACTGCTGCATCAACTAATTTCAATCAGGTGTGTGTGGCAGTGACTGGCATTAGTTGATGCAGTGTCAAAACCACTCTCACGGAGCCGAAAAGAGTCCTCACACTTTCAACACACGGACATGCACTATATTGCGCCCTTCTCAGTTCACACTCGCGCGCCTGGCACGCGCTAGAAAACAGCTTTGCGACAGTGGGCGTCGTAAAAATACTACCGCTTTTGTCCAAAGGGGACGCCAACGTGCCATCTTACTCGTAGTGGCTTTAAGAAGAACTTGTCAATTTTGTGATTTTTGGCTATTTGTAAGTCTTCTTTCATACTTGTATAAATAAAAGGTCAACAACATACAATTAGGTGTTTATTTGACTAAACCGTTAAGTTTAGAGTTAAAAATGTCCTTTCACATGCAGTGTTCTGGCCTTAAAAGCCCAGCCCAGCACCCCGGCAGGATTCATTTCAGTGTCATTAAACTTTTAGGACGCTAAAGGAGCAATACGGTCAATAATTAAAACACATTGGGCCGTCGCAAACTGCACTGATTTGTGGAAAGTGAACACATACACAGAGTAAGAGGCGGCTGAGTGCTGACCTGCATTCTGAGGCGATCTCCGGACAGTCCGTGGTGTCCCTCTCCACACCCGTACGCACAGCACATGGACTTGACTATCTTTATCAGCATGGTCAGAGCCAGGCGGTGGGTGGTCAAGCCAGCCCTCTTCCTGTTCATGGTTAACGATACACACACACACACCACACGTCAGTGCATTATCGTGCAATGGTGGCATGGAATTCATTATCAAGTTTTTTGATTTCAGAAATAAAAAAAATAGACAGACAGAAGCTAATACAAAAATACAGAATACACACCCACCTTCTTATCGTTCTCCTTGTTATTCTTCACGTCATCTTTGCTGCCCTGCCCGCTCCCTCCACCGCTGCCCCCTCCCCCACCACCACCACCACCAGCACCTTCATCCCCCCCTCCCCCTCTGCCTGCCCCAGGGAGAGAGCCTCCTCCCTGGGCGCCGCCTCCTGCTCCAAGGCCCTGGCCCATAGAGTCTTTGGCGCGTGAGTCCTGGTTCTCCTTGTCCTCTGCCTTGGACAGCTTCTTGCCCATGCCTGGCACCACGCCCAGCTGCAGCAGGCAGTCGATGATGTTGAGCGCCACGTCGCAAATCCTGGAGCTGATGTCGTGGCTCAGGACGGCATATAGAGCCCGCAACACTGCCTGTAGGAAAGGCAGGTGAGAAATTGTTTAGATCCATCAAAAGAAAAATGACAAGGAAAAGCATACAATTCAATAACCCCCCCCCCCCCCCCCCCCCCCCCCCCTCCACACACACGCACACTCACAGTGAGGTCCAGCATGCCGTTCTTCAGCACAAAGTTGTTGGTGCCCTCGATGTTCTCGCCTTCCTCCAGACAGGAGTAGTTGATGCAGGAGTCGGTGAAGCTGCGTGGCAGGTTGGCACAGGCCAGCGGCTCGATGGGGAGCTTGGGCACCGCCGCCGGGTTACACAGCTTCTTCATGTGCTCGGTGAAGAAGTCAGCATAGCCCACGTTAAAGGACGCCACTGTGGTGTTGAACGCCGCCATGGTGATGGTGGAGATTTGAGACCGCACTGTGGGAGGGTGTGTGAGAGGGAAGAGTTGGACGCTGGATGATAGTTTTTGCACCATGTAACTTTTGGTGTGTCAAGAGAAGAGAACATTTTCTAAGGATTTTGTCTTTTTTCAACTTTTTCAACTGCAGCATCTTTGACTTCAATTTCTACTAAATTTCTCTATACCCCCCCCCCCCTCCAAATTAACCTTTTAAAGCTAGTGCGTAACTTCTGTCTCCCCAATTAGGAGATTTTCTTAGTAATTACAACAACACTGTCGGCGCATCTACATGAAATAAGTCCTCTGTGATCGTGCATGGATTTTATTCCTTCATTTCCTTTTCATTTTATTCTAGAGATCAAGTCAGAATCAGCTCTCTTCTATAATTATCTCTTTCTTTTGTTCTCAGTAAACCTCTATTGAGAATGAAATTATCTCTATAAAAAAAATAATAGCATGCATTTGAAGCAGTGTGCCTCGGAGTCTTAAAGCAGCCCTGTTATTTGTATGTAAATTAGCATTGTCACAGGAATATAACACTTATACACTCCTGTCCTATTTCTGCTCGGCAGGTCTCTGTGGAGCTGGCAGCATCTGCTGTTTATTGTAGCTGACGGTTTGCGATATGATTGTTGTTTGTATTTGTATATTTTCATAAAAAAAAATTAATGTTTGATACATCTCATGCACTGTGCCAGCCTCTGTGGGAGTTGCATGGAGTGTTTTTTATCAACTTGGATTGACCTCAATCACTGCTGCATTCTGACAGTACTTGAACTTTCCTATCAAAAAATAGATATTTTCTGTTTTACTTTTCCTGATGCTAACATACAAGATCTTTAAGTCTATGGGAATAAATAATAGCCTAAGATTCCTATTGGGTGTGTGTGTGTCTACAATTCGGTCCTTGTTTAAAATAGCCCTGTAGGCCCAGTTTAATTTTGAAATTCATCCTCACCTTCTTTGACGGCGTTGTCTCCGTGGCTGTTGGAATGGTCGGGCATATCTCGGAGCAGGGAGTGATGGGAGTGCGAGTGTTTGGCGCTCAGGCTGTCTGCGTCGGTGGCCGTGTCTGAGCTGCCTCTCCGTGTGAATTTGCCTAGAAGGTAGCGCAATGGAGGAATATATCAGGTTGAACTAGGAACAATGCTGAACTACTGAAATATGTAAATAGAAATTAAGTTAGGGATTATTACTATGCCTCCTCTAAAAAAAAACTAAAAAAAAAAAAAAAAAATATGTCACCAAACTATTGTGCATTGTAGCAGCACACAAGATGGCAACGGCACTAGGTCCAGAATGATGTATCGCCTTGCCGGGGTTCCATGCCTTTACTGGATGTGACACAGTGTCATCTTTTGGTGGCAGGGGTAAGAGGAATGCGTGGGATACATGGAGGAGCTTTGAAGATGTCACAAAAGCCTTCTGTGCATTTGCTGCCACACCTGACTCCATAGACAACTGGATGGAGCCTCTGGAGCGATTTGTTGTATACAGGCCTGTTGTAAACTCCTCTGCTGTGGATGCAAAAAGGGGTGCAGTGGACATTGCAAATGTGTCAAGGCAGCACTTCCGTGCACTTTGCCCCTGTGGTGGACTGTTTTCAGAAATAATTATAAATGTGTTGATGGTTTTATTGTTATTTAATTCCCTGAATGCCAGTATGTATGTAGTTTAGCATGTTGTAAATAGTACCACTGCATTCCTCATTCTTGTACAAGTAGAATTAGGCCAATTTTGTATTTTCAAATGATTTATATGCATATGTGTTTTGGGCGTTACCTACAACTTTATGTGAGTAAAAGTTACTGCTTGCAACTTACCTTGACTGGTACTTTCATTGTGGTAACTGTTTATATCACTTAGCTCCTTTGGAACCTAGAGCAATGTTGACTTACTCAGAGAGGGTTACACGGATAAAATAGCAACCTATCAAACAGGCTAAACTGATGTATTGTTCAGGCTTTGAAAAAGATATTTACTTTAGTTGTATGCTGACCTTATATGCTTACAATATAAGGACCTTATATAATATAAGATTCTGTAATTCATGAAAATATGCATAACTTCGCTAATATTAAGGTTTTACCACAATTTTGTTCCCTGAATGCCAGATATATGAAGTTGGGTACTTTCTAGCATGTTTTAAATAGCACCACTGCCTTGTCCATCCTTGAAAATGTAGGATTAGACACCATAATCAAGATCCTAGGTGCTCTACAACCCAAGCTACTGGTACTATAAGATGCTGGTGGCCATTTTTAAAAGTGGCCGCCGTGGGCGCCATAGGAAAAATTGGCGATGGCCCTATAGCCAAAAATCTTCCTTAGGGCATGCTCTAACAGTGTGCCAAAGCTCATGTTTGTATCATAAAAAGCACAATGCATTCACATATCTGCTGGACTATAGGCTATTATTCGGAATGTCCTAATATGGCTATTTCAGTGGAGGAGTACTTCTAGAAAAATCTCATTAGAAATTGAACTAATAATAATAATAATAATAATTAGAGGTGGGCATAGATTATTTTTTTGAATCTAGATTAATCTAGATTAATTTTGGAATTAATCTAGATTAATCTAGATTAAAATGGCTCATTTGAATTCAATCATAATATGTGTGTGCTCCTAAATAATGACTCAAAGTAAGTCTTTGAGAACGTGTTTCTCAAGCCAGGTGGCGCATCAGACCAGGGGCTCATCTCCTGTGCAGGTGCACACCTAATGCATCAAGTTAACTTGCGTGCAGAAAGAGGATGTCACGGAACTCATGTCCGTTAGCTTTTCAATATAAGACTGTCAAAATAAAAGTCCCGCAAAACAATCGTTATTTTGGGGATTAACTTCTCCGCGTGAGAAATTTGAGTTGTAGGCTAGCGTGTGAGAGTGTGAGCTGGTTGATATGAGTGTGTCTCACGGCCAAAAGGGTGAGACTTGGCAGCTCTGTCAGTTGTCAAACAAAGCGGACGGACGTGGTCTCTATAGCAACGAGATCAGCTGAGCTATCACTGATAAAAAAAAATATTGTTTCCATAATGATTTCCATAGCCTTAAGCCATAGGCTAGCCTACATGTTGTGTAATTCAGTGATTTTCAACCTTTAATGAGTCGAGGCTATGCATTGGCTTTGGCGATTTCCCTTGCCTCTTTTTTTTCTCTCCACACAAAGCTCTCCCATTGCACACACGCATGCCCCGGCCGCTTCCGAGAGCACAGACTGTTAGAACTCCTACAGTAAACCAATTCCGCATTGCACAAGGTGCAAACAACCTTGGTCTTGTCGAGGTTTCCATTGGGAAGCTTCTTAAAAATACATTTTCCCTGAAGCAAACCCGGCGGCTTCCTAGCTGCATCCATGTCAGCACGTTACGTTTGATGTGGTAGGCTACACAGGTGCGAAGTCGGACTCGTTCTGACTCGTGCAGTACAGTGCAATTCGGCCAGGTAGCCTATACATCCGCGCTAAAATAAGAGGAACAAGAGATTAACGGCGATATTTTTTTTATCGCCGATAAGAGTCTGGCGTTAACGCAGCACGTTAACGCCGTTATCGGCCCACCACTAATAATAATAAATTTTATTTATATAGCGCTCTTCTCTCACTCAGAGCGCTTTACAAAAACAAAACAATAAACAAACAAAAATAACATGTAGAGTTGGGTTGGTGGGTGAACTAGGGGTAGGCAGAGGAGAAGAGATGGGTCTTGAGTTTGGACTGGAAGATGGTGAGGGACTCAGAGTCACGGATATGTTGGGGGAGGCTGTTCCAGAGCCTGGGAGCTGCCCTGGAGAAAGCTCTGTCACCAAAGCTGCAGAGTTTAGATGTGTGGGTGGAGAGGAGACTGGCTGAGGAGGATCTGAGGGCCCGAGGGGGTTGATAGGGGGAGAGAAGGTCAGTGAGATATGGGGGGGCCAGATGGTGGAGGGCTTTGTAGGTGAGGACCAGGAGTTTGTAATTGATCCGGAATGAAATGGGTAGCCAGTGGAGCTTTTTGAGGACTGGGGTGATGTGGTTCCACGAGTTGGTGTGAGTGAGGAGACGGGCAGCTGCATTCTGGACACGTTGGAGTCTGTTGATGGAGGTGGTGCTGATGCCGGCGAGGAGTGAATTACAATAGTCAAGGCGGGAGGAGATGATGAGTCTTTCAGCAGCATGGGGTGTGAGGGAGGATCTAATCTTTGCAATATTACGGAGGTGATAGAAGGAGGTTTTGACAGTGTGACGGATGTGGGGTTTAAGGGAGAGGGTGGGATCAAAAATGACGCCAAGATTGCGGGCCTGGGGGGAGGGGGAGACCATGGTGCCATCGATAGTGAGTGTGTGGGGGGGGTTGTAAATTTGCTGAGGGTGGATTTGGAGCCAATTAGGAGGAGTTCAGTTTTGTTGCTGTTGAGTTTGAGGAAGTTATTTTTCATCCAGAGTGTAAGGGAAGACAGGCAGGATTCAATGTGGGAGATGGGGGGGTTGTGGGGGGATTTGGTACTGAGGTAAATTTGGGTGTCATCAGCATAGCAGTGGAAGTCCATTGAGAAATGGCGAAGTAACTGACCAAGGGGGAGGAGGTAAATGATGAAGAGGAGGGGGCCGAGTACAGAACCTTGGGGAACACCTTGTGTGACGGTGACTGTGGCAGATGTGTGGTTGTGGAGGGAAATGAAGTTAGATCTGTCAGAAAGATATGAATGAAGCCAGCTGAGTGCAGTACCTTCGATACCGAGGTTGCTGAGTCTGGTGAGCAGGATGGTGTGGTTAACAGAATCGAAGGCTGCACTTAGGTCAAGGAGGATGAGGAAGTTGAGGGAACCAGCATCGGCAGAGGTGAGGAGGTCATTGAAGACTTTAAGGAGAGCGGTTTCTGTGCTGTGGAGAGGGCGGAAGCCAGATTGGAGGGATTCAAAGAGGTTATTGGCGTGGAGATGGGATTGGAGTTGTTTGGTGACTATGCGTTCAAGGGTTTTGGAGAGGAAGGGGAGGTTGGAGATTGGGCGGTAGTTACAGAGGGAGGCGGGGTCGAGACCAGGTTTCTTGAGGGTGGGGGTGACAGCAGCAGATTTGAAAGCAGAGGGGACAATTCCATGGGACAGTGAGGAGTTAAAGCGGTTAGTGAGGTAGGGGCAGAGAACAGGGAGGCAGGACTTGAGCAGGGGAGTGGGGAGGGGGTCAAGGGAGCAGGTAGTAGGTTTGGAGGAGCTTATAAGCTTGGAGAGTGCAAGAGGGGTAACCAAGTCAAAGTGGGAGAGACGGCAATGGGGAGGAGGGGTTGGGAGGTCCAGCGAAATGGGTAGGGGAGGGGCCATTGAATGTGCAGGGGGTTCATGTACAGGGAAAAGTGAATGGTTGAATTTTTTTTTTTTTTTTACAAGTTAAAAATCTGATGAAGGTAAATGCACCTCTTCCCATGGTCAAAACTTGCGATTTGCGATAAATAAATGTTCATGTGTCTCAAAGCGTTTCTCTATCAGCTGGTGTGTGTGCTGCTGTGCGGCTCTGCATGCGGCCATCCATGACTACGGCATGCACTGTCTTTGACCTTTGCATAAATGTATTTAATCATTTTAAGGGGAAGACATTGTATTTATTATTTCAACTATTGAGTTATTTGTAAAACAGCATGCTAGTGCAGCCATACAAGATTTATTTTCTGAATGTTCAATGCTGCTTTATTTTTATGTTTTAAATTGGGAAATACATGTTCCAAAACGACCAATAACCTCTGTATTTAAAAAGAAATCAAGCAAGTAGGCTAATAATAACCATTAATGAATTATAAGCTATTGCATCACAGTAGGCCTAATTGTCCACAATAATCTCACAACAGCCCCCATCTAAAAAGGAACTTTAAAAATGTACAACTGTAAGGTCAGTTGTCTGTTTTATTCAAATAAGCAGTTGTTTATTTCTGTAGTGCGTATTGGCATCTTTGAGCAAAATACCCCCAAAATTTTCGGCTCCTCCACACCTGTGTGGTGACCACCTTGACTAAGACATTTCCTAGGGAAACACTGTTGCGTCACAATAAGAAGTGTAGTATAGACATTGATGTCAATTTTCAGTGATATGTGGCCCACAAAAAGTGTAAAGTAATGTGTTGGACCTTGGACCTTTGATGGGAAATTATTTATGATAAGCATTGGGTATTGTAATTTCACACATGTACAAACAGAAGCTTAATTCATTTGATGTGTGCTATGTAAATAAATATAAGCGATTTGATACAAGTAGCTCTTGGCCACTTTAATTTTTTCAAAGTAGCTCTCAGCAGTGTTAATTTCGTAGACTAAGACTATGACGAAAAATATTCGTCTACGAACCTTTTTCACGGACGTAAACTAAATAAAAACTAAATAAAAAGGCAGATGTGATGACGAAGACTGAGACTAATTTAACTGACACTATAGTCTTCGAATAGGAACTAGACGAAACTGTTAGGGCGGGACGAATGGAGAAGAGATCCAATCAGAACTACTCTTTTTGTGGGACAAGTTGGGAAGAAATCCAATCAGTGCAAAGCAGCGAATGCAACCCTGTGTCGGTACGGGAGACCGCGCAGGTGTGAGCGGGTGGAGTGAGCCGCTGTGCTGAAAAACTCTGCGGTATGATGGACAAAAATGATAGTCAGGGATATCCTGCCCGTTAACGATGTCTAGGGGAACGGCTAAGTTCCGCGATCTGTTTGTAGTAGGCTCTGTCTCGAGTTTGAATACACAGAGCCATGTGAAACTGCCGCCTCCGTCCGTTAGTTTCTGTTTTTAAGTTACAATCAACTCCGACGCATGGACAGCGTTCAATTAAAACCTCTAATTGTATTATCTAAAAGGCTTTGATGCAAAAGAAGTCCGAACACACACAGCGGCAGCAGTGTTGCTTAAAGGAAGGCGCAGTTGCTCAAATGTATGAGCACCTCAACTGCGTGCTGCTGCTGCTG
The DNA here is from genome assembly GCF_949987685.1 of Ammodytes marinus. NCBI lineage: Eukaryota > Metazoa > Chordata > Actinopteri > Uranoscopiformes > Ammodytidae > Ammodytes > Ammodytes marinus. The sequence continues at coordinate 440,979 of NC_137231.1, forward strand.
CCCAGGGGCGGCCTTAACGATCTCGGGGCCGGTTTCAAGACCTAGTGTGGGGCCCCCCACTTTTTTAAAATATTTTCTTTATTTTATTTTTTTTATAAATAATGCTTGTGCATGCTCCCAGCAAAAAGAAAAAAGATTGTGGAATCCAGTTGGTTCATAGACAGATCATGAGATAATGGACCCCCGGGCACAGGCTCTTAAAGCCCCCCCTCCCCCCTATCCAGTCAGGTACACTGATTTTATGTGAGATTATTACTAATGAAATAGAATACATGTTTTGTATTACAACCATTAAATCTGTGTCTGTATTGCATATTCAAACCTTAATACCATTCAATGAAGAAAAACACTTAGTCGACAAAGTCCGCTGTAGATTTAGTCAAACTAAAATCTGCTTATATTTAGTAGACTAGACTAGACTAAGACTAAAATATTTTAGATGACTAAAATAGGACTAAGACTAAATGGTGTGATATTCAAAAGACTAAGACTAAGACTAAATCAGAATTTGCTGCCAAAATTAACACTGGCTCTCAGTTGAAAAAAGGTTGGAGACCCCTGTTCTAAAGAATAACCAAAAAAACATATTTCGCCCAAAGATAAAAGTGCTCAAGAATCAATTTCATGAACAGGACATTCTAAAGATAACAAAAATCATTGTTGAGGTTTGTTCTACCTCGGGTAGGGGTATCTCGAAAACTAAAGCCTTTTTTGAGCACTTGCTGCTAGACTATGAAGCCAGTGCAGAGTTGGTGGGGGTCCACATCTCCTGGTATGGGGCCTGTATTGGTCTCAGACTGGAACGACTCATATTGGTAGAGATTCTGGACGTGTTTTTGCTTCTCATTCCATATTACCCACAGTGATTTGTTTGCTTGACTTATATTTGCCTAAAAAGGGTTTTGTATTTCTTATCTTGAGTTTTTCATTACTTCTCTAATGTTAAAAAGCATTGTTTATAGTTGTCTGTGTCTGAAATTCATTTGAGTTGAGGACTGTTTTCCATTTATCATTCAAATTTTTTCATGAAGAGCTTTTATTGTCTGCTTTTGAAAGTAATTCTTGAATAATGCATTGTTGCATTATGAAAGGTCTAAGAAACGTGTTTCTTTGAATTATTTTCCTTTAAAGGATTAGTTCTAAATTGAGGGATACAGTCATCAGTAGTGGGCCTCAGAATCATAGAGTGTTTCGGCCACTTGTCACTAGACACTCTCATCTGAGGAAGGCCAGCCCCAAGGTTGATCAAGTCCAAGGGGTGTATCCCTAAAGCCCATCAGATTTAAAGTTTCTTATTTTGTTTTCCCCAAATAGGGTTTTGGAAAGTACTTTTGTAGTAAATAATTTAAGGTTGGTGGTCCGGTACATGTTTAAATAGCTGATTTGTAACCAGAGGCAATTTAAATGTACAGAAATGAGTTATAGTGATTTAATTTAAGAATTAATACATTTAATACAACATTTGCATTTGTTTTGAGTAGGATACTTACTGTCCATTAGCCAGCTGGTGGCGCCGTAGAACTGTATAATCTTCTCTCCTCCTCTGAGTGCTATGTCTAGCATGTAGTCCTGCACTTGCTTCACGGCCCCGAGAACGCGGAGCTCAAGTGTGATGTTTGGGATGTCCCCATCACGAGCCTCACCTGGAAGAGGAGGGACAAAGTCCCCCGTAGAGGAGGAACGGGCCCTGGAGTGACACTGGCCGGGGGAACGAGCAGCAGCGGGGGAAGGCCTGCGTCTGTCCCTGGATTTGGCACGTGCGTTGGGCTGAAGTCTTCTAACCCTGAAGCGCCTGGTGAAACAACCTTGGTCTTGCTGCTGTGGTAGCTTAGCCGTAGCAACTTCATGGCTAATGGCGACGATTCATGTTAGCATTAGCATAGCAAACAGTCTGAAAAAAGTGGAGATTTACCAGACTGTGCAGCAACAAGATGTCCTTTATACTCCAAAAACCTTAATACAGCGACGTTTCGACCATTATTGGTCTTCCTCAGGCTACTAAGGTTTAAACACTTACAAAAGTTGTAAGCCGCTGCTGTGCTGTGGCAGGCATCATGAGCGCCATGGCTGGAAAGAGACAAGAGAGATTGGCTGGAAGAATGAAGGAGGTATGTGGGCGTTTGCCCTTCTAGTGTGAGCCAATGCTGCCCTCTTGTGGCTTGGCGGAGAAAATACAGATCAATGCAATGCACTAAGTGAATATACAATAAAGTTTAAAACAATGTTATGTTTTTAAACTAAATTAGTTAATAAATAACTTATTGTATATATTTTATATATTGTTTAATATTAAAGCCCGTATTTTCAAGAAATGGGCTTTTAAATCCAATTGTACACACTGTGCTTTATGTGATATCACCATAAATGTGTTTTTAAGACTCTCACTACAGTGCCAGTCTTCTGTCTCTTCCAGTATATTACAACATCATCAAAAACACGTCCTAATCAATGAAAAACATTCTTATTCACATGCTAGAGCAATATATACCCAGTCTTCCAATATAAATATAACAGACCTATCTAAATAAGATTAGGTGCTGTGGACTTATGCATCAAATTGAAATTGTAAGGCTGGTAGGTGCATAAAAAGCATCAACTAACCAAACCAGCATTTCCCAATAACATGTGGTAAGATGGAGTATTAAGTTCAGGCATACAGATGAATGGTTAGGGTTAGGGAAAAGGTATGTTAAGGTATTGGTGTCAACACATCCTGCCCAACAAGGCCTAAATAAAACAAGATAAGAGGATAAATGACTCAATAGGAGAGGCACTGGCAGGCATGCAGACGGCTGGTTATGATTAGGGAAAAGGTAAGTTAAGGTGTTATACTGGTGTCAACACATCCTGCCCAACAAGGCCTGAGTCAAACAAGATGTGGACTGCACTGGGTTCTTCAGTGAAGCCAGTGCAGAGTTGGTGGTAGGGGTGTAACGGTACACTAAAGTCATGGTTCGGTACGTACCTCGGTTTTGAAGTCACGGTACGGTACAGTACGGTACGGTTCATAGTTAAGGGAGAATCAGTAACTAGCTGACAGTATGTAACATACAAATAAAATGCATAACAAATATAAAAATACTGCTGCAATTCTCCAATAAATAAAATACTTATTAAATACTAGTGTAGGTTCAGTATAAACTAAAATTGCAATGAAAAAATATACAGTAGGCTATTAATGGGTCTTTTTGACTTTAAAAAAAGAAAATATTGATGCAGCTCTCTTAACCCATTGATGACTATGGCAATCTAGGATGCATGTCCTTAATGCCTGAGGGTTTTCTGAAAAAATAGTATGAATTGTCAAGTCTACCAAAACCTTAATATCTAAGCCTGCGTAGCACATAGAAACATGAAATAAAATACATTTAAAAGTTAAGGTTCACAGGTTTTATTTAAACATGCTCCCTTAGCGCTTACAGACCAACACATTTTTCTAAAAATCGTCAAAATTAGATGGGGGAGAAAATAAATAAATAAATAATATAAAATATTTAAAAATAATGTGCTAAATGAGGTTATATAATCCTGCTTCCTTTTAGCATGGATAGTAGTGACTGAGTGTGCAGTGGAGGGATAAAGATAGACAGATAGGCTATAGGAAGGAGAAGATCGCTTTATTTTATCATTTAGTTCAGTTATCACTGGCACCATAAATCCGACTTCCCAGTACAACTGGTCGGGAGCCGATCAGCTGGTCCAAACGGCTGTATACCACGGAGATGAAAACGAAACTGAAACTTAACTATCGCCTGGCTGGGCTGAATTTGAGTTGGAGCAGCAAAATATAGCCTAAATTCATAAATATTGTTAATAAATAGATGCAATGTGTTGTGTGATTTTCGTCAGTAGCCTATAGTAGTCCTAGATTCTGCGCTCCGAACACCACTAACTGTTCTGTAATACACTATCGCCCCGTATTTTTTTTTATTATTTATTTATTTTGGTGCCTTCTAAAATGCATGTTCGACGTGTTGCCGCATAGGCGATCGCAGTGAAACAACCGACATTGTTCCAAACGTCTATCACTGTTTTCATAATTCACCTGGAATCTTAAGTTATCTCTCAAACGGGATTTGAATAACAGGGGGGCGCCTGCAAGCTCCGGTTTCCTGTTGACTTTCGTCATGCAGTTCGCTCTCTGTTCGATAGCACTGTATAACATCTTTATTTGCACTACTGATAGACTGTAAACGAGGGTTACTATAACTGCTAATAGTGATGCAAACGGAACACTAGAGTGGAGAGCTGTTTATCTCTTGCTCTGACTGCTGCGTGAGAACTCGGCCGCCTGTCAGTGCTCTGGGACGGGGGGGGGGAGTGGCCGCGGAGTCACCCGCTGCTCGTTTAGAAGTTAAGAGCGATACATGCTTTAGCGACAGCCAGGGTCTCCAAAAGTCGCCAATAACACCAGAAGAAGCGGCTAGATTGGTCGCTTATTTTGAAAAAAGTCGCCAGAGGGGTCTGAAAAGTCGCTAAATATAGTGACAAAGTTGCTAAGTTAGCAACACTGCCTGACCCTCATGCTCACCATGGAGATAAGACTCTCAATCGCTGGCTGCTACTGCGCACGTGCGAGCCGAGCCGGAGGCTAAATGGTCCGGGGGGAACTCCGACGACAAGTTTTAAGTTCCACACAGCAAAACAAGCCTGTACATTTGCCATATAACGCTATGTACGCCACAAACGGACCGCGGTCCACCTCTGTAACACCAAATACGTGCCTGTACCGTCACGGTACGGTACAAATACATGTACCGTTACACCCCTAGTTGGTGGGGGTCCACATCTCCTGGTATGGGGCCTGTATTGGTCTCAGACTGGAACGACTCATATTCCATCTCATTCCATATTACCCACAGTGATTTGTTTGCTTGACTTATATTTGCCTTAAAAGGGTTTTGTATTTCTTATCTTGAGTTTTTCATTACTTTTCTAATGTTAAAAAGCATTGTTTATAGATGTCTGTGTCTGAAATTCATTTGAGTTGAGGACTGTTTTCCATTTATCATTCAAATTTTTTCATGAAGAGCTTTTATTGTCTGCTTTTGAAAGTAATTCTTGAATAATGCATTGTTGCATTATGAAAGGTCTAATAAACGTGTTGAATTATTTTCCTTTAAAGGATTAGTTCTAAATTGAGGGATACAGTCATCAGTAGTGGGCCTCAGAATCATAGAGGGTGTATTCACACATGCCGTGTTTAGTTCGGTTGAAACGAACTCAGATGCACTTCTGCCTTCGGTGCGCATCTTTCAGGCAGGTGTGAATACAGCAATTGCACTCGGGTGCGGACCAAACAAACGCTCCGAGACCCAGCTGAAGAGGTAGTCTCGATGCGTTTCCAAACGCACTCTGCTGCAGTTCGTTTGTGGTGTGAATTTGTTCGGACTCGATCCGACCCAAATGCAGGAGGCACTGTGCCTTTTCTTTCTTTTCTTTTTTAATAAATAGCCGTCAGCTTCACATTATGGGAAAGTGTTGTTGTCACTATTATTAGGAAGATTAGTTGTGGTTTGACCGGGAGCCCAGAACAATATAAATGCTGAATGTGTTCAGCGATCAGATGAAGGAGAGGGGAGCGTCTCTCGCACAGTGCCAACAGGTTAACGCTGCGCAAGAAGTGTGTGTTTTTATTTTGCTTCCCATGTACGGGACCGTCAATACTATCCCCGTGTCAGTTTGGAGCTGAACTGCGCCGACCCAGCTGATACACAGCTTAATCAGCTGAGTGTCAGCTTGAGCCTATTCTTCTCGCGTGACGCGCATCCAGCACCAAAAATACAGTAAAAATGATGTTTCACATCGTAGGCTACAAGCCACATAACGTGGCATTGACATAAGGCTACACATTATGACCATATGAAACAACAATAATTTGATGTTTTTCCTCTTTATTTATAGGTTAGATGTAGGCCCTTTTATTATTTTTAGCCCCATATTATATCAATGATATATATTTCGCAGTTTAAACTTCGTGCTTCCTGTTTCTCTCCACCCCAGAATGTCTGTCCAATGAATGAATGACCTCAGATCACGTGTGGTTTTGCTTCGTAATGCTGGTTCACTTGCAAAAGGGGCAATATGAAAGTGGACCACACCAAACAAAAAAAATCAAAACTCTATTTGGTCTGGACCAAAGCAAGTGCACTAGCGGACTTTCCCAGTGTGAATACACCCAGAGTGTTTCGGCCACTTGTCACTAGACACTCATCTGAGGAAGGCCAGCAAAATGAGAAAGTAAAAATGTGCTATATTGATAATGACTTTTGTTGCCTGTGTAAATAGATAAAGAGCGTGGGGGATGGCAACACGTATGATAAGAAAAAAGAGGAATAGTTTTTACCTGTGACTCCATTTCCAGGGCTGGCAAAAAGTCCTGCACAGAGTGTGGTCGGTCTGTTAGAGTGAGTCTCATGGCAACACCTGTTGCAACATATACACGTAGCACAAATTTCTGGGGAGTAGCCATCTTCTGTGTTGATTATTCAGGCCCTGTTTTACACACAAAAACAAGTTCATGAAGACTCATGTGATTGCCCTTCTGAATTATTTTGGAAAAACTAGTACTACTATATCACCAAACCATACACACTACAGTGTTTACAATTTGGGCTGAAACCAATGGTGCTTCATTCATAACAGACACCTCTTTGTACAATAATGTAACTTACTTACCAATTTCTTGAAGCTCAAGGAAGGGCAGCAGCACTCGCAGCCCGGTGTTGTGTCGGTTTGGTCCTAATTGATGTAATGAATGTGATTAGTGTTATCGGAGGGATCGCCCTTACAATTGGACAAACTTTCTGAAATACTTGCACTGTATTTGTAAGTTAGTCCTTTATAAGCAAACAACAAATTCAACAATTCAAAATTAAATTTAAATATACAGATGAAACTCGAAAAATTAGAATATTGTGCAAAAGTTCATTTATTTCAGTAATTCAACCTAAATGGTGAAACTAATATATTATATAGACTCATTACATTCAAAGTACGATATTCCAAGCCTTTATTTGTTATAATTGTGATTATTATGCCTTAAATATGCCTTAATTACTACCTTACAGACAGACCACAGTTTGTTCGATTAAAGGACACCACATCGGACATCTTAATCAGCAGCACTGGGGCGCCTCAGGGGACTGTGCTGGCCCCTCTTCTCTTCACCTTATACACCTCAGACTTCAGCCACAACTCTGAATCGTGCCACATTCAGAAGTTTGTTGACGACACAGCCATCATGGGGTGTATAAGGGGGGACCAAGAGGAGGAGTACCGTACTCTAGTGAGTGACTTTGTCACCTGGAGCCATGCAAACCACCTGCAGCTCAATACATCGAAAACTAAAGAGCTGGTGATTGACTTTGGAAAGGCAAGGCCACGCCCCCAAGCAGTGGAAATTTATGGGGTAGAGGTGGAAACTGTGGGCAGCTACAAATACCTGGGAGTGTGGCTGGACAGGAAGCTGGACTGGGCAATAAATACAGACCACCTGTACAAGAAAGGCCAAAGCAGACTGTACTTTTTAAGGAGGCTGCGATCCTTCAACATCTGCAGCAAACTCCTGTTTATGTTTTACCAGTCGGTGGTCGCCAGCATCCTCTTTTACGCTGTGGTGTGTTGGGGAGGCAGCACAACCAAGAGGGACTCCTCCAGGCTGGACAAGCTAATCAGGCGGGCCGGCTCTGTGGTCGGCTTCAAGCTGGATTGTCTGGTGACAGTGGCAGAGAAGAGAACCGCAAGGAAACTTCTGGCCATCCTGGAGGACACCAGCCACCCCCTGCACACTGTCATCAGCAACCAGAGAAGCTCATTCAGTGACAGGCTGCTCCTCCCCAGATGCCGCACCAACAGACTCAAGAACTCATTTGTCCATCGTGCCATCACACTCCACAACTCCACACATGGAGGGAGGAGGGGGGGCAGGAGGAGTACAGTGGCTGGTGGAACTGATGGAACTTAACGATAACAATAACAGCTTGCATAATCTATTTATTTATTGCTACACACTCCATTTCTTAAACAAGGTCAAACACAAATATAAATTAATAACTGTTGCTAACATCTGCTGCTGCTTCTTTTTAAATGTATTTATAAATATAAATCTGTATTTTACTTTTTTACCATGTATATTGATGCATTTTAGCTTGTGTTACTTGTTTTTTGTCATGTTGTATGTACTACAGCTGCTGGATTTTTGAATTTCCCTGAAGGAACACTCCCAAGGGATCAATAAAGTGTCTATCTATCTATCTATCTATCTAAAGCTTATGAAAACCCCAAATTCAAAATCTCAGAAAATTAGAATATTACATAAAATCAATAAAAAAAGGATTTTAAATACAGAAATGTCTGCCCTCTAGAAAGTATAATCATGCATATGTACTAAGTACTTGGTTTGGGCCCCTTTTGCATGAATTATTACCTAAATGCGGCGTGGCATGGATACTATCAGCCTGTGGCACTGCTGAGGTGTTATGGAAGCCCATGTTGCTTTGATAGAGGCCTTCAGCTCGTCTGTATTGTTGGGTCTGGTGTGTCTCATCTGCCTCTTGACAGTACTCCATAGATTTTCTATGGGTTTCAGGTCAGGAGAGTTGTCTGGCCAATCAACACAGTAATACCATGGTCAGTCAACCAGTTACTTGTGGTTTTGGTACTGTGGACAGGTGTCAAGTCTTGCTGGAAAAAGTAATTCAGCATCTCCATAAAGCTTGTCAACAGACAGGAGCATGAAATGCTCTAAAATCTCCTGGTAGACACTTGTGGTGACTTTGGACTTGATAACACAGTGGACCAACATCATCAGATGACATAGTGCCTCAAATCATCACTGAATGTTGTAACTTGACACTGGTCTTCAAGCCCCTTAGATTTTGTGCCCCTCCACTCTTCCTCTAGACTGTGGGACCTTGATTTCCAAATGAAACGCAACATTTAATTTGGATCAGTGAGGATTTGAGGTATCATGTCATCTGCTGCTGTTAGTCCACAGTGTTATCAAGTCCAAAGTCACCACAGCCGTCTACTAGAAGGTTTTAGAGCACTTCATGCTTCTGTCTGTTGACAAGCTTTATGGTGATGACAATTTCCATTTCCAGCTAGACTTGGCACCTGCCCACAGTACCATAAACCACTGGTAACTGGTTGACTGACCATGGCATTACTGTGCATGAATGGCCAGACAACTCTCCTGACCTGAACTCCATTGATAAACTATGGACTATTGTCAAGAGGAAGATGATGCACACCAGACCCAACAATACAGACGAGCTGAAGGCCTCTATCAAAGCAACATGGGCTTCCATAACACCTCAGCAGTGCCACAGACTGATAGCATCCATGCCACGCCGCATTGAGGCAAGAATTCATGCAAAAGGGGCCCAAACCAAGTACTTAGTACATATGCATGATTATACTTTCTAGAGGGCCGACATTTCTGTATTTAAAATCCTTTTTTTATTGATTTTATTTAATATTCTAATTTTCTGAGATTTTGAATTTGGGGTTTTTATAAACTGCAAGCCATAATAATCACAATTATAACAAATAAAGGCTTCACATATCTCACTTTGCATGTAATGAGTCTGTATGAGATATTATGTTCACCTTTAAAGTTGAATTACTGAAATAAATGAACTTTTGCACGATATTCAAATTTTTCGAGTTTCACCTGTATACAGTGGGGTTCAAATGTATTCAGCCCCCCCCCCCACCCCACCCCCCCCCCCCCCCCCCCCGAGTCAATACCAATACTTTGGAGAACCACTTATTGCTACAATTACAGCTGCAAGTCTTTTGGGGTATGTCTCTACCAGCTTTGCACATCTAGAGACTGACATGTTTGCCCATTCTTCTTTGCAAAATAGCTCAAGCTTCAGATTCAGCGTCAGATTGGATGCAAGTCGTTCCAGAGTCGGACGCTCTGCATCCAATCTGACACTTGTTGCTCTTGAGCTTCTGCAGGTGGCAGGGCACCAAGGCCTCCAGCACCATCAGCATCTGTAGACTGGACGGACACACAATATTAAAGGTGCAATGTGTATCATTTATTGGCATTTTTCAGAGCCGACTTGGTAGAAATGGAATATAATTTTCATAAGTGTGCTTTAAATAATGTATAATCGCTTGAAAATAAAAGTTCGAGTGAGCCTTTTATATCTACAAAAGAGTGGGGCTTAGCACCATTGAGGCCGCCATTTTGCACCGCCATGATTCTACAGTTGCACAGAATGGACAAACTAAATGGCCATATGCATTTTTAAAGTGGGTGTACTGGGGAAATGCACCTGTTGAAAGATGAAGAAGAAGCACTATAGAATAATTAACTAAATAGATCTTCACTTCATCACTAGATATTGTGGAGAGACTTAAGGCAGTGGTGGATGATACCATTTTACATAACTAGATTATTGTCCTTGAAGGCCACTGTAGCTTCTGTTATCACTAAATATTCAGATATTATACACTGCACCTTTAAGAGCATGGGGAAAATATGCTGTTGTAAGGTTTAAGATTGTTTAAGATAATATTATTCAATATGTTTCCGTACCTCCTGAAGGACTCTGGGGCGTAGGCGACCACGGTGACACACAGCTTGATGGCCTCGCTTATGGTAAAGGCCAAGTCTTCGTTACCGTAGCAAAAATCTGCAACGCCAAAAGTAACAGTTTGGGTTTTGTTTCTACAACTCATGCATGAAAAGACACTTTGGAAAGTCCATAACTTCTTTTAAATGGCTTCTTAAAACAATTATATTTGTGAAAGCGTTTGACTTGTGATTTTCTTTATTCTTTTTTTATACCAATTGTATTTCTTGTCTGATTTATTACAGTATATTCTACTGTGTCTGTATTTTTTGTTTTTTCCCTTTGTTAAGCACTTTGCATCAGCATTAAGAAAGGTGCTATACAAATACTATATGTAAATAAATGTAAAATAAATGTAAAACAATAAATTTACATACTGAAACTTGAGAACAGTGCTCCCTTCTTTGACTTACCTTTTGCGCCTTTGACAAAAAGCAACATTTTTTTTTTTTTAATTTAAAGAAAGAGCAACTACAATACGTGTGTTCCAGGGGCTTACCTAAAGAGCGTAATGGTTTCTCAGCCTTGACCAGCTCCAGTGCATCCAGGGCATCCCGGGTCTCTCCCTCCAGAGACGTGAGCAGGTCAAACAGACACTGGGCTGACACGCCTTTAGACAGGCCGGTGCTGGTACTGGTCTGGGAACAGTAATAGATAAGTGAAAAAAATTAAACACACACACACACACACACGTTAATATGTAATAATAAATAATCTATGATATAACCAAGACATTTGAAGTTTGCTTGAATTAATTTTTTTTTTTTAACTTTATTTTCTTTTTTACAGTCAAAGAAAGGATAATGTCTTACGGTGAACTCCAGCAGTGGAGCCACACTAGCGAACAGCTGCAGGACGAAGGGTTTGCGGTGCAGGATGTAGAACTGTCTGCAGCAGAACTCGATGCCCTGCCTCAGTAAAGGGTCGCTCTCGTAGTCAGCGTACACCTGGCATTGAGTAGCAGAGAGGATGGTAGATTAATCACAATACTAGACTGGATTTTAAGACTCTATAAGGACTGTAAAGACTGTATGAACAGGTGAACAGGGCCACATTTTTATTACTTACTGACATCAACATGGATCTTTACCAGTTGATTACTTCGAATAAAAATAAAAAATAAATATTATTTTTTGTATTACAACTTTCCACAAAAAGTAAAACATATTTTTTAAATGTTTTCAATGTATTATTGTTTTTACCATACATGTTTTGGATACAGCCTTTTTTCATCAACTATTGTTGCGATAATGGCCGTTAAAGATGGTTGTATAGAAGAAATATACAGATGCAAACAGATAAGGAGTTGTAAAATAGACAAAAATCTCAAAGTTGATCCATGCTTCACTCATTTGACCATACCCTGGATGGACCATACCCTGGATTGATTGCAGTTCTCACCTGCAGCATTGTCGGCAGGATCCACTGGTAGCCGCTCAGAGAGAAGAAATGGTTGAAGTGCATGGCGGTGTTGATTGCAGTGGCGGTGTACTGCCTGAGGAGGGCGCTGTCCTCCGGGTGCAGCAGCAGGGCTCCGTTGAACACATTGAGGAAGAGCATCATCTCGTCTCCCCACGGGTACTGACTGGGCATGCCCAGAAACATCTCCTCCAACAGCTTGATCCACAGAACCTTGTGCAGGGTGTCCAGACCAAACAGCTCCTTACCTGGACCAGAAAGATGATGGCAAAAAAATAGTTAATTTTTTTCATCACAAGTGAGTAATGATATGATTGGGTTTGATTGAAATGTATTTTAAACATTGTACAATAAAACAGAAAGGGTCATACAGAAAATATTATTACACAAAATATAAATCTTAATGACATACATGATTGACAAACACTTAAGGATTCCTGTAACATGTCATAAAGGGGTGGTAAGAGTAGAATAATTTCTTAAATAACATTTGAAAAAAATATTAAGTTGTCTTGCGTCGATGGCACAAATATCTTCAACTTAGTAAAGATTACCATTTGTTCAAACAGGAGACACACTACTTTTTCGAATTTTCCCTTTTTGTTTTGTTGTGTCAATAAAATTATCTAAAATGATACTATATACTTATGACTGACAGAATGTATTTAATGTTGTTAAAATTGAAACAAAAATCATGGAGAAAATATACAAACTCTTTATAATTATTTATAATATAAACTCACATATACAAAATAATTATATAGTCATTATTGATATCATGTATTATCAAAAATATTAATAAAAAAATTAAATATAAATATGATCTTTACATTGTATTATCAGATATATAAATCCATAAAAAAAAATTAAGATGAAATTCAAAATAAAATAAAAATAAAAAAACAGTTTGGAGTCTATCTGACCTAGTGGCTCATTGAACAGCGAGAACTCTGCATCGATGGCTGTCCGTGGGAAAGAGGGCAGGCGGAGGAGGTCTTCCTGAAGCAGGGAGACGTGGGACTGTTTGTGCATGGCCGGCATGTGTTGTGTGAGGGAGATGAGAAAAAGTACCCTCCCCACTTCCTCTAGTTTACGGGAAAACACCTAAAAACAGAATGAGGAAAAGGTTAAACACTACGCTAGCATTATTGTTCATTCATTCGATGCATATTGTAATGTAGGGAATCTTTCCATACCTGTTTGTGGATGAGCTCCTGGCCTTTGTCAGGAAGCATGTGGACAAGGTTGAGCTGTGGCGAGACTGATCTCCGGAAGGGGTAAATGTCTCTCACGTATGTCTGCAGGGGGAAACAGAAAAATGTTAAAAAAAAATAATAATAATTGCATTTTTAAAGTTGCTATTAGGAACTTTTAAATAATTCTGAAACAGTCAAATTTTTTCTCTGATGATTATGTATCAGTGCAAAGAATGCATTTTATATATAGTTTTTCTTAATGCCATTGTCATGGGTACGCTCACCCAGGAACAACAGCTGGCGTAGTAAAAACACTACCGCTTTTGTCCATAGGGGGTACAAGAATAAACACAAACTGATAGTTCCTCGGAGCACCTTTGATATGATTCAATGCTTTTAGATAGCAGTTGCTAACAATAAAAGGGCTTTAAATCATTGAATAAATCTGAAATGGACCTTGCTATAATGGATGAGGTTCCATCGTTTGTCCATGAGGAAGTAGTGTGCCGATCTGGCCTCGGGAATGTTGAAGAATTCCAAGCACTCCTGGGATGGCAAGAGAAAAGATCATAAATATACTAATTTTCCATGTAACCTGAGTATTACCATATTATACTACCATAACCCCCCCCCCCCTCCACAACAGGACATTTCCTTATACTTCTTACTCTTGTGTATTTATTTGACAGCCAGTTCATTTTCACAGTCTGATTTTTATAATAAAAACCAGAGAAGCTCATAAAATACAATGTACTGTAAATGATTCCATCAATAGTTTCTAACTTTTTTTTGGCTTATGGAAAATGACAAACAAATATGGCAGGGGTGGCCAACCCGCGGCTCGCGAGCCGCATGCGGCTCTTTGCCCAGCTTCGTGCGGCTCTTCAGTTCATATCAAATTATGTGATTATAATTTTTTTTTTTTTTTTTTTTTTATACTTTTTTTTTCTGGGCCTATGTGTGTGCATGTTCGCAAACGTTTCATGCGGCTCTTACGTTCGTTTTACATGTTGTCTATTATTTCATTTTGTATTTTATTAATGTGTAGGCCCTATGTGTATGCCTGTTCGCAAATGTTTAATTGAGGACGCAACATAACGTTCGCAAACGTTTGGTGCGGACGCAACATAAAACTGCCCGCTCAGCTTGGAGGGAGGTTTTCCGTGAGTAAACTATTTGTGTCAAGTTCGCTCCGAAACAGAGTGGGAGAGTTCATATTTTTTGTTGAACACTATGCCAAGCCATTCTGCCTCATATGCCAGGTGTCATTTGCGCATTTCAAGGCTTCAAATCTTCAGCGCCACTTCAGCTCTCTCCATGCTAAAAGTAAGTCCCACAAAGCAACATGCATAGTAAGAGAAAAACGCTATTTTAAATTGTTATATTTTTGTTTGTGGACTTGGTTGAACTGAGAGTTTGTGTGTGAGGCAGTGCACACAATGTTCATTGTTGAAAATGACTGCCCTGTCGTCTTTAGTCCAGTCCTGTCATTATCACAGGGGCGGCCTTAACGATCTGGGGGCCCGTTTCAAGTCCTAGTGTGGGGCCCCCTGTTTTTTTTTTTTTTTTTTTTTTTTTACAAATAATGCTTGTGCATGCATGTGGAAGCTCCCCGCGAAAATAAAAACGCCCCCCCCCTCCCTGAAATCTTACTGGCCACCCCAGTCCCCCCCCCCCCCCCAGTTCAAATGTTATTTTTTATTTTCATTTTATTTTTTTAATTACATTTTTTTCCTGATATGTATCCTAGTTCAGAGATGATATGTATTTTTTGTCTTTCTTAACTTTTTTTGATAGGTAGTTGCCAAGTTCATCACACAAACACTCCAATCCACTGATATGAGATCAGTTTTCAATTTTCAATTACTAAATTAATGGTAGGACTGTGGCCACTAGAACTGGTCTCTGGTCAGCAAAGGTCTTGAAAACAGCATAAGTGTGCTTGTGACATGCGTGCCACCCATGCATGTGTATGGGCACGTGTCCCAGCAGATTTTTGAAATCTGAATAAAAAAATTAAAGTTTGTAGTTAGCGAGTGTAACATGTTCTTAGCAAGGGCAGACTTTCATAAATAAAGGTTTATTTTTTTAGCAAGATATTTGGTCAAAAGCTAGTGGTCATCCGTCCCTCTGTCCAGTTGTTAGGCATCTGGCTGATAGCAAGTTATGTTGTCTTGCTAATTTTACTATTCATCTGAGCTGAAATAAATATTGACTTTTTCCTTTATTATCTTCGCGAGAATGCACCAGAATGCTTAGATTACATGTTAAAAACACAAAAAAATCTTCTGGGGGCGGATTTTCCAGGGGTTTCAGGGGTTCCAGACCCCCCTTCAGGGGTTTAGTTTTCTGACAAACATTACAATGGATACTAACATGATTTGGGCATTTGGGATTATAAATCATCTTTGAATTGGTTGTACAGCATATCACATGCTATTCATTCAGGGGTGCGATGGCCACCCCACTCTAACTCTGTGGCCCACCTTGGCCACCCCCAGTCAAAATTTCCTGGAATCGCCACTGTGTGTACCCGTGTGTACGATGTGGCTCTTTGCAGTAACACAGTAAAAAATGTGGCTCTTTGTCTCTGACTGGTTGGCCACCCCTGAAATATGGTGTTACCTTGAGCAGTGCTTCAAACTGAGTGTCTTCATGGACTGGGAGCTGTGTCGGGATGTCACATTCGTTCTGCCCGTGCACCACACAGGCAGAACCTTCGTTCCTGCATTGACAATGCACAAGTAAACCTTTAATTAAATTTTACATATCATCAGAGGTGGGCAGAGTAGCCAAAAAATGTACTCAAGTAAAAGTAAGTTACTTTAAGATTATAATTACTCAAGTAGAAGTAAAAGTACTCATAAAAATTATTACTCGAGTAAGAGTAAAAAAGTATGCAGTGAAAAGACTACTCAAGTACTCAAGAGTACAAGTAGGCCTACTGAATTACTCCGGATTTATTTTTGAAATATACAGAGCAACACAAACGGTACAGAATAGACACGAACATAATATAAAACAGCAATGTTCAAATAAAGATATGTTAAATAACATAATTTTAAATAAAACAATAAATAAGGTATTTAAAAATCAAATGAATAACCCTTGAACTCAAACAATAATACATTAATTATCTGCCAAATTAAATACATCACCCTTCAAATAAAATGATAATAAATTAGGCTTGTCCAAAATTATATTAATTAAAACCAATACACTTATAACACTGTTGCAATTGTTTTGCACATACACATTTTAAAACAAATTCCTACAATATGTCACTGGCCCTGAGAAAATTATTTAGGTTGTGTTTAGCCCCAAAAATATAAAACACACAAAATTAAACTTCGTTACACATCAAAACCTGCTGGCACACTCACTTAACGTATGAAACTACAGAGTGGCTGAACAAAGAGACCACTCTCAGACTCTCACGCAGCCAGACTGGGGCATGCGAAGTGAGTAGGCTACAGGGAGAACATGTGTCAAAGAAGAACAGTTTCTCTGTAATTGCGAGTGTGTGGGAGTCTGTGTCACTGTGATTGTGTGAGTGTGTATTTGAGGCCAGCGGTGTGGCTATTGCTCCTCGGAATCAGCGGTTTCTTCCATTTTTCGACTCACCCAGATAGTCGGTAAAATATGCGTTTAAAGGGGTAGTTCAGGATTTTAGACATAGGGCCTTATTCCCAAGTTAGCCTTGGTGTTCTTTATCAGTGGAGACAGTTTTCAACACATTTAATTCAGTCCTTCTAGTTGCAGAGTGCGCTCGTGCTAAGCTAGCGCACGGCATCGGGGGATACCTAGCCTGCTACTAAAACAGTCTTACCCACTCCACAGTACACCCGAGGCCAATCAATTATAACGCCAGACTATCGATGTAAATGTCTGTGTTGATAGAATAATTTTAGAAATAAAACCAACCTCGCATATATCATTTTGAGGGACTTTATTCCTTGTAGGCTGCGGCAGCGGCGGACTAATACCTAGGTTACAGGCTCTATAATAGTTTGTTTACCTGCTGCTGCCCGTACCTGTACGAGCCGGAATACACTGATGAAGAATTGAGAGGGATGGTCAAAGGGCAGAAAGAGAAAGAGCGTCTGTAGAGACAGCCCCCGCTGGAGCTGCAGCAGAGAACCGGGACAGAATGACGGTAGACTGGTGGCAGTGCAGTTTCAATTTCTGTCCCACGCTGCTCTGTTTACTTTCTGCTGTAGTGATTCGGTTACACAGCAAAGTAAAAGTCCGCTGCTGCTAAGAAAGTAGTCCCTCAAAATGCCATAATTCATGCGATGCGAGGTTGGTTTTATTTCTAAAATTATTCTATCAACACAGACATTTACATCGATAGTCTGGCATTATAATTGATTGGCCTCGGGTGTACTGTGGAGTGGGTAAGACTGTTTTAGTAGCAGGCTGGTATCCCCCCGATGCCGTGCGCTAGTTTAGCACGAGCGCACTCTGCAACTAGAAGGACTGAATTAAATGTGTTGAAAACGGTCTCCACTGATAAAGAACACCAAGGCTAACTTGGGAATAAGGCCCTATGTCTAAAATCCTGAACTACCCCTTTAACCTACATGGCACGGGCCGGCCACAACATCGGTGCGGAACCGCAGCCTTTAAAAAAGTCCGCGGACATTGTTGAGCCCATGGTTCCTATATGGGGTACGTTCCAATACCCGTTCAACAGGCCCTCGTTCACTTGCCCTAGGCACTTGCCCTCGGGGGAATCCCCGCTGCCATCTTAAGTGTCGTTCCAATAGTCTGGAAACTGAAGTGAACTTCGTGAGATAGACCCTCGGAGGGCTGAGTGATCAAGTCAACATGGATGGTCACTCCGAGGTGGATATCACCCACAGTGCATTGCAGTTCGTCTTCTTCTTCTTCTCCTTTTATTTTCCGGTAGACTGTATGCTTTTAGGGACATCGCGGCCACCCGCAGGACAAATATATATATATATATCAATATATTCCAAAACGCCTCAATTAGTCTATCCTATTTCCATACGAACAATCCAGTGAATGTATTGCAGTTTACACATTGCTGCTATAACACCGATGGCTGCCAATTAGAGGACTATTTAAAACAAATGTTTTTGGTTGAAAGTAAAATATGTCGGAGCAAACTATTTACATGTGTAAGTAACAATATCTTGATAATCTGAGTTACCGTGTCGAAATTCAATGTTTGTTATGCTATGGAAATGGCTTTCTGCAACATAGGCTACCTTAGCAGAATGTTATAATTCTGTATTTTTTGCATTCAGATTTACCTATGTAACTGACGGTCCATTGCGACTACAAGGGCAAGTGGGCAAGTGGGTTCCATTTAAATCCTCCGCTCCTCCCCCGCCCAGTCTCCCTCCGCTCTCCAAGTTCCCTCCGTGCAACGTATGCTGTTACGTCATGCCAAGGGCTGAGGGTAAATGAACAAGGGGAAGTGCAACTACTATTGGAATGCAGGGATGGTCTAGATGCAGCCGCTGCCGCCTACCAGTGCAGCTTGGCCAAACATGCCAAACACGCCCATATCTGCCAAACACGCCCATATCGGCCAAACACGCCTACAGCTTGTTGCTATGGTTGCTCTGCACTAAGCTGTGTGACGTTCTTCCTGTTCCGTTCTGTTGGTTAATATCGCGCTAGCCAGCTAGCTGCTCTTGCTGCCGTCAATGTTGAGACCATTTCACCAGCAAAATGTTTAAAACAGGACATTACAGCACAGTTAAAAACAAGATAATCAGCATCCGCTACATTAAACATGAATACTAAGTGCTCATAGTACAGGAGTTACGTCTCCAGCGAGAGTATGGATTACAACAGTCAGCTGGGACTGAAACAGACACCCCCCTGCTCTTCTATATCAAGGCAAGTCAATACAAATGTTTTATTCGCCTACTTCGTTACCTAATGTTATGTTTGTGTTATTCAAAGGATTTTGTTGGTTAGAAAATAGCTTAACGTTACAGACCAAATAGCTTCTTTATAAGTCTTATCTGAATGATAATTAGTATATGATAAAAATTATTAACATGTGTTTGTTTGTATATATTAAATTAGACTGGCATCTGGTCAGCATATGAGGTAACAGGTTAGGTGTTACTGTTAACATTATTTTGGTGGCAATGTATAATTTATTTGACTATGTTAATTAATGACTAACATGATTTTTATGTGATGTGTCTTTTGTGAATAGATTTGCAAGCTACGAACACCTGACATTTTGGAGCTTTGCATCAACAAAATGGTCTGGGTCTCCATAGCCAAATCAGCTGCCTAAAGAAATTAAGTTGTCACACCTGCACGTCCTTCAATGGTGCTTTGTTGGTAGTTACATACGTTATAATACATAAACAAGATGTCATTGTATTTGTGTAGACTTAAAGGCTAAACTAGCGACTCAGTCCCCTCAAATACATCAGTGTAATTAAGTGACTGTTTTTCTCTATTTTTAGGTGAACATGAACTTTGTACAACATTTTGTCAAAATCAATGAATATCTCCTCACAATATACCTGTCTGTACTGTCTGAGCGCTGAACAAAAATCTGATGTTGATACACAGCCTACATGCTGTGTTTTCGCACATCATTCTTTTTAGTTTTAGTTTTATGTTTCTGTGTACCTTGTGTTAATGTGTATGCTTTACTGCACTGCTGTGTGTCGGCCATGACCCTCTTGAAAAATACCTTTCAGTCAGAAGAAATGGATTAAGGGCAGTTATATTTGTTTGATTGCAATGAGCCTCATGAGAGACTCTGCTTCTGTTCCACATAGCGAGTCTCAGAGCTATACATCTGAACATATTTAGTGGGCTTTTTCAAAAAGCTCCAGCTCTTCCATACGTGCAGTAATCACAATTAAACAGTACTTGCTGGGTTGCCAAGGTGGTTGTCCGCAGGTTTGGGGGCTGCCTTTATTTAATATATTGTGTATTTTCTGATAATGAAGGTTTTTTTGTCCCAGAGAGCCTGCAATTCATATCAAATCAAAGATGTCACTGACCAATGGGTCTGCCATATTCAGTGTCAAAAACTTCTTGTCTGTTTTTGCTACACTTTGCCTGCTGTGGAAATGGACCAATTAAAAGAAGCTTTAGTGTCAAAAAGGTTCATTTAGTCTAACTTGGTAAATTAACTTGTATGTTCATGTAAATAAACAGACTAGTATTCATTTGTTTGTACCTTGACATGTTTCGACTACTTCCTGCTGTCTTCTTCAGAAGCGTCAGCTGTTGCTATGACGCTCGTTGTGTCAGCTGATGTTAAAGACTGCAGGAAGTAGTCGAAACATGTCAAGGTACAAACAAATTAATACTAGTCTGTTTACATGAACATACAAGTTAAGCTTCAGTGTCAATTAACCGTAAACCTTTGGGGTGGAAAAAGAGCGGAAGTGTGAGCCTTAACTTATTATTAAGTTAAGGCTCAGTTATTTTAAACTAAGAAATATTAAATAAAACGCAGCCCCCTGAACATACGGCCAACAACCTTGGCGACCCAAAAAGATGATTGCATTGTAGGGAAGAGCTGGAGCTGTTTGAAAATGTCCACTCAAGATTTTCAGATGAATGACTGAACGCAAGCATGATGATTTCCCACAAAGTGCAATGTTTCAACATATTTTTAAAACAAAACTCATTTTCATATCATTGTTGAGAAAATATATTCATAATTGTTTTGGCTGTAAATAAACTATTTGAATATTTTTGTCATTGAAGTCCATCATTTAAGAACCTGGGAAAGTGTCTGACTACACAACAACAAAAGCAGAACAGTTCATCAAAATAATATTTTTTTTTAAGATACTTAGACACTTTACAAAAAAAGTGCATTATGCACATACAATCAGTATGGAAAAGCATGTGAGATGTAATATTAATAATACTTATATAAATATATAGTCTATATATAACATTATTATAATTTAATAATACTTCAGTCTCTTATAATATTATTAGCGACTGAAGGCTATTTACTTTTTATACAGTCACATAACAATGTTAAATCTAAACTGTCACGAAGCATGGGTAAAGCAAAGCATATATTGGATCACAAATCATTGCATATTCTTTACTGCCCAATGATCTTACCTTATTTAAATTACTGTGTGGAGGTCTGGGGGACCACTTACAAAAGCTCACTGCAACCACTAGTCACACTTCAAAAACGAGCCATAAGAATAATCAATAAAGCTGGATATTATGATCACACCAACCTCCTCTTTTTACATTCCCGCATCATAAAGTTCAAGGACCTGGTTGAATATCAAGTTACACAAATCATGTTCAAAGCTAGAAACAAACTGCTACCAGGTAACATTCAAAAACTTTTTTTTGACAGAGAGGGGGGTTACAATTTGAGGGAACAGTTAAACTTTAAGACACTGGCTGCACGCATGACTTTAAAATGTCATTGCATCTCAATTGGTGGTGTGAAACTGTGGAATGGTATGAGCACGGAGCTAAAGCAATGTCCAAACATGATTCAGTTCAAAAAAAAATTCAAAGCAATGATTTTTAACAGGTACAGGGATAAGGGAGAGATTTAAGACGGAAAGTATGTACAGTCAAGTGCGAAAGTTTGTGAACCCCTTGAGCCTTTTGGAATTTTATTTATTTTAACCATTATTAATTCATTTTTATCAATACCAGTATTTTTTATATGAAATAACAGATGTTTGTTTATCAATTCAACATTTTTCTTTTCCAGAAATCAATTGTTAAAACAGATAAAACTAATTATTTGACGAATGTTGTATGTGCAAAAGTTTGTGAACCCTGAGCTGCATTGCTTAAATCGAGCAGGTTGACACAATCAGGTGGGCCAAATTGGTTGATGAAATAGACCAATGTAATGAGAGATCTTTAGGAAAGAAATTGGGCGGCACTAGATAAAACAGAGATCAAACCAGGTCAGTTTAGGCTCACCAAAGTGAACCCATACAGGTCAGACATGCTAAAAGGGAAACAAATCTCAGAGGATCTCAGGAATAGAGTTTTGATGTTGCACATTTGTCTGGGGACAGTTATAAATTCATAAAAAAAAATTTGAGCTCCATCGGCCCACCGTGAGGCAAATCATCTACAAATGGAGAGCTTTAAGAGTGACTTAACATCTGCCTAGAAGTGGACTTCCTTCAAAAATATCCTCAAGCGCCACAAGAAAAGTGATTTTTCAGGTAAAAGCCAACCCAAACATTACATCTGGAGATTTGCAGACAATTTGAAACCACCATTATTCACTTGGGAGAAGGTTCTGTAGGTGGTAGGCAGAATTGCGTTTTTGCCCAAACATGGCGGTTTTGGTTATGACCAAACAGTTCAATTTTGGACTAATCTGTCCACAGAATAAGACTTCAGGTATCTCCAGGTGCTCTCTGGCAAAGTTGTGACAAGCAGTTTTGTTCTTTTTTGAGAGCAGAGGCTTCTTCAGCAACCATCCCATGAAAGCCATGTTGACTGAGTTTTCTTCTCATTGTGGAACCATGCACATCTGTCCCAGATGCTGCAAGAGAGGTCTGCAAATCACTAGATGTAATGTGTGGGTTGGCTTTTACCTGAAAAATCACTTATCTTGTGGCGCTTGTGGATATTTTTGAAGGAAGTCCACTTCTAGGCAGATGTTCAGGCACTCTTAAAGCTCTCCATTTGTAGATGATTTGCCTCACGGTGGACCGATGGAGCTCAAACTTTTTTTTAAATAATTTATAGCTGTCCCCAGACAAATGTGCAGCATCAAAACTCTATTCCTGAGATCCTCAGAGATTGGTTTCCCTTTTAGCATGTCTGACCTGTATGGGTTCACTTTGGTGAGCCTAAACTGACCTGGTTTGATCTCTGTTGTATCTAGTGCCACCCAATTTCTTC
Organism: Ammodytes marinus; assembly: GCF_949987685.1. Classification (NCBI taxonomy): domain Eukaryota; kingdom Metazoa; phylum Chordata; class Actinopteri; order Uranoscopiformes; family Ammodytidae; genus Ammodytes; species Ammodytes marinus. The sequence goes on from NC_137231.1 coordinate 464,059, forward strand.
CCTAAAGATCTCTCACTACATTGGTCCATTTCATGACTCAATTTGGCCCATCTGATTGTGTTTACTTGCTCGATTTAAGCAATGCAGCTTAGGGTTCACAAACTTTTGATCATACAACATTTGTCAAATAATTTGTTTTATCTGTTTTAACAATTTATTTCTGGGAAAGAAAAATGTTGAATTGATAAACAAACACCTGCTATTTCATATAAAAAATACTGGTATTGATAAAAATGAATTATTAATGGTAAAAATAAATAAAATTCCAAAATGTTCAAGGGGTTCACAAACTTTCGCACTTGACTGTATGTGTGGATATGGATATGTGAGTTGTACAAATATGGAGATATGGACGTATGAATTGTGTTGATGCATATGGTGGATGTATTTTTGTATGGATGTATAGTGGATATTTCATTTAATTTTTCGTTTGATTTTTGTTTATCCTCAGGAGACCAATTGAGGGGTGGCCCTCATTTGCAATGGTGTCGAGTATATATGGATTGTATAAATATAAAAAAAAAAATAATAATAATAATATAAAAAATTATTATAAAGTTATTGAGCTGTGGAAAAGGGGTTGGATCAAATAAGTTTATACTTCTTCCTACTCCGTTTCAGGCATATCAATTCAATATGTTATTTGTTTATTTTTTGTTTTTTTTTATTTGTGAAATCATTTGAACATATTTTTTATTGTATTTTCATGCTTTTAATTTGTCTTTTTTTGATATGTCTGAAATAAAATTGAATCAAACAATTGCATAGAAAACCGACGTGATAATGTTAAGTCTAGCAGTAATCATACATGCTCACAGTTTCAATAAGCACTACTCATAGACTTTAAAAGAGGGGTGCTACAACTGCTAATAGGGATGCTAAAGGAACACTAGAGCAGAGAGGTGTGTATCTCCTGCTCTGTCCGCAGCTGCGAGGGACTGCTGCGCGAGGACTCTGCCGCCTGTCAGTGCTCTGGGAAGGGGGAGAGGCAGGGGAGGCACCCGCTGATCGTTGATTAGAGTAAAGAGCGATACTTGAGCGAAAAAGTCACCAATAACACCAGAAAAAGTAGCTAGATTTGTCTCTGGTCGCTTTTTTGAAGAAAACGTCGCCAGAGGTGTCTGAAAAGTCGGTAAATATAGCGACAACATCGCTAAGTAAGCAACAATGGGACTGAGCTGCGGGCTTGAATTAGTTCTGTAACGTTACGCATGCGCACGAGCTGTAGGCGTGTGAGCTGTAGGCGTTTTTGGCCGATATGGGCGTGTTTGGCAGATATGGGCGCGTTTGGCATGTTTGGCCGAGCTGCACTGGTAGGCGGCAGCGGCTGCATCTAGACCCTTCTCCATGGTTGAGCCCTATGACAACATGACAACACTTGTCATGTGACTGAAGTGGCTGCATTTGATTGGCAAGCTTTTGTAATGTGGTTTTTATTGGTTGAAATAGTCACGTGATAGAGATGTTGGCTGAAGACTTCCCTGGGGAGAGAAATCATGAGAGAAATAGCTCTCGCATGTAATAAATAAAATATATAAGAAAATAAGGTAACAACCGTCACGTAGCCAAATGGAACAGCATAAAAGTACCATTCTTTCTTCAAATATTTACTCAAGTAAAAGTAAAAGTATGTTGCAATAAAACTACTCCTAAAATTACAATTTATTCAAAAAGTTACTCAAGTATTTGTAACGGAGTAAATGTAGCGTGTTACGACCCACCTCTGCATATCATTGATGTCCCCTTTGTACATTTCAAACCTTTTTGTGACCCCAAACTAATCAAACCATAGTGATTTTGTCTGGCTGTATCAGTAGGTTTACCTGGCATAGATGCAGTGACCAGCAGTTTGACTTCACACTGCTCCTTCTTCATGGTCTGCTTGAGGTCCTTGAAGAAGAGCCCCTCCACGTAGCCCACCACCTCCCACAGGAAGGTCAACGTGGTTGAGATGGCGTCCATTCCCCACTCGCACGGAGTCCGCACAAAATACATGATCAATCCCACCTGGTAAAGGGGGGTTTTGATTGAGAGACATTATGTTGAACTTAAGAGTTATAAAGATAAATGACAAATAGAGAAAAAGTCAGTTAAATTACCAAGTAGTTGAATAGGATATGAGAAGTCTGGGCTGGTAGGTCTCCGATGTTGAGCAGGAGCTTCCTCAACATATACATGAGCTCATCCTGCCGTAAAACAAGGAATACAAAGGCTGGTCACATTTCACATTTCTTACTTTTAAGCTTAAAAGGTACAGTGTGTAGTAGCGGCGTATTTTTTGCGGCATCTGGTGGTGAGATTTTAGATTGCAATGCCCAGTTGTCAACCCCTACCGTTTGGAGAATTTACAGAAGCTACGGTGGCCTTCAAGGACAAAAAGATATTACTAAAGATGGCATCATCCACCACTGCCTCACTTCTTTTCAAAATATCAAGTGATGAGGTGAAGATGTATTTAGTTATTATGGCTCTCATGATATATAAAAACGCATTAGGCAAGGGATTACACACTACCTAAAACATCCTAATGAATATTTTATTCCATTCGTACAAAGACTTCTCCGAAAAAACGCTAATATATTCTACTCACTGAGCCTTTAAAAGTCACTTCAGATCCTGTTTTCACATACCTGTCGGTTGCTCACTGTTAGTTTTTCCAGGAAGTGGCGGAGGACCAGGGCCGGATCTTCAATCAGGCAGTTCCACAGGATTTGTTGGGCACTCACTGAACAGACATCCAAGAGCAATACTGTCATACTGTACCGATTGATTGCAATGCATTTCTAATTTAACAGTGTCAAATGTCACATACCAGCAACGCCGTCCTCTCGAACCTCCCCGTCCTCCATGAGGTGCACTATGGGTAGGACGGCGGCACAGATGCATGCTGGGAAGACGGCTTGGGGCGGCTGTAACATGTGGTGGGTGGGCGTGTGCTCGGTTGTTGCCTCTTCATCTGGCAAACACATTTTTTTTAACTTATCTAATCTTAACTTACACAATAGAGATGGAGGGATATAAGCTTTTATCGGTACCTTCAGCGCTGGCCATTGAGCGTACGGACCACATCGAGCCCCGGCGGAAAGAGTAGTTCCTGTGGGAGTTACTAGAGGCGCAGGAGGGGCTGACGGACAGACGGCGCGATGCCAGGTTCACCACTTCTTCTGCTGGCGGGATCAATGTCCGACACGACCACAACACACACAGGAGAAACAATAATGCTATCAGGACACAGAGCTTAGAGAGGCACCTATGTTTGTTGCTGTCCTTGGTATTATGTGCAAGTTATCATGAGGCTATAACTATAACCATACAAAAATGCATAATTTTATTAATTCTAAGTCAATTTATTTAGTTTAGAACTGTTGATGTGAGTTCAAAAATATAATAACAGAATATCACAGGGTGCACTTGCAAATTCACATTTTATTTTGTTGCAAAAACTGTGCAGAGACATAAGATTAAAAATGTAAAAACAATGGCTGCTTCTCAAATGTAATGTAATGCTTCTTAAAGTGACAACGAGGAACTTTCAGTTTAGTGAGCGATTTTGTAGAACGCTTGTCACTTTTTTAAGATATTTTTGTTGGCATTTTTATGCTTTATTGATAGTGTAGAGACAGAGTTGAAATGGGGCAGAGAGGGGAGTGACATGCAGAGAACGACCGCGGGCTGGAATCGAACCCGGGTCCGCTGTTGGCCGAGGCCCATGGGGGGGACGCCCTACCAACTGAGCCAAGGGCGCCCCACTTGTTGTCACTTTGTCAAAATCAGTGAATATCTCTTCACAATCTGCTACCTGTCCGTATGCAAACAAAGGGAAAGGGGCCCTTCATCATAGCTAGCAGCATGCCCATTTACAGAGCCTAGGCTGTGTATTAAAACTGGATTTTTATACACACAGCACAGATAGGTAGCGTATCGAGGAGATATTCAGGGATTTTGACAAAAATGCGCCTGGTGCTTTGCTTTAGTGTGTAAAAGCTTCAAATATAAATATGACTTCAACTTATACTATAAATGCTGCCAGTTTTTGATAGTAAAGCCTGCATTTATGATTGAATTACGTTTTTCGTGTCAATCTTTAATGTGCGGTGTGTGTTTGTCCTTTTTACTGTGAACATAATAATTGATAAGGTAGTAAATCTCTCTACAAATACATGTAGGCCTATTTGTTTCAGACCTTGTAAGGGGGGTCCAGCCATTTGTGTTGCCAGGCCTGGTTCTATATACAGTATATATGTCTTAGCAGCAGCAGGCCCACCTTCTTCCTCCTGTTCTGGCGGGGGGCTGCATGTGGGCTCGTAGCAGGACTCCTGGGCTACGGGGATGGCTGTGATGATGCTGGCCTCGCGACCCAGACGTCTCTTCTCCTCCTCCTGCTGCAGGTTCTTCAGTATGTGCTCGGCCCGCTGGTGTGAGCGTGACACGGCCCGCGCTGAGAAGGACTTCTGGAAAGGGGGGAGGGTGGGATGGGCGTGGAGGGGGGGGGGGGGTGGCATAGGGTCAAACGGCACAGAAGAAAAACAGCGGGTGCACACGTACAGAATATTCAGAAAATGAGGGGAGTGCGACAAATCATTACAGAATTGACAGTTTGAATGTGTCAGGATTGGAAGGTGTGTGCACAGCTAGTCTAGGCTTACATCGGAGGAGCATTTTTTGTTTTGTAAATGTAGAATGACTGGACAACACGTTAATACAGTAACTCTCCTCCAGCACATTGATCTCATGCTCTGATGCTATCCCGAGCATCATGAAGAACACTGTTGAAAGTGTTGAATAGAACAAGGGGTTTCAAATCAGGACAAATTGTGACACGTGATAAGATGTATTCAAACTGGAATTGGGAGAATTTACTGTATCTTGTGTACAGTAAATGCCTCACAGCATTCGCACGAGTGCTTCATACACATACATATCCAACTGGGCTGAAAAACGCATGATATGGAAAAACAAACACAGCAAAGTCATTCTCATCCAATGACCATGCATCAACGGCACGACACACACAAAATGTCTGAATGTCCGATGCATGCTGTTAGTTTTAGCTTTTTTCTGACATATCGGAGCAAGTGCTCGGACACTTTTTTGGAGTGTGGCGTGTCTCACTGATCAAGATGCAACTATCTGAAATGGCCCAAACAACTGGCCCCATTATCATAATCATGATGAAAACCTACACATCCCCAAATGGGCTAAAAAAATAAATTATATCAAAAAATACTTAAATGGAGAGATTTTTTTTTGCCTGACTTAAATGATCAGAGGTAACAAGATGCATCAGCACAAACATCCGGACAGAAATACCAACTTACTATGGCATGGACTGACTGAATTAATGTGGAGTACTAAAAACAAAGACAGTCGATAGATAAATTATAGAACAGGTGCTCGAAAGGTCGTCATCAAAATCTAGTCAACATATTTTGATAATCATGCTTTTCAACAACAAAATTAAAAAGACAAGAAAGTAAAAGGAAACACCAAGAAATCTGATCTACCACTTCAAATAACCATTCAAACTTTGAAAATGTATCACGTGTAAGTTTGTTCTTAAATGAGCAGATTTCTTGGTGCACATTGCGCTTGCATAGCAGTAAAACAAATGTATTTTAAAGCAGTTTAAAGTGCATTGTATAGGTTTTTGATATGTTGTGGGGTAAAACGTGACAAGTTCTTTACAGGTTATAGGGTTTAAAAGTCTGGTTCACCTAAATTATAATAAAACGTATGAAAAACTCAAAAACCTGGACAAAATAAATGGAATCAATCTGAATGGCCAGATAACACTTAAAGTATGGGATAACATGTGTTTTTGTTTGTGAAGTCACATCCCTGGGGGTCATTTTAAAGTCTGTATGACTCAAATGTGCTATGGCTGCATATTTAAGTCCAAACTAAGTATGTGCATACAATTAAATTAAATCATACTTAAAAAATAAAGTGTCACGTAGGTAAATCAATGCATACAAAGCAAGCCATGTTAATGGGAGCTGGAACTTACAGACTGGTCTTCGTTGATGGGGTCTTGAACGCTGCCTGTGTTCTGGGGAACCCACGGAGGGTCAAATATGGGGACACAGGGCATGCCCAGTATAGGAGACGGCAGCGTGAAGTTAATGCTGGGTGGAGGGATCTGAAACAAAAGATACATTTATAGTACAAAAACTGTCAAATTGGCCTTTTTCCTTTTTTTTAAGATTTATTCATCAAAAAAGGACACACAGATTAACATTAACAACATCATAGCAATGTGCCAGATCAGGTTGTACCGGGAACATTTTCATCTAGCAAGTTGGTGGCATTAAAAGAAAACACTAAAAAGAACACCAAAAATACAACACATGAGCACCTAACAAGAGCATGAGCATAGATACATTCTAGACCAATACAGGTGTCCCTTTGCAAGTTAATGGCATGTGTAAACACAACACATATGCATAGGATAGCAATCCATCACGTAGCACATCGAAACAAATAAGCATTTAAACCCAAACAAAGGCACCAAGAACATATAGGCAAAGACAATGATCATAAGTGCACACAAAAACACATGGGTACAGACTACTAGTACGTACTATGTGTTTTTTGAAGCACATTTGTCTTCATTTGAGACCAATGTGCTCAATTAAATGTTAAAAAGAAAATGAGAGAAATGAGTCTTGGAGGAATCCATTATTAACCTTCCTGGAAAACGTTTGGAAGTGGAAACAGGGGTTGAATATACAAATAGGACACCATTCCTATCCTGTACCTTAAAGATCTGCTGGGCTCCCTCCTCCATGCGAGGCCACACCTGGTAGCGGAAGCGCCACAGCGTGTAGAACTTGAGGATGGAGTTGATGCGCTGGCAGGCCTCCTGGTGGTGGAACTCTGCCATCATCATCTTTGTCACCGCGTCGGGGACTTTGACCGCACACAGCAGGAACATGGCGGCTGGGGGACATTCCAGAAAGGACATCAGAATAAAAGAGGCACGTAGTATGGAAAGGGCTACCCCCTACCACTTAAGAATTTTAGCACTTAGCAATAAACTTGCATTGCCCCCCCCCCCCCCCCCCCCAGGTCTGGGGCCTGTTTCAGGTAGCTGGTTTTACATACTCTGAGTTTAATCCTGCGCTCTGAGTTGGTAAACTCAGAGCGCAGGGTTGATGAGCAACTCTGGGTTTTCGGTTACAGAACAGTGGATCAGCATTGGGTCAAACAACTCTGAGCGTGTTCACTCTGGGTGGAGCATGTGCGTAAAAGCCATCGTCAATGGATCGCTGATAACATGATTCACCATGGAAACAGAAGAAACAAATGCTTGATCCTCCCACTTCTCCACTTCTCAAAAAAGAAAAAAAGAAATCTCCGCTCCTCCCACTGAGTTAGAAATATTAACGAATGAGCTTATGGTAGCCTATGGAGAAGAATTAACGGGATAGTGTCTCATAACATGAACTAATCTCCTCGGCAATTCAGAAAAAAAAACAGAGCAAACATTTTTTGTCAAGATTATCATTTCGGACTTCCGGTTGGCACGCGGTAGAGGATGGCAGGCTAGCAAATCGCTCTCCCACCTTCTAAATATATTTCCCCGGAATCAAGTACGTTAACGAAATAAGACACACACAACATATGGAAGGGGATAAGAACAGGCGAGCCAGGGGCAGAACGGCCACAAGGACGGAGAGAAATGAGAAATCAGCGATGGAGAGTGACGACGGTGTCAATGCTAACTCGCCTAGCCCGCGCAGGCTTGATACTACCGAAGCTAGCTTGCTGGCTAATATCCACACCGAGATCAGGGCGATGCGTGCGGATGTTAAAAAGGAGCTTAGTGCACATTGTCATAAGCTAAGAGAGGACGTTAAGAACGATTTGGCTGAGTTCAGAGAGGAGATCAACCAGACACTGGGAAACATCAGGGAAGATTTGAAAACTACAACAACACGGGTGGATGAGGCGGAGCAGCGCGTAGCTGATATAGAGGAGTTCAACACGGAGTTCGAAGTCGAGCTCCTCCAAATGAAACAAGCGCAGGAATCCATGCAAATAAAGGTGGCCGATTTGGAGCTACGGTCTCGGCGGAACAACATCCGTATTTACGGCATACCTGAAGGTGAGGAAGAAAATAAACCAATGGAATTTGTGGCTAACTTATTGAGATCCGAGCTGGCCCTGGGGGAGATTGATCTGAAAATTCAGCGCTGCCACAGAGCTTTGGGTCCGCGACCTCCCCGGGACGCACCGCCGAGATCGTTTGTGTTAAACTTTCTAGAGAATAAAACCAAAGACCAGGTTATCTCTACTGCGTGGAAAAAGAAAGAAGTCTTCTATAAGGACACACGAGTCTATTTTGACAATGACTACCCGACTGAAGTAATGAGGAAGAGAAGGGAATATGCTGGAATAAGAAGAGTATTGAAGGAGAAAGGAGTGCGGTTTCAGACGCCCCCCCCGCCAAGCTCAAGGTGTTTTTGGCCAGCGGGCCGAGGATCTACAATGACGCAAAAGAGGCCGCCGATGACCTACGGAGAGAGGGATTCCCCATCGCGCAGGAGACAGACCCCAGCCCAGCTGTGAAACCACACCAGGCGCAGTGGGAGAGAACAAGAGGCAAGCGCCCCCAGCAAGCATCCCACTCGGAGCTGATAAGACACAAGCTGCGTGCCTTCCGCCGCAGCCCTAATGCAACCTGAACCCAACAGTGTGGAATGAGAGAGTTTGACCATCTACGACCATAAGTGGACTGGTAACCTGGGTATTTATTCTTCTTTACCCCTATTCTTTCAGCTGACTCTTACCCTCACCTCTCTTGAATATTTTTATTTAATTTTTTAATTTTGCAATGACTGCCCCTGGCCTAAAAGAATATGTTTTACTGAGACCGGGAGAGTAGTTTTGTTGGAAGCTGCCATTTAGATTCTATGTTATTTTTTTCACTTTTGGGAGCAATCTTATTGATTACTCCAAAGAGGGGCCCTTACCTTGAGCTAGGTTTTCCCCTCAAATTTAAGGAGCACACGACATGTACTCCTACCTTGGAAGTCCGCTTGTTTTGTACTTACTGTACTCTGTTCAGTTCATATATTTGTTTTTGTTACCATACATGTTCTTGTTCAAGGGCAATAGGTTCTAGTTTACAATGGGCCATCAGAAAGAGATCTAAACCATGTCAATGTACTAGGATTACAAGGTAATATCACTTAATGTGAATGGATTACATAATCCTGTGAAAAGAAGCAAAGTTATTGCGAAAATGAAAAGGGAAAGTTTACAGGTCATTTTTTGGCAAGAGACACACCTCTCTGATGCAGAGCACGAAAAACTAAAAAAGATGGGGTTTATGAATACATTTTACTCCTCGCATAAATCAGGGCGTAAGAGGGGTGAGCCATTTTACTTCCTAATAAAATACATTTCCAACTAACAGCTGAAATCAAAGATAAGGAAGGTCGCTTTATACTTATTAGAGGTAAGATAGACCACAAAGAAGTGACCTTACTAAATGTGTACATGCCTCCAGGACAAGATAGATCACTCTATCAAAAAATATTCAATCTACTAGTTCAAGAGGCATCAGGAATAGTAATCTGTGGGGATGATTGGAATGTTCAATTACAGTCTAAACTCGACTCTACCAATTTACACAAGAGCAAATATGGGAATTCATTAATTATGCGAAAACTTCTAAAGGAATCTGGTATGATAGATGTATGGAGAGACTTACACCCCTCAGAAAAACAATTTACCTATTACTCATCTTGCCACAAAGAATATTCTAGGTTAGATTATTTCTTTATGTACACTGTGGATAGACACAGGATAAGTGCCTGTAAAATAGGTATTTGAGATGTTTCAGACCATTCAGGGGTGTATCTCACACTGGATAATAAAAAGAAGGATTCACTATGGCGCCTCAACCCAAGTTTAATGAACGAAAAAGTATGTAAGGAATTTATTAGGAAAGAATTGAAAGAGTATTTGCTAATCAATGACAATGGAACAGTTTCACCAAATGTTTTGTGGGATGCTTGGAAAGCGGTAATAAGAGGAAAACTGATAGCCTTCTCTGCTTATAGGAAAAAGAGTAAACAAAAACATCTACTAGAATTACAGACTAAAATGAAAGATTTAGAAATTAAACATTCTACCCACAAAAACCCACAAGTATTGACGCAACTAAAATGTGTCAAACAGGAAATAAACAAGATCTACAATGAACAAAATGAGGTAAAAATGAGATTTAGCAGACAAAAATACCATGAAACTGGTCCCAAGGCTATGAAGCTTCTCTCTTGGAGACTACGTAAACAACAAACCGAGAGGACTATTTATAAAATAAGGAATACGAGAAATAACACAATGTGTTACAAGCTAGAGGATATACAACAATCTTTTGAGAATTATTATAAGGACTTATATAGCCAGCCTGAAACGGCAGACACTTTGAAGATAGAACAATTTTTGAAATCTCTGGATCTTCCCTCTATAGGTGACCAGCAAAATAATATTTTGACCTCAGATATAACCATTGCTGAGCTAGACAAAGCGATTTCACGACTGAAAGCTAATAAAGCGCCTGGGTCTGATGGCTTCATCAGTGAGTGGTATAAAGCCTTTAAACCTGAGTTGGCACCACTGCTCCTTAAATGTTTCAACTACACTCTTAAAGAGGGACAGACACCCAAATCATGGAGCGAGGCAGTAATAACAATAATTCATAAAGAGGGCAAAGACAAAGGGGAATGTAGTTCATATAGGCCTATATCTATTTTAAATACTGATTATAAGCTATTTGCATCAGTTATGGCTAAAAGGGTCGAACATATTGTCTCTGAAATGATAGACCCAGACCAAACAGGGTTTGTCAGTGAAAGACAAACACAGGACAATATTCGGCGCACCCTGCATGTGGTTGACTATGTGATTAAGGAAAACATCAGTGCATCATTGATCAGCCTGGACGCAGAGAAGGCGTTCGATTCAGTTGGGTGGGGTTATCTTTACCAGGTATTAGAGCGATTTGGCTTCAACAAAATATCAGTTCAATGTATTAAATCTTTATACTCGTCCCCTACAGCCAGAATAATAATTAATGGGCACCTGTCCCACCCCATCAAATTAGAGAGAGGGTGCCGCCAGGGTTGCCCACTTAGCCCTGCCCTTTTTGCATTCTTTATAGAGCCCTTGGCTCAAGCTATGAGGGAAGATCCAGAGATAAAGGGGATTTGTATAGGGGGTACTGAATACAAAACAAGCTTATTCGCAGATGATGTTCTGATGACTATGAGTGCCCCAGAGAAAAGTATTCCCAAATGAATGTCTCTTTTGGAATTGTTTGGCACTTACTCAGGATATAAATTGAATACGAATAAATCCCAAATACTTTGTTACAACTTCAATCCAAATGATGAGATGCAAAGTAAATACGACTTTAAATGGAACGCTACGGCTATTAAATATTTGGGTGTGTGGATCCCAACTAGGGACATCTCTAAAGTCTATGAAAGTAACTATAGCCCTGTTACTAAGTCAATTAAAGCAGACCTTAATAGATGGACTGTACTACCTCTGGATATGTCAAATAGAATTGAAACTGTTTAAATGGTTGTGCTCCCCAGGCTTTTGTAAAGTCATTAAAGGCAGTAGGGGGAATAGCAACAGGAAGAGACTGGAATAGGTTCCAGTCTCTTCCTGTTGCTATTCCCCCTACTGCCTTTAATGACTGGAATAGAATGATTGTAAGGTTTGTGTGGAATAGCAAAAGACCCCGGATTAAATTTAAAACCCTACAACTTCCCAAAGACAAGGGCGGTTTTGCCCTCCCTTGCCTAGAGGATTATTACACTGCCGCTCAACTAAGACCACTTGCCTGCTGGTGCAACCCACAGTATTCAGCTAAATGGAAGGACTTAGAATTTAAGCTTTTTGAATCGCAAGCACAGTCTATATTGGGTGACTATCAAAACTGAGGCACCTACCTGTGTAAACTTAATCAGTGGATCACACAATCTCTTATGGTGTGGTTCAAGACTTGCAAAAAACTCCACCTTGTGAGGCATTCAAGAATATTGAAATGGGTGGCTTATGACTCTAGCTTTCTACCATCTAGCCTTGATAAGCAATTTAAACAGTGGGTCCACAAACAGGGTTTTTCCTGCATTCAAAAAATGTTGGCGCCCGCCAAAGGAATTTTAGCGCCCCCAAAAGGAAAATCCTCAGCGCCAAAGTGTTTTTTTTTATATATATAGATAAATAAATAAAAATCTACTTAAAACGGCTCCAAATGTGTTTCCATTTCCGCGCCATTCCAGTCATATTACTTGCAATCTCAGTTGTAAAAAAAGAAATCAGGTCGGGGATAATCGTTATTAAACTATCATTGTTCCGCTCGCCGGGGCATGCAGGCTTATAAATGCAGCAAACCCTTTCAGCCGTGAGCTCCGCTCGGCCCCTCCCTCACCTGATAGTTTCGCTAACGGCTAGTCCAGAGAGTACGAGGGAGATGTTGCGCATTGCCGGGTGTTTTGAAAAACTTCTAGATGACGAGAATAAAGGTAAAACTAATTGTGTTGTCTGAAAACACTTCAGACTCACAACAAACTAAAATAATGTGCAAGATTTGTCACGCGCGGACACGCGAGTAACATGACATACGCGACCGAGAGACAGAGAGAGAGAAAGAAAAGTGATATACGACCTGATCTGCACCTTTAAACATCCCGACCAATTTGTTTATTCACTTTAAGTCGAGTCATAGTGGTCTATGACCAAGCAATCAATGAATAAAAACACAGGAAGTTTAAAGCTCCTTAACTCCTGCCACCACAACTGTCAACACTACAATGCAACTGCCTATCCAGCCAGCTCCATGAGACATAAATAAATCATGCCCTTACATTCAATGCTAGCAAAAGACGTGCCCTATCAACACCATTTACAACTGGTTATTTTTATTTTGACATATTTTTATTAAATTATTCAAAATATGTTTCACTTATTTAGCCTATTTCTATTCTCCCTGTTTTCAGTTCAATTAGGCCTTTGTTTAAAGTCCAAAGTCATGGTGTTTTTAGAAAAAAACCTTGTTAAAAGTTAAATAAATGCATAATGTTCTTAAATCAATGATTAACTGTCTTTAATAATCGTGATAACACAATGTGATTACTCAAAATAATCATGATTATGATTTTTTCATAATTGAGCAGCCCTACCTTCTTCCATGGTTTAGATCAATTAGAAACAATTAAAGTATTAAACAGGTAGGCCTAGTCATTATTAGTATTTTGACTTCATATCTACAGGTTGTTTATTGTGATTTCATAAGCGTCAGTGAGCTCCATGGTAACGCAGTGATTGACAGGCTGACTGAAATGCTCTTGAGCTGGACAGAAACTCCCCTCTCCCAACCCAACACCCCTCTTAAAATACACAAACCGTTTGCCTTTACTGTCGCGACCCCAAAAAATGTCGGTCGCGTACTGACCCCCCAAAGGCCCATTCTGAGCCAGGAAAAACCCTGCAAAGGTATAACTGCTTATTGTTCTATAACCAATGGTTGTATTCTGGAGTCATTTAGTCGTCTCTCAAATGTATTTGACCTTGAAAAATGTGACTTCTTCAGGTATCTCCAGGTCAGGGACTATTTTAATAGAGAAATTAAACAACTAGCGGAAAGTGAATCTAAATTGATAAATATATTTTCTGAGGCATACAAGGCCAAAGGTAGCAAACATATAGGGTGTATTCACACATGCCGTGTTTAGTTCGGTTGAAACGAACTCAGATGCACTTCTGCCTTCGGTGCGCATCTTTCAGGCAGGTGTGAATACAGCAATCGCACTCGGGTGCGGACCAAACAAACGCTCCGAGACCCAGCTGAAGAGGTAGTCTCGATGCGTTTCCAAACGCACTCTGCTGCATTTCGTTTGTGGTGTGAATTTGTTCGGACTCGATCCGACCCAAATGCAGGAGGCACTTTCTTTTCTTTGTTTTCTTTTTTAATAAATAGCCGTCAGCTTCACATTATGGGAAAGTGTTGTTGTCGCCATTGTTAGGAAGATTAGTTGTGGTTTGACCGGGAGCCCAGAACAATATAAATGCTGAATGTGTTCAGCGATCAGATGAAGGAGAGGGGATGCGTCTCTCGCACAGTGCCAACAGGTTCACGCTGCGCAAGAAGTGTGTGTTTTTATTTTGCTTCCCATGTACGGGACCGTCAATACTATCCCCGTGTCAGTTTGGAGCTGAACTGCGCCGACCCAGCTGATACACAGCTTAATCAGCTGAGTGTCAGCTTGAGCCTATTCTTCTTGCGTGACGCGCATCCAGCACCAAAAATACAGTAAAAATGATGTTTCACATCGTAGGCTACAAGCCACATAACGTGGCATTGACATAAGGCTACACATTATGACCATATGAAACAACAATAATTTGATGTTTTTCCTCTTTATTTATAGGTTAGATGTAGGCCCTTTTATTATTTTTAGCCCCATATTATATCAATGATATATATTTCGCAGTTTAAACTTCGTGCTTCCTGTTTCTCTCCACCCCAGAATGTCTGTCCAATGAATGAATGACCTCAGATCACGTGTGGTTTTGCTTCGTAATGCTGGTTCACTTGCAAAAGGGGCAATATGAAAGTGGACCACACCAAACAAAAAAAATCAAAACTCTATTTGGTCTGGACCAAAGCAAGTGCACTAGCGGACTTTACCAGTGTGAATACACCCTTAATCTCTCGGATATAAGGAACTGCAGAATTCTAAAGACCAGTCCACTGACCATGTCAGACAAAAATGGGAGAAGGAATCGGGCCTGGAGATAACTGAAGAAGAATGGAGTGATATTTGGGAAAACCAGGTTAAAACTACCAACTCAAGATCTTGGCGTGAATTTTCCTGGAAGAATACAATACGTTTTTTTGTGACTCCAAAAATGAAATACATGCAGCAGGGATCTCAGGGCCCGAGTGGATGTTGGAGGCAGTGCGGTAAACCCATGGCTGATCATTTTCATATATTTTGGGACTGCTCTTTTATCCAGCCATTTTGGGATGAGATTTCCAAAGAAATAAGTTCAATTTTTGGAATTAAAGTTGCTAACTCCTTTGTTATACTATACCTGGGCAAACTGCCGGACAACCTTATGACCCATGACAAATACCTCTACAAAATCCTTCTTGTTGCATGTAAGAAAGCCATCACCCGGAAGTGGCTAAGGGAAGAGCCACCCTCTAAAGAAGAATGGGTCGCTATTGTCAACGAAATAAACTGTATGGAGAGACTGACCTTTTCCCTAAGGCTACAGTTTGACCGCTATATCAAGGCCTGGAAAAAATGGTCTGACCATTGTGAGGAATGTAACCCACTCTAATTGTACATTTTCCTGTCATTTTTTAAAAATTATTATTCTTGAACTCTATTGTACTTATATTCTAGTATGGCCCATGCTTGCCCTTCGTGTTCTTTGTCTGTTTGTTTGTTATCACTAAACTTGAAAAACAAATAAAAAGAAAGTTTAAAAAAAAAAGATTATCATTTCGCTTCCGTATGAGAAGCCATTGTCTATTTTAAAAAGTTACTCATATCAGCTGTAAAGTAATAAAGCTGGCGCGGCACAGCATTGCTGACAGTGTTTTATATTCACTGTATAATATGTTGGCAAGCTATAGCCTAATAGCCTAATGTGCAGTAAACAGAACAGACTGTCGCTTCTTTTAAATGGGGAGTGAAAGACATTAACATCAGACACATTAGGTGACAGTTTCCATTGAAGAGCCTGATTGATTTATTACCAGATCCATTTTCCTCAAGTGATCACAGTTTAAATGATTATATCATTGTTATATTCATATTAGGCTATTTAACGAGGCTCGTCTGTGACTTTAGGATCGCACAAGTAACGATCGCGTGCAGCCGCAGCGTTACATGAATCCACCTGACATAAATCTGTTCAGTGGCACAGACGTTAAAAAACATACAATACAAATAGGTTTATTAATCTGAATGTAGAGCATGTCACGATGTGTAAGGTGGCCGCCTATATGAACGGACCGAGGGCTGAGAACAAGGCTTATCAGATAAATGATCGGTCAAACGTAAAATCATCAGGAAATGATAAAAACATCCCGATGGAGATTTCTATGGAGTGACTTTGCTTTAAACACAGGGACGCGTGTGACAGTGACACTCTTTCTTCAGTCGGAGCTGCAGCGTAAAGTGAAAACAAACTCAGGGTAGGTCTAACCACCACCCGAGCAGGTTAGACCCACGGCGTATGTTGCCGCAGTAACTGACTCTCGGTTGCGCTGAACCTGCTACCTGAAACGGAAAACCCAGAGTTTCCACTAACTCAGAGCGAACAAACTCTGGGTTGCCTCAAAACCAGCTACCTGAAACAGGCCCCTGGTCTGCAGCCTTGTTTGCTATTGTTAATTTTCTTCTTTTATTTATTTGATTGATTCATTGTGGTTTGATCCACCTGTCAAAAGGGACCTGAGATGGAAATTAGCTACTGGCTTCAATCTAGCATATTGCCACGTAAATGTTCATAAATATGCAATGGTCCCTGTTTTAAATAAACAAAATCGGAAAAATCGGAAAGTGGTTAAGGTAAAAAGCCGAAAGGATGTCAAAAAGTGTGATTTGACAAAGGATAGAAATAGACTAATCTTACCCGTTCATAACCTTAAATGAGGGACTTTTGAAGGGCAAAGCAACCTTGATAGGTGACTCACCAGCAGCGGCCGCCATATGTTCATCCACACTGAGCAGCAGCTCCCAGGCCGCCGGCTGGATGTCTCCGTACATGTCCTCAGTCAGGATGGGAGCCGCCTTGATCAGTAGAGAGAGAGGGGCCGGGGACAAGCTCATCACCTGGGGGAAATAAACATAAAGGTAAGAACTGATTGACAAACCATGTTACATTATGCAGTAAGAGGAAGTGTGTGAATACACAAATACGGTTAAAATAATCTCTTCTTAGGTAAGTACGAACGTTATTAGCAACTAGGTAAGTAAGGTAAGCTTGGTAAGTAAGCATGGAAAATTCAGCTTTTTTTCACAGCCAACCATGCAGCATGCTGGAATGATTACTTTACTGTCTATTAATTTTTTTTATGAAGTGCAAGAAAAACTCTGCTTGAAGAAACTCTATACTTCACTTGGTTGCGGATGTACTTGAGCATGCCGGTATCCTTCTTCGCTTCTGTGTTGGGGCCATTGGGTCTTCTCTTCATGGACGGGGTCCTCAGGCAAGACTTGTCTGAACACTGAACACAGGCAAGGGAGGACTTTCATAAACCCACACCACAACAAACAAAAAAAAAACTACAATACGTTTAAAATCAGAATAGATCTAGTTCGTAGTTGTGTGAAAGCCCACCTCTTTGGTCTTCTTGGCCCGTGCCCCGATGTTACCATTAGAGTCGCTGTCCTCTCGCAGGCTGTCCACTGTCTCGCCGTAGACCAGCTTGATGGCGCGCACTTTAAGACAATGCACATGGGTTTTGTTATATCACCTATGTCAGTGACAGTGTCCCTGCTTTGCGTTTGGGACAGCAGCCCTTCGTCGTTCTCGGACTCTGAATCCTGCCAGGGCATCTTGGTGCTCTTGAGACTCCCGGCGCGGCGTATGGAGGACAGGGAACCGCCTTTCTTCACCCGAAAGCTGCGGGCTCCTTTGATCTGGAGCAGCCGGGAGCCTCCGATACGGATCTTGCGGATGGGCGCTGGGGAGGAGGGCAATGGGGATAGATCATCTGACTCATTAATAGTTATAATATAGCAGACAGAGCAGTGAGTAAAACATATACAATCATATGAAAAAGTTTGGGAACCCCTCTCAGCCGGCATTATAATTGACTCTGCTTTCACAAAAAAAAATATAAAAGTGGTATGTCTTTAATTTACCAGGAACAGCTAAGTACTGGGATGTTTTCCAAACAAAGATTTTTTGAAAAGCAGTATTTGGTTGTATGAAATAAAATAAAATGTGAAAAACTGGCTGTGCAAAAATATGGGTACCCTTGTGGTTTTGTTGATTTTAATGCCTGTAACAGCATGTAAAACTGATGAATTTAAACACAAAGTTGGTTGCATTATGTTGTTAAGCCTTGAACCTCATAGAAATGTCTGTTTAATCATGAGAAAATGTATTTTAGGTGCCTAAATGCAAGTTGCACTTCTCTTTGACTCTCTGCTGAAGTGAGACAGAATGGGATCATCAAAACTGCTCCCAAAAGATCTTAAAAACAAAGATTATTCATTATCATGGTTTAGGGGAAGGCTACAAGAAGCTTTCCAAAAGGTTTCAATTGTCAATTTCTACTGTAAGGAACGTTGTCAGGGAATGGAAGGACACAGGCACAGTTGCAGTTAAACCCAGGTCTAGCAGACCAAGAAAAGTACAAGAGCGGCATATGCGGCGGATTGTGAGAATGGTTGCACACAACCCAAAGATCACCTCCAAAGACCTGCAAGAACATCTGGCTGCAGATTGTGTATCTGTACATGGTTCAACAAATCAGTGCAATTTGCACCAAAACATCTGTATGGCCAGGTGATGAGAAGGAAGCCCTTTCTGCGCCCACGCCACAGATACAGTTGCATGGAGTATGCAAAAGCTCATTTAGACAAGCCAGATTCATATTGGAAGAAAATGCTTTGGACTGATGAGACAAAAATTAAGTTATTTGGTCTTTATAAAAAGCAGATGTTTTGGTGCAAATTGCGCTGAATTGTTGAACGATGTACAGATACACAATCTGCAGCCAGATGTTCTTGCAGGTCTTTGGAGGTGATCTGTGGGTTGTGTGCAACCATTCTCACAATCCTCCACCTATGCCGCTCCTGTTTTTTTCTTGGTCTGCCATGCCTGGGTTTAACTGCCACTGTGCCTGTGTCCTTCCATTTCCTGACAACGTTCCCTACAGTCGAAATTGACAATTGAAACCTTTGGGAAAGCTTCTTGTAGCCTTCCCCTAAACCATGACAATGAACGATCTTTGTTTTTCCGATCTTTTGGGAGCTGTTTTGATGATCCCATTCTGTCTCACTTCAGCAGAGAGTCAAAGAGAAGTGCAACTTGCATTTAGGCACCTAAAATACATTTTCTCATGATTAAACAGACATTTCTATGAGGTTCAAGGCTTAACAACATAATGCAACCAACTTTGTGTTTAAATTCATCAGTTTTACATGCTGTTACAGGCATTAAAATCAACAAAACCACAAGGGTACCCATATTTTTGCACAGCCAGTTTTTCACATTTTATTTTATTTCATACAACCAAATACTGCTTTTCAAAAAATCTTTGTTTGGAAAACATCCCAGTACTTAGCTGTTCCTGGTAAATTAAAGACATACCACTTTTATATATTTTTTGTGAAAGCAGAGTCAATTATAATGCCGGCTGAGAGGGGTTCCCAAACTTTTTCATATGACTGTATGTCTGTGCATGAGCCCGGGCCTCACCTTGGGCTTCCTGGGCTTTCCTGTCATCGCAGGCGGTGTCAGACTTGAGCGTGTGGCTGCTGCTGTGGAGCGAGTCGTGGCCGTCCTCGTCGTCAAGGATCCCGGCGAAGCTAATCTTCCGCTCGTATCTATGGCGACCCAGCTCGGGGTCCAGACGCAGGCGGCAGCTGTCCAGATCCTACAGTCAAACATCAAATCAAATTAACAACGCGTATAAAGTCGTTCGCAACAAAGGTTAAAAACAGGCTAAAAGCAAAACAAGCCTGTACCCATTTTTAGCATACTTCCGTAATGTGAAAATCTAGTACAGTGTGTGTGTTGTTGTATGTGTATTCTATTGTATTCTGTAGTGTGTTATGGTTTTAATATGTTGATCAATGAAGGCTTTGTATGTTGATTAAGTTTAAGGGACACAGGTAGTACATACGGAAAAGCTATAAACTCTCTGTGCAGGACATCAGTTCAATTCTTTTTTTTTGGAACTTTGTAAAACTGCATTGTCCCTATTCAGAAATAAAATGGAAATAAAATACATTTTTATGTTCCAGATTATAATGTTGCATTATTTTGAAAATATACATATAGGACTACACATTCAGTGCAATTTTAATTTATTATTTATCTTACTGTCTACTGATCCATTTTGATTACCAATAGCTTGACAGTGAGGAGAGAAAGTGCACACACAATGGGACACATTACTACTGACCACGAGAGGTTCGGCGCGCGGGCGAGGTAAGCAGGGGAAGGTCTCTCGCAGGAAAGTGGTGATTTCCAACAGCAGTTGGCAGGCGGCCATCTTCAGAGCAAAGGGGCAGCCGCATTTGGTGGGATTGACTGTGTCTTTGGGGATGGGAATTGATAAAAAGAAATGAATAAATCAATCAAACAATCCGGTTGAAGGATTAAAATATCTTTGTCTTGTTCTTGATGTTTTTACATTACATGACACACATTTGTGCAATGATATTCATAGAATATTTTTCAAAAAGTTTTCTAATTTGAAATAGAATATAGATTATATATAGGCTATATATATATATACACATTATATATATATATATATATATATATAATAATTTGAAATAGAATATAGATTATATATATATATATATATACACAGGTGAAACTCGAAAAATTAGAATATCGTGCAAAAGTTCATTTATTTCAGTAATTCAACTTTATAGGTGAAAATAATATCTTATACAGACTCATTACATACAAAGTGAGATATTTGAAGCCTTTATTTTTTATAATTGTGATTATTATGGCTTACAGTTTATAAAAACCCCAAATTCAAAATCTCAGAAAATTAGAATATTACATAAAATCAATATAAAAAGGATTTTAAATACAGAAATGTCGGCCCTCTAGAAAGTATAATCATGCATATGTACTAAGTACTTGGTTTGGGCCCCTTTTGCATGAATTATTGCCTAAATGCGGCGTGGCATGGATGCTATCAGCCTGTGGCACTGCTGAGGTGTTATGGAAGCCCAGGTTGCTTTGATGTGGCCTTCAGCTCGTCTGTATTGTTGGGTCTGGTGTGTATCATCTTCCTCTTGACAATAGTCCATAGTTTCTCTATGGAGTTCAGGTCAGGAGAGTTGTCTGGCCATTCATGCAGAGTAATACCATGGTCAGTCAACCAGTTACCAGTGGTTTATGGTACCGTGGGCAGGTGCCAAGTCTAGCTGGAAATGGAAATTGTCATCTCCACAAAGCTTGTCAACAGACAGAAGCATGAAGTGCTCTAAAATCTTCTGGTAGATGGCTGTGGTGACTTTGGACTTGATAACACAGTGGACCAACAGCAGCAGATGACATGATACCTCAAATCATCACTGATCCAAATTAAATGTTGCGTTTCATTTGGAAATCAAGGTTCCACAGTCTAGAGGAAGAGTGGAGGGGCACAAAATCTAAGGGGCTTGAAGACCAGTGTCAAGTTTCAACAGTCAGTGATGATTTGAGGCACCATGTCATCTGATGGTGTTGGTCCACTGTGTTATCAAGTCCAAAGTCACCACAGCTGTCTACCAGGAGATTTTAGAGCACTTCATGCTTCTGTCTGTTGACAAGCTTTATGGAGATGCTGAATTACTTTTTCCAGCAAGACTTGACACCTGTCCACAGTGCCAAAAACACAAGTAACTGGTTGACTGACCATGGTATTACTGTGTTGATTGGCCAGACAACTCTCCTGACCTGAACCCAATAGAGAAACTATGGACTATTGTCAAGAGGAAGATGATACACACCAGACCCAACAATACTGAAGGCCACTATCAAAGCAACCTGGGCTTCCATAACACCTCAGCAGTGCCACAGACTGATAGCATCCATGCCACACCGCATTTAGGCAATAATTTGTGCAAAAGGGGCCCAAACCAAGTACTTAGTACATATGCATGATTATACTTTATAGAGGGCCGACATTTCTGTATTTAAAATCCTTTTTTTATTGATTTTATGTAATATTCTAATTTTCTGAGATTTTGAATTTGGGGTTTTCATAAGCTGTAAGCCATAATAATCACAATTATAACAAATAAAGGCTTGAAATATCTCACTTTGAATGTAATGAGTCTATATAATATATTAGTTTCACCATTTAGGTTGAATTACTGAAATAAATGAACTTTTGCACGATATTCTAATTTTTCGAGTTTCACCTGTATATATATATATATATATATATATATTAGTGCTGTCAGTTAAACGCGATATTAACGGCGTTAACGCAAACCCATTTTAACGGCGTCAATTTTTTTATCGCGCGATTAACGCTCGTCATGTCCTAGGAGACGTTGTGGTTTTTTCACAAGCTGTTGAATCAACTAGTAATGTTTTAACAACTGAAACACCACAAACTATACATATGGCTCGCAGTTAAGTTACTGTCAATTCAAACGGAACATGTCCTACAGCGTAATTTCACATTAAAATCATTTAACTGGCAAAACGGCGAAACGTCAAGTCAATTCTGACTTTTATTTTGAAGCAGAAACCGGAACCTAGCACTTCCTAGCTCAGTTACGCGACCGTCACTAGTCTTCCGTGTGTGACTCTGAGACCCATGCTCTGAGTCTACACGGAAAAGAACAGAAAAGAAAGCTTTTCATTTGCAGAAGTCTAACTTATAACCCTGCGCGCACACCAAAACTTCCATGAATGTTAGTGGCAGCCACCAGTCATTCATTTTCACTTTAATTTTCGCTACGAAGGGAGACTGAAGCCTCGGCTGCAGCAGCGCCATGGCAACCACCTGTGTGTCCACTCAACACAGTCTGAAATAAGTTGTGGATGAAAGACTCCCAAAACATTTAGGCAGCAACCAGTCTAATGTAGCCTTAATACTAATTTGTTTTATATACCCTATGTTGTTTTATGGTTTGGTTTTTAAATAAAAAAAGAAGTTCCAATATGTTTGTGAATGCTGTTCAAGGGGTAGGGTGCAGGGGGGGGGGGTCAATAGGCTATTGTTATTTGCACTGAATTGCAAATTATGATATTTTAGAAGAAATATTGTATCATTGTAATTCAGTGTATTTCTTCTTAAATATCATAATTAGAATGGGTGTGATAAGAGCATTAAAATGAGAAAATATAATGGGACAAAAAGAAGTCAAGGGACATTCAGGCTAGAATAAATAAAAATGCGATTAATCGCGATTAATCGCGAGTTAACTATGACATTAATGCGATTAATCGCGATTAAATATTTTAATCGCTTGACAGCACTAATATATATATATATATATATATATATATATATATATATATATATACATATATATATATACATATATATACATACATATATATATACATACATATATATATACATATATATATATATATATATATATATATATATATATATATATATATATATATATATATATATATGTATATGTATATATGTATATATGTATATATATGTATATATATATATATGTATATATATATATATATATATATATATATGTACATATATATACATATACATATATACATATACATATATATACATATATATACATATATACATATATATATATATATATATATTTATATATATATACAGGGCTGTACGCTTATTTTTTAAAGTGGTAGCACTGGTGCTAGCAAGCAAAAAAATTCAGTAGCACAGAAATAGATTTGGTAGCACACAAAGTATGATCGAAAACTTGCATAACCTTAACCCTTGCATTTAGCTCTAATTACCTTTGAGCATGTCATCTTGGTTTTATTTGAGATTCTCAATGAATATGATATCCTAGTGTGCAGTAGTAATTGTAGAAAAATGAATAGGGGTGCACTGATTGCAATTTAGACAAAAGAGTCTAACCTGCCAATGGCAATTTTTTTGCTGATTCAGAATTATTTCCCCCCATAGAACTATAAAAATAATGTCTATACCTATATATTTTGATAAACATATCATTATTATATTAGGCTAATAATAACAACATTTTTAGAACATTTCATTCTTTTAATGAAAACCAAACTTTAAAACATTGAACATATAGCCTATTAAATAAATTAGTAAACATATTTATACAATTTAGGCCAAATTAAATAGGTTGTGTCAATCTTTGTTTAAATCATAGATAGTTACTGCTGTTGACTGCAGGGCTGTGAAGCGGCCTAACTTCCTGTTCTTACCTGCTTCAAAATAAAAGTCAACTCGCATTTGGCTAGTAACCGACGTTTATTGTGAAGGCGCACAGGAAATGTTCTGTTTGCACACGCGCTAACTTGACTGCCTTAATGTAAAGGGAGCCGTCTCCTTCCTGTTTTTAACCGTTGGTGAAGTTAGACGCTATAATCTCGCCGCACAAGCACAGATCCCGAGCACACATCTTTCACCAGCCAAAGTGGAGGGTAGACTTAATAACTTACTCGCCTAAGACTACATTCACCCGCATTTGGAGAGTTTTAATGTAGAGCCCTCTAAGCAGTGTTGTGCAGCGCTCCTCTGTGTCTCAAACAGACAGCATCTGCTCATTAGCACTGGTGCGACTGGATTCGTATTCATCATCGCACGTGATCAATTTCAGTAGCAAATGCGATCAAAACTGTCGCACTGTACAGCCCTGATATATATATGTATATATTAGTGGTGGGCCGTTATCGGCGTTAACGTGCTGCGTTAACGCAAGACTCTTATCGGCGATAAAAAAAATATCGCCGTTAATCTCTTATTCCACCTCCTGTTCGGCTCAGGGAGCCAGTCATTTGTACAGTTCAGCTTAGACTCGGCCGTAATGCTGCTGCACACGCACACACACACACACACACACGCACACACGCACACACACACACACTCACACACACACACACAGACACACACGCTGCATGTCAGAGACGAGGGGCGAAGTTTCTCTCACACACCCGCCGCTCTCTCTCTCTCCATCACTTGCCCACACAATCGGGTATTGGAACGCAGGGTGGGTGTGTGTGGCCACCGGTCGCCACGTGACTATAAGTTTCCAAGTTTTAAACACTTCTATCTCTTCAACGTCAACGTCACCGTACCCGAATCCTAAATATCCCCATAGCAGACGCTATATTTCATCGGGGGGAAAACTTTGTTTTGCGCCACAGTTCGACTCGGCCGTAATGCTGCTGCACACACACACACAGACACAGACACAGGCACAGGCACACACACACGCTGCATGGCAGAGACGAGGGGCGCTACCAAAAAGACGAGAGGAGCGGTTGGAGCAGTTGGAGAGTTTAGAGACACATGCGCGCACATTTATTTACATAAAATCGTAATCGCAGTCACTTGTGCAGTTATGTAAAATGTTTCACTAAGGAAAATGACAGAAAAAGTAACGCACAGTGACTTTGATGAGTAACTTCAATCTGATTACTGGTTTGGAGATAGTAACGCGTTAGATTACTCGTTACTGAAAAAAGAGGTCCGATGCCGGTAACGCGTTACTATGTAACATCTTGTTGAACATTATTTATTTTCATCACCAATTATCATAGTAGAACAGCTTCCTCAAGCAGTTTGTGATGCATGTTGGAAACAGGAGATGAGCCCCTGGTCTGATGCGCCACCTGGCTTGAGAAACACGTTCTCAAAGACTTACTTTGAGTCATTATTTAGGAGCACACACATATTATGAATGAATTCAAATGAGACATTTTAATCTAGATTAATCTAGATTAATTCCAAAATTAATCTAGATTAATCTAGATTAAAAAAATTAATCTATGCCCACCTCTAGTATATATATATATATATATATATAAATCGCTTACTTCACCTTTTAATGAAGTAAGAACTGTTTGGCAGCGTTCCACTGCAGCTTCTGGTTCCTCTTGTTGCCCACGACAGGGGACCGGCCCCTGGACAGACCCCTCTTGGTGATGTTCACGTGGTGGCCCTTCATCCACTCCGGCCAGTTGCCACGGTTACAGCGGTGGACGAATCGGGCGCATTCAAGGAAGAGGGAGGCCCGCGCTACCACTGGAGCTTCCTGAAAAAAAAAAAAAAAGTAGACGATAGATTTGAATGTCAGGTGTTTTTAGGACATTAAAAGGTGAAGTAAGCGATTTATTTATGTTAATACACTAATCGCTATTTATTCATACAGTGATCACTTGCATAATGTGCGCGTTTCATAGAGCCGATCTCTCAGTCAGCTGCTCTGCATTTAATCGGCAAATTAACTTTTTGTCGTATCCCGAAATTAATATCCAATCACAAGAGAGAACGCTACAAACCGAAACCCGTCTCACTCATGGTCTCACTGCCAGTGCATGCCAGAGGACAGATGGGTGAATGTTTATGCGCCTACAATGGCGGAGCAGGTAAAAATCCTTCCCAATGTCTGTTTTGATGGTTTTTATCATGTTTTATCACAATTACTTATCTGAGATGATGCTAGATAACTCGCTGTTTGAAGACCGCAGTGCATTAATGTGGTGACGTGGGGACGAGAGAGGGGACTGCTAACTGCAGTAACTGACAGGAAGTCAGCTAAAAGAACCATTCCGCTTACAGCACCTTTAATGTTATTACATGTTTGAATGTAATGAGTATTACATTAAAATAGAATTAAATACAGCACTGCAAGTTTACTGCCAGACAGACGTTTCGGCCAGACTCCCTTCCTCATTGACAATCACTCAAAAACTTGCACCGGTGTGCTGAATTACAAATCTCTCAACCCAATCACTGCAACACATCATACACATACACATCATCCCATTATCACATTCATCAGGGGGAGTCCCAATCAATCACATGTAGGTTACTCACATGTTTTGAAAAAATATATAACTATGGATTTTTACATAAAAAAAAATCATTATTATACAGGAAATTGTTTTTCTAAAAAATGTAATGATATCTTTAAAAAATATGGTTAAAAGATAAATAAAAAAACATACCAGGTCTAGAGCAGCAGCGAGGATGGAGGCGTCAGGTATGGTGCCCGGTTCACAGCAGTTGAGGAGGAACTGGAATCGCTTCATGCCCTGTCGAATAGCGCCCAAATTCACCACGTTCTTGTTCTTCATGGCCTCCTGGCTGGCCGCTAGACGCTCCTGAAAACCCTGGGGATCTGACGGTGAGAACGAACAAAGGACAAGAAAAAGGAGGAGAAAAGAAGGAAAAGAAGAGAAAGGAAAGAGAAGTATAACAGAACAAGTGAAGGTCATTTTATTTTATATTTTTACTAGCATATTTGGGTGTAACTAGAAATTACATCTAGACATTGCAAGAGCCACCAACAAACGAGGCTCGCCACTTGATCATATTGGGCCATATATTCCTGACGCCGACGCCGAGATCAAAACCGTCACACTTACGGTGTGACGGGTCTGATCTTGGCGTCAACAACATGGTCCAGCTGTGCCAAAAAATACAGATGTAGGTACACTGTGTACAGCGGCAGTCATGTCACAAATATCATTAAAACAGCATGAAGACGCACCCCGATCGCAAATACACACATATTAATAGTAATTCAGCAACAATAACAACAGCAGTGTGTGCTCAGCGGCAAAAATAAAGGCAGACATCAGCCTACCTGAAAGTGAAAGTGTGCCGACTGACGGAGGACAACACCGGTGCTTCGCTGTACTATATTGGAATTCCACACGGACACTGCCGTCAACTTTGGGTTCATATTATCCTCAGGAACAGCACACAGCTGGGTGAGTTTCACTATGCTAACCGGCGCTACCTTGGCTAAAGTAGCCTACAACCAACAGCTAAACAGATGCAAAATACACATATTTGCAGAATGTATTGGAAGGCAAGGCAAGGCAGGCATGGCAAGTTTATTTTTAGAGCACATTTCGGACTCAAGGCCATTCAAGGTGCTTTACATAAACAATAACAAAATTCAGAGCACACATTCAAAAAAGAATTTAAGCAAGAACAAAATACATCAAGTATAGAGCACAGATTCCAAAAAAAAAAAAAAAAATTAATTAATTCAAAATGAGAAATTAAAATTTCAGGTTAAAACGGAAACAGAACGGTCTTCAGACCTGATTTAAAAGAGCCAAGTGTTGAAGCGGACCTCAAGTCCCCTGGAAGTTTATTCCAGAAGCCCAATGTCCTCACTCCACACGCTCACCTTGTCTTGCAGACCACCGGGCAATCTCAACGCTGATTGGCTATCGCGGCGCGGTGAGCGGCGGCGACGCCAAAAAGATAAATAATTTCATCTTCTGCGTTCGCCGCAAATGTTGGCCGCGCTGCAAATGCCAGCGCCTTCGATTCACGCGCTTCAATGAGGTGCGGCCCGCTGGACGCCGATTCTTGGGTGGACGCGCAGCCACGCGCTAGTACATTGACTTTGTATGTAATCTCGCCGCACGGCCAGTGCGGTGTGTTCCCGGCTTAAGGGGGGCTGAATACATTTGCACCCCACTGTAAATAAATTAAAGTGCTTTCAAAGGTGCAAATAAAAATACAGACTAAAATTCCCCTAAAATAATCTAAAGTAAATTAAGATCCCCCACTGGGATTGTTTAAATAAGCAATCACAAACAGTGCAAATTGTGAGCTGAGGTAGTCAATAGAACAATACAAACAATAAAACGAAGCATTTGCTAAATGGATCCACCTATTCGAACATCAATCAATCAATCAATCAATCAATCAAACAACTTTATTTATCCCAGAGGGCAATTCAGTTCAGCAGTCCTACACACACTAAGCAACCCATAACAGACAATATACAGCGAATAAAAAACAATAAACAGGACACAGGATATGTCAGAGAGACACAATGGCTGGGCATGAGTAGGCCTGCACAGTTAAAAGAATAAAAAACATCAGATCCAAGTGAATAAATAAATAAATAAGTAAGGTACCTAACAACGACACTGATACCCAAGTGGTACAGCAACAAGAATCATGTCCAGACACTGCTGTCCAGGTTTAACAGCCTGACAGCAGAGCAGATGGAATAAAAGACTGAGAGTAGCGCTTCGTTTTCCTGCTTGGTGCTGCAAAGCGCCGGCCTGAAGGCATTAATCTGAATTCTGGGAAGAGGATGTGGTCCTTTTGGTTTACTATTGTTTTAGCTTTTTGGACCACGCGCCTCTCCCAAAGGGAGAATAAGTCGTTTTGTCGAACTCCGATTATTTTGGAGCATACCTTTACAATGCTGTTCAGGCCATTCCTGTCCTTAACACAGAGGCCATCGAACCAGCAAATGAAAGAAAAGGCTAAGAGACTCTCGATAAATGACTGGTAGAACACGATTAGAATTTTGTTGCAAATATTGAAAGATTTTAACTTCCTAAGTAAGTGGACTCTCTGTTGACCGCGTTTGACAATAGAATCACTGTTGACATCAAACTTTAACTGCGAGTCAAACGCAGTTCCCAGATATTTGTATGTGTCAACAATCTCGACCTCCTCACCGTGAATAATGCTAGCCTTCGGTATAGTGTTGTCTTTTCTAAAATCAATGATGAGTTCCTTTGTTTTTGTCACGTTGAGGTCAAGGAAATTCTCATCACACCAAGTAACAAATGTAGATAGAGCGCTACCATGGTCTGAATCTGAACCCTGAAGGAGAGACAAGAGGGCGGTATCATCAGAAAATGTTATCATGCAGCTTCCCTCCTTATGAGACCTGCAACTGTCTGTATAAAGAATAAAAAGGAGTGGTGACAGAACACACCCCTGGGGAGAGCCGGTGTTGGAGACCAGAACATTTGATATAGCTCCATTAACTAAAACTTGCTGCTTCCTCTCCGTTAAGAAGTTTAAGAGCAACAATAAGAGCTGATCGGGTAAGTTAAAATAAGCAAGTAGACGATTGATCAGAATATGTGGTTGCATCTTGTTAAAAGCGGACGAGAAGTCGGCAAATAAAAGTCTTGCATGTGATTTTGGTTTTTCCAAGTGTTTGTAGACCCTGTCCAGGATGAGGAGTTTAGCGTCCTCCACCCCTTTACCTGCTTGATAAGCAAACTGTAGGGGGTCAAGTTTGTCTTTAACCAAGGAGCCAACTTCATCTTTTAAAATTCTTTCAAAATGTTTCATCACCAGTGATGTAAGAGCGACAGGTCTGAATTGGTTCGGTTCTCTTGGATTTTTTATTTTTGGAATTGGGATAATAGTTGAGGTCTTCCATAATGAGGGCAACTTGCAACCATCAGCACACATCTGAAATAATTTTGAAAACACCCCACTGAGCTGGTCGGCACAGTATCGGAGAGTGCGCCCGCAGACTGCATCTGGGCCAGCAGCCTTCCTTATATTTGTTTTTTTGAACAAGGCTGTGACAAATCCTTGAGATATCACCAAATCTTTCTGGGGTACAAGAGAATCCTTTAATTTGGAGACATTGTGCGTGAGGTCAGACCTTTCAAAACGAGAAAAAAAAGAATTAAAATAGTTTGGCAGATCTGCCTCAACTACTCCACTGATTCCGATCGGTTGCTTGGCCTCGCATGTGTGGTTAATAGATGCCATAGATTTAATTCCCTGCCAGGCTGCTCTGATGTTAGTGGTAAATTGCATTTCTATTTTGTTCTTATAGTTCATTTGGGCCTTGCCTATTGCATTCTTTACTTCTCTGGAGACAGCCTTCTTCTCAAAAAGATTACCTGTGTAAAATATTTTGTTCTTTTTGTTGATACTTGTTTTTAGCTCTTTCGTTACCCAAGGTTTATTATTTGGAAAGATAATAATTTTTTTGTTCGGAATTACAGAGTCCACACAAAAAGATATATAGGATGAAACTGTGTCAGTGAGTTCATCAACATTGTCACAAGAATCAAAAAAGCAATCCCAGTCGGTGCATTCAAAACATGCCTGGAGAGCTAAGACACTGTCCTCAGACCAGGTTTTTACATCCTTCTCTCTGCACTCGAGGCGTCTGAAGGAGGGTATGTACATGGGCATTAAATACACGCTGTTGTGGTATGACGCACCAAGAGAAGGCATGGGTAGAGATTTATAAGCGCCAATCACTGATCCATAACATAGATCCAATGTGGAATGTGTGTTGGTTGTAGAGCAAGTGACATATTGTTCATAAGTCCTCATAGTTTTCCCTAGAGAACAATGGTTAAAATCGCCAAGAATGAATTTAGGGGCATCCGGGCAGATTGAGTCGAGTCGGTGAGTGACGTCAGCGATCAGCTGTGCAGCAGCGGACGCGTTGGCTCTCGGGTGGATGTAAACAACCGTGAAGAAAAGTTGCTGAAATTCACGGGGCAAGTAGTAGGGGCGCAGTGAGATAGACAAAAGTGCAATATCGGGAGTACAGAGCTTTTCCCGAACAACGACGGTGTTACAGTACCGCTTGTTTACATAAAAACACACTACTCCACCTCGACTCTTCCCGGTGATTTTGGGTGACCGGTCCAGCCGAAGTGGGCTGCCAAAGCCACTTATTTCAAGGTCCTCATCCCGGTCCTCTTCACTGAGCCACGTTTCAGTAAGAGCTAGGAGGCAGGATTCCTTGATTTCTTGCTTGAATTTGGCCCAAGCTTCCAACTCGTCTACCTTGTTCCTGATTGACTGCACGTTGGATAGCAGGAATGTGGGGAGCGGGGGAAGCCTGCGGCGGTTATCCAGACTGAGACGTTTTAGTCTTCGGCGTACTCCACCCCTCCTTCCTCTTTTCCGACGGGGAGGGAAAAGTCTGTTCGGACTGTGAGGTACAAAGAGCTCAGTCGGTAATCCCACCGGCACGTCGCCTCTAATCGATGCTCGTAATGACAGAAGAAGCTCGCGGCTGAAAGTCACTCGGCTGGCTGAGCCGCCATGTAGCCCTTCCGCGTCTTGACAGAAGAACGCCAGCAACAGCGTTGACACGAATAAAAGTCCATAGAACTGTGCAAGAGAGCCCAAACTCCACATAATGAATCTTGACATAAAAACCTCTCCACACACGAAACGTTAAAAACAAACAAGACTTAAACAACAGTTAGTAGACTGCTTCGGGTCGCACACGAGGAGCGCCCCACTCACCCAGATTTGCAGATACTGATCAGCAATGCAGAACATGAACCTGGATGCTTCACAGAGACATGTGGATGTTAATGCTTGGCTTACTCTCTCAGCAAGTCATTTGTCAAAGTCAGTAGGCACGGTTTCAGTGGTTTGTTGTCATCGAGACACATCAGTATCTTCTGAATAAAGGTGAATGTGTGAATTAGCTTCTTTGGATAGTCTAAATGCAATGCATAGATCAACCCAAACAACAGTACAAATGCATCAGTCATCCTTGGAAGATCACTCACAACAACGTCATCTTCCACTACAACACAAATGCTGTTAGGGCTGAAGATGTCGTGACCAGTAGTGTTGTCAGTGCCCACAGTGAGGAGAGCCAGCGGGGTGTCGGCAATATCTGGCTCATCTTCCCCCTGAAAAACACAAATGATCCAATTATAAAAGGACAGTTCAAGAAGCAAGGTTGCAACATTAGGAAACACACGCACGCACGCACGCACGCACGCACGCACGCACACACACACACACACACACACACACACACACACACACACACACACACACACACACACACGTGTTTATATTTTCTAAGTCTGTCTTGTTACCTGTTGAAAGTTACTGGTGGTTGTAATGACTGCCTATTTCATACGGGCTCTATAATCCCTTCCTAATGTGACACCACTTTAAGAAAGGGACACAATTTCCATTCTTCATTCTGAGTAAAACATAAATTCATCAGAAGTTATCAGGCTTCAGCAGTCCAATTTAAGAATAATCATATAGGTATTTTTTTTTGCACGTGTGTTTCTTTGTATTTTCACAGATAATGTATTCTTCACAGATAATGTATTCTTTCAGCTGCAGCAGAAGGAAAATTCCCAGTTATTAGGTTTTTTTGCTGGCACAAAACCATGAAGAGGGTTAATGATTGAAGCCACAATAACTTTCATTTCATTGTACATATCAATTTATCATATTTGGCCATTGTATTGAGGTAGACTTAGACATTATGATAGACCTGTATTGATTGTTACTAACATCTCTGTTAGTGCACTTACAGAGTAAGTACTTACATTGCAAGACTGAAGAACTCACTGTCATCCGCTCTCAGGAACACCGGGAGTGCATGAAGGGCCAGGGTTCGTCTCATGTGGACATCATGTTGTTCCTAGATTGACAATCAAAAAATAATAATGCAAATAGTTTACCAACACATTAAACCAAGATTACTCAAATGTATACATACAGTGACAGAAAATAGGTTTACTCATAAATGTTCATTTAACATCTAATTAGAAAAATCTGTAAATCATATGCTTGTGGAAGCAACAGAGAAAGTTGGTAGCACCAGGTGCTACTATTGAAAGCCCTGACAGAAAATATTATAGAATAAAATATTGAAGGTCTTTGTTTTGTATTATTTGTTCAGTGCAGCCTAATGAACATTTTTAAATTGGGCTTGTAAGTAGCATCTTAAATTGATAATGTATCAGAAAATTTGTCTGGGTGAGAAAAATAATCCAACAAATTGACTAATGGCAATTATAATTACATAGCGGTATCAACATAGACAACAAAATTACATAATCAAATGTGATTCATTTTGTCCCCATGGCCAAGTTCATCTTAACTCACCTGGAGATCACAAATCCCTAGGATCCGCCGCAGAGCGTCTGTTGTCTTGCCAGACCGTGAGGCCTTCTGCCTGTACAAGACGATCAATGTTGGTGTACCGATCCAGCCCCCAGTAGAATTGGTTTTGTAGGTTCACATTTGTTGTGCGATGGAGCTCCGCAAACACCTGCAGACATACAAATACACACAAATATGGAAAGATTAATGAAGAGTTTTAAAAGCAAATGTGATGCATCAATTACTTGTTTTAAGCAGCATTGGCTAAATGAGAAAGTAAAAATGTGCTATATTGATAATGACTTTTGTTGCCTGTGTAAATAGATAAAGAGCGTGGGGGATGGCAACACGTATGATAAGAAAAAAGAGGAATAGTTTTCACCTGTGACTCCATTTCCAGGGCTGGCAAAAAGTCCTGCACAGAGTGTGGTCGGTCTGTTAGAGTGAGTCTCATGGCAACACCTGTTGCAACATATACACGTAGCACAAATTTCTGGGGAGTAGCCATCTTCTGTGTTGATTATTCAGGCCCTGTTTTACACACAGAAACAAGTTCATGAAGTTAGTGTAATTGCCCTTCTGAATTATTTTGGAAAAACTAGTACTACTATATCACCAAACCATACACACTACAGTGTTTACAATTTGGGCTGAAACCAATGGTGCTTCATTCAAAACAGACACCTCTTTGTATAACAATGTAACTTACTTACCAATTTCTTGCAGCTCAAGTTGTGTTTGT
Source organism: Ammodytes marinus (assembly GCF_949987685.1). NCBI lineage: Eukaryota > Metazoa > Chordata > Actinopteri > Uranoscopiformes > Ammodytidae > Ammodytes > Ammodytes marinus. The sequence goes on from NC_137231.1 coordinate 498,369, forward strand.
GTGTTATCACTTTGTTTATTAATTCTGTTCCAAAAAACTTTAGATTTGCTGCACTCTGCCTTTGCTGCACCATGTGATCAGCGTTGTAGAAGGATTGTTTACAAATGCCAGCACCAGAAGGGCTATCTACTACAAAGTGTAACCCGTGGACCTGTTATAGCCACTGTCACTACAGGATGTGAGGCGCCTGCACGATGTGAGACACGCATGCGCAGAACGGCTGCCATCTTTGATAGCCTGCTACGGCTACTCGAGTTGTTCATATGTGTAGGCCTATACAGTAGGCTACTTCTTTTATTTACCGCGCTTTCTATTTTGCTCCTTTACATGAAGTGCTTTCTCTCCATGGACCTATAATCTCTCTCGCGAACGGGTAGCCATCTTGAAATTCACGGGAATATGAAAAGACCGCGCCTGAGCGTCGTGACGTCATTGACGTCAGACGTTGCGTCCCCCTGTACACTCAAAAGTTATAAACTAGAGATAATCCTTCACTCATAAACTTTGATGAATACAAAATTAAAACAACCTCAGAAGTAAAGAGAACTTAATAGTTTTATTTTCACCTGACTTATTGGCTGGTTTTGATTTCTATACCCTAAATGTTATGAGTTAGTAGTATTGTTGTTCGGGTTTACAGTGTAGGCCTACCAAAAGGTTTTTTTTGGACATGTATCAGTTGCTTTCATACAATTCTCTGCTGTTTTATAACATTGTCATTTGCTTATGTCATGTCAGTCAAAATGAACTATACTTATGGATGCTGAATAGTCGTTCCCAATAAAACTAATAGTCTTCATTTCATTGCTTGAGTCATTACATACAAAAATGTTGAACTAGTTATCAAATTCTGTCAAGCAAATGTTATACCTTTTCTTTATCATAGATACTTTCCTCGCTGCATTGCAAGGGATAATATCCGTTGTGATGTAGATGAAAATATGTGGCCAGACAGACAGGAAGGTCTGGATGTGCCAGAATGATTTACCTATATATGTTCAGTTACAATATGTCCTGTTATATTGTTCACATTTGTGCAGAGCTCTACCAAAAGGGTGTTTTTTTATGTTTGTTCTAAATAAGTGACTGAAGTGTATTTTTCTTTTGCACAATGCTGTAGAATTGCAAAGAGCATATACAGTAAAAATGTGAAACATACGTATTCAGTGTCTTGTACTTACTTACTCCCCTAACTACAGCAATGTGTAACTTTACTGTAGTTTTCAAATGGCTGTACAAGTAGTGTATAGTGCTGTCTTGAGCATTTTCAGGTAGTGTCACCGAGTTCTGACCTTTTTTTTGCATTGGAAAACACTGAGAGAATAAACTGTCATAATGAAAACATGACAAAGCCATTTGACTATCTTGTTCATAAACGATGGTGTCAAGACTTCTCATTTTGATGACACTGGCAGTTTCATTGACATGAATACTTGCTTTTGAGGAAGACTATCCATTTTGAGCAAGCGACGTACTTTTGCAGGTTATCCACTAGGTTTTGCAGTTTGCACTAATTGTTTTGAGAAATGCACTAACTGCTGTGCAAATGTTAATAGTGATGTGAGAAAAGCACCAAAGTGACTGAGAAAAACTGTATGAGTATATATAGTCCTACTTTAACCTTCAATTTCCTCAAAATATTACAGAATCCACATTGTCTTTCAAAGGCGGAGTCAGTGATTGGAGAACACTTGTCAAAATATTTTTTTGTCTAAATCAGTGAATATCTCCTCATGATCCACTACCTGTCCGTACTGTGTGTGCACTGAAAGAAAATATACTGTTGATACACAGCCTAGGGTCTGTAAACTGGTATGTAAACAAAGGGAGCCTAGGCTTTGTTTTAACACTGGATTTTTTTCACAAAGTACAGTCCCCATATATAAAGACTCCCTTTTTTACTGCTAATGGTGCAGATAGATGAATCCACACAAGCAGACAGGTGACAGAGGTAAGGGAACAAACAATGTGTTTGCATGAAGGATATTCTTGGGCCTTTTATGTGTGGCTGGTAATGGCTAGAAAGGGAGCGATAATGGGGTGTTGAAAATGAGGAAGTAAAATTATTCTATGCAGGTTTCACTTTGCTTTGAAAAAAGTATCAGGCGTAATTTAAGACTTTTTAAAATCTGAGTTGGGTCTTGGTGGGTAAATGTATATGATGTTGTTTTCATAAAATCAGCAGACAAAGTAGATAGATAGATAGACAGACAGACAGACAGACAGACAGACAGATTGGTGGCCTGTGAACTGGAGGTGACAGTATGACTCTCAATGTAGCCTATAATAAAACTTGGGCTACAAAACTCAAAAACTATTTTTATTTTAGGCTACATTGAGACTCATACTGTCACCTCCAGTTCACAGGCCACCAATCTATCTATCTATCTATCTATCTATCTATCTATCTATCTATCTATCTATCTATCTATCTATCTATCTATCTATCTATCTATCTATCTATCTATCTATCTATCTATCTATCTATCTATCTATCTATCTATCTATCTATCTATCTATCTATCTATCTATCTATCTGTCTGTCTTTCTGTCTGTCTGTCTACTTTGTCTACTGATTTTATGAAAACAACATCATATACTCAGACTATTTTAAAAAGTCTTAAATTACGCCTGATACTTTTTTCACAGCAAAGTGAAACCTGCATAGAATAATTTTACTTCCTCATTTTCAACACCCCATTATCGCTCCCTAGGATATTCTTGGGCCTTTTATGTGTTACCAGCCACACATAAAAGGCCCAAGAATATCCTTCATGCAAACACATTGTTTGTTCCCTTACCTCTGTCACCTGTCTGCTTTTGTAGATTCATCAATCTGCACCATTAGCAGTAAAAAAGGGAGTCTGGTATATGGGGACTGTACTTTGTGAAAAAATTCCAGTGTTAAAACAAAGCCTAGGCTCTGTAAACTGGTATGTGACAGGCTCCCTTTGTTTACATACCAGTTTACAGACCCTAGGCTGTGTATCAACAGCATATTTTCTTTCAGTGCACACACAGTACGGACAGGTAGTGGATCATGAGGAGATATTCACTGATTTAGACAAATATATTTTGACAACAAGCGTTCTCCAGAATCACTGACTCCGCCTTTGAAAGACAATGTGGATTCTGTAATATTTTGAGGAAATTGAAGGTTAAAGTAGGACATACAGTTTTTCTCAGTTGCTTTGGTGCTTTTCTCACATCACTATTAACATTTGCACAGCAGTTAGTGCATTTCTCAAAACAATTAGTGAAAACTGCAAAACCTAGTGGATAACCTGCAAAAGTGCGTCACTTGCTCAAAATGGATAGTCTTCCTCAAAAGCAAGTATTCATGTCAATGAAACTGCCAGTGTCATCAAAATGAGAAGTCTTGACACCATCGTTTATGAACAAGATAGTCAAATGGCTTTGTCATGTTTTCATTATGACAGTTTATTCTCTCAGTGTTTTCCAATGCAAAAAAAGGTCAGAACTCGGTGACACTACCTGAAAATGCTCAAGACAGCACTATACACTACTTGTACAGCCATTTGAAAACTACAGTAAAGTTACACATTGCTGTAGTTAGGGGAGTAAGTGAGTACAAGACACTGAATATGTATGTTTCACATTTTTACTGTATGCTCTTTGCAATTCTACAGCATTGTGCAAAAGAATAATACATTTCAGTCACTTATTTAGAACAAACATAAAAAAACACCCTTTTGGTAGAGCTCTGCACAAATGTGAACAATATAACAGGACATATTGTAACTGAACATATATAGGTAAATCATTCTGGCACATCCAGACCTTCCTGTCTGTCTGGCCACATATTTTCATCTACATCACAACGGATATTATCCCTTGCAATGCAGCGAGGAAAGTATCTATGATAAAGAAAAGGTATAACATTTGCTTGACAGAATTTGATAACTAGTTCAACATTTTTGTATGTAATGACTCAAGCAATGAAATGAAGACTATTAGTTTTATTGGGAACGACTATTCAGCATCCATAAGTATAGTTCATTTTGACTGACATGACATAAGCAAATGACAATGTTATAAAACAGCAGAGAATTGTATGAAAGCAACTGATACATGTCCAAAAGCATTTGTAATTTGTTCAGGGGAAGGAGAAATATCTACTATGATGTGCTCAAATTAAATGTTGCGTAGGTTGAACTAATAGTTATGAGAATTTTCATTCTGATCTGAGAAAAGCACCAAAGCAACAGAGAAAAACTGTAAATGTGTTAGGCACTGTAACAGGCACATCTGTACAAGGCATACACAAGCCAAACTAAAGCAGGGAATGTGTATTGGGTAACACTGCCATCTTTAGGCTATCTGTATGAAGTAAGCCATAGAGGCAGCTTGGATATGAGAGAAAGAAAAAACTTCATAGTGTGTGACACCACAGAGGGGCAGTGTCTACCTGTTGTTGAACATTAAAAGAGGATTTATAAATCAATAGTATACATTTTTTTATTGAAGAAGCTGACTCAAGGAAAATCGCACAAGAATCCCAATGTAACTGTGCTGTTCTTTACTTGTGCAAATGGAAATAAACATATACTCTATTCTATTCTATTCATATGATATTTTTGTTGAAAATCTTTTTTTGATGCTTTGTAGTGTTAAACAGGGTCCACTCTACTTCAAATAAGAAGCCAAAGAAGACAGTACGAATAAGGCTACAATGTTTCATTTGTATGGTTTCATTTTTTATATTTAGTAGCCTTTGCTTAGCCTGGCTCCGCCCACCTACCTACTTCCGCTCAATTTTCATTTCACGAAATGAAGTACGATGGTCTGGTTGGACCAGGCTAGCCTTTGCTAGCAGATGACTGTGAATTAAATATGCCTGCAATACTCTATTCATCCACACGATATCAGTGTTGCACTGCTGAATACTTCACTCTGTTCCGTCTGCCCCCTCTACACCAGTGGTTCAGAGAGCGCCTTGCATGGCAGCTACTGCTATAAGTGTATGAGTGTGTGTGAATGGGTGAATGTGGCAAGAAATGTAAAGTGCTTTGGGGCTGAGAAAATCGGCTAAAAAGCGCTGTAGCATCAGCTAAAAAGCGCTGTATATGCATTCATTTACCATTTACCTGTGAAGTTGACTGGCACAATACTAGTCAGCTAATACATAAGTACTGGATAGAAGTCAGTCTCTGAATTCATAACACAAAGCAAAATAAAACTGTATCTAGCATTTGCACTGATGATAACTTTCTTAAATGGAAAAATTCTTAACAAAAATCTACCGCTGATCGATGGGACACACACAGCACATCCCATAGTCTTTAATCTCAGCCCTGTATACAGCCAATGCACATAGAGGCCTATACTGTATTGTGCTGACCCTCAAACTGGTTAGGGTTAGACATGGTATAATGTTTATGCCCAGCTTTTGTTAGCAGAATTCTATCTATAATTGTTTTTTTATTTTTTCATTTTATTAAATGATGGTACCAAATATGTTTTGTTCTGATGATGGCAACTTGTTTCTATTTAAGTCTATAGTCTATCTAATTATTTTTTGGCATTTTCAAGCTTTATACATATATTTATATATGTACACCCATGGGAAAAATGCCTCAGAAGTTGCTTTTAAATTGACTAAGGAAATGGAAAATGTTGCTAAATGGCTTATTGACTCAAATCTTACACTTAATGTTGGGAAGACTGTTACAATGTACTTTTCAAATAGGTGTAAATGTAAAGAATGTCCTGACATTTATGTTAATTGGCAAAAAAAAAAAAAATGTGGAAGAATTTCAGTAGGGGAGAACGGGGTAATTTGTCACATGGGTTGGATGTCACATTCGTTATATCTCGCCACCAGAGCGCGCTAGCTCTGAAATGTTGATATAAAAAAGGTCCAGAATTGGGATCAGAGGTCACATACATAGACTTCCTTGGAGGAAGACAGCTGCATTTCAGGTGAGAGGATGTTTTGTGTTTTTCATGTCAAATTCAAAATATTTTGCTCCTCAGTATTTTTCTTCTAGGCTTTTACACAATGGGTTTATAACAAAACACTTGTTACCCTCAGAAAGTGTGAAGGGTAAACTATAGTTTAGATTGTGGTTAGCAAGCTAATTAGTTGTCAGATGGTTATTGGCCTTGATGCTAGCAAGAAATTCAAGTTGGGGTTGGTCGTCAAATTTTTTGGGGGGTTGGTTGTCACATGTTATCTCAAGGCTGCAGCCAGAAAAGGAACCCAATAACGAAAGAAATTGTCAAGCTGTATCCTCACTGACACCCCAGAGAAGGAAAGAATAGAGCAGGAAAAGGCAGCTAGCAAGCAAAAGAAAAAAGGGCAACAAAATCAAAACAACCCAGTGCATCCCAAACTAGACCAGCTGCCAAGGCTACAGAACGTTATGTAGGCCTATTTGTCAACTTGACAATGCAATTAAACATTCAAATTTGGTTCTGCCTCCTTGCCTTCTTTTTAAGATTTTTCCCATTAAGATAACATTGTGACAAACAACCCCATAGTGTGTGACAACCGACCCCTTGATGGGGTTGGTTGTCACAATGTGTCAGTGTGTCTTTGATGGTAAATTACTTCTTCATTACAATAAGTTGGAAAAAAAGAGAGACACACATTTCTAGCCAACACCTTAAGCTTCAATTTAATGTAGGAATGGCTATTGACAGATGTTTTGGTGATGAGCAATTCTCACTAGAGTAAAAAGTGTGCCTACTTACCCCGTTCTCCCCTACTTAGGGGTCACTCTTGATCCAACACTAAATTTCAAAAAGCACATAAAAAGGTTGAGTAACACAATCAAATTTAATCTGGCAAACTATCGATTCATAAGAAACTCTCTTACAGTTGAGGCATCAAACACCTATATGAATGCTATGATTCTTTTCCATATCTCCTACTGTATGACAAGTTGGTCTCAAGCAGGTAAAACAACCTTGAGGTTGTCAATATCGTCAATATCACCACTGCAAAATCCTGGATTAACACAATCTGCTTAATTTTGAAAATCGCATTGTGTATGCTAATGTGCACTTAATTTTCAAAATCATACACAATGCTGCACCTCCTCCCTTAAGGAACTTTGTGACACTGGGCTCAGAAATCTCAGCACGAGCAACCAGGTCAACAATTAGGGGAGAATGCAGAATCCCTCAACGCAGAACTACATTTGGAAAGTCGTCCTTCTCTTTTGTAGGGATAAAACAGTGGAACAGTCTCCCAACTGATCTTATAACCAATGATGATTTCCGGGCTTTCTCCCGTCTGACAAAGGTTTGGTTGCTCACGCAGCAGACCTGCACACACCTATAGAATTTTGTAGTGCTAGTAGGATAGGGGTATTTTTTTTTTTATTAATTATGTAATGTAGTGCTTTTCATAAACTTTTTTTTTATCCTATGTATTTATATCATTGTATCTTGTTGTCCTTTTAATGTTTAATCCCATGTCTAGATATTGTTGTGTCTTGTTTAGTTTAGTACTTTTTATTGTTACCTGCCCAGGTGGAAAATAGCAGTTTGCTAAAACCTGGTACAATGCATCTCTCCTTGCTCTAAACAAGGTTAATGTTTTCTTTTGTACATTGTCCCTGTTCAAATAAAGTTCTAATAATAACTAGAACTGCAAGCAGTTATTAGGGGGCCAAGCCTTCCGGCGCAACTCGGGACCCGAGCATTGTCGTCCACAGCGCAAGATGGAGCAGACTTCAGTGAATCTATATAGAGTTTTTGAATGTGGGATGTTCGGTGTTGGAGTTATATAGTTATTGCTGTTGTCACAAGATATAAACTTGTTATGGTGTTGGCGCCCCCTTACGGCTTAAAAATGATTTTGAACAAGTTTTTTCCGTGTGGGTCGGTAGATGTTCTGTGCAAAGTTTGGTGTCAATTGTGCTAAAATTGTGGGAGGAGTAACGAAAAGTCAGTTTTTCGCGATTTTGCGAAAAATCTATATATACGCAAATGGGCGTGGCCTATGCCAAAAGATGCAGCTGACGCCAGTGAATCTGTGAATATAAAGTTTTTGACTGTGGGAGTTTTGGTGTGGGAGATATGACCCCAAACGCGTTTTCCTTCGTTGTAGCACCACCTAGTGGCCGGCCTGTCTGAATTTTGTTGTCTGCGTACACGGCCCAGACCTGGATCTAGTCTGCACCCTTTACGGTTTGGGCTGTGGACACACTTCTAGGTGACTACAAATAATAACTAGAACTGCAAGCAGTTGTGAACGGGGGCCAAGCCTCCCACGCGACTCAGGATCGGGCATCGTCGTCCGTGGCGCCGGCCCCTCGCTTTACGGAATCCGGGGATGTAAAGTTTTTGAACGTGGGATGTTCGGTTTGGGAGTTATAGACCAAACGGCAAAAAAATTGCAGAAAAAGATGCTCAAGTGGATAAGGAGATTATTTTTCAAAAAAAATTTGAGGATGTTTGTTCAGACAGTACGACCATATTTCTAAAATGTTGTCTTAACACGATGTATAGTTTTGGATTTATGATCACTTACGTACAAGGTATTACAAGGAAGCTAATCGGCTAATCTTTAAAGCGCTACCGTTTGTCTTCCGATGGTCGTAGAACAATTCTTTATACAAATTTTGCTCGTGGGAGTCGGTAGAGCATAATGCTTTTGGTTTGGTCCAAATCGGGCGAAAACTGTAGGAGGAGTATGTTTTGGTGACTGACACAGTTTTTGCGACGTAGAGAAAAATCTATATATACGCAAATGGGCGTGGCCTAAATCAAAAGATGCAGCTGACTTGTGTGCATCAGTGGATATAAAGTTTTTGACTGTCGGACTTTCGGTGTGGAAGTTATAACCCAAAACGCATTTTCCTTTGTTGTAGCGCCACCTAGTGGTCGGCATGTCTGAATTTTTTTGTCTGCGTACAAGGCACGGACCTTGATCTAGTCATGCAAGTGGCATGTCCCAACCCTTTACGGTTTGGGCTGCAGCACCATTTTACGTGAGACACGTTCCAAATTGAAAAATCAAATCTTTAAATCGCTACCATTTGGTCTTCCGATGGTCGTAGAAAAATTATTTGACCAACTTTTGCTTGTGGGAGTCGGTAGAGCATAATGCTTTTGGTTTTGTCCAAATCAGGCAAAAACTGTAGGAGAAGTATGTTTTAGTGACTGACACAGTTTTTGCGATGTAGCGAAAAATCTATATATACGCAAATGGGCGTGGCCTATCTCAAAAGATGCAGCTGACTTGTGGGCATCTGTGGATATAAAGTGTTTGACTGTCGGACTTTCGGTGCGGAAGTTATAGCCCCAAACGCGTTTTCCTTTGTTGTAGCGCCACCTAGTGGCCGGGATGTCTGAATTTTTTCGTCTGTGTACCAGGCACGGACCTGGATCTAGTCATGCAAGTGGCATGTCCCAGCCCTTTACGGTTTGGGCTGAAGCACTATTTTAAATAAAAAGAAGAAGAAATGTTCCATATCGAAAAATCTAATCTTTAAAGCGCTAGCGTTTGGTCTTCCGATAGTCGTAGAAAAATTATTTGACCAACTTCTGCTCGTGGGAGTCGGTAGAGCATAATGCTTTTGGTTTGGTCCAAATTGGGCGAAAACTGTAGGAGGAGTATGTTTTGGTGACTGACACAGTTTTTGCGATGTAGCGAAAAATCTATATATACGCAAATGGGCGTGGCCTATCTCCAAAGATGCAGCTGACTTGTGGGCATCTGTGGATATAAAGTGTTTGACTGTCGGACTTTCGGTGTGGAAGTTATACACGTTTTCCTTTTTTTGTAGCGCCACCTAGTGGCCGGCATGTCTGAATTTTTTTGTCTGCGTCTGCGTTCCTTGGATGGACCTGGATCTAGTGATGCAAGTGGCATGTCCCTACCCTTTACGGTTTGGGCTGCAGCACCACTTTTAAACATGGAAGAATAATAATCCCAGCAAAAACAATAGGGTTCCCTGCCCAGCAGGGCTATGGAACCGCGTTGCTCTGCAAAACGCGGTCCCAGGCCCTACTCGGGCTTGGCCCCCTAACTAGAACTGCAAGCAGTTGTGAACGGGGGCCAAGTCTCCCACGCGACTCGGGATCGGGCGTCGTCGTCCGCGGCGCCGGCCCCTCGCTTCACGGAATCCAGGGATGTAAAGTTTATGAATGTGGGATGTTTGGTTTGGGAGATATAGACCAAAGGGCAAAAAAATCTCAGAGAAAGATGCTCAAGTGTGTTTTTGGCGCCCCCTTTTGGAGCAATTTAAGGAAAGAGTAGAACCAACCTGAGAACCATAGGACAAACACGTGTGAAGTTTGGTGTTAATAGGATGAATCGTTTTGGATTTAGGAGCAGTTTGGTACAAGGTAGCTAATGTGCAAATCTTTAAAGCGCTACCGTTTGGTCTTCCGATGTTCGTAGAAAAATTCTTTATACAACTTTTGCTCGTGGGAGTCGGTAGAGCATAATGCTTTTGGTTTCGTCCAAATCGGGCAAAAACTGTAGGAGGAGTGTGTTTTGGTGACTGACACAGTTTTTGCGATGTAGTGAAAAAAATTCCCATACGCAAATGGGCGTGGCCTATCTCAAAAGATGCAGCTGACTGTGGGATGTTCGGTGTGGAAGTTATAGCCCCAAACGCGTTTTCTTTGCTTTTTGTGGTTTTGGCGCCCCCTATGGATGACATTCGCAAAACCACGTTAGATAGAAAGCTGCAGCTCAATGTACCGAACAAGTGGATGTCAAGTTTTTGAATGTGTGATGTTTGGTTGGGGAGTTATGAGCAAAATCAGATTGTCAGTAAAGACACTTTTTTGAATTTTCCCGCCAAAACACTTCGAAACAGGAAGTAACTGTGAAAAACTAATTTGTTTAATAATTCCCGCCCACATAGGAATTTCTTAGCCATATTTCTTTTATAGACTCAGGTAAGCCCCATGATCTCCCTTGAGTTTCAAGAAAATCCCTTTTTTTTTTAAAGGGATTTTCGCAAATCTTTAAAGCGCTACCGTTTGGTCTTCCGATGGTCGTAGAAAAATTATTTGACCAAATTTTGTGGTCAAATTTTCTCGTGGGAGTCAGTAGAGCATAATGCTTTTGGTTTCGTCCAAATCGGGCGAAAACTGTAGGAGGAGTATGTTTTGGTGACTGACACAGTTTTTGCGATGTAGCGAAACATTTATCCTATCGCAAATGGGCATCTCACAAGATGCAGCTGACTTGTGGGCATCTGTGGATATAAAGTTTTTGACTGTAGGGCGTTTGGTGTGGGAGTTATAGCCCAAAATGCGTTTTTCTTTGTTGTAGCGCCACCTAGTGGCCGGCATGTCTGAATTTTTTTGTCTGCGTACCAGGCACGGACCTGGATAAGCCATGCAAGTGGCATGCCGCAACCCTTTACGGTTTGGGCTGCAGCACCAGTTTTACGCGGAGAAGTATAATAATAAAAGTCCCAGCAAAAACCAAGTCCCAGCAAAAACAATAGGGTTCCCTGCCCAGTAGGGCTATGGAACCGCGTTGCTCTGCAAAACGCGGTCCCAGGCCCTTCTCGGGCTTGGCCCCCTAACAATAGGGTTCCCTGCCCAGCAGGGCTATGGAACCGCGTTGCTCTGCAAAACGCGGTCCCAGGCCCTACTCGGGCTTGGCCCCCTAATAAGCAAAAACAATAGGGTTCCCTGCCCTGCAGAATTTGTAGTTTGATATGTGTGGGATCAATGTCACGAATGTAAACATGATCAAGAATTGTGTCATTTTCTGTTGTTGGTGAAGAGACAATTCGGGTGTAACCTTGCTGTTGCATGAAATTTTCGAATAGATGGCAGTGGCTTTAAAGTCTTGAATGATAACGTTTTCTACACATATTACTCGGCTTAATGCTACATATGCTTGGTCAGCTGAAAATATCTTTTCAAGGGACACTACAGCTCTTTCTAAAGTTAAACCTTGAACTTTGTGTATGGTACAGGCCCATGCTAGGCGTAATGGAAATTGGCGTCTAGCTCCACCAGTCATTTTTAATTAATGATCTTATTACTAGGCACAATCTTAATTTTATGTTTTTAACTGAAACTTGGTTAGAACAAGATAACAGCTCAGCTGTTCTCATAGAGTCCGCCCCCCCAAATTACAATTTTGTGAGTGAATCCAGAGTGCATAAAAAAGGAGGAGGGGTTGCTATTCTGTTTAAAGAATCTCTACAATGCAAAAAGATGTCTTATGGAAATTTTGATTCATTTGAGTATGTGGCTCTCCAGTTAAATTCAGCCTCTAGAGCAGGGGTGTCAAACTCATTTTGGTTCGAGGGCCACATACAGCCTCTCTGATCTCAAGTGGGCCGGACCAGTACAATAATGGCAAAATAACGTACATCAACTCCAAATCTCTAGCTTTGTTTTTCAGTAATATGCTTTATCACTCAGTCTACATTTGTAACCTACATTATCACGGATCACAAGGGATCTCTATACCCCCAGGAAATGTCTTAGTAAAGGTTGCTGCTGGCCATGGGAATAGGAGGTGCGGCGCGCAGCGCCGCAGCAAAAATTTGGGGGGTATTTTGCTCAAAGATGCCAATACGCACTAATGAAATAAACAACTGTTTATTTGAATACACAAATACAACAGGCACTGACGTTACAGTTGTCCAATTTTGTTTACTATATGTACAGGGACACATTTTGTGCAAACATGCAGACAGTACAAAATAAAATTTAATAAAAGTGCAACTTCTACTGTTTTGATTTATTTTTAAATACAGAGGTTATTGGTTGTTTTGGAATTCGTTTTTCCCAATTTAAAACATAAAAATAAAGCAGCATGGAAAATTTGGAAATAAATCTCGTAGGCCTACACTAGCATGCTCCTGCTCGTTTCGCACGTGCAGAGCCGCGGACACATCGCGCTTGCTAGTACATTAATTGTTCAGCACTAAAAATAAAAATTGTTTTATTTATTTATTTATTTTTTGGTTTTTACTTTGCCATAAAGCACTGGAGGAAACATTAATAGCGGTGAAGCAAGATTGCCATTTACCATTTCCCACGTTGCTAAAATGTGCTTTTTTTTTATTTAGGCTGCCCCCTAGCGGCTGGAGTGAGCATTTTGGTTATTTCTTTAAAAATTCATATCTCCTCACAGGAATGGGCTAGAGACTTACTTTTTTTTTTGAAATGCTCATAAATGTGTGCTCTACAAGTCGCGGGCCGGATTAAATCATCTCGCGGGCCGCATCCGGCCCGCGGGCCGTATGTTTGACACCACTGCTCTAGAGCTATTTTCATCAATATCTACCGGCCACCACAATGGCTCCCACTAGCTCAGATTATGAAAAAGAACAAATTATGCTACCATAATTATGCAGACGACACACAAATGTACATAACCATATCACCAGGAGACTACAGTCCGATACAGGCACTGAGTAAGTGCATTGAACAAATCAATGATTGGATGTGCCAAAATTTCCTTCAATTAAACAACAACACAACTGAAGTAATTGTCTTTGGTGCCAAAGATGAACAATTAAAAGTCAGCGCACAGCTTACATCCGTTATGTTAGAAACCACACCCCAATCAATAGCAGCAAAATAAAGTGCAGAGTGCCGTTAGCAGCAATGCCCACAACAGCAACAATATCAACAGTACAGTACCATAAACACCATCAGCAATATAAAAAATCGAAAAACCAATCAACAATAGCAGCATTTATCTGCTGCAGGCAGCATTGGTTGCTCGAATCGAGGCAGGGGCAAAGGAAAACTTGTATCTGTTTTTGGTGGTCGTAGGGACACATAGGCGACGGCCAGATGGCAACACCCTGTATTCAGAATAAAGAGGGTGGGCACTGTCTTGTCGTATGGACCTAGTTTTTTTGAGCAACTGTTTGCAATAAAAAGGATCAAGGCCTACAAACTGGATACCAGTAATTTTCGCTGCAGTTTTTACAATTCTCCCAAGATAATTTTTGTCCTTGGTAGTGATGCTACCGTACCAGCATATTATGGAGAAGGAGATGACAGAGTGAATATAAGCACTGTAAAACAATTTCAACAGGCTTTTGTCAACATTGAATCGAGCCAGTTTTCTCAGACAGTAAAGGCGTTGTTGGCCTTTCTTGCACAACATTTCAGTGTTTGCATTGAATTTCAAGTTATTGTCAATGATAGTGCCCAGATATTTATAGCAGGACACAATTTCCACTGGCTGGCCACAGATGATAGTGTTCTCGGTGGGATGGGGGCCACGTCTGAAATCTATACAGAGCTCTTTTGTTTTAGAGATGTTAAGCTCAAGGAATGCATCGTTGCAGCAGGTCAGGAAGTCCTCTGTAACTTTGCCATGCCCAGTCTCGTCGTTGTTGAGAAGGCTGACTATGACCGAATCATCTGCGTATTTAATGATGAAACGGTTGTCGTGGTTACTGCGACAGTCATCAGTGTATAAAATAAATAAAAGAGCAGAGAGAACACAGCCCTGTGGCGAACCAGTGGAGGTGGACAGAAGGCTAGACACTGTTGTGTTCACCTTCACACATTGGGATCTGTTAGTTAAAAAATTCAGTATCCAACCCACTAGACATGGATCTAGGCTGAAAGTGTTAATTAGCTTGTCAACGAGAACATGGGGCTGGATCGTGTTAAAAGCCGAGGAGAAATCGACAAAAAGTAGCCTGGCGTGCATCTTACTGCCCTCAAGGTGTTTAAAAAGCAGATTTAAAAGAGTAGCAGTAGCATCCTGAACGCCTCTTCCCTCCCTGTACGCAAATTGAAAAGGGTCTAGAAGGCTCTTTGTTTTAGCAACGAGCTCTGTTTTGACAATCTTCCCGAACTGCTTCATGACCAGGGAAGTAAGGGCTACGGGTCTGAAATCGCTAATTGTTTTTGGATTTTTACACTTAGCAACGGGTACAATAGTGGACTGTTTCCAGAGGGAAGGTACTATCTGCTGCCTGAGGGAACTGTTAAAAATCTGATTAAAAATGGGACCCAGTTGGTCTGCGCAGGTGTTTAATAGGCGGCCACCAATGTGATCGGGGCCTGGGCCTTTACGGGGGTTGCATTTCTTAAAACAATCGATTACATCCTCCTCTTTAAAAAAAGGTTTAGAGGGGGGGGGGGGGGGGGGGGAGGGGAGACAGAAATCTGTTTTTGAACACAGAGTGTTCCATACTAAAATCATGCATTTCGAATCTGACAAAAAAATCGTTGAGGCTCTGAGCCAGGTGCAGGTCACAGGTGTAATTGACTAAGGAAACCTTTTTCCTTTTCTCTTTCAGCCCAGTAATGGTTTTCATGCCGTCCCAGACAGAGCCCAGATTATTAGCTTGAAGTTGACTCTCAATTTTTTCCTTATAAGTCTTTTTGCCAGCCCAAACCTCTCTTTTAATTTCTTTCTGCAGATGTCTCAGTTCTACTGTATTACCCTCTTTAAAGGCTTTGTTCTTCTTATGAAGAAGAGGTCTAAGGGACTTAGATATCCACGGTTTAGAATTAGGATACACTTTGACTGTTTTCTCAGGGATAATGATATTCTCACAATACACAGACCAGCTAGTAACAACATCAGTCAGTTCATTGATATCGGCAGAGGACTCGGTGAACATGTCCCAATCTGTGGATTCAAAAAGGCCACGAAGAGTCTCACATGCATTTGTATCATTCCAGTTCTTAATGCGGATGCTCTGCACTTTGCCCCTTTTAAGTGCAGTGCGGTAAACAGGAAAAAGATGTACACAGTTATGGTCGGAGGACCCCAGGGGTGGGAGGGGTACAGATTTGTATGCGTCTTTGACGTTACCATAGCACATGTCTAAGGTTTTATTAGACCTGGTCGGACAAGTGACATATTGATGGAAGTCTCTGAGAGTCTTTTTCAGGGAGACATGGTTCATGTCACCGAGGATGAGGTTTGGCGCGTCAGGGGAGATTAGCTGAAGTTTCTGTACAACCTTTAGAATTTGCTCACAGGCCCTAGCTTCATTAGCTTTAGGATGAATGTAAACAACTGTAATAAATAACTGTGGGAACTCCCTCGGTAGATATGCTGGCCGTAGGGAGACAGAGAGCAGTTCGATATCGCCCTTAGGTCGTCTGGGACAGGTCTACTTACAGTCCCTAGAGTTAGGACTAAACAAGGAGAAGCAGCTTTTAGTTATTATGCACCAAAAATCTGGAACAAACTCCCAGAAAACTTGAGGTCTGCTGCAACTCAGTTCTTTTAAATCGAGTCTGAAGACTTTTTTGTTTCCATTTTAACCTGCAATTTTTATTTGATTTGCTTCTTTTATTCGCTTTGAAATGTTTTATAATGTGTTTTATGTATTCTAATCTTGCCCCTGTAAAGCACTTTGAGTGGCCTTGTGTCTGAATTGTGCTATATAAATAAACTTGCCTTGCCTTGCCTTCCACAGCATCTATGGGTGTTGCTTGTTGAAATTGTGGCTCTGAGCATATAGACCTACTCCTCAGTTTCCTGCCAATTTTGTCATCATCAAAGTTAACAAATGGTTTTTGGAAACTGAATGTTTCCATCAAATGTGATTTTGCAAACAGTACCGAATACACCATTGACCAATCCGTCTGACAGATCTATATTTTTGATGAGCATAACGCGAGCTGATGGACCAACAATTAACAGTCTGCTTAAGCATGTTTGTTTATCAAAAGTTTGTGGACTACTTTTTCTTGTTAAATGTCCTGTGTCAGGGTTTCTCTGAGAATCTTGAGCTTGAATTTGCACTACATCCGTACATGTCTTGTGTAACATGGTGATGTTATGTACTGCCACTGCACTGTTTGTGGAGAAAATGTGAAGGTCCTGTGTAAATTCCCCCATGCCTGTCTCACATTGTTTTAGTAAGACTTCATCTCGCTCATAAAGTTTGTCTCCTTTTTTGTGTTTTCTAAGACGATTGAATGTTTTAGCAAACTCTTGTTTTTTTTGTTGCATTATTTTTGTCAACTCAATGCGAGTGAAATGATTGTTCCACAGATCGGTCACCATTTGCTCTTGGTAAAGATGTTTTCCCTTTACAGGTCCAAGCTGGAAAAAGTCACCAACTGCCATAATTGATACATTCCCAAATAATGCATAATCTCCATTTTGCTTTATTTGTCGTAATCTGCCATGGACATATGTCAGGATTTTATGATCAACCATACTCACCTCGTCCAAAATAAGTATTTGTAAGTCTTTCATCGTGGCTCTTAATGTATTGATTTTTTACTCTTTTAGAGGTTGATATGGCAGTGAGGCATTGGTAGTAATTGCAAAGGTGCTGTGTATTGTACTTGCGTTGATATTATATGCTGCTACTCCTGTAGGAGCAGCTAGCAAAACATGAGTGTCGTCTGGATTACTTGACATTCTTGCCAGTGAAACATTCATTCAAGCATGTACTATGACTCATAGTACACAGCTTTCATCAGGTGGGACTTTCCTGTGCCTGCTCCCCCTGAAATGAATACGCGAAACGGGTCAGGGTTTTTGCCATTGACTTTGTCAAGGCACCATGTGCGGATTTTGCAAAGTATTTGAGTCTGTTGATCATTTAAAGGGGACATATTATGCAAAAACTCGGGTTGAAATGTATATTTCCGAGGTCTACTAGAAAAGGTTTTAATGGTTTATTGTTCAAAAAACCCATTAGTTTTCTACCATTTCCCATTTCTTCATCGCCTTTTCCAGCCTCTTCTGCTCTCTATCTCAAAAGGTTGGTATTGACATCTACCCCCCTTCGCAAAAATCCTAGTCTGCTCTGTCTGGTCAGATCTACATGGGCGTGCATGCACCGCCCTGCTCATTTACTCTATACCAACCCATATGGGCATGGCACACGCCCAGCTGTCAGTTTTGTTTACTTTTGGCCAATGCAGCATGGAGATCGATGTTATCATGTTTAGCTTCATTTCTACAGCAAATGTCAGCACACTTCTAAACCAAAAGCTTTACAACTGAACCTGGTCAGGCAGGAGTCTGAGCTGAAAACTGTGAAAATTGCATCAACATTTCTGGTTTCCCTGACATTATCCTCAGGTAAATACAGTTTAAATATGTCACAGTCAATAACAGAATATGAGCTAAGTATTTATGCAAAAACCTCCTAAGTTGTACAATACAACGTTTTATGTATGTCTCTACAGGCTAAACTGGGGAATGATCTACAACCCAATGGAGTGAAAAAGCTTTGGTTGTGAAGCCATGCTGAGGTAACATGTAAACATGTACAGTAACGAGGCAGGAAAGGAATCTATCATGTCAAGATTCACTGGAAAGACATTATCTTTTGTAAACAAAAAGTATAGAAATAATTAGTCAGAGCTGCAAATTATCTGACACCCTTTCAATATCTAGTAGATAATGTATAATTTGTATTGTGATCACTCATTTATAATAAAGTTTTACTGTTAAAATATGTATTGTGTTGCTAACTGTCACTGTTTGCTTCGTGTAGTAAAGGATTACTTGAAACTCACATTTTCATAGTCAGGATGTTGGACTAGTTTTCTGACCGATCTACATGCATTGACTTATATGTTTTTGAATTCAACCCTTTATCTCTCTTCTTATAAAACAGTATCATTACATTTTAAAAAGACCAAAACCATACTTAAAAATAAAGCAGTTTATTCATAGCTAGTGAAATGGAAATATAAAGTGTACATATCAAACAGAAGCAAAGCCATAACTTGTATGTAACTGTCCAGTTGTTGCTGGTGGGCTCTGCAGAAGACCACCTGTCCCACCCAGTGAACAGTGTCTCCTCTGATGAAACAGATAGTGTGGTCCTTCAGGTCACTCATATCTGTAAAACATGACACATTCAATGTTATATCATGTAGCCTAGCTGAAATATACATCATACATATGTAGTTATGGCAAAGCTACAAACTAATGAAAATAATTTTTTTTTCCATTATTAAATAAGATAGGCTACTAATAAGTTCAGTATAGCCCTTGCTCAAGAAGCAACGAGTTCTGAGTGATACTGTGTGCGTTTTGAAATATAATGGATAGGAAACAAACAGCAGCAGAGGCAATTTACAGTAGGCTATTCCTGTCTATTATATTGTACATTACACTGGAGATGTAATAGGCCTACTGCTGCATGTACCACGACTGCTTGCATAACTACACACTGTCAACAACAAACAAATACTATTCAGTTTCCAACACACCATATTGTTTCCCCGTCTGTTTTTCACACAGGGGCTGTCATGGACAGACTCACAGATCTAACTAGCTAAGCTAGCGGACGCTAACACTAACGCTAACTACTTAACCCTGCAGCATTATCTCGTTTCAGTCGGCGTTGGTTATTATAGGAGGGATAAATCAAAGCGCATTACACACATTGAACTCATAAACGGACAATTTTTTTTTTTTTTTTTAAATAGGACTACTTACATTTCCAGAGGAGAGATGGTGTCTCTCAGTCTTCCAGGCACAATCTCCTCCACACACCAGTATAACGGCAGATCACACTAGATTGCCAACCTTTGTTGGGCATAGCCTAACAAAAAATGAAGTAAATCCATTCAGCCCCGGTCTGCTTCGAGGCTGGGGTGTGATGGTAGCTTGAGGATGAGCTAACACTGCAGCTTGCTTCTGCTCTGTTGTTGCATTAGCAGGTGCAGTTCCAGGTGTGTGTGGTTACCAACGGGGGCGTCTTGATTTGCCAATCAACTGCCGAGTTTCTGGCTAGCTTTCCCGTGGGAGTATTTATGTTATTGAAAACCGACCAATTTCGTCATCAGTCGGTGTTTTTTGGAACAGACCTTCAAATCCCCCCTTTTTCGAAATAAGCATCCCAGAAGAAACTGACATATTTGTCTTTTTGAAGCTTGTGTGTGCTGGTAGGGACCCCAATAACCTAAAAAGTGTGCCCAAACACCGGCAATGTTTGGTTTTTCATAATATGTCTCCTTTAATGTGCGCATAATGGACAGACCTTCAGCTCTGTGTATTGTTTGTGTGGGAAATTCTTTAGACAGTGTTGCGTTTGTGTCTGACTGTAAGTCTGGTATGGTTTCTCTTTCATTTGGATTTGTGTCGTTGTTATTTGTCATCTCCTCCTGACATTCTAATCGCTCCAACTCTGATTCAGGACAAAGGTCTTCCCATGCCTCTTCGTGAGCCCCATGGTGCCCTGCAACCTCTTGGCATCTGTCAAGCTCATCTGCTTCTACTTAAAATTTGGATCTGTTCAAATCTACAACTTCTTTAACACTTTGCGTTGTATTGCTGCTGTTAGTGATGGAACCAGTGCTGTAAAACTGCTCATAACTGCTGTATGTTGGAAGTTTTAACTGATCTGTTGAATAATGAGGCAAAAACAATTGTAGAAAACTTTGGTAGTGTTTTTCTGGATATTTGGTTTTTGAGAAACGAGCGTATCTAACAACAGCATCAGATGTCCTAGTTATTTTCTTAACAAAGCCAGTGTTATTTTCCAGTTTAACAGAGCCTTTGCTCAGTGGCGGAGCCAGGAAATTTTCATTGGGGTGGCCAGGATGGGGCCAGTGATAATTTTTGGGTGGCAAGCACAAGGGCTTCGGTTTTGCTTCAACATAAGTGGGGGTCTGGGGGTACTCCCCCAGAAAAAAATGTACTTCAAACATACCATTTTGTGCATTCTGGTGAATTTTAATGTACTTATTTATGCCTTCTGTAGCCTATTTAATTATTATGGTGGACATGTCTACATTTCTGTTAAGGAAAAGACAACAGGCTCCCAGTGACGTAAATATAATGTTATAAAAAGCAGTAAGGCTCTCAGGCATCTGTATTGCTTTCAAATATTTACTCTACTGTATTGTTCAAAACATTTTTTTTAGGACACTACTCATGACACAGCAGCAGTGTGAACTATTATGACACTTTACATTTAGAAATCATAGGGGAATATGTATTAACAATTAGGAGATATATCAATGTTTCAACATCCTAAACTGTTATTTTTACCTCTTTTGGGGGAATAGGGTTGTCTTTCTTACTTTTTTGAGGGGGAAAAATGTATCTCTTCTGATTATTAGGGTGGGGGGGGGGACATCCCCTGTGCCCCCTCCCACCGCCCCACCTCCCCAAATCTACGCCTATGGGCAAGCATGTGTCTGAGTTGCTGAAAAAAACTGCACCACAGCTGCCACCGAAATGTTCAGACTTCAGAATTTGCAACAAAGCCCTAATGATCATAAAAACAAGATGCTTTATTTAAACTATGTCTATGTTTAGGTGGTGATTGAATTTTTTTCGGCTGTACTGAAACTAACGGAGGGAAGCGACTCACTGACTGTATATCCTCTTGTTGCGCTGTCAGTTCGCAATGCCTACATGGCTGTGTTTTCATGCTCGTGAAATGCAATCCGATCGCGGAAGCCTCCCCTGAACAACGTTAGCGGACATGAGATCCCCGGCGGCCGGTTATCATTTTAGCCGTTAAGCCACAGAGCTTTTCTCACCGGCAAGGTGATGACACCGTTACCCACAGTCACAGTCTCACCCCATGTTTCACTGGGTGAATCACTGCTTTGCTCGCGCAAGGCTTTTGTGTTTCGGTTTAACATCAGTCTTGGGCGAGCGAGTGTTTTAACTTTATGCTGAATAACCATTGCACTGCAATCGCTGAAAGCGAAATGACACTGAGAGGAAGACTCATTCTGACAGTATTTTCCCCAGTAGGGATAAATGTGACCAGTCTTGAGCATTCTTTCAGATTCATGTTTGTAACTCGATAAACACTTTCTTGAGCTGAAACGTCGTGATTATGGAGAAAGACACTTCCCAACTTATTTTGTGTTTGTTTTGCATCTAAATTTCCATGTTTTTTCATTTCATTTTGTGTATGTTGTAACAATAAGCCCATTTCTTGTTCTGCTTTTGAGATGTATGATATTATGTATACGACACAAGCAAAAGCATCGCAGACATATTGTATGTCCATGTTGGCATTCCAGCAACGCAAAAGGTCTTTGTTGTATTGATTAACCCAAACATCTGATGGGTTGCGTTTGTGTACAACAGTATTTTTATTTGTTGTCAATTGGTAGGCTTTTTGAAACATTTGCTGTGTGATGTTAATGGAAGCAAATAGCTGATCCACAGTGTCAAAGGTTAGGACAGGATTTGAAAGAGCATGTTTGACCCTTGCCATGACATTTTTAGCCACCTCTTTTTCTTTTTATATTTTTAACAAATAGATGTCTATTGGATCAACATCTGTTACCTCCTGGTTTTCGTCTGTTTACTTTTACAAAGAAAGGTGTGGTTGCTTGGAGGATGTGGAAAGTTAAATCTGCATCTTGTGCCTCTTTTCCTACAACTCTTTGAGTTTTTGGAGCTGTGTTTTTGAACGCTAGAAACAACTTCATGTAATGCGTTGGTTGCAGGGGGGAGTTCACAACTGATGTATTTATCAATAAATTCTATGACTTCTTCGTCTTTGTTTTTTCCTATTTTCCCATGTCGTTGACATTTCCCTGTATGTTTTGTATTCTCATGAAAACATGTATGAGTTCAGTCCAGCGTAAATCAGCAAATGAAAATGAACAGAACCAAGTAGGGATCCCAATCTGTCTAATCAAAGAAAATAAATCTTTCTGAACAGAGAACACACAACAAAATGGCAGTGTCTGGAAGGTACACTCTAAAAAGAAAAAAGTTGAACCAACTTAATTGAATTAGGGCAACCGGTAACACAGGATTGAATTAAGTTTATTGAACTTAAGAATGTAAGTTACACTTAAACAATTGTTTTAAGTCAGATCAACTTAATAGTTTGTTTGTTTTCAAATCAAAAGTTTGCATTAATCCAACTTAAAATTAAGGGACAACAACTTAAAATGTCAGTGTTTTCTGACTCAATTTCTTGTTTAATCCTAAAGTAAAATATTGCTTCCGTAGAACCTAAAAGAAAACAGTTGGACCAACTTAATTGAATTAAGGCAACCGGTAACACATAATTTATTTAAGTTTATTCAACTTAAAATTGCTTCTAAAATAAAATCACATTTTCAAATCAGTTTGTTTTAATATACTTTATTGAATAAAAGTAGAAAACAAAGTGCCAATACACATTTCAGTGTATAACAGTCGGGCAAGCAACATATTTCCCATATCTTTCCAATATAGAATCCATTATAACCAGCTATAGCCAGTATAGTCACAGTGTAATTTAACATGGGAAAGGAAAAAATATTTTACAGTTTTAAACCAGACAACCAGTGTAATGCAGGTAAGCCTTTTCCATGTTTCTGGCAGCCGTCAGTTTAAGGTGGAGTCAGGGATTCTGGAGACCGCTTGTTGTCAAATCACTTTTGGTATTTTTTTTTACATAGTTTTAAATTGTGTGGGGAAAAAAACACAGCCTAGGCTCAGCAAACTGGTATGTAAACAAAGGGTATGTTAACAAAAGGGGCCCACCGGAGAACCACATGCCCGTTTACAGAGCATAGGCATTGTAATGGAAGACACTGAATTGGTTTTCAGCGCAAAATCGTGAGGATATATTTACAGATTTTTGAGAAAGTGATTAGGACTACAAGCAGTCTCAGGAATCGGTGACTTCACCTTAAAAAAAATAAAAATAAAAAGATCTTGTAAGTCATTATAAATATACTATCACCATTTCACCTTTAATTTTGAAATATGTTTGAAAAAGTAAGTCCAAATATGTTTATACTAAGCTGAAATATTGATAGTTTCTCAATGTAATGACTCACAGGTTTTTTTCTTTTTTTACAGTTTTAAATCAGACAAACACGGTGTGTAATGCAAGTTGTCCTTTTTTCCTTGTTTCTGGCAGCCGCCAGTTAAAGTTATAAAAATCCTCCAAGTCAATATGATACCATCTCAACATTTCACCTTTTATTTAAAAATAAGTTTGAAAAAATTATTCCAAAAATGGTTTTACTTATAAGTGATAATACATATTGAGATAGTGTCTGTAAATATAAAAAGGAACTTCTTTTACAGTTTTAAATCTGACAAACTGTGTGCATAGTAATGCATAAAACCATCAAAAACACCAAAGTTATGTATTCTTGTGCGTGCTAAACATAGATTCTGCTCTACAGCCAGTGTGTTTTGTTCTTTTTGGACCATATCGAAACAAAAATGGAACCTTTCACCTGCTCTTCCAAAAACGTGTGACAATTTGTGTATATCACCTTGTGGTTTGAAGAATATTTGTCTCTTATGTGTAGTCACTGTTTTCAAGTCTGCCATACAGATTTTAGGATTTGGGGGACATCTTATGTTGCGTGAGATGCATGATGATTTTCTGGAGCACCTCAAAAGTGAAAGAAAGGGGTGTTGGAAAAGCTAGGTTCAGGTCAGTCCATGCAAAACCTCCACACTCTCGATGAAGAGGCCCATGTTTTCAGGTGGCTCCTGCAGTCCTTCCCCATCCTTTCAAAAGACAAAAACTGCAATGGCGAGCTGCTCCAGAGTCCTACAGTACATGACACAAAACATCACTGTCATCACTTTGCACTTGTATGCAGTAACTAACTATGAACCTTGTATGGTACAATAATATCACTGGCATTAGTCTTGAGTCCAATTTTGTGAACATGCACTAATTATTCTAATGAGTAATTCAAGTATACTTTGTGTCTTGATTTTATCTGTATTTTTTTCAGGGCCCTTGACTTACTTTTCCACTATACTAGTACCTCTATCGTATGAATGTACAACAGTAAATCAAATAATTTCTAGTCATATTTTGCATATTTGTTGCAATCTAGAGTAGGGGTGTGCACGTGTACATGTGTAACCGGTTAGTAAATCATAACCATTTAGGTAAAATCAATAAACGAAAACCTTTCTCTCTCCCCCGCTAATACAGTTTTTAAATATGTTCTGGAGACACGCATTTATTAATTTTACAAACTATTTGGGGATGATAAAAGCTAGTCTGCCAAATCTGTCTGTCCCTCTGTGTGTGTGTGTGTGTGTGTGTATCGGCACTGCAGACACACATGCGCGCGCACACTAACACACGCGCGCAGAGTCACTGTCGGGCATGAGTCACAGCCATGGACGAGTGATGAAAGATTAAAGTTACCCGGTTGACGTGAACTACGCTCGTAAGTAGACCGAACTTTATAACACCTGTTCAACCTGCATAAAAGTGTAACTGTTGAAGCTTACCGGATATTCCTTGATCAGGTCATCTGCATCCTCTCCGAGGCAGATGATGAAGGCTTTCGGTACACACTCCCTCCGAAGAAGAATGTCGTCAGTCTAGGACAACATGATATTGATTAATTTTCAATTCAAATCAGTTTCATAATCGAAGACACTCTTAAAACTTAAATCCTACAATTTATTTAAAAATAAATGGACATTTGTAATGCCAGAGTTTCATTAGAAAATAAATGTAAGCTCAATGGTGTGATGGTGAAACATGAGCTGCATATATTAAAGACACTATAATGGTCTGCCCTTGTTATGTATCTGTAAAAGATAGGGAAACTCTGACACCCTCTAAGCTACCAAGGAAACTTGTTTTGTTTGATGCTCCAAATGTACCTGGTCCAAAGTGTCCATCATTTGGCCTGTTGATCCACCTTTGATCGGCTGACTTGAGTGACTGTAACTGGGCCATGGACCCAGGAACAGCCATGAACCACAGGAACTCAGAATGGATCTAAAACAAATAGTGAATTAATAAAAGAAAATGCAAATTACTTCACTCTGTATACAATCTTACTATGGATCTTCATGTGTCCTGAATAAAAAAATCATATAATCTCAGTATTAAATTTGTTATTATGCTCTATAGCACTTTGCCACTGTTTTGAAAGTGGCTATAAGCTTTTTATGGCCATTTGTCACAACAAAGCTGCGTCACCTGACTACATTTTTCTTATCGTCACCTCCCCAACATGAGTTTTAATTTTCACACTGTTTAATCCTTTTGAGGAGAATCCTTCGCACACTTTTATAATGAGGGCTACAAATAGCTTTAAAAAGGACTGTGGCTGAACTGGAAAAACAATTTGCCTGACGTATAGAAATACATGCCATTGGCAGGGTGCAGTAACTTGTACTCTAACCCTGCATGGTAAACTGAATGTGGCTACACAGCCACATTGAAGCCTTATAAATAGCACTGTAATTAGCACTCAATACTGCAGTTTAACTTACCTTTGGGTAGTTCAATTATTTGTGTCCAGGCCTGAAGTAACCACCACCAATCAGGGAAAGAATCATGAAAAGAAAATTAAAAATGCATTAATATTAACTAAGGGAGTGGCGTTTCATTTCAATGTTAAGCCAAATGTGGTAAAGAAGGAGAAAACTGCGATATAGCAAACTAATATGAGCTCGACTGGTGAATGCTTTAACCACCGAGAAACGTATAACTATGGGGTTTCACCGCTGCTGCCTCCATGTCAAACAAGCCACAGAGGCAGTTATCACTGCGTTTCACAGCTAGGTTGAGTGTTTGGTTGTCACGAGAACTACATGACACACACACACGTAGGAACGAATGGCCCAAACAGACACGCGGGCGCAGTTCAGTTTATTCTACCTGTCCGCTAGCAAACTAATATAATAGTAGTGGTGTTGTTTATTTAGCAGCCGGACTCACCTCCGTGCTTTCATCAGAACGGCATGCGACTCTCATTGGTGCTGCCTGAGTATTCATACTAAAAACGTTGATAGCAACGGATGCGGTGACGGCAGTAACACACAAACACACACACACACACACGGTGTACTGAACAACAGGCGCACGCAGCTCGGTGGTAAAGAAATGTAAATGTATCTGGCCTTACCAGTAGCCTACACAGCATGCTAACCCGGAGAGCAGAGCACTCAGCACCGCGCGCAAATTACTAACCGTTCACTCTACATGTGTCCGCTGGCAAAATGCAATTAATTACTGACCAGTTAACAGCCAAACTATCACCTTTAAATGCCACAGGAAGTTTTACACACAAATGGTTTGAACAAATGGCCAACAATTTCTCACAGAATCAGATAAATTAATCGAAAATTATAAGCTAACCTGAAGGACACAGCATGACTTTGCTGGTCCGGCTCAGTTTAGCTTACTGACGTTAACCTTAAGACGAAAAACTGTAACCATTACAGGCAGAAAATGTATTATCTGACAATTAACATTTGTAAAACATTACTTTGTCTGTATTAGACTTACCGTTTTGTTGGGGCGCCGTGACCGTGTGCGAGACGAGTGCGAGGAGAAAACATGGCGGCTTCAAAGGAAAATTTTAGCTGAAAAAGACGTTGACGTAAACGTCCACGTCATGACGTTAGACAGGAAAACCTAATTGAAGCGCTTTCATTTGCATAAGAAAAGCAAGTCAATGTCAGGTCTATGTAGTACAGTACAATTTCAATTTGATGTAATCCACAAAAGTACGTTGCCATCGCTAAAGCAGAAAACCGAGTCAGACTTATTCAAAACAGTGCGTTACTTCAACTTTTCAAAAATATACTTTTTAGAGTGTAGGGCCGGGTATATGAAGAGCAGTTGATTGTTGATTGATGGCAGCTGTGAATGCTGGTAACTGACTCCAGCACAACTGACTCCAACCCTGCAATTACACCAGAACACAGACAAGGGTAAAGGGGAAAAAACAACACAAGGGCCTGAGGCCCAAGCAGGATCATGACAGTTAACATGCCTTGGATACAATGTTTGGTATCATTTATCAGCACTACCTCACCTATTTGACCTAATAGATATCCTTTTAATTTTGACATATCATATGAACATATTGGACACAAAACCACAAACAAATCGAAAAACTTATTTTGAAAATGATATTATTTTTACTATGGGTTACACAAACATTCCCAACGAAATATTTGAATGCTGAAAATAAATACATGGGATGTCATAATGATAATGTAAAAGTTTGATTGAGGTGGCATCAACCTAAATACAAATTTTATGAACAAATAGCAGGTGAATACATAGGCGTTTTCCCCAAAACTCCTCAAAGTTCTGTCAAACATGACACAGAGGGCTCATCAAAAAATGTTTAGCATGCTGTGTTTATTATTTTGTTGTTCAACTACATTACCTGGTTGTTATTATTTCACTTTGACATACTTTGTGAACATTATGGACCTAAAAAGATATATATAAAAAAAAAATAGAAGTTTCATATTGGCCTAGCCAAAAATATATATAGTTGGCCTATATGATATATATATATATATAACCTAATATAGGCTACATTAGAATATACATATGACTTTTATATACAGTATATCCTAAAGTAAAGATTATTACTGTGTCTCTAGGCCACATCATTATTTCCTACCTTATGTAGGCTGGCTGCTGTGTGTGTGACAGTCAGTGCTTCAGTCAGACAACAATGGCCACTTCATGTAAATAGTCACTCTTTGACTCTGAGGATGAACTGTCCATGTAAAAAACAAGCTAATAGCTTAACTCAAGTTCAAAGTTTGCTTCAATATTACTCAAATATTCTCAGTAGTCTATCTTCAAAACTCTCAGTATCTCTCAATCTTCCTCTGTGTGTCTGTCACTCACTCACTCGTTCGCTAGCTGCCTGCTTTGTCTCTCGCATGAGGGACTCCCGCCCCCTGTCACTCCTCTTCGTCTCTTTTCGTCTAGCTTCGTATCACTCCGCTAACACCCCTCCCCTCCCTGGTTAAAACAGCCTGACGAGCAGTGCACCTTCCAGCATTGTTTTCCACACCGTAAAATGGAAAAATACGGCGGAGAAATTTAAATATTTAATGGCCGCCACACTCGAATTCTCATACTTTTGAGCCCGCGAAAATAAAATTGTTTTGTATCAACTTTAAACCATCGTATCTCCGGTTATTTTGGGTCTATTTACATGAAACAAAGACTGGTATAGAGCTTCAAGTCAGTACTTTCGCTGGGAGTGTCCTGATGTTGGCCCGACTGTTGTTTTTAGGCAGGAGCGGCTTGATCAAGTCACGTGATCTGGTCACGCCGGCGTGACAGGAGACCCCTAAGGGTTAAGCAATTATGAAACTGCGACTCACCGGAGACAGATGGACAGGTGCTCCGCAGGTGAGATAGAGCGCCTGTAGTTGGTATCCAGACAGGAGATCCTGGCACCAACCTGGGCTAGCAACACATCAAACTTGGCTCCAGTCAGCCTGAAATAGCGCTGGAACTGGCCGTCATCCAGGCGGAGTTCCTGGAGGAGGTGATGAAACTCACCCAGCTGTGCCCGCTTGCGGAGTATGTCATGAACCCAGACACGACAGCGTTTGGGTTTCGGTCGGACGTTCAAGTACCAATACAGTGCAGCAACGGTGATTATCTCGGCCATGGTTGATGATTAGACAAAGTAAAAAGCGGGAGGAAATTTATTAATACTGGTTGTAAATAGCGGGAAAAAACTGAGTGGGCACTTTCAATGAGTCATCGGGCGGCGGACACAATATGACCCAATATGATCACGCGGCGCGGAACCCGTCTCTCTCTCTTTGCCACTCTCCACACATTTGTGGCGTCACATCGGCTCATAAAATCACCACAGCTTCACATTAATAGATAGAAATAATGGTCAATAAGCCTTACCTTTTATAACTTATTCCTGCATTTCTTGCGGGCAAAAAAAAACTTCAGACTGAATGAACATTTTGAATCGCGGCTTTTGTTTACGTAAATTTGGCACCGCTGCCGCCGTCTCATTGTGGACTTGTCCATGATGGGGGAGAGGGGCACTTTGCTTACACCCAAGTCAAAATTATAATTTGCTTTCATTAATAATCTTAACAATGGTTAATTTTGTACATGTTTGTGTCTCTTCCAGTATGTATGGCCGATATAAAATATGAAAAAAATATTTTAAGGGTCTAATCATTGTACTTATCATTTGGTGCCCCCTATTAGCTATATTTGGCTGGTGCCCAAGGGCACTCGCCCGATCCTTAATATGGATAATCTGGCAACAAGGTTATTTTTAAATGGTTAGCAGCATATGTAGGGTATTTAGGTTAAAAGGTGCACTGTTTAATGGAGCTCACTTGCTTACCTGCCATCTTGATGTGTCAATGTGCGTTCTCAGGTTGGACAGAGTTCTTCAAAGCAAAGATTTAGTTTGTTCAAGGTAACATTGACTAGAGATATGGCAATGGGTGCTCTGATTTGGTTGCATACTGTTCTCCATCTTTAGCAACAGGTTCATTTCCTGCCATCACCATTACTACAATTAGGTTTGATTAAAAAGTGCCCCTGGTAGATATATTCGGTATTCCCTTTAAAACCAGCTGAGAGCAGGTACTGTGATTTGTTTTCTTATGTAAAGAACAGCGTGTGGTCAATTGCATAGTGATATACTGTATAGTTTAGATACACCTAAGCCCCCCCCAGCCTGAATCGACCTTGTATGTCAAACATGTAGCCTCTATTTGCTAATAAATTAATGTTTGACCTGATGAATGTGCCATAGTAAGGTCAGAGGAACGGTCATCAGGGGTTATCCTTTGGGTATGTCTGTAGCAATTTTAAAAGCAGCTATTTTTGACTTAAAGCCACTACGAGTAACTTGGTCCCTTAGCGGCCCCTTTGGACAAAAGCGGTAGTATTTTTACGACGCCAGCTATCGTGAAGCTGTTTTCTAGCTCGTGCCGGGCGTGCGAGATTCAAATAATCAGGAAGCAATATAGTGGATGTCCGTGTGTTGAAAGTGTGAGGGCACCGGACTCTTTTCGGCTCCGTGAGAGTGGTTAGTAACACAGCATCAACTAATGCCAGTATGTGCTACACACACCTGATTGCAATGAGTTGATGCAGTGTGTCACCGAAGCACTCTCACGGAGTCCTCACAGAAAGCGAATGAACGAGAGACGTCAGTTATTATGGATCACGATGAGGTTATTATGGACCAGACCAAACGCAGTAATAAAAACTATATAAAAACGTCTTTCTTTTCACTGATGGTCTCGTTTGCTGTTAAAGGTAATTTATGATTATCAGAGGAAACATGAGGCTGTTTAAAAGATATTTAAATGTTACTCGGAGATGCTTTAATGTTTCAGTTCCGACCAAAGTAGTGGGCTGACTTACTGACTGCCATTCATGGAGCAAAAAAGAAAAAAACATGTTCTTGTTTTGTAGCATTCCCATCTAATTTAAAATTGCGGAACCCAAAATTAACAAAATCCTCAGATCGTAATGGAATTCATAATACATTTTAGAGGAAAAAAACAGGAGCAGGGATCATTTGAACGCCACATTCCAGGACAAAGTCCTGCAAATAATTTATTGTTATAAATACTGTTATAAACATTCTGGTACAGGAATGTATCTGGTACATCACATAAATAACTAGCACATAAATACACATTGCTGCTGATTATAGAAGTTGTATTCTTTCAACACATTGAGAGTAAACATTTCAGTGACATTCACAATGAGTGCACTCTTAAATACTTGTGAGCTAACCCTCTTGCCTGCCATCAGGTAAAATATCCCACACAACTTAAAATATCTTGATCTCTAGATGTGTATATATATATACACAGGTGCATCTCATATTATTAGAATTTTATGGAAAGCTTGTTTTCTGTAATTTTATTCAAAAAGTGAAAGTTCCATATATTCTAAATGTATTAGACATTAAGTGATATATTTCAGCATTTTTAAGCTTACAGCAAAAATCCAAGCTGCAGAATTGTTTGCACTCACCAGGGCCTGCATTCTGGGAACAGGGGTAAGAATTACTGTTTACACTGACAGCAGATATGCATACGGCGTTGTACATGATTACGGTTGTTTGTGGAAGATGAGGGGGTTTCTGACATCAACAGGTAAACATATTGCACATGCTTCACTGGTATCCAACCTTTTAGATGCTATCTTACTTCCACAGGAAGTGGCTGTTTGCAAATGTGCGGCACACACAGGTGCTAGGGATTCTGTCTCTACAGGTAATGAACGAGCTGATAAAGCAGCAAAGACGGCTGCACAGGCTCCCGTTCACACCACGTTGCAAATGTCTAACATAACCCCTTCTGTTACGTTCGCAGAACTAACTGAAGCATGAGATAGCACTTGATTACTTAATGGCAAAGACAGGAGGTTTATGTGTGACTCTGAATTTCACAGGAGATGCTTGCATGACATTAATCCCAGATAATGATGATAATCTCACTGGTGTTATAAAGGCCCTCGGAAAAATCAAGAATTCTTTTGGCCCTTCGGATTCTGCAGGACAAAGCCTCACCCAATGGTTGCAGGACAGGCTAGGCCCATGGGGAGCAGTTGCCCTTCAAGTTCTTTTTCCATTCCTAATCATGTTTGGTGCCTTCTTGTGTCTCTGTTCTTGTACCCTTACCTGCATGAGAGCCTTGCTACACAGATGGATAGCCAGTGTGGTTGGAGGAAAGGTGGAGCAATATGCTCTCCTCCGTTCTCCCAGACGAGAATCCTTTGATCCCTGGGATGTGGCCGACTCACTCCCAGACATTGAGCAGCTGCATTTCTTGACCGAAGGAAGCTCGTAGGCCTCCACTCTACCGAATGTGCATGCTTCAAGCCTAGGGTTGAGGCAGACCCACGACTACTGGACTAAAGAAATCCCGGAAGGATGACAACAAGGGCTCACGGTAAAGGTGTCCGCCCCTACGAAGGGTCATGTTCTGGAACCTCTGACCCAAGTACGTATACCCACAGGTAGCATGCTGACTCCCGAGCCCGAAGAAACATCCTGCCATGTGGGTGTTCCTCTGCATCCCATGATGAGAATGGCTACAATGAAAATAATGACACCTGAACACCAGGCCTTTGATTTATGCTAACCTTTAATTATATCCTGCAACTTAACATTACCCTTACGGTATATTAATCTACATTTAATAGTTAACATTAATTCTTTCTTACAACATTTTATTTAGTTTTGTTTAGAATTATACTGCCATATAACATTACTTTTGATTTAAATCTTTTAAGCATAGCTGTTTAATTTTTTGTTAAACAGAACTGTCTGAAACATTTTTTTCCTCTTTAACGATCTATGAGGTTTTTTTCCAAATGATAAGTTCTGTTATAGTAAGTATAGTTAGTGCATAGAACTCTTTTGACCTCCTTTTGCCAATTGTGAGGGGGTGTGTTTGCTTCTATGTGTATAGGTGATGATGACCTGTGATTTCTGTCCGTCTATTTTTAATACACTGCTCAAGGGGATAAAACACCTGAAAGGCCACTCAGGCCTTGGCGGACAATCTCACAAGCCATCCTGTAGAATTTTAATACGCTTTTGTTTTTCCATATAACATTGTTAATCTTTTAATTATTAGAACATTTTTTTAGAATGATTATTTTGTGATTTGATTATAATCAAGAAGGGAATGTTGTGGAAATGTTTATTACAGTCATAATAATTATGTGTTTATATAGACTAATGCCATCTTGACTCTAAATAAACGGAAGTTAATCAACAAAACTACCAATAAAAACTATTATTTTAGTTTCACAGTTTAAAAAAAAGCACAGGTAGCTTCCTATCCGTTGTGTTATTAAAAACGAGGCATTAACAGACTGCTGTGGTTAAGATAAATTAGTGGAGTATGAGCAAAAGCATTCTGTGTTGGTGTATGTAACATTCAGGCTGTACTAAGGGCATCTTGTCGCTTAGCGGGGAAAACAACATGGCTGTCGCTTGGAAAATTTTCCATCGGATCTCGGGGCCGTGGACGCCGTGGACCAATAAGAAATGGGGGGGTGGGGTTATCATAGACTACTGCACGGTGGACGTTTCTGGGGGGGAAGCATGGACATATAAAGAAAATATGGGGATGTGGCTGTGCCGACTATTACGTAATAGTCAGCGAGAATTCTGACTGGAGTATATTGGGGGGGAGGGGTGGGGGTTTCAGAAAGGGGGAGAGTGAGAAAAGGAGAGATTGTTATTTTTTTAAATATTTTGGCAGTCTCTAGGCACACTGTGGACCCATGGATATGTTAGAACACATTTAAAAAGTGCATTTAGCATAATATGTGACCTTTAACTTTGTGCTGCATGAAGCATTGCACTGTGCCGTGGACTCGCATATACGGTTATGTCTCTCTTTACTGCCATTTACTTGTTTAAAAGCGCTAAGCTCTTTTAAATGAATATTTCCTTATTGTCATTTAGTCCGTATTTTTTCAGTACATTTTTCCGGCCTTTTAACTGTTTTGGCCGAAACCGAAAATGACTTATTTTGCCAAAATATAATAATAATGATAATAATAATAAACACACAATTTGATGCGAAAGTAAGAGCCGCTTTGAAACTAGGCAAAGAGCCGCATGTGGCTCACGAGCCGCGGGTTGGCCAGGCATGCACGAGTAACTGGTGGTGACCATGGTATTACTGTACTTGAATGGCCAGACAACTCTCCTGACCTGAACAACATGGAGAATCTATGTTGTATGTATGTTCACTCTGAGTTACTGTTAACTTTGGGTTTTCCGTTTCAGGAAGCAAGTTCAGCGCAACTCAGAGTCCGTAACTGCGGCAACATACGCTATGAGTCTAACCTTCTCGCTAGGTGGTTTGACCAACTTTGAGTTTTTTGTCACTTTACACTTCAGCTTCAACTGAAGTGTCACAACGCGTCCCTGTATGATTTTACGTTTGATCGATCATTTATCTGATCAGTATTCTCAGCCCTTGTGTCATTCCACATAACACACCGTGAACATGCTCTACATTCAGATTAATTTGCCTATTAGCGTTGTATTATTACATTATTTTTTATTAACAGGAGTTTTGTAACATCTGTGCCACTGTATCTATCAGGTTGAAATATAATGTTGCGGCTTCATGCGATCGTTACTGTTCACTTGTGCCTCGTTTAATACCCTTATATGAATATAGAAATTATTTAATAATTTTAACTGTGATCACTTGAGGAAAATGGATTTGGTTATAAATCAATCAGGCTCTTCAATGAAAACTGTCGCCTAATTTGTCTGACGTCAAAGTCCTTCACCCCTCTTTATAGCTTGACTGCATATTAAACAGCGAATATAAAACACTATCAGCAATGTTGTGCCGTGCCAGCTCAATACTTTTGCTGCTTCTGATATGCGTAACTTAAAACATAAAATATGCTATTGCTTCTCATAGTGTAATGATTCTCCCAAAAAAAATGTTTTCCTGTTTTTTTCTGAATTGCCGAGGTGATTAGATCAGAGTTATGAGATAATATCCCCTTTAATTCTTCTCCGTACCATAGGCATATTGTTAAATCACTAATAATTCTGTGTCAAGAAGTAGAGACGTTGAGACGTTCTTTTTTTTTTTTTTTTTTTTGAGAACCGGGCCGGTTTGTCCTCAAGCATTTGTCCTGTTTCCATAATGAAATATGTTATCAGCGATCCATTGACGATGGCTTTTACACACACGCTCAACCCAGAATGACTTGACTCCAAGTTGACTGATCCAACGCTGATCTGCTGTTCTGAAACCGATAACCCAGAGTTGGTCATCTCAGAGTTGGTCAACTCAGAGCGCAGGGTTGAACTCAGAGATTGTCAACCCTGCTTCCTGAGTTAGGCCCCAGAGCCAACAATACAGACGAGCTGAAGGCCGCTATCAAAGCAACCTGGGCATCATAACACTTCAGCAGTGCCAGAGACTCATCTTCACCATGCCATGCCGCATTAATGCAATAATTCATGCAAAATAAGAACCCAGACCAAGTATTTTACAAGATGAATGAAAATACTTATCAAAAGTGCAACATTTTCTGGAATAAAAAATAATTATTTTGATTGGCCTTATGGAATATTCTAATATTTTGAGATGATGGATTTAAATAAAACAAAAACTGTCTTAAATATATCAATATATGTCTTATACATCTAGAATACTGTATATGGAATTTTCATTTTTTAATTAAATTCAATAAAAAGAGCTTTTCCATGATATTCTAATAATGTGAGATTCACTTGTACTCATTGAACACTGAGCTGAGCAGAGGAGGTTGGCTTGGGGAGTGACAGTGAGTTGCAGGAGCTTTAAAGTGTGTGTGTGAGGTCAGGGCTTTGTATTGTTAAATGTAAACAGGCTGCTCCTGGGCCGTCAGCAGGCGATACATGGCTGCAGGCATAGTCTTCATGTGGATCTGAGACAATTACAAACAGAACAAAGCATTCAATTATTAACAGTAAATGCCTATTGAAATCAAGTGCCAAATGCAAGCAGTCATTGTTGCAAACCCAGACCCAATGTAGTACAGAGCAATCCTACTAGGTAACATTTATTTCCTAATACTTTCTCTGTGCTCTCTTTGCAGACTGAGCTATCTTAGATGTCATATCTCAAATAAGTAGAACAGACTAATTTTAATGTTGCCACCTTTAGGGCTCATTAATGCTCTATGTTAGATACGAATAACTATACAGACCGAGCGTTCTGTCCGTCCGTATTTCTGCAAGTATCCTGCAAGCTTGGGGGTATGGACCAAATGGGCCATACGTTGCAGTACCACTGAAAATTGTGGGGTGAGGGTAGCCAACAGTTTAAACCAGAGCTTTTAACAGCATTGAACAGTCATAGACTGTATATCAATAATAGAGGAAAAAAAAGAAGAAGAAAAAACTAAACACAAAGACTGCTTTTTAAGTATAGGTTGTATGAAGTTGGTATGCAAATACAGGGTCTTCCCTATGTTCCTGAAATTGGCGATTAGGTTCTGGAATCACAGCGGAATGGTTAGGGTTAGGATACATGGAGAGGTTAAAATAGGAGTGACACACACCCACACACATACACTTTTCTCTATTTTATCAGATACATATTTATGATGTTACATTGCCTTGGCACAGCGACAGACAAGTACAACAGAACAGCTGGGCAGAGATCCCAGAAGTTAGTAAGTAGGGGAGAGTTAGTAAGTAGGGGAGAGTGGGGGGAGCTGTGCTACCTTTTACACAGAGATTGCGGCATATTGACGGAACAACATCACTCCGATATGCCGGCTTTGCTTGCTTCTGTGTTATTTACACAGAACCAAGCAACGCCGGCCTGCTGGCGCATCAGTAGCCCCTTTTACACAGCGTTCCGGAATGAAAGAGTTGCTTGTAAACAGCGTCAGGTGTGACGTAAACATTTAGCGCTGCGCCGGTCAGCTGCTTTACAACAACAACACTGGCCGGTGAATTCAGAGCAGAAGTGCTGGAGCTTGCAGTAAGAGGGCCGTATTTTCAGAAATAGACTCATATACTCTGCAAAATGAAGCGTGGGGGTTTGGATTGAGCAACGGACCTTATGACCTGCTAGATACGCTGTTCCTTGTATTTGGTGATTTTTACGGGACATCAGGCTGTCGTGGCCCATGGTTAATGTTAAATACACGTCCTTAAACTATATAAACGCATTTATACAGAGAGGCGGAACTAATGGTGTCGGCAATCTTACTACCCCCCGAGGTAGTACAATTCCCGGAACAATCTCTCGCACCTTTCTTCCCCCGTTCCGCAACGGTCACATTTATACAGCAGGGAGGTGGACCGAAATTCTGGCATATTCCCGGCCTTGACAGTAATGTCTCCTACCAATTACATAAAAGTAGCACACATACCAATGATCACCATTAAGACAAGCCTAATATTGGCGTCTAAGCCATTGTTTCAGGGCCTTTTTAAAACTGCCTAAGTTTCTGACTAACTTGAGTGCACCAGGCAACCTATTCCAAAGTGCAGCTCCAGCACAAAAAAATAATCCTTTCCCATGTTAGTCCTAACTCTGGGTGGTACAAAATCTGTAGAGCTACTTGGATTGGATTGGATTTACTTTATTGATCCCCAATGGGGAAACTGGTTTGCCACCATAGTCTGTACAACATACAATACAACACATGAATACAGTAACAACATAAAACAAGCATAGTCACAGGGAGAGTGTGGTCCACTACCATAGTAAAAATAGAAGGTAAAAAAAAAGGGAATAATTGACAATATAACAATATTATGATGTGCAAATGAGCAATGTGCAGAAATCAAATCAGCAGTCATGATTAAAAAGCCTAGCTGCTGCAGGAACAAAATACTTTCTGAATCTCTCTGTAGAGCATCTCGGTAACAGGAGACGCTCGCTCCTGCCACTTCTAACAAAAGTGCAGTGCAGGGGGTGGTCGTCACGTGACAGGACAGTCCTGAGCTTCCTCCTCCCCTAGTGGAATGCCTGTGAACTTCACTTACTCGATTAAAATAATTTCTAAAATATTTGGGAACATCCCCATTTACCATCCACAGTTGTATCTGAGATCATCTACTTTCAACCAACCCAACCTCTCAAAGTGGGAAGATTCAAGATGAGTTCTCATGGGGAGGTAAAAAATAAGCCTAACCAACTTATTTTGCGAGGTCTGAAGCCTATGTTTCAAATGCATTCTGACGCCATTGTACCATGACCCACACGCATAATCATAATAGGGCTGAATTAAAGCTCCTGCTAAAATTAACATTGCAGAAACTTTGAAATTCTGGCCAAAGAACGGATTCTATGATTTATTTTGGTGATTGCCTTTTGAGCCTGACCTACACCAGATAAGTTACAATCTAATACACAGCCAAGGTAACTGGCTGGTAATTTCAGAATCTCCAGCTAAAACCTTAATATCCGAGGCTTTTTTCAGTTAAATTTTTGATCCAAACAATATGGACTCAGTTTCCCCACGTGAAGTGATAACTTGTTGTCAGACATCCACCTGCTAACATGTACAAGTTCTGCAGAAAGTGTTCTTTCAATTATCTTTGTGAGAAACTACCAGCGCAGAGTCATCTGCATATAAAAAAAGATTACAAGAACAAACAAACTTTAGGCCATTTATATATAAAAGAAAGAAAAGTGGCCCCAAAACACTCCCTTGAGGAACCGCACAGACCATGCTTTGTGGTTGAGACATTGTACCCCCAATGTCCACCACCTGCGTTCTATTCTCGAGATAGGAGCCCACCCATTTCAGTGCTAAGTCACTAAAACCCATGGCTTTCAATTTATACAATAAAACGCAATGGTCAACCATATCAAAGGCCTCCTCTGGAAAAGTGCAACCATAATCCCGGTACCCAAAAAACCACGACCCTCCGAACCAAACCACTACCGCCCCATCGCCCTCACACCCATAATCATGAAATGCTTTGAAAAACTGCTGCTCAGGACCATCCTCCCATTTGTCAAACCTCATCTGGACCCCCTTCAATTCGCCTACAGGGAAAAAAGGGGCACAGAGGACACTGTCGCCTGCCTGCTGCATCTTCTCCTCCAGCACCTAGACTCCTCAGGCAATTTCGCCAGGATCCTCTTTGTGGACTTCAGCTCCGCCTTCAACACCATCCAAAGACACCTGCTCATCCAGAAGCTTCACCACCTCAACACTCCACCCATCCTGATCCATCTCCTAATAATAATAATAATAATAATTGATAGGTTTTATATAGCGCTTTATTGCCTAGGCACTCAAAGACGCTTTACAGGGTTCCTGGTTCAATTCGTTCACACACAGTCATACTGGTGGTGGTAAACTACGAGAGTAGCCACAGCTGCCCTGGGGCAGACTGCACAACTTCCTGCGACAGACGGCAAGCTGTTCGGGTAGGCACATCCACATCACCCACACTCACCACCAACACCGGAGCCCCTCAGGGCTGTGTGCTTAGCCCTTTCCTCTACACCCTTTACACTAATGACTGCACCAGCCCCTCCCACACCACCACCTACCTCAAATACTCTGACGACACTCCCATCCTCGCCCTCCTATCAGACAATAACTCTGTATCGGATTACCACAACACTATCACTCACTTCTCCCAATGGTGCACACATAACTTCCTCCATCTCAATGTAGCCAAAACAAAATAAATAACAATAGGTACCCCATCACCCCAGCCCCCCACTCTCATCAACAATGACACAGTAGAAACAGTTGACAGCTTTAAATACTTTGGACTCACACTGGACAATAAACTCAATTTCGACCAGCACACAACGGACATTCAAAAAAGGAGCCACCAAAGACTGTATGCCATCCGTAAACTTAAAGGACTCTATGTTGCACCCCATCTCCTCCTTCTGTTGTATCAAAGTATTGTCCAACCCATCCTGCTCTACTGTTCCATCTGTTTCTTTAACATGCTCACTGTCAAAAACCGGGTCAAACTCACACGTGTCACAAATATAGCTGCCAAAATAATTGGTCTCCCCACACCCACACTGTCAGAACTGAATCTCAAGGCCATCTCACGCATTGCATCCACAATAGCACAGGACAACACTCACCCACTCAACTGCCACTTTACTGTCATGCCCTCCGGACGCAGGTACAGGTCCCTGTTGTGCCGGAGGGCTCGCTATGGCAAAAGCCTGGTGCCTGCAGCCATAGCAGCCCTCAACAAACGGCCAAGATAAATCACCCCAGTCCCACCCTGTTTATATATCCTGTATGTATGTTTACTTTGTTTCTGTCTATTGTCTGTCGGTGTGCAGCCCATAAATGTACATGTGATGTGAAAAAGAATTTCCCCTTGGGGACAATAAAGTCTAAAGTCTAAAAGTCTTCTGTAGGTCTAACATGACCATGCCACTGAAGTGACCATTATCCACCAGTAAACATGAATCTGTAGAATGAGATTTACGGAGGCCAGATTGGAACTCATAAAGTATATTTTGTGAAGATACGTATTTGTCAATTTGTTCAAAAATTATCTTTTCAATGATCTTTGACAGACTACTCAGAATAGAGTCAGGGTTATAGTTGCCAGGGTTCAGTTTACTCCCTTTCTTATAAAGCGGAATCACTCTGGCAATCTTGAGATCACTGGGAAAATGTCCTTGTTCTATAGAACTGTTTACAATATGAGTGATGCATGGTGTAATGATCTCAGCAGCATCCCTTAGGAACCGTGATGGAATAGAGTCTAATCCTGTGGCTTTAGAGCAATCAAGCCCTTTTTCAAAGAGGAAGCCACCCGTCTGAATCCCTAACTGAGAGTAATAGTCTCGCACATGGCTTTCACCATATTGACCCGTCAGGCCAGGTAGCTTATCCACCAGCTTGCTGGCAACAGATGAAAAATGTTTCTTAAAGCCATCTCCTTCTCTGATGTAATATTATTGCCAAGATTTAGAGTGATGTTAGTGTTTTTGGTTTTCATCTTTTTACTGTAGCCAAGCTGCTTGAGGGATTTCCATAGCTTTCCTGAGTCATTTCTA
Source organism: Ammodytes marinus (assembly GCF_949987685.1). Classification (NCBI taxonomy): domain Eukaryota; kingdom Metazoa; phylum Chordata; class Actinopteri; order Uranoscopiformes; family Ammodytidae; genus Ammodytes; species Ammodytes marinus. The sequence goes on from NC_137231.1 coordinate 539,518, forward strand.
TATTCAGCTATTTTCTCATTAAAACATTTCTTTTTAGTATGAACCACTAATCTGTTAACTTCATTTCTCGCCTTTTTATAATCAGTCCAACTCTGCTCATCCTTGTTTAACCTGAATTGACCATACTTGCTATTTCTTGCTCTAATTGCCTCAAGGATGTCATCATTTACCCAGGGTTCTGTCCTCTGTTTTATTCTAATTTCTTTACATGGGGCTACTTTATCAATAGCTTCTAAAAACATACATTTAAATGAGCACCACCGGTTCTAGACAGTTAGATTAGGGTGGGCTGGTAGACATTTTAGGTGGGCACACTGGGCAAAGAGACTGAGAGCACCCTTTTGCCCTTGTAATTAATTGATTGGATTTATATAGCGCTTTATTTCGCTGTTGTTGACTCAAAGCGCTTTACAGGGTTCCAGGTTCAATTTATTCACACACAGTCATACCGGTGGTGGTAAACTACGATAGTAGCCACAGCTGCCCTGGGGCAGACTGACGGAAGCGAGGCTGCCATTTCGCGCCATCGCCCACCACCTCAAACATACAGCAATCATACACATTCACACAAGGCAAGGTGGGTGGGTGAAGTGTCTTGCCCAAAGACACAACAACCATGACACAGGTGGCCGGGCGGGGATCGAACCGCCAACCCTTGGATTGTTGGCCAACCCGCTTAACCACCTGAGCCACAGTCGCCCAGGTCTCTGCATTTGATTTTTGGCACATTTACTGTGTATTGTGTAGAACACAATATGCAAATAAACTTTGAGTGTTGCTGTGTGGAAAATTTGATTCTTGCATGTTTTTTCCCCCAAATGTTTATGAATAACATATAATATACATTATATGCAACATAATGTATCTTTTTTTTAATCGCAGTATTAACTGTAGGCAGCCTGAGCTGATAGAAGAGAAAGCTTTGGGACTGGGCAACCTGGATGTTGGTAGTCCAGAGCTACAGTATATACTATACACACTAAATAGATATATAGTCTTTCCACTATTGCTTCCGATGTCCAGCTGGATTAAGATTATTAATTATTAATTAAGAGGCTAAATCTGAGGAATTTTGTGTGAACACTGATGAATTAAAAGCTATTGAAGAAAGATGGTATATTCTTTACTATTAATTAATTGTCTGAATTTTATTTGACATTTTCTTGGACAGCGAATGAACGGGTCCGTCCGATAGTGGGTCTGGACTTCCACCTTAAAAAAAAAAAAAATTGATTGGGTGGGCACAGCTCACATTTGGGTGGGCACGGCCCACCCTTGCCCCTGGCTACAGCCGGCCCTGTGCACCATGCTCTATCCACATCAATGCATTGCAGTACATTAGACCAGTCCATTTGCTTGAAACAGTCATTTAGTGCTTCTTTGGTATACCTTTTCAGTGACTGGGTTTTAATAGAAGAATGCACGTTAAAAACTGCTTTCTTGATCTTTCTAGTACAGAAAATAATAGAATGGTCGCTCGGCCCATAACTTTTAGGGCCGGTTTCACAGACATGGATTAAGCCTAGTTCTGGACTAAATTGGACTTTCAATGGACAATCTCCATTCAAAATTCCATTTAGTCCAGGACTAGGCTTAATCCATGTCTGTGAAACCGGCCCATAACCCCACTCTCTGCTATTCTAGACTTATCTGAAACTAGAATGAGGTCAATCATGGTTTGGGTAGTGGAACACACGTGTTGGTTCATTAATCAGCTGATGTAAACAAAAAGAACCACAAAAGTTCATCAATGCTTTATACCCGGAAACATCCCGTTTCTGAATATCAGTGTTAAAATCTCCCATCATGATAACTTCAGATTTAACAAAATCAATACTCTTTGAGCAAAGCTCTTCTAAAAAGTCATAAAAATGGGTTTGATCAGGCGGTCTGTAACATGCAACGATAAGTATAGGCTTACTCTTAGGAGAGAAAACCATGGGGTAAATTGTGCCATTAATATATATCTCATAAACTGTAATACAAGACAAATCTATTAGACAATTACTTATCTAAGGTTTATTCAAAGTAAATAAAGTAAATATTTTACTAAGATTGAAGGTCAATTTTCTTAAACAAGGCCTAGCAGAACTAGGTGGTTTAACCTGCAAAGCTCACAATGACAAAGTCACCATAATCATCTTTCTGGTCATCTGAACTCTCATCAGTGGTGTCGTTAAAGCTGGGGTGGAGGATTTGGGGAGAAAATAGCAGTTGGGATAGAGATTCGAATCCAAATACCTCAACCGCTCCACTTGTTCTCTTTGGTCCCTCCCCTATGTCCCTCCCTGACACGCTCTAAACCAACAAAGTTGTGCCAAAGTGTATCAACAGTCCCAACAGCCAATAAGAACAGAGAATCGGAGCCTCGCTCTGATTAGTCAAAGTGTACAGCTCATGTTAACTTTGACCAATCAGAAATCATATAGGGGAGAGTGGCCTAAGTTGTGCCGGTGGGGAAGTTGTGCCACCCCTTGTTTCTAGAAAACCATAAAAGAAATTGGAAATGTGACCACATATTTAAGAAGAGCCATCCATTTAACTCATCCTGTAAAGAAGGGAGAAACATGGAATATGATATAAGAACATTTAAGCTCAAAAAACTGCTTTTAGCCTTTCAAAGTAAAATTTCCATGATCAAGGTTTTTTGATTATTGTGTCTGAACAATTATAGACATGTTTGAAAACATTTGACACATGTTTTAGTACTTTAGTATGCTACAGTTTGTGTCTACATGGTTAGCACGATGTCAGCCCTAAACTGCTGCATCATGCTTATTATCCAAAATTCTGGGGTTGGGGTGATTTGTGCCAGAGGGCCTGGGGTAAGTTATAAGTACGTAAGTAAGTAAAATGTATTTATAAAAGCAGATTTATAACAGTTTGCATTGTCCAAAGTGCTGTACATAGTGCTTTCAGTAGATAAAAAATGAAGGTAAAATAACAATAACCAAAATAAAAGACATAAAGCCCAGACATCCACATATAAACAAAGATAGTAGTGCAGAGGCAAGATAGTTAATGGGGAGGAAAAACCAGGGTGTACAGATGGGTTTTGAGCCTTGATTTAAAGGCAGAAATGAATCGCATATGCCAGGTGGCAGTTGTACAAGGGCGGAGCAGCTAGTGCAAAGTACATTTCTGCGAGTTGTGCCATTGGCATGGCTGTAAACGCTGGTCACCAAAAGAAAGTGATTGTCTAAAGTAGCTCAGAAGAGAGTGACATCCACTTAACAACACCACTGATGAGAGTTCAGATGGCCAGAAAGATGATGATGGTGACTTTGTCATTGTGAGCTTTGCAGGTAAAACCATTAGACCTGCTAGGCCTTGTTTAAGAAAAGTGTCCTTCAATCTTTGTCAAATATTTACTTTATTTACTTTAAATACACCTTAAATAAGTGATTGTCTAATGGATTTGTCTTACATTACAGTTTATGAGATATATATCAATGGCACAATTCACCCCATGGTATTATCTCCGACGGCACAATTTACACCACACCGGGGGCAAGTTGTGCCACAAGACAACTTTTTTTCCGAAAGCTATATTTCTTCAACAGTTTATTCCAGATCCAAAGTTTTTATTGCCAGGGATGCACAACACCCTGAAATATATGTACATATTTGAGTTGGAGACTTTACTGTCAAGGCCTCACTTTAAAGTCACTTTGAGTAAAAAGTGGCACTACTTAGGCCACTCTCCCCTACCCCAGCTTTAGGTGGAATGGAGATGTCAGTCTCTTTTGAGCTACTGTAGACAATAGCCTCGTTTGAGTAGGAGCCGTCTTGCTCAGACCTGCGCAATTATGACACGCGTCTTGCTGAGCGCACACCAAAAATGCTGTGCGCTCAGCAAGACGAGCATCATAATTGCGCAGGTCTTAGCAAGACGGCTCCTTCTCAAACGAGGCTAATCACTTTCTTTTTGTTGACTAGCGTATACAGCCATGCCACTGGCACAACTTTCAGAAATTTACTTTGCACTAGCTGCTCCGTGCTTGTGGAACCAACTGCCACCTGATACGTGATTCCCCCTCCATTTCTGCCTTTAAATCAAGGCTCACCCTGGCTTTTTCTCCCCATTAAATATCTTACCTCTGCACTACTATCTTTGTTTATATGTGGATGTCTGGACTTTATGTCTTTTTAGGGGGCCAAGCCCGAGAAGGGCCTGGGACCGCGTTTTGCAGAGCAACGCGGTTCCATAGCCCTGCTGGGCAGGGAACCCTATTGTTTTTGCTGGGATTATTATTAGGGGGCTAAGCCCGAGAAGGGCCTGGGACCGCGTTTTGCAGAGCAACGCGGTTCCATAGCCCTGCTGGGCAGGGAACCCTATTGTTTTTGCTGGGACTTTTATTCTTATTCCTTACGTAAAAGTGGTGCTGCAGCCCAAACCGTAAAGGGTTGGGACATGCCACTTGCATGACTAGATTCAGGTCCGTGCCTGGTACGCAGACAAAAAAAATCAGATATGCCGGCCACTAGGTGGCGCTACAAAAAAGGAAAATGTGTATAACTTGCACACCGAACCTCCGACAGTCAAAAACTTTATACCCACAGATTCACACAAGCCAGACGCATCTTTTGAGATAGGCCACGCCCATTTGCGTATATATACATTTTTCGCTACATCGCAAAAACTGTGTTGTTCACCAAAACATACTCCTCCTACAGTTTTCGCCCGATTTGGACAAAACCAAAAGCATTATGCTCTACTGACTCCCACGAGCAAAAGTTGTATAAAGAATTTTTCTACGACCATCGGAAGACCAAATGGTAGCGATTTAAAGATTCGATTTTTCAATTTGGAACATTTCTTCTTATTAGGGGGCCAAGCCCGAGTAGGGCCTGGGACCGCGTTTTGCAGAGCAACGCGGTTCCATAGCCCTGCTGGGCAGGGAACCCTATTGTTTTAGCTGGGATTTTTATTCCTATTCCTATTCCTTACGTAAAAGTGGTGCTGCAGCCCAAACCGTAAAGGGTTGGGACATGCCACTTGCATGACTAGATCCAGGTCCATGCCTGGTACGCAGACGAAAAAATTCAGACATGCCGGCCACTAGGTGGCGCTACAACAAAGGAAAACGCGTTTGGGGCTATAACTCCTACACCGAAAGTCCGACAGTCAAAAACTTTATATCCACAGATGCACACAAGTCAGATGCATCTTTTGAGATAGGCCACGCCCATTTGCGTATATATACATTTTTCTCTACATCGCAAAAACTGTGTCAGTAACCAAAACATACTCCTCATAGAGTTTTCGCCGATTTGGACGAAACCAAAAGCATTATGCTCTACCGACTCCCACGAGCAAAAGTTGGTCAAATAATTTTTCTACGACCATCGGAAGACCAAACGGTAGCGCTTTAAAGATTCGCGAAAATTCCTTAAAAAAAAGGGGATTTTCTTGAAACTGAAGGGAGACTATCATGGGGCATACCCGAGCCTATGGCAAAAATATGGGCAAGAAATTCCTATGTGGGCCGGACTTATTAAAAAAAATTGTTTTTCAATTTTTTTGCCTGTTTTCGCCATTTTCAAAGTCTTTAGGCGGGAAAATTCAAAAGAGTGTCTACAATGGAGAGGTTGACAATTTGATTTTGCTATAACTCCCCAACCGAACATCGCACATTCAAAAACTTGACATCCACTTGTTTGGTACATTGAGCTGCATCTTTCTATCTAACGTAGTTTTGCGAATGTCATCCATAGGGGGCGCCAAAACCACAAAAAGCAAAGAAAACGCGTTTGGGGCTATAACTTCCACACCGAACATCCCACAGTCAAACACTTTATATCCACAGATGCCCACAAGTCAGCTGCATCTTTTGAGATAGGCCACGCCCATTTGCGCATGGGATTTTTTTCGCTACATTGCAAAAACTGTGTCAGTCACCAAAACACACTCCTCCTACAGTTTTTGCCCGATTTGGACGAAACCAAAAGCATTATGCTCTACCAACTCCCACAAGCAAAAGTTGCATAAAGAATTTTTCTACGACCGTCGGGAGACCAAACGTTAGCGTTTTAAAGATTTGCACATTAGCTACCTTGTACCAAACTGCTCCTAAATCCAAAACGATTCATCCTATTAACACCAAACTTCACACGTGTTTGTCCTATGGTTCTCAGGTTGGTTCTACTTTTTCCTTAAATTGCTCCAAAAGGGGGCGCCAAAAACACACTTGAGCATCTTTCTCTGCGATTTTTTTGCCTTTTGGTCTATAACTCCCAAACCAAACATCCCACATTCAAAAACTTTACATCCCCGGAATCCGTAAAGCGAGGGGCCGGCGCCGCGGATGACGACGCCCGATCCCGAGTCGCGTGGGAGGCTTGGCCCCCGTTCACAACTGCTTGCAGTTCTAGTTTGTTATTGTTATTTTACCTTCATTTTTTACCTACTGAATGCTCTATGTACAGCACTTGGACAGTGCAAACTGTTATAAATGTGCTTTTATAAATACATTTACTTACTTACTTATAACTCACCCCAGGCCCTTTGGCACAAATAACCCCAACCCCAGAATTGTGGATAATAAGCATGATGGAGCAGTTTAGGGCTGACATTGTGCTAACTGTATAGACTCAAATTGTAGCATACTAAAGCACTAAAACATGTGTCAAATGTTTTCAAACTAACTATAATTATTCTGACACAATAATCAAAAAACCTTGATCATGGATCATGCAATTTTACAAGCCTAATTTTGTCTGGAAAATTCCTTAGTATATTAATAATATAATATTAATTTCTGCCAGCAATAGTGGATTTTCAATTCAGAGATACTGTGATATTTCAGCAAGTTATGTGTCCTTGTGAAGGTGTTGTGCAAATTATTCTATATATTTTATCTATTTAAATTTTTTTAAAGAAAATTTGAAGTTAAATATTTAGCTTTTCAAAGAAGGTGGCAGATGGTTCCTATACTGATGTGGAAAGCTTCTGGTAGCAGTGCTATCATGGTTAACTCTACAGCATTGATGTGTTTTAAAAGCTTACATTAGTAAATGTGCCAAAAAGCAGTCGCAGAGATTTTGAAAGGGGAAACAAAATTCTTGGCAAGAGACTACCGGCTTCATTCTGTTGTATATTCTCCCAAACTCTGGGACTTTTTGAGTGTATTTTGTCTCGCTGCATTCAGCCTTCTCTGGCTCTCTTTCATTTGATTTGCATCACAGATCCGAAAAAACTTAATGAAATGTACATGGGGAGAACGGGGTAATCTGAGACACTAAAATTATTTATCACTCAAATGGATGTTACAGGATGTTTCCTAGAAATGGGCATTAGCAGAATTTATTCAAGACAAAGGGCAGGGAAAATATGATTGTTTAAAAAAAAGTTATCAAGTGTCTCACCCCAGCTGTGGGGTAAACTGAGACAGACCATAAAAATCAAGGGGGTAAACTGAACCACTTACTTTTTCCACTCTGAAAGTACTATAACAACACAAATTGTAACAGTTAGCTTGAAAACCAAATATTACAAAACTAATGTCGGACTAGTGACAGAATCATGGGGTTTGGTCAATTAAGCAAAACATTTTTGATCAAATACAACATATAATTCATATTCAATAATTAACATTCAAATGACAGATAGAACCAGTTAGATTAAAACACAGTCTGGGGGTCAGAACACAAGACCCTTAGAGCCAGCTAGTGTCTGGGGGTCAGAGCAAAGGAAAATCAGAACCAGAACAGTCTGGGACTCAGAACAGGATCTCTGCGACTCAGAACAGGACTAGACCCAGCTGTCATTTTCCATCTTTTCTTTCTGCATTTGTTTTATTGGGATCATTCATTGTCAAGTTATTATGGGGTTTACTTTGTCCAGCTTCTGCCCAAACTTGAAAATGGCCTGGCCAACCATGAAGAAAGCAATGGGACAACTCTTTTCCTTTTCTCACTTTTATTTTCTTGTGGCAGGAATTATTAGGTTGAAAACCTTCAAACACAAACAGAAATGCACAACCATCATTACGTTCAACAAACAAATCTCTTAAATGGTTTAGTCATATTTTAACATAATCTATTATTCAATTCATAATTGTTATTAACTTTAACTTAAGTGTTTTAATCTTTACAATATATGATTACCATGTACCTCCAGTTTATCCAGTTTAACATTTCAACACAATATAATTTTGGTTCATCCATACCAGTAGCCTTTCATGGTTTGACCCAAGCTGGATAGTTCTTTCTCCTCTGTTGTCTGAATCCCCACTGAGTGCAGAGTGAGTGATCCTGCTGAAAAAGCTGCAGGCAGGTGATCTCAGTCAGCTAATCAGCTGGAGTTGGTTTTGGGGATTTTCCTCTCCTTACTAGGGAGTCAATACACTACCCCACTTGTCCTCCGGGTGTCATGATTTCTTTTGACTTTAGCTTACTTGACTTTTGACTCAACACCTCCCACTTGAGCTCCTGGTTCTTGAACCCAAGGAGCTCACAGCAACCTAGTCCATGTTCTGGTGTTGGAAGGGCTATCCTGATGTTTTTAGAGTGGAAATCTGTTCCTGCTCTTCTACAGGAAGCAAGACGATTATCCGCCTGACGTCTCTGTGAAGAACCGTCGCAGGGATATGGGTTGACTGTTTCATCTTTACTTTGCCCACCTTTTTGCTGAGTTTCACAGAGGAGACTGGGTAGCTTGGGAATGTTCTGATATTTACATCCCTCACAACTCCCTTTTTGTCAGTGTTGACACTGACAACTCTGGCAAGCCTATACTGGCTTCTTAAGGCATTCTGGTCCGCTACCCAGACGATGTCTCCAACGGCAACATTTCGTTCCCTGGTGTGCCACTTACTCCTGACAAACAAGTTGGGTCCAGCCAACTGACTCCACTTTTTCCAGAACTTGTTAACTTCTGCCTGGATCACTTTTAGTCGGTTGTAGGAGTAGCCTTCAAATTCGAAGCTCCCTGGGTCTCCTCTGGGTCCAGCCCTACCAAGCAGTAGAGAGTTCGGGCTGATGTACTCCACGCAGTCCTCTCGACTCTGAGTCCTGGCATCTATTGGCCTTTCATTAGCCAGGTTCGCTGCCATGTAAAGGAATGTTTGAAACTCTCCCCATGTGAAGAGTCCATCTCCTCCCAGGTTACTCAGGGCCCTTTTCACGATCTGAACAGCTGCTTCAGCAGCTCCATTTCTGTGAGGCGAGTCTGCTGGATGGATCTTCCAGCTCCAGTCTGTTCCATGTTTGGCGGCCTCATTCTCTAGATCCGCCTTCTCCAACTGGTCCAGAAACAGGTAAAGTTTCTTTAGGGCAGGCTTGGCTCCCACAAAGTTTTTCCCCGGGTCCGACCACAACTTCCTTGGATGCCCTCTCAAGGCTGTGAATCTTTGGTAGGCCAGTAAAAACCCTTCAGTTGACTGGTCACCAACGACATCTGAGTGTATAGCCCTCGAAGCCATACAGCAGAAGACGATGCCCCAGACCTTGAGTCTCACTCTCTTTCTGACCATGTCCTTCACTTCATACGGTCCGAATAGATCTACCGTTGTGAACTCAAATGGTCTGGCTGGCTGCGTTCGCTCCAGTGGAAGGTCACCCATTATTTGCTGGCACCTCCTCGCTCTGGCTTTTCTGCAAATCACACAGCTGTCAACAACTTTCTTAGCCAATCTTCGGCCCCTTATAATCCAGGCTTTCTTCCTCATCCTAAGGAGTGTTCCCGCTACCTCCTCATGGTTTGCTTTGTGGGCCTCCTGAGCTAGGAGAGTGGAAATCCAGGCTTCCTTTGGTAGGATTGGTACTGCAGTTTCCTCTTTAATGAAGAACTGTATTCTTCCTCCACATAGTAACAATCCTGTCTCATTTTCTTTGTACACAGCCAGTCTGTTAAGGGTAGTGTCATGAAAGGTGACACCCTCCTGGGCTGCGAGGAAAAGGTCTCGAAGTGCATCTTCACACTCTTCAACGGACAGAACGGCTTGCTTGGCTTTGGTCTTAGCCCCCTCCTTCGCCTTACTGACAGCTGAGCCCTTCATCTTCCACTTTGTGGCAGCCCTCCACACCCAGGCAATGACTCTGACCAGTTTAGATAAACTACTGAAGCTCCTTTCATCAACAAGTAGCTTAACTACTGAGCCAGCAGGTGGTCTGCGGATTGGAATTTCTCCCAGACAGTCAGAAGTCTTTGGCTGAGTTACAGGTTCATTGCAGTCAGGGGTTTGCAGTGCAGTCCTATGGTTTTTCTTTTGCGCTCTGGTCATTACTGCTGAGAAAGCCTTCCTTTGAAGTCTTTCTATGCCCTCCTTGGCATTTGCTGCAACCTCTTTAGCTGACTTTTTCGGCCACTCGTCCATTGGTCTCCTCAGGAACCGAGGTCCATTTTGCCATTCTGAGACCTCATTGAGATCCTCAGGAGCCGCTCCTCTAGTTATTATGTCAGCGATGTTTACGTCTCCCGGGATCCACCACCAGTCCTCAAGTGGTCCAGCCTTCCGGATTTCACCAACCCTGTTTGCAAAGAAGGTCTGGTATCCATAACTGTCTCGCTGAATAGCTCCCAACACAGTTTGGCTATCCAGTAGGTGGAACCAGCGTTCTACTTCCATTCGGCTGTGCTTTTCAATGTATTTTCTGAGCCGGGTGGCAAAGACTGCACCACAGATTTCTGCCTTGACTGGTTCGCCTTTCTGGTCCAGTTGGGTGAGCTTTGCCTTGGCTTCGACCAATCTGACCTGGATGCCTTGCTCGGTTTCCCACCTGAGGTATACCACAGCTCCAAAGCTCTTGTCGCTTCCATCGGAGAATGTTATTCCCCAAGGTTTTCCAACCCAGCCAGCTGGTGTGAGGCTCCTATGGAAAGTGATCTGGCCAAGACGCACATACTCCTCAAACAGTTTGATGGCTTCCTTCCGGAGGTCTCCAGAAAGGGGCTTGTCCCAAGTGTCTCGGGTCAGACTTCCACTTCCAGCCTCTTGGAATGCTTTTCTGACGAGTATGGCTCCTTTCTGCTTAGTGGGTGAAACGAGGCCGATTGGATCATAGAGGCCAGCTACCTGGCTTAATAGCTCTCTTCTGGTCAGTGGGTCAGGGGTATTTTCGTTCACTTCCTTTTCAAGGAGGTCTTGGCCTGTTCTTATTTTCTTTCTCCTTCTTGAGAAGTTGATTGAGGATACTATGTAAAGCTTATCCTCCTGGACAAGGTATCCAACCCCTAGGGCTCTACTTTCTCCCTCCTTCATCTGGTTTGGAAGTATAATGACGCCGCTTTCCCTTGTTGATTTTTCTGATCCAGGTGGTCCATCTGCCTCCCACCTCGCCTGCCTCCCACTTGGGTCCGGTCACACTGACCGGACCCATGGCTTGAGGAAAAATCCACCAGCTCTCAGAATTTCCTCCACGCCTTTTGTGGTCTTGTCCAGCCTTTTTGGGTCGCAGTGGGACGTCAGGATATCATCCACGTAGCTGTCCTCCTCTATAACTCTACGCTCCTCCTTCAGGTGGGTAAAGATTGGCAGCCTCGCCGTCTCCCGCATAGCCAGCTGTGCTATGCATCCTGCTGGCCGATCACCCATGTTCACTCTAGTGATCGCATACTCTCCAATCTCCTCATCCTGAGTATCTCTCCATAGGAATCTGTGGAGGTGCATCTCTCGGTCTTCCAGCCACACAGAGTTATACATCTTTTTGATGTCCCCCAAAGCTGCAAAAACTCCTCTCCTGAACCTGAGTAAAACTGCCCGGATTGGATTAAGGACATCAGGCCCTTTCAACAGGAGATCGTTCATACTTAGATTCTTGAATTTTTGGCTGCTATTCCATACGATGCGTATTGGTGTTGTCAAAGAGCGGGGATTTGGTGCTATTAAGTGGCTCACATACCACACCGGTCCTTTCCAACTGTCAATACTCTCCTTGGTAAGTTTTCTCGCTGCTCCTCTTGCAACCATTTCATGCACTTGCGCCGTGTAGGCAGCCTGCCACTCTGGATCCTTCCTGAGCTGTTTCTCTGTCCTCAGAAAGGTAGCCTCCACTGCACTCCTGTTATTAGGAAGAGAAGTCGGGTCCTCAATCCAGGGATACTTTGAGTCCCAGTGTGGAGCATCGCTGTGGGCGTCTGCTTTTACATACGTGAGACCTTGCTTTATGATTTCAAGCTCCTTCTCCTCATTCAATGTCATCTCCTTTCCCCCTGGTTGACAACTACCGCAGCGACATCCACCACACTTCGGTTCACAGGCTGCTCCGATGCTGTCCCATTTCCACCATTCCAGAAACTCTCTGCTAGCAACCGTGGTCTCAGCCTGCCTCTCTCCTCTCTCAATGATCTCTTCATATTTCACAGCAGCTGTTCTCATCGAGCGGGCGAAGTGCGTCTTAGATCGATGTGCTGCCATGTCCACTTCCTCAAGGAGATCCGGATGAGCTCCTCCTACAGTCTTTCCCAGTGGGCCATCCCACAGGACCAGGTCTCCAACGATCTTCACTCTTTGAGGGGCAAGTCTACCTTCACGGTGGCTAATAAGTAGTTCAATGCTCTCTGGTCTCTTCAAATCCCCCAGCTCAGTTTCTGGGAAGAACCTCCTCAACTGTTCAGGTTTGATGACTCTGTGGACTTTGGCTATTTCGTTTAGCCCATAGCAGATGAGTCCATGGGCTTGTTCCGTCCCTCTTGGTGTCTTGACCCTCACCCTGAGTAGATATCTCATGGTGGCAATCTTCATAGCGAGTCCTCCGACTCCCTGGATAACTAAAGTGACCTTTTCACTCCTCAACTTAAGTCTTTCAGCAGCTCTGTGTGTGATGTAGTTAGTGTCCGACGCTAAATCCATCAGAGTACCAATTTTCTGACCTGCATTGGCAGTGACTTCTAGCAGCATCATAATAACCGGTAGCTCTTCCAATCCATTCATCGCCACCAGTCCCAGCTGCTCCTTCTTTGCACAGTTTGTTATTGCAGTCATGTTGGTAAAAGCCCGCATGCATTTTCCTGCCATTTCTGGGGAGAGTTCGGCCATAAATGTTTCCTGTTCCTCTGTAAGCTTAGGCTTTCTCCTCCTGTCTTTTCCACCTTTGTCTTCCTCGCTCCCTCTGGATTCCCCTTTTGGACAGAGAAAGAAATGATGAGTTGATGAGCTCCCCTTTCTGCAATCCTTATTTCTGCACAGGTAGGTTCCTATACATTCATCCTCTTCTCTATGACATCCCAGGCACTTTTTACATGCTCCCAGCTTCTTCACAGCGCTTAATTTCTCAGCCAGTTTCAATCCCTTGAACCGCTTACAGAAGAAAACTTTCTCTCTATGCCTTTCATCTCCACAGACGACACATCCTTCTTCCCATGTGGAACGTGTGAAAGCATGTTTTCTTTCGAACTTCCTCTCTTGCCTCTCTGGCTTCTCAGTTACTCCGAGCTGTTCCAATTTCTCCAGAATTTCCTCTTGAGTTTTCAGGAAGTTTAGGAGGCTATCAAAATGATTGTCCCTTGTGACATTATTGCTGGGGTTTACCATGAATACAAGCCAGTCTTTCTTTACAGCGTCCGGTAACTTGCTTTCAATCGACTTGGTTACCAGAGGGTTCTTGATGGCTCCTGTGTCCCCGAGCTCTGTGAGGTCTGCCAGAGCCTTCTCAACCGTTTGGATTAAAGGCCTACTTCACCGGTTTGAATATGAAGGTGTATTGAATTGTGAGATCCTATGTAGTATAAATGTGCGGAAAAAATTGAAATCGGTTCATCCTAGCCTGAGAAAAGGCAGAAAGAGTGTTTTTTTTAACCCTATATTTCTCTTTCTCGTGACATCACAGAAAGAGAAATATAGGGTTAAAAAAAAACGTACTCTGTAAATATTACTGTGATGTCACAGTAAAAGACATCACAGTAATATTTACAAAGAAAGTATTTTTTTAACCCTATATTTCTCTTTCTGTGATGTCATGAGAAAGAGAAATATAGGGTTAAAAAAAACACTCTTTCTGCCTTTTCTCAGGCTAGGATGAACCGATTTCAATTTTTTCCGCACATTTATACTACATAGGATCTCACAATTCAATACACCTTCATATTCAAACCGGTGAAGTAGGCCTTTAAGTCAATCACCTTCCTTGGCTGATTTGTTCTTAAGGCAGGAATTTTCTCAAGTTCTTCAATTATCTCCAGGGCTATTGTAGTTTTATTTCCAAATCTGTTTTCCAATACACGGAACATATCTTGAGCTGTGTTGTATGTTGATAGGTGGAGGTCACTGGAGATTTTCCCATCCACGCTGTCCAAAAGTTGTATCTTTTTCACTTCAACTGAACCAGTGGGTTCTCCCTGCTTTTGTAGGCTCTCCCAATCTCTTTTCCATCGGTGAAACTCTCTTTTGCAACCATAAAATCTGGGCAGACTAGGCGGCTTAATTCTCACAATTGGTGCGGTGTGTGCAGCTGGTGTGGTTGCTATTCTGGCGGCCGCCTCAGCTCTTTCCTCCTTTGCAATCCTTTGTGCTACGGCAAACTCTCCTCTTCTTCTTTCAAGCTGATTCTTCATCAATTTAAGGTCCTTTGCTCGGCCTCCTAGAACAGGTTTCTCCTTAGGTGGAATCCACAACTCCCAAGCCACTAGGCTTTTAGTAGCTTCTTGGACCAGCTCTCTCATGAAGGTCATCTGAACTTCATAGCTATCTTGATTTACAGCAGTGACCGTTAATGCAGCAGCATCATCACAAGCTTTCTCTGCCTCCCGGATTGCAGTTTCCAGCTCATCCAGCCCATAGCATGACCATAGCTTGGCCTTAACCAGCTCCCTGACTTCATCCAATTTAGTTTGACAGTCGCGAAGCGTTTTCTCCAGGTCAGCCTCCTGCTGCTTGTCAAGCTCATCTTCTTCACCTGAGTCCTCAAGGTCTGCTATTAAACCAGCTTTGTAATCATCATTTGCTTCACAGAGCTTTCTTGCTTCGCAGGTGACCTTTTTGAACTCCTCTTGTAGTTCAGTTTTAGCCATGCCTTGTGCTGCTCGGGTGAGAAAATTAACTGCTTTGGTGAAAGCAGTTTTAGCCAAGGTCCTTTCCTTCTTCAGTTGGCTCACTGTCTTCCCAAAAGCTTCCTCCGCCATTTTGTGCTCATTAGTTTGTGACTGAGTCCAGTTTTCCCTCCTGCTTAGACAGCTTCTTTCTTGACTTTTCTCAGGCCTTTAATCCTTTATTTGTCTTCACTGTCATGCGTGGTTTTCAACTGTCATGCGTTGGTTTTCAACTGGTTTTCAACTGTCATGCGTTGGTTTTCAACTGGTTTTCAACTGTCAAGTTATTATGGGGTTTACTTTGTCCAGCTTCTGCCCAAACTTGAAAATGGCCTGGCCAACCATGAAGAAAGCAATGGGACAACTCTTTTCCTTTTCTCACTTTTATTTTCTTGTGGCAGGAATTATTAGGTTGAAAACCTTCAAACACAAACAGAAATGCACAACCATCATTACGTTCAACAAACAAATCTCTTAAATGGTTTAGTCATATTTTAACATAATCTATTATTCAATTCATAATTGTTATTAACTTTAACTTAAGTGTTTTAATCTTTACAATATATGATTACCATGTACCTCCAGTTTATCCAGTTTAACATTTCAACACAATATAATTTTGGTTCATCCATACCAGTAGCCTTTCATGGTTTGACCCAAGCTGGATAGTTCTTTCTCCTCTGTTGTCTGAATCCCCACTGAGTGCAGAGTGAGTGATCCTGCTGAAAAAGCTGCTGGCAGGTGATCTCAGTCAGCTAATCAGCTGGAGTTGGTTTTGGGGATTTTCCTCTCCTTACTAGGGAGTCAATACACTACCCCACTTGTCCTCCGGGTGTCATGATTTCTTTTGACTTTAGCTTACTTGACTTTTGACTCAACATTCATTGAATAAAGACATAAAGTCTCTTGATGTTAAAGGTCACTTTCCTGTCCCCCACATAAATACGTGCCAAACCATGCCCTTGCTGACACACCTTCAACCATCAACCCCCACTTCCAGCCCACATTGTCTTTTGTCTTATTCAAACTAGTCTCTTTGCTACCTCAAATATAATGGATTCATTAAAAGAGGGCACAGACACTGTCTCACTTTACCCCACAGCATTTGTCTCACTTTACCCCACTGCCACAATTTGAGAAAAAACTACCTCTCTCAGCAATTCAGGCTAATCTTCAGTTATCATCATCACATGATTTCATATGTTGGTAGTTCATCAACATGTGTGATAGAAGTTTTTCTACCTGAATAAATTTGATTAGGCACAACAATCGATTAAGTTGACAGCAAGAAAATGTACTTTTACATGCAAAAAAGACATTTTTGTGAAAAAAACATGCTTACAACATCACCATGAGGTCCTCTCTTTCATGGCCAAGGGGAAATGAGAGGGGCTTGAAAACATATATCTCACATGACCAAAAATGTGTTCCGTGTCCTAGATACAGGGGGTGTCTCACATTACCCGATGCCTCACAACTGCTCGTAATTTCTGCTTTGCTACTTGGCTCCAGAGTCGGCTTTCTGCCCCTTTGACGACCCCGCCCAGGTTCAGGAGATACTATTTGCAGAGGAAAACGACCCGTGCTGCTACCAAAACAGAGTTAAACTGATTAAATCGAGAGCTGGATTGTGGAAGTAATCTCCCTGGCTTATAGCAGCCTCCCTTTACCCCAAGGGGTGGAGGCACATTCAACTAGAAACATGGCAACATCATGAGCTTTGCTTAGGGGTATCAGTGAGTGCTATGTGTGCTGCAGCTAGTTATCGTTTGGATCTCACAGCCCCATCGGTGGCTCATTCTGTCCTTTCTGCTTGGTCCATGATGCACTAGAGCGCAGGGATTACTTTTAAAATATATATTTTTTAGGTATTTTAACTAGAGGTGGGCATAGATTAATTTTTTTAATCTAGATTAATCTAGATTAATTTTGAAATTAATCTAGATTAATCTAGATTAAAATGGCTCATTTGAATTCATTCATAATATGCGTGTGCTCCCTAAATAATGACTCAAAGTAAGTCTTTGAGAACGTGTTTCTCAAGCCAGGTGGCGCATCAGACCAGGGGCTCATCTCCTGTTTCCAACATGCATCACAAACTGCTTGAGGAAGCTGTTCTACTATGATAATTGGTGATGAAAATAAATAATGTTCAACAAGATGTACTTGTGTTTACAAACTGTTTATTCAGTTAAACATGAACTTTGAACTGTAGGCCATAAGAGGTAACGATGAATTGTTTAGGGCTGCAACTAACGATTATTTCAATAATCGATTAATCGGTCGATTATTTTTTCGATTAATCGATGAATCGGATAAAAAAAATAAACATTTGTAAATGCTGCATCTTTATTCAAAAACTGAACATTACTTCAAATTCACAGTGCACACTGAAGTGTCAAAACACCAGGTTATTGCTCCAACGTCCCGGAACTATTAAAAGTAATATTAAATGATAAAAAATTAATAATAAACTTAACTGGGATAACACAAAAAAAAACATACAATGTATGATATACATTTATACAGTATAAGGGATGTCCATGGTAAACCAGTCAACCGATAATATTTTTAACCGGTAAATACTAACGGTTAAAAAAATTAAATCATCTTAATTTCTCTCAGATGACAGGAGAGTTAATTTGTATTGATATTGATACCATTTTCAAGACTCCTTAACGATCCAAGTCTTTATTGATATCAAAATTGATAATTTTCTATTATTTTGTTGAAATAGAACTTCTATTATTGCTTTAATTGCTGATATGATCATAGCTCTAGATAGGACATTAAACAGGTCATAATTCCATTCCATCTTTACTATCTATTTTATCTTGCTGGGAAAACAAGTTTCGCCAAAATCTCAAATTTCTTTTTTTTTGTGTTGCATTTGAACACATCAATCATATTACTGAGCCGGCCTGAACACATCACAGTTGACATGTTTGCTACTTTTTTTAAGCTAACTAGCTTTATATCCTTCCGATTTTAACATGGATTTAAAATCTGGATCACTATTTTTAACTGACGGGACTTTCTACACCGTTCGGTTGTATGATTACTGCCGCTGCATTGAATGACTGTTGATGCGCCGATGCCGATTCTCCGAGCACGTCTGCACACCGTCTGCAGCAGCAGCTGACAGAGTTTTTTTGGACTAGACGGATACTGAGTTGATGGAGTTTTTTTTAACCCAAAGAAAGCAAAGGTACAACACTTTTATATAGGCCTGCAGTCCAGTGTTAGATATGACCAAAATACAAGCTGTGGCCGCTCACACTATAGCTTTCCCGCACGTGAAGCGAGCCTTCACGTGCGGAAGGGGGTTCACCCCGACGGCGAACATCTCCCCTGAGCCGAACAGGAGGTGGAATTAAGAGATTAACGGCGATATTTTTTTTATCGCCCGATAAGAGTTTGGCGTTAACGCAGCCGTTAACGCCGTTATCGGCCCACCACTAATTTTAACCTTTTGTTGAAATTGGGAGAGAGAGAGAGAGGGGAATGGCATGCAGTAAAGGTCCACAGGTTGGATTTGAACCCCCGACTGCGACAAGGACTGAGCCTAGATGGTACATGCTATACCGACTACGCCAACGGAGCAACCCAGCGCAGGGATTTCTGTCCCTTGTTCTGAAGCTGCTCTGCGAAGCGTGATTATACAGTGCTGCTTGAAAGCTTGTGAACCCCTTGAGCATTTCGGAATTTTATTGTGTTTAACCATTATTAATTCATTTTTATCAATACCAGTATTTTTTATATGAAATAACAGATGTTTGTTTATCAATTCAACATTTTTCTTTTCCAGAAATAAATTATTAAAAGAGATAAAACAAATTATTTGCCAACTGTTGTATGTGCAAAAGTTTGTGAACCCTGAGCTGCATTGCTTACATCGAGCAGGTAAAAACAATCAGGTGGGCCAAACTGAGTGATGGAATAGACCAATGTAATGAGAGATCTTTAGGGAAGAAATTGGGTGGCACAAGGTAAAACAGAGAAAAAACCAAGTCAGTTTAGGCCTACCAAAGTGAACCGATACAGGTCAGACATGCTAAAAGGGGAAAAAAATCTCAGAAGATCTCAGAAATAGAATTTTGATGTTGCACATTTGTCAGGGGACAGCTATAAATTCATATACAAAAGTTTGAGCTCCATCGGTCCACCTTGAGGCAAATCATCTACAAATGGTGAGCTTTAAGAATGACTTCCTTCAAAAATATCCTCAAGCGCCACAAGAAAAGTGATTTTTCTGGTAAAAGCCAACCCAAACATTACGTTTGGAGATTTGCAGACCATTTGCCACCACCGTTCTTCACTTGGGAGAAGGTTCTCTTGGTGGTAGGCAGAGTTGCGTTTTTGCCCAAACATGGTGGTTTTGGTTGTCACCAAACAGTTAAATTTTGAACTAATCTGTCCACAGAATAATTCTTCAGGTATCTCCAGGTACTCTCTGGCAAAGATGTGACAAGCAGTTTTGTTCTTTTTTGAGAGCAGAGGCTTCTTCAGCAACCCTCCCATGGTAGCCATGTTGACTGAGTTTTCTCCTTATTGTGGAACCATGCACATCTGTCCCAAATGCTGCAAGAGAGGTCTGCAAATCACTAGATGTAATGTTTGGGTTGGCTTTTAACTGAAAAATCACTTTTTTTGTGGTGCTTGTGGATATTTTTGAAGGAAGTCCACTTCTAGGCAGATGTTCAGTCACTCTTAAAGCTCTCCATTTGTAGATGATCTGCCTCACGGTGGACCGATGGACCTCAAACTTTTTTTAAATTAATTAATAGCTGTTCCCAGACAAATGTGCAGCATCACAACTATATTCCTGAGATCTTCTGAGATTGTTTTCCCTTTTAGCATGTCTGACCTGTATGGGTTCACTTTGGTGAGCCTAAACTGACCTAATTTGATCTCTGTTTTACCTAGTGCCGCCCAATTTCTTCCCTAAAGATCTCTCACTACATTGGTCCATTTCATCACTCAATCTGGCCCATCTGATTATGTTTACCTGCTCGATTTAAGCAATACATCTCAGGGTTCACAAACTTTTGCACATACAAAAGTTGGCAAATAATTTGTTTTATCTCTTTTAACAATTGATTTCCGGAAAAGAAAAATGTTGAATGGATTAACAAACATCTGTTATTTCATATAAAAAAATACTGGTATTGATAAAAATGAATTAATAATGGTTAAAATAAATAAAATTCCGGGGACTTCCGGTTGGCAAATGTGGTGAGCGGACGCACGAGAGAAGGCTCCCAGTCTACTTTCTGCTATATTAGTTTTTTACCAAGATTTCTTCCCAGTGTTTTGAAAAACTATCAGTAGTGGGTTTAATCAAGTGTTTCCATTTAAAATGAGCAATTCGAAGCTTGCTATATCAGGTTGCAGTGCACAAACCCCAGTTACACGCGCTGCTACTAGCGCCGCAAGTAAGCCAGCACCGTTCTCAGCTAACAGTCCTCCGTCAGCGACAAATTTTGACTGGGCCCCTGAAAAGGTCCGGTCATTGGGCCCCCTTTACTCATACTGAACTTGTATCAATGTGCATGATGCGCTTATTCCTACATACACATACCTGTACACAGGGCCGGTTCTAGCCAGTTAGATTAGAGTGGGCTACTGGAAATAATAGTGGGCAGAGATACCGATGATGCTCGCGTGCCCTTGCAAGATCTCTGCACCTGCTTTTTGGCACATTTACTGTAACATTTACTGTAATGTAAGCTTTTAGACACACCAATGCTGTAGGGGGGGTTTACCATGATAGCACTGCTACCAGAAGCTTTCCTCATCAGTATAACGACCATCTGCCACCTTCGTTTAAAGGCTAAATATGTAATTTTCTAAATTTCTTAGTAAATAATAGATAAAATATACAGAATAATTTGCAGAAAACCCTCACAAAGACACCTCAAAACTTGATGAAATATCTCAGTATCTCTGAATTGAAAATCCACTTCTGCTGGCAGAAATACTGATATTAAGGAATTTTCCGGGGGTCTAAAGCCCTTGAAAGTGACCTTAAATTGATTTAACTGAAGCCTCGAGTTTATAGAGCAGGATTGTATGCTTTTTAGCGCTCCCTCCCAGACATCGTCAGCTATTCCAATGTTTAAGTCTTTTTCCCCAGGCTTGCTTTATTTTTAAAGTAGATTTGTCCTGCCGGTCTAAAAATATTCCCAAAAAAGATGAAATCAGGTTTTTAGCTTCTAGTGAGCCCAGTAAAATTTTGGACAATGAGTCATCTGCGGGCAGGGATTCAAAGGATGGTATATTCTGTCTGACATAATTCCTTAACTGTAGATACCTGAAGAATTGAGCTTTCGACAGTGAAAACTTTGATCCTAGCTGATCAAATGAAGCAAAGTGACCATTTATATAAAGGTCCTCAACTGTTACTATTCCCTTCCGACTCCAATCTCTGAATGCTGAATCTGTGAACGATGGGGGGAAGGCATGGTTTTGCCAGATTGGGGCGTGTTCGATAGTTCACAGGCCTTCCTAATTTGGTTCCAAATTCTCTGACCGTTGGACAAGGTAAAGTGGTCTCCTCTAAAGGAGGCAGGCGGTCTGGGAGAAGAGAAAAGGAGGGCAGTGAGAGAAGTTTTTGGGGCCAAGCTTTCTTCAATTGCCAACCAGGGGGGCAGATCAGGTCTAATGCCTTTTTCATATGTAAATTGCCAATACACCATCACTCTAGTATTGGCAGCCCAGTAATAATGTAAAAAACATGGTAACCCCAGTCCGCCATGCTCCCTGGGTTTCTGAAGATGGGCTTTTGAGATCCTATGTGCTTTATATCCCCAAATGAAAGGCATTATAATAGAATCAATTGGAGATCGCCAGATCACCACCCGGGACTCCCGAGGCTGCGAGACGGAGGAGGAGACGCTGCGAGCGCCGACAGAAGAGAGGCAAGCGCGGGGGAGTGCGGTCCAGGCTAAAAGCCCATCCATTCAGAACGCCGCTTCCCACCATTTTCTTATCGAATGCCCGCTCAATCCGGAACAAGATGGATGAAATCCGACTACGACTGTCAACACAGAAACACATGGACAACTGCAACAGCTTGATCTTCACGGAAACATGGTTGGACAGCGCGACCCCGGAGGCGGCTATCGAGCTTGCTGGCCGCACTAACTACCGAGCTGACAGGACAGCAGACTCGGGTAAGAAGACCGGGGGAGGTTTGTGCATTTACATCAACGACTCTTGGTGCACAAACACCACTGTAATTGAACAGCTCTGCTGCCCTGACGTTGAATTTCTGCTGCTTAAATGCCGACCATTCTACATACCCCGTGAATTCAGTGTTGTTTACATCTGCGCAGTTTATATTCCGCCCGATGCCAATGCAAAGCTAGCGCTAACAAAACTTCATGACTGTATACACAAATGTCTGGTTGCACACCCCGAAAGTACCTTTATTGTGGCGGGGGATTTCAATCATGCCAATTTAAAAACTGTACTTCACACGTTCCATCGCAATGTGAAATGTGCAACCAGAGGGAAAAATATACTCGATCAGGTATATACAAACATAGCACACGCATACAGAGCTCAGGCTTACCCCCACCTGGGTCTCTCCGATCATATTTCACTCCTCCTACACCCCTGCTATATCCAGAAGGCCCGATCAACTAGGCCCGTAGTTAGGTCTGTCAGGACATGGCCTGAGGATGCAATCCCCAGACTCCAGGACTGCTTTGATTCTACTGACTGGGATGTCTTCAGAGGCCAGGAGGCGCTGACACGGAGCTCTCTGGACGAGTTTACTGTCACGGTCTTGGACTACATCAACTTCTGTGTGGATACTGTCACATCTTCAAAACAGGTTTGTGTCGCTCCAAACCAAAAACCATGGATGACAGCAAGACTAAAATCACTAACTTACGCCAGGGATATAGCATGTAGATCAGGGGACACTGAGGCATACAGTGCAGCTAGGGCAGCTCTCAGAAGGGGCATCAGTTCTGCCAAATTGGTATATAAGAACCGCATTGAGGCACACTTCAACAACTCCTCAAACCCCCGGCAGCTGTGGGAGGGCATTAGGGCAATCACCGACTACAAGGGAGTTTCATCCCCCCCTGTCAGCAGCTGTGCCACCTTAGCTGAGGAATTAAACATCTTTTATGCCCGCTTTGACAGAGATAACAAAGACTCTGTGTTGCCCCCTCTCTCCCCTACTGACCCCGCCCTAGTCCTGTGCACTCATGATGTCAGACTCTGCCTACGCAACATCAACCCCAGGAAAGCAGCAGGACCAGATGGAGTACAGGGACGGGTGCTCAAAGACTGTGCAGCAGAGCTAACACCGGTCTTCACTACCATCTTCAACCTGTCTCTGGCAACTTCATGGCTCCCTGCCTGCTTCAAATCAGCCACAATAATTCCGGTCCCCAAGCAGTCTAATGTCACAGGCCTGAATGACTACAGGCCAGTGGCACTCACCCCCATCGCTGCTAAATGTTTTGAGAGACTGGTCATCTCACACATTAAAGGTCACATATTATGCTAAATGCACTTTTTAAATGTGTTTTAACATATCCATGGGTCCACGGTGTGCCTAGAGACTGCCAAAATATTTGAAAAAATAACAATCTCTCCTGTTCTCACTCTCCCCCTTTCTGAAACCCCCACCCCTCCCCCCCAATATACTCCAGTCAGAATTTTCCCCTTTTCTGACCTCACAAACTGGAAAGCCAGAAGCTTCCACTGTGCAGCCCACACCCCTATTTCTTATTGGTCCACGGCCCTGACAGACGGAGGGCGAGGCGTATCTGGCTTCGCTTCCGGACAGGGGGCGGGGGCAGCTCAAAGATTGTATATTTACGAGGGGAGCTGCAGCTCTTTTTAAAAAATAGGCCATTGTGAGATTAGCTGAACATCAGCATAGTACAATAAATTATCTGAAAGTTTTTTTCAGCAAACAATTAAAGAAAAACGTATTAGGGACCACTAAGACCATATAATATGGTGTATAATAGTACCGAAAAGTGTATAATATGGGAGCTTTAAAGCTGCCATACCACACTCACTAGATCAATATCAGTTTGCTTACAGGAAGAACAGGTCAACAGAGGATGCCATAGCTATTGTTGTACACACTCTGCTAGAACACCTAGAGCACAGGGGCACATATGCAAGGCTTCTCTTTGTATATTTTAGCTCGGCATTTAACACAATATTGCCCAACAAACTCCGACACAAACTACATGGACTTGGACTCAGCACCACATTATGCAACTGGATACTGGACTTTCTAACAAACCGCACACAATATGTAAGGGTGGGCAAGCACACGTCCTCAACTCTGACCATCAACATCGGGGCCCCCCAGGGTTGTGTGCTCAGTCCACTTCTCTACACACTTTTCACACACGACTGCAGCTCTTCCTCCCCATCCACCCATGTAATCAAATTTGCCGACGACACAACAGTGCTCGGTCTCATCACCGGAAATGATGAGGCTGCATATAGGCAAGAAGTCCAACTGCTGGCAGCATGGTGCAGCAGCAACAACCTGGTCCTCAACACAAAAAAAACCAAGGAAATGATTGTGGATTTCCGTAAGACTGGACAACTGAGCCACTCCCCACTCCTTATAGGGAATGAGGAGGTGGAGAGGGCCCACAGCTTTAAGTTTCTGGGTGTGATTGTGTCGGAGGACCTGTCGTGGGGGAGAAACATCGCCTCTGCCACAGCGAAGGCCCAACAACGCCTTTACTTCCTCAGGAAGCTGAGATGGTCCAGACTGCCCCAGAGACTCATGGTCAACTTTTACCATTGTGCAGTGGAGAGTGTGCTGACCTATGGGTTACTGGTGTGGTTTTCCGGCTGCACCAGCGCAGAGAAGGAGGCCATACACAGAGTGGTGAGAGCAGCAGAGAAGATCATTGGGGCCATCCTACCAGACATCACTACTGTGTTCACCTCCCGCTGCATGCACCGAGTAAAAAACATCCTTCAGGACAATATACACCCAGCACACCACCTGTTTCAACCACTGCCATCTGGCAGAAGATATAGGTCCATCAGGGCCAAAACTAGTAGGCTGGCCAACAGCCTATACCCCCATGCAGTCAGGCTGCTAAATGGACTGTCTGCCCCCCCACTCCCCATTGGACACCGCTCTGTGACATAATTGCATTCCATACACCTCCATAACTATAAACTGGACTTGCATCGCGGCACACCACTCAACAACCCTATCACCATCAGATGTATTTATTTATTATTTATTGCACCAAGCACCTTATGGGTTAGGGGAGTCTATGGGGTATTTATGATTTATGACATATGAGTAGTTCAATTGGTGGACAACTAAAATGTTATGCCTGTTTGTTTGCTCTGACAACGTTTCGTTGTTACTTGTAACAATGACAAAATAAAACTGAACTGAACTGAACTTAAAGTAAGATTTAGGAATATAAATTGGCACATTCTGAAATAGATACAGAAATCTCGGCAGGGAGACCATCTTTACTGCGTTCACACGGCCAATAAGGGAGATCGGTAGTGTTCTCCATTTCTCTATAGTTTGTTCAATCTTTCCGTAAAATTTAACTTAAAAAGTGTCTTTGGGTTTTTAGATAATTTAATGCCCAGGTACTTTATACTGACCAGATTTGTTTTAAACTGCGTATTGGCTAGGAATGTTGGGTCCAGATCTGCTGTTAAAGACAAGAGTTCACTTTTTTGCCAGTTTATGGTGTAACCCGAGACGTCGCCAAAATAATTAATTAGCTGGAGTAGGTGGGGGATGGAATTCTCGGGGTCGGCTACAAAGAGGGCGATGTCATCTGCATACAGAGAGATCTTATGGTCCATCCCACCTAGTGACATTGGCTTTATAAGTGCGTGCCCTCTTATGCTAATAGCCAGGGGCTCGATGGCCAACGCAAAGAGGAGCGGCGAGAGGGGGCAACCCTGGCACGTGCCCCTCTGAAGGGCAAAGGGTGTGGATCTTTCCTGGTTTGTTAGAATGGAGGCGGTGGGATGGGCATATATTAAACGCACCCAGGAAATGAAAGGGGCCCCAAGACTCCTCCAGCACCTTGAGCAAGTACCCCCATTCAACCTGGTCGAAAGCCTTTTCGGCGTCCAGACACAGAACTGCTTGTTTGGAAGAGCTGTCGAATTTGTTATACATAATATTTAGGACTCTTCTAACATTAAAAACAATGAAAACCTATTGGGGATGAACCCGGTCTGATCTGTGTGAATAATGGATTCTATAGATTTGTTGAAATCCAAGTTAACCCATCGATGACGGCTGCTGCGCGATGCCACATTGTATCTCCTGCCTGATGCTGCATCATGCAGCATTGTTACTTTATCTAATTTGCATGGCGTGCGCAACATATAATGCACCGTCATTGGTTCAAATACACATGAGGTGGGTTTTGTTGATTTTTTAAGACCACGTGACCACCCCAAAAATGTGTAGTTTGCAGAAAATTACGCCAATCAAAAAATTAATAAATAAATAATAATAAAAAAAAATACGCCAGCTGTCGGCGATAGTGTATTACAGAACAGTTAGTGGCGTTGGAGCGCAGAATCAAGGTCTATTATAGGCTACTGACGAAAATCACACAACACATTGCATCTATTTATTAACAATATTTATGAATTTAGGCTATATTTTGCTGCTCCAACTCAAATTCAGCCCAGCCAGGCGATAGTTAACTTTCAGTTTCGTTTTCATCTCCGTGGTATACAGCCGTTTGGACCAGCTGATCGGCTCCCGACAGCAGGAGTCAGTCTGCGTTCCAGTTGTACTGGGAAATCGGATTTATGGTGCCAGTGATAACTGAACTAAATAATAAAATAAATCTATCTCCTCCTTCCTATATCTATCTATCTTTATCCCTCCACTACACACTCAGTCACTACTATCCATGCTAAAAGGTAGCAGGATTATAAACTCGTTTAGCACATTATTTTTAAATATTTTATATTATTTATTCTTTTTTTTCTCCCCCATCTAATTTTGACGATTTTTTGAAAAATTTGTTGGTTTGTAAGCGCTAAGGGAGCATGTTTAAATGAAACCTGTGAACCTTAACTTTTAAATGTATTTTATTTCATGTTTCTATGTGCTACACAGGCTTAGATATTAAGGTTTTGATAGACTTTACAATTCATACTATTTTTTCAGAAAACCCTCAGGCATTAAGGACATGCATCCTAGATTGCCATAGTCATCAATGGGTTAAGCATGGAAATTGGTCGATATGAGGACGGGTTAGTTTCATCTCTGTCTTGTTTTAACAAGAGAGAAATGTTTGCGTTATACAGTGTTGGTGGGAGACTATTCGCTTCGGCTGAGTGGGAGAACATTCTATGCAAGATCGGGGTTACTTGGTCTGCAAACTTCTTATAAAATTCAACTACGAAGCCATCTGGCCCAGGGCTCTTGCCATTATGCAGCGATTTGATAGCGTCCGTGATTTCTTCAGGGGACAATTCAGAGTTTAAGGCCTCGCGGGAGGCGCTGTCTAGTTTTGGTATGTCTAGCTTTTTTAACCATGCGTCGATATCACCATTAGCTTTGGATTTATATAGCTCCTGATAATACTCCTTAAAGCGTTTATTTATCTGTTTCGGGTCAGTTAAAGCCACACCTCTGCTAGATTTTATTGTATGTATGGATCTGCTGGCTTGTTGCCCTCTGAGCTGGCGGGCCGGCAAAGTATGTGGTTTATCGCCTAATTCAAAATAATGTTGCTTAAGTCTGAGAAGATTATCACTCACTTGACTCGTTAAAATAGTGTTATACTCGTATTTAAGACTAAGAATATTTTGCAGAGTTTGGGGGTCATTTGTGCCTCTGTATAATGTCTCCAGCGAGGTGGGGCCCAAGTCAATATCTTTCAAACGTTTTTCTCTAGATTTCTTTAAAGACTCTTCATATGAAATGATATAACCTCTCATGACCACTTTAAAAGTTTCCCACAAGGTGGAGTCAGAGACATCCGAGGTATCGTTGGTCTCTAAATATTCAGTGATTTTCCCCGACATGTATTTACAAAAATTTCTGTCGTTGAGCAGAGAAGGGCGTAGACGCCAATTAGCTCGCTGTTTGGATCTCCCAAAGTCAAGAATAATGGCCGCTGGTGCATGATCCGAGATCAGAATGTTGTGATATTTGGTCTTGAGTCTAATAAAAAATAATCAATACGAGAATACGAATTGTGCATTTTGGAAAAAAAGGAGTAGTCTCTGTCTGTGGGTGCTGTATTCTCCAGATGTCAACTAAATTAATAGTTGAAATCAAGTTTTTCAGAACTGTAGATGAGTTAGAAGGGTAGCTTGTTTTCTTAGATGACCTGTCCATATGCCAATCAAGGATTACATTCCCCTGCAGCAATCACATTTGTGCCCAGAAGGTCGGGTAACATGTCAAAGGTTTTACGGAAAAAGGTAGCGTCATCAATATTTTGGCCATAAATGTTAAGAAGTGTTACATGAACAGAGCAAAGGTACCCAGTTACTATAAGAAAACGACCATTTGGGTCAGTTACTGTAGAGATATGTCTGAAATCTATGTTTTTCTTAATAATAATTGCCACACCGCGGGCTTTGCTAGAAAAAGTGGATTGAAATATCTGTCCTGCCCATCTGCAGCGCAGCCGGTTCTGCGTGTGTAATAAACAGTGCTGTCAGTTTAACGCGTTAAACGCAAACCCATTTTAACGGCGTCAATTTTTTTTCTAATAATAATAATAATAATGGATTGGATTTATATAGCGCTTTTCAAGGCACTCAAAGACGCTTTACAGGGTTCCAGGTTCCACTCGTTCACACACAGTCATACCGGTGGTGGTAAACTACCATAGTAGCCACAGCTGCCCTGGGGCAGACTGACGGAAGTGTGGCTGCCATTCAGCGCCTACGGCCCCTCCGACCACCACCTCAAACATACAGCAGTCATACACATTCACACTATTTCTATATTGTTATTTGCACTGAGTTGCAAATTATGATATTTTAGAAGAAATACACTGAATTACAATGGTGTAGACATCATTGTAGTTCAGTGTATTTCTTCTTAAATATCATAATTAGAATGGGTGTGTTAAGAACATTAAAATGAGAAAAAATAATGGGACAAGAGGAAATCAAGGGACATTCAGGCTAGAATAAATAAAAATGCGATTAAACGCGAGTTAACTATGACATTAATGCGATTAATCGCGATTAAATATTTTAATCGTTTGATAGCACTAGTAATAAACAAGGAAAAAAAAGAAAAGAAAAAAAAAACACGCAACTCAGCTGGGGAACCCCATCAACGTTTAACACCAAAACAGTGTGGTTTATAGGCTAACAGTATCTTAAGGCCCGTGTGGGGATGGAGTAGCATAGATAAATGCTTAAAAAACAAAGACAACAACAACACCCCACACACGTCAGCTGGGAAAATATTCTTTAAGTGGCCAATATCTAGGGCAAAGTCTGTTTTTACTAGGGATGGGGATCGTTAATTTTTATTGATATTGATACCATTATCCAGTCTCCTTATCGATCCGAGTCTTTATCGACACCACCATCGATACTTTTCTATTATTTTGTTGAAAGATAACTGGTATAAAGATAACTTTTTAAACAAACAATTTTATATTGCTGAATAAACGTTTTTCATCAAAACTGTATTATTCGAGTTTCTCGCCAAAAACTAAAATTTATTATTTTTTGTGTTGCATTTGAACACACCATGATGACCTTTTATAGACCTTTGCCTAATATTCATAATACCGAGGCGTCCTGAACACATCACATTTGGCACCGTTAGCAACTTTTTTTTAAAGCTAACTAGCTCTTATCCTGCCGATTTTAACATGGATTTGAAAACGGGATTACTGTTTTTAACTGACGGGACTTATATATCGTCCGGTTGTGTGTTAACCACTGCTACTTTGAATGACTGTTGATGCGCACGGTGCCGAGCCCGTCTGCACAACGTCTGCAACAGCAGCAGCAGCTGACAGTGGTTGCTTTCCGAATCGCATACTTTCTACTATATAGTATGTAGAAAAAAGATTTAGGATGTCCCGATTCTTGTGGCCAGATTTAGGATGGTTAGAAGTACCCGGATGTCCTACTTCATGCGGCCAAGATTGTTAGTGTTGAAAAGTGCATCCTATTTGGGCGATTCTGACCCACAATCCAGTGCGCACGTGAAGTGACGTCACATTGACGAAGCCTCCATATGAAAACAAACGGGGATGCGACGGATATAAAAGCAAAAGGCAAGATCAAGGCGCAATGTTATGATGAAATAAGAGAGTAAAGTATGTCCCAATAGTATGCCTACTGCATCCTAACTAGATTCTTTTTATCGTCGGATGTAGTATGTAGAATAGAAAAAAGAAAGAGTATGCGATTCGGAACGCAACCAGTGTTTTTTTTTTTTTCGTTGGACTACTAGACGGATACTGAGTTGAAGGAGTTTTTTTTTTAACCCAAAGACAGTTTAAGGTAGGCCTACAAGTGTTTTATATGCTGTCTATGATGTGGACCAGTGACATGATATGACATTGAAGGGATTAGATTTTTATATTAAACGAGTCTGCTTGAGATTTAACATTACGTCAAAAGACCTACTGGACTCGATAGCGGTATCGATAAGCTCA
Organism: Ammodytes marinus; assembly: GCF_949987685.1. Lineage (NCBI taxonomy): Eukaryota > Metazoa > Chordata > Actinopteri > Uranoscopiformes > Ammodytidae > Ammodytes > Ammodytes marinus. The sequence goes on from NC_137231.1 coordinate 570,136, forward strand.
AACGTTATTGATTTTCGGGTTTTGAATAAAGCGGAACCTGGTCCTTAATATAACTGGGTTTTGATCCCCATCCCTAGTTTTTACCTTACAGGATGAGAGAGTTCAGTAGTCTGAAAATCCTCAGCGAGCAGAAAAGTGCAAATCGTAAAAAGCCTGGGCTTCTTTGGGGCACTCAAAGAACCTTTTCTCTCCGCGGTGCTCTATGCGCATGTAACCAGGGTGAAACAGCGTTTTTTAGTTGTGTTGAAATGTCACCAATGCTGATTTAAATGAACCAGTATGTGTTTACAGACCTTTTGTAACCTGTTCCTGTTCCTATGTTAATGTGTTTTTGTACCTGTACTGTAGCTTTAAGAGAAGTCCGTGTTTTGTGACATGTGTGCAGCGCCAAAGCTCAGACTGCTGTTATCTGTCTGAGTGGAGGTATGTTGTTGTGTTTGTCGTCATATTTTAGCATATAGGTCGGTTTGTAGACAATAGAAATGTTTGATGTGTAACTTGGTGTGTTGTGAATTAAGTTTGTCAACATGTTACAGCGCTGTTATATCAGCTTGCACATTGTAAAAGCACTTTTTGTGAGTTTTATTGTTTGCACGTGTGTCCGAGTAGCCTACTACAGTGATTCCCCGTGTGTTTGTTTGCTAGGAGGGAATGTGGTCCCGGCTACGACCGTTTATGCTGTAACACTTTTCTGTTTGGCTCATGCAGGTATGAATATTTTATTTGTTTGTTATTATCAATGCTGGTCATGTTTATGTGTATGGGAATGCAGTAAAGTGCATTTAGTATGTTATTTTATTTATTTTCATATTATTTTATACATTGTCAGACTGCTGTTATCTGTCTGAGTGGAGGAGGGAATGTGGTCCTGGCTACGACCGTTTATGCTGTAACACTTTTCTGTTTGGCTCATGCAGGCAGATCCAAATAAATGCCAACAGCCAGCCTCCATTGTGGTCCAGTCTCCCATCCTTCCACCCATCCAACACACGCTACCCAGAACACAACGCAGACGATCATAACCGTTAACGGGTGTGTACTTATTAACACAAGTGTCATGACTCACGGCTAGGCAGTCTATTCTCCTTCCCCTCTATATGTTTTCCCTTGTCTGTCTCTCCTTGTTGTGTTCTATGTGTCTACCTCCCTGTTGGCATGTGGGCGTGGTGGCACTCCAGGGCAGGCTGTTCCAGGTGTGGATCGTTGGGCTAATCTGGGCAGGCTGTTTCCAGGTGTGGATCGTTGGGCTAATCAGGGATCCCTATTTAAACCTGTGGACTCCAGTCATTCAGCGCCAGAGTCTACTACGTACCAGAGCGGTAACTTACCCGAGATCAGGAATATATTTTGTTATTGTTTTCTTCATGTCTCCAGTTGGAGTGAGTTCTTACTCTGCTCCTTGTTTTCCTTCCGTGCCAGTTGCCTCCACTGTTCACTTTTCCTGCTCGCCTGCCTGCGGGTTTCCGGATATCCACTTGCCTCTGATCGCCACGCCATTCAGCCGTTCAGTGTCCTGCCTGCCTGCCTGCCTAATAAACATTGTTCTAACTGACTACCTGGTATCTGTTCTGCTTTTGGGTCCAACTTCAAGCTATCACAACAACAAGAACTGTTGCACACCCGTTACATTGGTGCCGTGACCTTTCAAGGATTGGTTTAAAGGACGACATCACCTCGTTCGCCGAGGAAGCTGCTGCCACTGGCCTTTTGTGGTACTGAGGTATTTCTGTGGAGAGTGCTCAGGGTTTTATTTTATTTTGAATGGACAATTTATTTTTTTATATAGGCCTATCCACATGTGTCGATGCTGAATGAAGTAGGTGTTTGCACATTGTGGACTTTTTGTACCATCTCAGTGAACTGATTGAGTGCTAAAAAAAAAAAAAGAAAAAGAAAAAAAGGCAGTTTCAGCACGTTTGTCAATTGTAAAGTGAAGTGCTGATTTAATGCTGTATATATGTTTGCCAATTGATATGCTCTTTTAGTAGGGGAGAACGGGGTAATTTGTCACATGGGTTGGATGTCACATTCGTTATATCTCGCCACCAGAGCGCGCTAGCTCTGAAATGTTGATATAAAAAAGGTCCAGAATTGGGATCAGAGGTCACATACATAGACTTCCTTGGAGGAAGACAGCTGCATTTCAGGTGAGAGGATGTTTTGTGTTTTTCATGTCAAATTCAAAATATTTTGCTTCTCAGTATTTTTCTTCTAGGCTTTTACACAATGGGTTTATAACAAAACACTCGTTACCCTCAGAAAGTGTGAAGGGTAAACTATAGTTTAGATTGTGGTTAGCAAGCTAATTAGTTGTCAGATGGTTGTTGGCCTTGATGCTAGCAAGAAATTCAAGTTGGGGTTGGTCGTCAAATTTTTTGGGGGGTTGGTAGGGCCCTATGAAATCCGTTTTATTTTTTTCCAAATTCCGTTTTATTTTTTCACAAATTCCGTTTTTTCCGTTTTAATCTCATGATTTCCGTTTTTTTACAATTAACACTCATTTCGTCATCAGAACGAGTGTCTAATTATTGCGAACAAATAATATTCTAACAATTTAATCAGATATAAGGCTAAATTTAAAATACATCACAACATTGCACTGTTTTTAGTGCTTAAAAAAAACTAAAAAACAGATTTGTTGGGTAGCTAGGCTATATAAGAAAATAAAGCCATTAATTGTGTGCTTCAAGTGAAGCATTAAATATTTTTTTTTACATAAATAATAAAGTCCTTATAAACTTTTCAAGAAGCTGGACTAGAGTGAATATTGGACAGGCTTTATAAGTCCATGGCTTTTACCTGTGGGACAGCCCTTCACCCAACAGCGGGCTGCAACACCAACCTACAGTCTATTGTGCGACAGAGAGCTAGTTATCATTAGCATCAGCATTAGCCGACATCACGGCAACAGCTGAATAATGTAACACTACAGGTAGGTTACACTACATGAAAACAACGGGCTGTAGACGCTAGTTATAATTGCGTGTAGGAAACATTGTTGAGACTGGAATTTCGTACCGAAGCGGCCGTTCCATAATACAACACTCCCTTTAGCAATGGCTGTATATAAGACCTCCCTGTGCTGTGTATCTGCGGGAGCGAGTGGTATTAATAACTTATAACAGTAAACGTTTAACATGATTACGTGCCTTTTAGAAGCTTTAATCATATGCCGAATGTATAAACAGACCATATTATTAACATTAGGTTAAGTTATGTACATGCCAGAGTTACGTATATGGATAAATTAATAAGTAAACATTGAATAGACAGATTTGTGAAAGGGGTTTGGCGCCGTGTGTTACATTACCGTTACTGCAGCCAGGCTCTACTTTTCACGACAGTAGGTTGGTCTTTAGATGTCGCCAAACCATAATTCCTCCCTAGTTCTGCTTTAATTTCAACCGTGTTGTTTCCCTTTGCCTTGGAAATTGAATTTCACCAAAATAATGGCGAATTCCGTGACATTCCGTGTTAACAAGCAGATTCCGTTTTTATTGCCGATTCCGTGATTCCGTCCGCGTTTTCGTTATCGCGGAAATCATAGGGCCCTAGGTTGGTTGTCACATGTTATCTCAAGGCTGCAGCCAGAAAAGGAACCCAATAACGAAATAAATTGTCAAGCTGTATCCTCACTGACACCCCAGAGAGGGAAAGAATAGAGCAGGAAAAGGCAGCTAGCAAGCAAAAGAAAAAAGGGCAACAAAATCAAAACAACCCAGTGCATCCCAAACTAGACCAGCTGCCAAGGCTACAGAACGTTATGTAGGCCTATTTGTCAACTTGACAATGCAATTAAACATTCAAATTTGGTTCTGCCTCCTTGCCTTCTTTTTAAGATTTTTCCCATTAAGATAACATTGTGACAAACAACCCCATAGTGTGTGACAACCGACCCCTTGATGGGGTTGGTTGTCACAATGTGTCAGAGTGTCTTTGATGGTAAATTACTTCTTCATTACAATAAGTTGGAAAAAAAGAGAGACACACATTTCTAGCCAACACCTTAAGCTTCAATTTAATGTAGGAATGGCTATTGACAGATGTTTTGGTGATGAGCAATTCTCACTAGAGTAAAAAGTGTGCCTACTTACCCCGTTCTCCCCTACTGTCATTTTGTGCTCCCAATTTATCCATTGTAATTTCATTGAACATTTTTTTTCATTGTGTTGATAAAGTGGCATTTAATATGGCAGAGGGCAGAACATACTCACTGGGTAGTGGGGGTGATGATGCTGAGCGCGTTTCCTTTGAGTGCCAGTTTGGTGTGGGGAGGGGATTTTTGAATCAGCCCTCAGAGACCAGAACACCAGGGCCTGGAGCCACGGCGTTGGGCACCCCCCAGTTGACCTCAACTCGGTATGTAGACCGTGCCATGCCGAGCCACTTCAATCAGAACCCAGACTTATGTTCGCTCATTACACAGTTAGCTGAAAAGCTGGGTGAATCCATTACAGCTCAGCTACAGGCTGATAGGAGCACAAACAACCAGCGCCGCTCTCAGCCTGATGATAGCGCTGGTGGCCAGTCTCAGCAGTTAAACTGTTAAACCCACACCTTGAGGGGCCCGGTGTGGGTAACGTAAATGGAACCCCTTCTGAAACCTGTGACCTAGCTCAGTTATATGTAGAGAGCTGTGCCAATGCACCTAAGGTTACAAAAATAGCCATTCAAGCTACCCAGGGAATCAAAGCTTTCGGAGAGCTGTTCTATGCTCCAGTCCTCGTCAACCACAGTGTGCAGCTTAAAGGCATGTGGGACTCTGGCTCTATGGTATGTAGCTTCAGTGAAGAAGCAGTAGAGAAGCTCAGCTGTGCTGATGTTTTGCCAGAGAAGCAGTACCCCGAAGAGAACATTGTCTTGATTGGTTGTGGTGGTCTGCAGACCCAGCCTGAGGGCTTTTATGACTTGGAGATGCAGCTGTATGGTGTTCCCTGTATTGTATCCACTTTGGTTGTGTCTGGCCAGCAAGATGATCTTATATTGGGCTCGAATATCATCAAATATGTCACTCAATGTGCAAGCGCTTTTGAGCACATGAAGGCCAGGCTGTTGAACTGCGTCATGCTGGCTCATCCGGACTTTGATGAACCATTTATCTTGTCAACAGATGCGTCTTTGGATGGACTTGGTGCGGAGCTCTCCCAAGTGCCCCGAGGAGAATCCAAGGCCAGGCCTATTGCTTTTGCGAGCAAGACCCTCAGCGCATCACAGCGGAAATATCCAGCTCACAGGCTGGAGTTCATGGCCCTGAAATGGATTGTGTGTGAGAAGTTCAGTCACTGGCTGAAGGGTCATAGCTTCACCATTTGGACTGATAATAATCCGCTTACTTACCTTCTAACGAAGCCGAAGCTGGACGCATGTGAGATACGCTGGGTGTCTAAGCTGGCGTCGTACACCTTTGATCTCAAACACCTGCCTGGGAAGAAAAATGTGGTGGCAGATGCCTTGAGTCGCGATCCCTTTGCAAAAACCATTGGCCAGAGGCTGCTTAAGGATCCATATTCCACTCTGACCCAGGAAGCCGATGAGGTGGAAGAGGATTCTGTGCAGGATGTTTTCAGGCTCAGCTGCCAGTCTCAAACCCTCAGACTGGAAAACCATCCACTACCCAGGACGGGGTATGACACAGCCGAGATCAGAGCTCTTTGTCAGGCCCACTGTGCCTGGAATGACACAGCAGAGTCCAGGGCACTCTACTTAACACAAAAAAGTCCAACAACTTTCAAGTGGTCAGGATGCACTGCCCATGTTCTCTGCCCAGGAGCTACAGCTGGCTCAAGAGCAAGATCCAGTCATCTCCAAGGTGTTACCCTTTGTTTCTGCCAGGAGACGACCGTCTAGGCGAGAAAGGCATGGTGCTGACTCAATGGTCCTCAGATTGTTGAAGCAATGGGACAGGCTGGAAGTCCATGATGGAGTTCTGTATAGGGTATCTAGAGATCCTGTTTCCAAGCAGCGACGATCCCAAAATGTGTTGCCTCAGAGTCTAAAGGACAAAGCATTGTCCGGCATCCATGATCTGGCAGGTCATCAGGGCCAGGACCAGGACCATACTCTTTCGCTTGCAAGACAGCGTTTCTATTGGCCTGATATGGAAAAGGATGTGAGGGCCAGGGCTGTACGCTTATTTTTTTAGGTGGTAGCACTGGTGCTAGCAAGCAGAAAAAATCAGTAGCACAAAAATAAATTCAGTAGCACACAAAGTATGATCGAAATCTTGCATAACCTTAACCCATGCATTTCGCTCTAATTACCTTTTAGCCTGTCATCTTGGTCTCATTTGAATTTCTCAATTAATGTCATATCCTAGTGTGTGCAGTAATAATTGTAGAAAAATTAATAGGGGTGCACTGATTGTAATTTAGACAAAATAATCTAACCTGCCAATTGCAATTTTTTGCTGATTCAGAAATATTTCTCCCCATAAAATTAATATCTATATATTTTTTGTATATACATATCATTATTATATTCATAATAATAAATATTTTTGGTAAATGTCCTTCTGTTAATTAAAACCTAACTTTAAAACATATAGCCTATTAAATAAATAAGTATACATATTGGTACAATTTAGGATAAGTTAAATAGGTTGTTGTGAATGTGTTGGGAGTAGTTCTTCAGTGGCTTATCAGTTATTTCAAACTTTGTTTAAATAGACTACTGTTGTTGACTGCTCTCTGCAGCTGAAGCAGTTGATTTTTCAAGCTAGCGCACTGCAGGGCTGTGAAGCGCGAACTTCCTGTTCTTACCGACTTCAAAAAAGTCAATTCACGTTTGGCTAGTAACATGCTTTTAATGTGAAGGTGCACAGGAAATGTTCTGTTTGCACACGCGCTAACTTAACTGCGTGCCGTCTCCTTCCGGTTATTACCGTTGGTGAAGTGTATTAGACGCTAGGTCCCGAGCACATATCTTTCACCAGCCAAAGTGGAGGGTGGACTCAATAACTTACTCGCCTAAGAATACATTTACCCGAATTTGGAGAGTGTTAATGTAGAGCCCTCTAAGCAGTGTTGTGCAGCACTCCTCTGTGTCTCAGACGGACAGCATCTGCTCATTAGCACTCGTGCGAGTGTACTTGTATTCATCATCGCACGTGATCAATTTCAGTAGCAAATGCGATCAAAACTGTCGCACTGTACAGCCCTGGTGAGGGCACATGTAAAATGCAGTCAGAGATGTGTGTTTGGGAAGTCACCGGAACCAGCTGCTCGCACTCCTCTGGAAAGCATCAAGAGCTCAGCTCCAATGGAGTTGGTGTGCATGGATTTCTGGACTGCCGAAGACAGCAAGCAGCGGTCCGTTGATGTTTTGGTGGTCACCGACCACTACACCAAACTCGCTCATGCCTTCCCTTGTGCCAATCAAACGGCAAAGCAGGTCGCAAGGAAGCTTTGGGATAATGTGTTCTGTGTTTATGGTTTCCCGGCGAGGATACATTCCGACCAGGGCGCCAATTTCGAGAGCAACCTGATTGCGGAGCTCCTCCGTTTGGCTGGTGTTGCAAAATCCCACACGACAGCTTACCATCCGATGGGCAATGGGGGAACCGAGCGATTCAACCGCACCTTGGGCAACATGCTCCGCGCCCTTCCCCTAAAGGAAAAACAGCAATGGCCACAACAAGTACAGACCCTCACGTTGGCATACAACGCCACCGTCCACGAGACGACAGGTTACGCTCCATTCTTCCTCATGTTTGGGCGTGTCCCTAGACTGCCGGTGGACGTCATGTTCAGGCGGGTTCTGGACGACCCTGAAGTTGCTGACTACGACACATATGCAAAATCCCTGATTTCTTGCCTGAAAGGTGCTATGGAGATCGCTCAGAAACATACTTCCTCTGAGCAACAGCACCAGACCCGACAATACAACAAACGAGCCAAGGGCACCTTCCTGTCAGTGGGAGATCGTGTGTTGGTATCAAATAAAGGGGAACGAGGAAAGAGGAAGTTAGCCGACAAATGGGAAGATGGAGTGTACACAGTGGTTGGAGTGAATCCAAGTATCCATGTCTACAAAATACAGGATGCCGTGGGACACACAAGAGTTGTGCACAAGAATCTCTTACTGGAAGTGAACTTCTTGCCTCTCCCTGGATTGGACCAAGCCGAGTCTGCTGATGCAACTGATCAGTCGTGGGCTGAAGAGGAGTCTGATGAGGAAGATCGCGTCTCTGATGATGAAATGGCTTCAGTGTCTGGAGAATTGACTCAGGGTGAAAATGCCCAGGACGTGTCAGATTCCAGAGATGAAGAGGAGCTCTCAATCTCATCACTTGACGACTCACCTGAGTCAGAGTTGGCTGTTGCAGAAGAGCATGCTCAGCCTAGTCCAACACTCAGTCCTGCTGCTGTTATCAATGACTGTCCATCCATCTCAGTCGCTCCACACAGAGACACACCGCCAGCTCAGCATGCTGACATCTCAGGTCACGCTGACTCTCATGCACACACTGAGGATGATGGCACTGTCAGAACACATGCTGGAAGATTGGTGAAATCAGTGAACAGACTGATAGAATCTATGGTTCAGAAACCATTGTTTGAAAGGTCCAAGTTTTTTATTGACAGCCGTTCCCAGCTGTTTTATAAGTTGGCCGTGATTAAGCGTTGAAAGTGCTTAATTGATATGTTTTCTTTGTGCCAACTTTGAGGTTTTATACACCTACAAATGTCTATGGACTAAGTATTTTAGGCCTAATGTTGTGTGACGTACGAGGCGTCACATTAAACTAAGGGAACTCTAGAGATTTGATCAACCTCTTTTTTTCCTGAACCTTGTGTTAAGGTAGCTTTCAAGTTGACTATGTGGACTAGGTCCATTGTTCATTTGTGCCAGGTTGTGTCAGTGATAGACTTTTTGTATGCCTGAGAAGACATCCTTAAATCAGGATGTTGGTGAATTTCAGGAGGGGTGTATGTAACCAGGGTGAAACAGCGTTTTTTAGTTGTGTTGAAATGTCACCAATGCTGATTTAAATGAACCAGTATGTGTTTACAGACCTTTTGTAACCTGTTCCTATGTTAATGTGTTTTTGTACCTGTACTGTAGCTTTAAGAGAACTCCGTGTTTTGTGACATGTGTGCAGCGCCAAAGCTCAGACTGCTGTTATCTGTCAGAGTGGAGGTATGTTGTTGTGTTTGTCGTCATATTTTAGCATATAGGTCGGTTTGTAGACAATAGAAATGTTTGATGTGTAACTTAGTGTGTTGTGAATTAAGTTTGTCAACATGTTACAGCGCTGTTATATCAGCTTGCACATTGTAAAAGCACTTTTTGTGAGTTTTATTGTTTGCACGTGTGTCCGAGTAGCCTACTGCAGTGATTCCCCGTGTGTTTGTTTGCTAGGAGGGAATGTGGTCCCGGCTACGACCGTTTATGCTGTAACACTTTTCTGTTTGGCTCATGCAGGTATGAATGTTTTATTTGTTTGTTATTATCAATGCTGGTCCTGTTTATGTGTATGGGAATGCAGTAAAGTGCATTTAGTATGTTATTTTATTTATTTTCATATTATTTTATACATTGTCAGACTGCTGTTATCTGTCTGAGTGGAGGAGGGAATGTGGTCCCGGCTACGACCGTTTATGCTGTAACACTTTTCTGTTTGGCTCATGCAGGCAGATCCAAATAAATGCCAACAGCCAGCCTCCATTGTGGTCCAGTCTCCCATCCTTCCACCCATCTAACACACACTACCCAGAACATAACGCAGACGATCATAACCGTTAACGGGTGTGTACTTATTAACACAAGAACTGTTGCACACCCGTTATACGCAGACGGGCAGGAAACAGGAGGGAAACCCTGACTTGCTTTTCGTGTAGGCAGCGTTTCACACCGGCAAAGGACGCCCTCTTCTTAGCGATATTGGCGGTCATGTCAGGGAAAAAGTTAACATTCTGTCCATGGTACCTGAGCTGCTGTGCGTCCCTCTCTCGTCTCAGAACACGCTCCTTATCGCTGAAGTAGTGGAATCGGACGATAAAGACTCGAGGTCTGGACTCCCTGCCTCCCTCCACCGAGCGCGCTGGGCCAATGCGGTGAGCTCTATCCAGCACCGGCGGGGATGAAAAAAAGCATGCGCCCAGGACCTTGTTGAAAAAGGTAGCCATGAACTTTACTGGGTCTACTCCCTCGATCTTCTCCGGGATTCCAATCACGCATAGATTATTGCGACGTGACCGTGATTCCAAATGTTCGGTTTTAGCCATCAGCTGTGTATTCTCAGACTGCAAACGCGCACATGTCTGCTCGAGGGCGGTGATCCGGTCGCTGTGGTCTGACAGTGCTGTCTCCATGGCGGTTATCTTCAGGTTGAGCGAGTCGGTGGTCGACTTGACGGCATCAAAGGCAGCAGAAATGGGCCTCAGGGCTTCACTCACTACCATTTTCATGGTTGTAGTAAGGGTTGTTTTTAGGTCGGATAGCAGCACGGCGCGTAGCTTGTCTAGATCAGGCGGCAGGGAGTCGACTCCGCCATGACAGTCCGACCTCGTGGCTGCCTCTTTCTCCGGCGAATTCTGCCCTTTTTCCTTCTGCTTGCTGCGGCCCATCATCACCAAATAATAACAAAATCAATAACCAAGCATAAAAAACGGCTTTCAGGTAGTGTGTGGTGTTATGATATATAAAAAAGCATTGAACGCCTAGGAGCCTCGGCGCAACACTAAACGGATGCTAACTGACAGTAAAAACGTCACCTGCACTGAAAAACACACATCTTAAAATACTATAAAGAAATAACAAACACTAACTTATAAACTTTGGGGCCTTTTCTACAATTTGGCTGGAGCTCAACAGAACGTGATTTCAGTACAGAAATTAGTGGGAAAATTAGTGCTGTCAGTTTAACGCGTTATTAACAGCGTTAATGCAAACCTATTTTAACGTAGTAATTTTTTTTTATTGATTAACGTTCTTTTTGGCCTAGCAAACTTTGTAGTTTTTTCAAATGCTGTTGCAACAACTAGTAATGTTAGAAACACTCCAACACCACAAACTATACACATAGCTTGCAGTTAAGTGACTGTTAATTCAAACCTACAAATTTCCTACAGCGTTACATCACATTAAAATTATTTAACTGACAAAACAGCAAAACGTCAAGTAAATTTTGACTTTAATTTTGAAGCAGAAACCTTAACCTAGCGCTTCCTAACCCAGCTGAGCAGCGCTACCATCACTCACTGGTAGTGTCTTCCATGTGGGACTCTGGGACTACGCGATGAAAGTATAGAAAAGAAAGCCTGTCATTTGCAATAGGCCTACTTGTAACCCCGCACTCACACCAAAAGCATCATGAACGTTAGTGGCAGCCGGCAGTCATTCATTTTCACTTTATTTTTTTCCACAAAGGGCGACTGGAGCGCCTCGGCTGCAGCAGCGCCATAGCAACCACACAGGCGTCTGAAATAAGCATTGGAGGAACGACTCCCAAAACATTTAAGCCTACAAGAACCAGTTTAATTTAGCCTTAATACTTAATACTCATTTGTTTTATTATGCTGTGTTGTTTTATAGTTTGGTTTTCAATAAAAAAAGGAAGTTCCAATTATGTTTGGGTATGCTGTTCTAGGGGTGTGTGTGTGTGTAGGGGGCGGGGGGGATCTACATTGTGGGCTAGAGAATGTGTGCGATAAGTAGGGTTGGGTATCGGTTGGGTTTTTTCCGATACCGGTTACTACTCTGTACTTTTGAAACGGTTCCGGTGCTTAAAAGGTACTTGAAATGGTACTTTAAAGCCTCAAAATACACACACTTTGTCAAAAAATAATGCCCTTTTATACCCAGTGCCAAATTAAACACTATTAACTTTAACAATATAAATACAAGTAATTTTAATTAAATACAATTCACACAATGTAAATAATATCTAATTGAACAATACTGTTTCAAACAATAAAATAATGGAGATTAATTTGGAGACTACCAGGTTATCTAATCTCCATCTTAAAACTTTAACTAAAGGTAATCATTTTGATAAGAAAGAGTCCTAATGACCTGAACAATACATCACATTGAATATTAAAATAGATACACATATAAAACACCCATATAAAACGAAATGCAGTATTGGACTTACAGTACTATAAGGGAATAAGTACACCCAATGAGAACCACAGACTGAAAACAGTCAAGGAAGAGTGTGTGCCTTTTGGAATATTAACTGTGCTCATTTGCATTTAACTTGAAAGAAAATTCAACTGATATAAAAAATACAAAGAAGTATTCTGTAAAGATAAGACCACAACTATCAACGTTGTTAAATTTAACAATTTTTGTGCAGAAAAATTATCATGTTTGCCTTCTCAGGAAGGATACAAGATCTTTAATGTACATGCTGTTCTAATGTGCAGCGCGCTGTTTATTATTAATATAACGGCCTGTCATCAGACACATACCAGATGGTTTTATACATCGATCACTCCATAAAGTTATCAAAGTCAGAGCTTTTTGTATGGGCAGAGATCGTTATTTTAAGTGTGTCTTTATGAAGTTTCTTGTTAAACGCTTCCATATCGCCGGACCACCAAGTCCCGCTGTGTGTTTTTTTGGGTTCGTCTCCACCACCGTGCATAAAGGCAGCACTAGGACAGCTGATGGGAGGAAGCGTTCAGGCGGCTGCTGCGTCATCGTCAGCCTGCACAGTCCCAATACATCCATGACAATGCTGCTAGATGCATTTCATTGCCGTTCAAAAATAGTCTGACATAAAGAGCGATCAGTTTGTCATACTGCGAACATGAGCGAGTGTTGAACACTCGTGCACGCGCGCCTCAAGACGGTCGGGCTCGTTCTCGTCACTCACTCACACTGAGAAATGCTCCTTGCGGTGTACACTGTTGCAACTTATAATGTAATAAAGACTCATAATGTAATAACGGCTCATAATGTAATAATTTCAATGTAATAAAAGTTCATAATGTAATAATCGTCTCATAATGTAATAAAATCACGGACGCGTAACGTAATAAGGGCTTTGCGAATAATGTAATACTGTAATAACTTATTACATTAAGAACCTTATTGATACCGCTCATAATGTTATAACAGCTCATAATGTAATAATAGCACATATAGTGATAGTAATAATAATTTAACCTCTCAAACAAAGCTGCAAGTAAAAGCAAAAGGCATGGGCTTCAGTGCATTAGTAAACTACATTTGTGAAACCAAGTACTATTAATTAATAATAATTGCACTCTCACATTTTATTGATGTGAAATAACAGTTGAGCCACTATTTGGGATTCTGAGAACGCCGTGCTCACTTCTACTGTGACTTTTGCAGGTAAGCAGCCCTAGTTGTGACCTTTAAAGTTCAATATATATATTTGTTAAACCAAGCCATACACCTTATCTGTTTAAATTATGTGTATTAATAAGATGTTTGTAGGATAATGTGTATGTTTAAGCTAGCAGCTTTTTTTGTGTTTCAGCTAGCAGCTATTTCTTGTGTTTTAGCTAGCAGCTATTTCTTGTGTATTAAGATGTTTGTTATAATAGTGTTGTATGTTTTAGCTGGGGCGGCAATAGCTCAGTCCGTAGGGACTTGGCTAGGGGACTTAAAGGTGTCCGATTCAAGTCCCACTTGGACCATAAAAGTATGATGTGACTGGCGGTTGAGAAGACGTTTTGTTATCAAATTATTTGTAGGGGTACACAACATCCTAAAATGTATGTACATAAATGATTTGTTAAAAATAAATATTTACATTAATCTAGTGATGCTGAATATAAAGAGTTTCTGCATACCCCACCTCAATGTCTACTGATTCACTGAATTTTGTTTTATTCACAGAAAAGGAACAATGAAACTGGGCATGACAATTTTGGTCCTATTCACAATGGCCCTTTTGGTTAGTGACATTCAAGGCCATGGAAGTCGAGAAATGGATGATGAGACATATGATGTCATTGTTAAAGCACTGAGAGGAGAATTTGGCATTCCTGTTAAAGAAAGGACAAGGTTCCAACGCGCTGCCCTTGTTCGTCTCTGGAGGAATAAGCACTTGTTTGGGCTATTGGAAGATGGCAAGACGTTGATATACGATGGGAAATTGGTGGAAAAAAAGACAAGCTTCAAAGGCATTGTGAAGACAGGGCTTGAAGAGACCAAGGGTTGTGGTGCCAGAAAACTTAACGTATACCTAAAGCAGGGGTGTCCAAACTTTTTTCACTGAGGGCCACATACAGAAAAATCTTCGAAGGGCCGGGCCACTTTGCAAAAATAACACATTTATCAGGACATAGCTGCTCTGATGTTTAGATTCATAGTGTCTTCGTAAATTGCAATCCTTCTTCACGGCAACACTTTCCTTGCACATTAAACAGACACATATTCCCTCTTGTTTATATGCCAATGATACACCCAGTGTTTTCTGCCTTTGCGTCCAATGTCCAGCTTGGTGAAAATAGTATCCAGCCGAGGTCCTGACCCTCCTAGGGGGGTCCGGGGGTATGCCCCCCCGGGAGATTTTTTTAAAGTTTTTAAAGTGAAATGCATGAATCTGGTGCACTTTGAGAGGGAAATTAAGAGGCTTAATCTGAAGAATTTTGTATAGAAAAAAAAAATGGAGACACTGTGTCAGATGAATTAGAAGCTATTGGAGAAGGACACATAGATTTTCCATAATAATATTAATCTAAAATAAAATATTATTCAGGGTCCTCTGGGATGGGCTTGTTGCTCTTTTTCTTTTATGGGACATATTTCTCAGTCATTTAATATATATATTTGTATATTTTTAAAATGTGCCACGGGCCAATCAATCAGTGTTTGATACCCCTGCACTAGTGGGTTAACTAAGAAATGTAAAAAAAAAAAAACTTTTTTTTTTTTTTTTTTCCAAAGGGCCATATTACATTATATTTTTAAAATCGGCCGCGGGCCAATAAAAAGCGGGCCGCGGGCCGCAGTTGGCCCGCGGGCCGTAGTTTGGACACCCCTGACCTAAAGGATAAGTATTCCGGCATCAGTACACAAAATGTGCAAAAGGTATTGGACAGGTCCAGGCGCTATCAACTTCGCAGAGCTACTTTTCAAAACAAGGCCATTCCCAAGCCGATCAGGACTAAAACAGTTCAAGAGCGTCATCAAATCGACCTTCTCGACATGGGGAGATGGGCTGTCAAGCATAGAAACGTTAGATATAGGTACATTCTAACCATCCTTGATGTGTGTAGCAGATACATATGGCTACGCCCTCTGAAGAGCAAAGAGATTGCTAAACATCTCATTGAAATCTACACTGAACATGGCCCACCCAACATTTTGCAGCATGATCAGGGCAAAGAATTCAAAGGTGCAGTCCAGAAGCTGATGGAATCATATCAGGTCAAAGTCATTCAGAGCTCTCCATACCACCCCCAGAGCCAAGGTAAAGTTGAGAGAACACACCAGGTGCTACGTCGAAAAATCATGTATGACTTTGTGAATTTCAAACGAGGAGGTGTTAACTGGGCAGCACATATGCCAAATTATTCAAGAGTTATGAATCTGAACAAAAAAGAGGACAACTGGATGTCTCCATTTGAAGTGTATTATGGGCGGAAGAATAATATCAGGACTCTTCACTTATCCAGCAATACAGGTGATGCTAGCCCCGGCTCAGTTTCTGATGCAGTTCCTGAAGACTCGGAACAGAACATGAGTAAGTTTGAGCAAAACCGCAGAAAGATACGAAGGAGGGCATTAAAGGCTACGGAGCGTTGCATGAAACGTACGATTAAATCAAGGGGAAATCCACCACCATCAGTTTACAACTTACAGGACAAAGTGTTGGTGAGGGTCAGCACAGGTCCCAGATTTTCAAAACGATACGCTGTGATACCAGGTATAGTTGTCAAAAGAAATGCAGATCTGTCGAAATACAAAGTCAAGTTCCGAATGCTAGGCAACCCAGGCCATCAACTTATCAAATGGTTTGCAGTATGTGATGTGACAAGTGTCACAAGGGAGCGGGAGAAGCAGCGTTCTGAGCACAAGGCCAGAAAACATCAATGCATACAGTTGTTACAGCCCATCACCCATGGAATGAGGTTAGAATCCTTTAGATCACTAGGTTTCAGGACTCGTTTGGACCCTAATTCAGATGGCAGCTGCCAGTTTGCTGCCATGGTTGACCAACTTGCCTCACTTGGAATTTTTCGGTCTGCAACATCTTTAAGGCAAGAAATTGTATCAGACCGAATGCTTCACCCACATGCCATGAATGGAATACATCTTTCTAATTTTGTGGAAGGGCAATGGGATGACTGTGCAAAGCATGCAGCACAGTGGTACATATGGTGATCATTTGACTCTACAAAGAACATCTGTTGCAACTTATAATGTATTAAAGACTCATAATGTAATAACGGCTCATAATGTAATAATTTCAATGTAATAAAAGTTCATAATGTAATAATCGTTACATAATGTAATAAAATCACGGACGCGTAACGTAATAAGGGCTTTGCGCATAATGTAATACTGTAATAACTTATTACATGAAGAACCTTATTGATACCGCTCATAATGTTATGACAGTTCATAATGTAATAATAGCGCATATAGTGAGAAAAGTGTTGCATTATCATAATTTAACCTCACAAACTAAGCTGCAAGTAAAAGCAAAAGGCATTGGCTTCAGTGCATTAGTAAACTAAATTTGTGAAACCAAGTATTATTTAATAGTAATTGCACTCTCACATTTTATTGATGTGAACTAACAGTTGAGCCACTAGGATTCTGAGAACACCGTGCTCACTTCTACTGTGACTTTTGCAGGTAAGCAGCCCTATTTGTGACCTTTAAAGTTCAATTAATATCTTTGTTAAACCAAGCCATACACCTTATCTGTTTAAATTATTTATAATAAAGCTGGGGTGGAGAATTTGGGGAGAAAATAGCAGTTGGGATAGAGATTTGAACAGTTGACAGTCCAACAGCCAATAAGAACAGAGAATCGGATTTTTCTTTCTTTCTTTCTTTTAGAATCGGAGCCTCGCTCTGATTGGTCAAAGTGTACCGCTAATGTTAATTTTGACCAATCAGAAATCACATACCCCACCTTTAAGATGTTTGTAGGATAATGTGTATGTTTAAGCTAGCAGCTATTTTTTGTGTTTCAGCTAGCAGCTATTTCTTGTGTTTTAGCTAGCAGCTATTTCTTGAGTTTTAGCTAGCCCTAGCAGCTATTTCTTGTGTTTTAGCTAGCAGCTATTTCTTGAGTTTTAGCTAGCCCTAGCAGCTATTTCTTGTGTATTAAGATGTTTGTTATAGTGTTGTATGTTTTAGCTGGGGCGGCAATAGCTCAGTCCGTAGGGACTTAGCTAGGGGACTTAAAGGTTGCCGATTCAAGTCCCACTTGGACCATAAAAGTATGATGTGGACTGGCGGTTGAGAAGACGTTTTGTTATCAAATTATTTGTAGGGGTACACAACATCCTAAAATGTATGTACATCAATGATTTGTTAAAAATAAATATTTACGACTTCCGGCTATGGCGGCGATGCGAGCAGCAGTGTAATTTGTGAGCTCCCAGATTGGTCCACAAATTTCCCCACTTCTAGAGAATTATTCACGCTAATTTACACACAAATCTCATGGGGAAATATAAACTAAGGAAGGCTAAGAACGTTAGAACGAAAAACGAGGAAATGGCGACTGGAGAATCTGATCTAGATGTCGACACGGACGAAGCTAGCGAGCACGCGGACATGAACGCTCTGCAAGCTAGTATCAAGGCAATCCACGCTGATATAAAGGCAGGACGCGCCGACATGAAGAGGGAACTGAATGGTTTCTGCGAGACAATTAAGCAAGACATGAAGGAAGAGCTGGGGAACTTTAAAAAAGAAGTTAACCAGAAGCTGAGTGAGATCGGTGTGGAGCTGAAAAATGCAGAGGTCAGACTGGACGAAGTAGAGACTCGAGTGGCCGAGGTGGAAGAGTGGAACGCTAACGCAAAGAGCGTGCTGCTTGAAACTTTGCAGCAACAAGAGCACATTCACTCCAAATTAGTGGACTTAGAAGCACGCTCTCGCAGAAATAACCTCCGCATTTTTGGAATCCCCGAGGGTGAGGAGCATGACAATGCCTGTGCGTTTTTAGAGGAGTTTAGCAAATCCGAGTTGTCGCTCCCCGACGTTGACCTTAAAATACAACGCTGCCACCGATCTCTCGGCCCGAAGCCACCTCCTCAAGCCGCCCCGAGATCCATGATCGCCTACTTTCTCGCCTACAGCACCAAAGAACTGGTGCTGAGCACTGCTTGGAGAAAGAAGGAGGTTCATCTCAATGGAAAGAGAGTATTTTTCGACCATGATTACCCGGTGGAAATCATGAAGAAAAGAAAGGAATATGCCCCGCTGAGGAAAGTATTAAAGGAAAAGGGACTGAGATTCCAGACACCCACGCCTGCAAAACTCAGAGTCTTTTATGAAGAAGGGCCCACGACGTACACTAATGCAAAAGAGGCAGCGGAGGACATGCTGAAGAGGGGGATTCTGTCGCCTGATGAAGAAACCACTGCACCTGTGACTGTGGGCAACCAACGGAGCGGCGCAGACACCACACCCCGGAGGAGACTGACAGATGGAGGCTGGGAGCTCCGCGAGCCCATGAAGCGCCGAAACCGCATCGCAGACATCGAACGAGCCCGAGAGAAGCTACGGAGATTTCAACACTCGCAAAGACTGAAGGAGAACTATAACTGAGATGTACTCGTGAGTAGATAACTAGAGACAGGGTAGGAATAGCAAAAAAAATTAAAATAAAAAATACACTACCCTACGTCAGAGTTTATTCACACAGCTACAGGTATAAGATGTTTTAACAGGGTGTTCGTGGCTGATTAACGTTTGAATATCAGTCCTGTTGTTACTTTATCTGTTTATATACTATTGCTATGGTATTGAGTATACTTAGCCAAAACATTAGACACTCTGGACCAGTAACCTGGGGGGATTAAGCTGCACTAAAGCCGCTGGATGTGTGCTCTGATGACACTTATAATGTCAATGCACACCTGGAGGGGCCCTCCTCCTGAGGCCTCCCCTCCCTGTTCAGAAGTTACATTTGTACTTCACTTTTGGAGGTCACTGTTTTTTTTGCTTTATTGTACAGCACAGACTTTTTTTGTTTATATGTTTAGGTCATTGGAGGAGCATTATGTGTATATTAGACTAACGCAGCGTTTCTCAAAGTGTGGGACGCGCCCCACTGGTGGGGAATAGAGACATGACAGGTGGGGCGCGAAGAACGCGAGGAAATTTCACTTTTTTTTTTTTTTTTTTTATTATATTCTTAGATTATTTTTTTTACTATGCTTTAATTTTCTATATACACTGTAAATCACTTTGTGATTCTGTCTGTGAAAAGCGCTATATAAATAAATGTAAATTACTTATTTTTCCTGTAGGCTTTTAATTTTTAGGTAGGAGCGAAAGTTTGACAGACATAGCAACAGTAACTAATGGGGGCGGGGCTAAGCGGAACAAACTTTCGCGAGGATGGGTAGCAGGCTAGTGTGTGGACCACAATTACACAAAATGGATAAATTTGTGACACGCACCTCAAAGGTCGTCGAGCCAGAGCCAGCGCCTGCAGAGAAACAAAAATCTGACGGGCCTAATAAACCAAAAAGCCAACCGAAAAGAAAATATGATGAAGGCAAGGCAAGGCAAATTTATTTTTAGAGCACATTTCGGACACAAGGCCATTCAAGGTGCTTTACATAAGCAATAACAAAATACATCAAGTAAGAACAAAATACATCAAGCATAGAGCACACATTCAAAAAAGAATTTAAGCAAGAACAAAATACATCAAGTATAGTATAGAGCACACATTAAAAAAAATATATATATATTATATAATTATTTAATTAATTCATTCAAAATGAGAAATTAAAATTTCAGGTTAAAACGGAAACAGAACGGTCTTCAGACCTGATTTAAAAGAGCCGAGTGTTGAAGCGGACCTCAAGTCCCCTGGAAGTTTATTCCAGAGCTTGGGTGCATTAAAACTAAAGGCTGCCTCTCCCTGTCTGGTCCTGAAGGGTATCTTGCTCTTGGATTCACGGCACGGCAGCGGTGGTGGGGGCAGAGGAGAGACCCCTGTGTGTTCTGTGTCTAAAACCGCTAGCAGCAGACAGCATGAGACCCAACAAATTAAAGAGACACCTAGAGACCACACACCCCAATCACGTCAATAAGCCACTTGATGTCTTTCAAAGAAAACTGGCAGAGTACCGTCAACAGGAGAAGCGCATGGTAAAAGCTGCATCAGTAAACAGTAAAGCTCAAATGGCTTCATATAGAGTTGCATACAGAATTGCACAATGCAAAAAACCACACACAATTGCTGAGCAGCTCATTCTCCCCGCTGCAATAGACATGGTGTCAGTCATGCTTGACGAGACAAGCGCAGCAAAATTAAAAGCTGTCCCCCTGTCAAACAACACAGTTGCGAGACGTATATGCGACATTGCAAGTGATCTTGAGGAACAACTCGTAGACAAATTTAAAGAAAGTCGTTTTGCTTTACAAGTGGACGAAGCTACTGACAGCAATAAAGACTGCCTGTTCATCGCATACGTCCGCTTTGTGAATGGCGAGTCACTGCGAGGATTTGCTGTTTTGCAAATACATAAAAAATAGAGCCACTGCTGATGAGCTGTTCAAGATAATGGACAGTTTCCTCAAGGAACACGACCTTAAATGGGAAAACTGTGTGAGCTTTTGCTCTGATGGCGCACAGCATGGCAGGGTCAAGAAACGGGCTGCAGGCTCTAATAAAGAGGGTTGCGCCAAATGCGCATTGGACACACTGTATCATTCACCGGGAAGCGCTCGCGTCAAGGCAGCTCAGCCCCAAACTCAATGAGGTTTTGACAGATGTTGTGAGCGCGGTAAATTTGATCAAAACCCGACCACTGAAAGCGCGACTGTTCTCTGCACCGTGTGAGGAAATGGGAGCCGATCATACAGCCGTGCTGTTTCACAGCGAAGCAAGGTGGCTCTCCCGGGGCAAAGTGCTGTCGCGCGTCTTTGAGCTCAGGGCAGAGATTTGGATCTTTTTGGAGGAGGAGCGCATGCATGAGGCTGCAAGCAAGTTGAGTGATGAACAATTTCTGTTGAAGCTGGCCTACCTCAGCGATGTGTTTGGCAAGCTGAATGAGTTAAATCTTCAGCTCCAAGGCAAGGATAAGCACATACCCCAACTGGCAGACAAAATCACTGTGTTCTCCCGAAAGCTCGAGGGATGGGGCAGGCGCCTCGACCAACAAAATATTGATGCCTTTGAGAACCTGGGTGAGGTTGCTGAAACCACCGATTCTGGTGCCACCACAGTGATCCCCTGCATCAAGCAACACATCTCCTCCCTGAGAGAACTGTTTCACAAATACTTCCCCATCAACAGTGCTCAGTACAACTGGGTTATGGATCCATTCAATGCAGCAGGTTGGTATTTTGACATTTTATTGAATATTACACTGATATATTATACATGCATTTTATCTGTGTGGTATGCTACTTACTAAGTGGAATGGATTGTTGTCAAACAGATTTATTTGTATTTATTATGCAATGAAAAATAAAGCAAGCCTATTAATTTATATTCTATATGCTGCTGATTTCATGTCTGCTGAGGAGGACCAGTTTATTGAACTGACATCTGACTCCACCCTGAGGCTGAGGTTCACCACTCAGACTCTTTCTCAATTCTGGTTTGGAGTGGAGAGGGAGTATCCACTCATCGGGCAGAGAGCTGTGTCCATTCTTCTCCCCTTTGCCACATCTTATCTTTTCAGCTGTTGCTTCACTCAAAACGAAGTACAGGTCTCAGCTGAACATTGAGCATGACTTAAGAGTGGCAGTGTCAAGCCTGCAACCCCGATTTGAAAAGCTGTGCAGTGCAAAACAGGCTCATTGCAGCCACTAATGCTGGAGTACTGTAAACCTCATGTTCACTTGCCCTGTCTTGCCAAATGCATAGCTCCTCCTTTTTTTTTAACAGATTGCAAAGTGGCACATTTATTTTATTTATAATTGAACTTGATGCAAGTTATTTGATTTATTATTGAACTTGATGCAAGTTATAACACTTTTGTTTTTATCTATTATTGAACTTGATGTTATTTTATGTTATTGAGTTTGAATGTATACAACATGATGTTACTTGATGTTCAATAAATTTGAAAATGTTAAGCTTGGCATTAGCGTTGTGTTGGAGCGATGGGGGCAGGTGGGGCTTGAAAACTCCCCCTTGTCCAAAGTGGGGGATGACAAAAAAAGTTTGAGAACCACTGGACTAACGGGATAGGATGATAAACCAGGAGTACAGAGTTATTACTTTGAATTTTAATGATTGCTTAACCCCATCAAAAGGAACAAACTACTAACTAAAATGAAGAGAGAGAAACAACAAATAGTTTTTTGGCAAGAGACTCACCTTTGTGATGAGGAACACGAAAAATGTAAACGCTTTGGCTTTAAAAATACTTATTACTCATCTTTTGGACGTAAACAAACAAGAGGGGTAGCAATACTAATTTCAAATAAGGTAACATTCCAATTTTCCAAGCAAGTAACGGATACAGAGGGACGTTAAACATTAGTAAAGGGACATATAGACCAGAAACCTGTGACACTGTTAAAGTGCGTATTGGAAGTTAATGTTTTTAAAATATTTATACATAACATTCTCTGAAAATTGCCCTTTGAAATTAAAATGCAGGATTTTATCAGTTTAAAAAAGTATATCGGCAAAAATTCCAGTTTTAAAGTGACTATTTTGAGCAAGGCTTCTAAAACCGTTTTTTTTTAAATGTGATACGTCAAACGCGTCATATTACGTCAGAAGGGGTCGCTGTTGCTGCCTCAGCTCTATGCGTAGTTGTGAGTAGTTACCGCGGTGAGCGGTCTTGTATTCCCCCCCCCCCCTGTGGTTTTGGGGTTTTTCTTGGCTTAATCGACGATATGAGGTTTTGTGTATGTGGGGGTTGTTCCAACTCCAAACGCCTGTCCGACCATGTCCGATTTCACAGTTTCCCCCGATAGGAGAAAGGATGGAGCAAGCTTTCGAGCCTGGGTGCATTTTGTACAGGTGAAGAGAAAGGACTTTATTTTCGCCTCTGTCACCAAAAACACGGTCGTTTGCGGGGCTCACTTCAGACCAGAGGACTATGTTTCCGGGGACATGATGGAGTTCAGGATGGGTTTTCGGAGCGAGACACGAGTGAGGCTGAAAGCCGGTGTGGTTCCCTCAATTCATGCCGCTCCAGCCGAAGCTTCGGGCTCAGCCACCGGCGGCAGTGAAGCTCACGGACCGGTCAGAGATTCAACTATTCGGAAACGTGAACTGTGCACTGTAAGTTTTGTTTTCTGACGTTTACTAACTTCCTACATTAGTTAACATAATGACTTATGGTCAGTATCTTTTATTGTAAAGCAGCTTTGCTGTCTTGTAAAATCCCACACAAGCACCTATCAAAATGAAATGTGAGGTAAACTTCGCTCGTTCATTTCATTTTTCATCGAGCACTCTCGCTCGCTCGCTCGCTCGCCCACCCGTCCGTCCGCCCTCCATCCCTCCAGTAGTAGTTATGTAAGAGATAGTGTGGAGTTATACATCCTGTAGATTCATATATAATCTAGTACTAGTAAAGTTATGCCTGTTAAATATTGAAACGTGGCCATCATTTGCTGTCATTAGCTAATATTAACTCAAGCTAATGCCAGTCACTCACCAAGACACCTGCCCAATTCTCCACTGATTCTCCAGACACCACAACTCTATCTCCCTCCTATTGCCATGGTGTCTCCCCCTATTAGGTGGTTACTGTTCCACCTCACGGCTAGCTGGCTCAAAATTGTACGGAAGTGGTCCGAAACTGTTATCCATTGTTGTTATATTCATAGACCTATGCTAGGCTATATTGCTATGTAGTCTATGATGATTAGCGTCCGTCGACCCCATGCTACGTCACGTTCGAAAACTATTTTTGAGGTGCGGAAGTAAAATTTTATCACAAAAACAGCTCAAGAGGCCACTTGTAGTGTAGATTTATTAAAAACACAAAAAAAATCGTGAATCAGAATGTTTTTCCAATATGCTTCTTCACTGCAGTATCTAACTTCCAATACGCACTTTAAACGTTTATAGACCCCCAGGCAATGATAAGATATTTATTAAGAAAATATTTGATATAATAGCTGAGGAGACCTCAGGTGTGCTTATTTGTGGGGGGGACTGGAATGTACAGCTACAACCCTCCCTTGACTCCTCTAACTTAACAAAAAGAACGAATCCTGAGACAGTTACAGTCAAAAAGCTTCTTCATGAAGCAGGTTTGATGGATATCTGGAGGCAAACTCACCCGACAGAAAGAAAATTTACTTTTTTTTCCCACCCTCACAGAGTACATTCACGAATTGACTATTTTTTCATTTTCAACTTTGACAGGCATAGAATCATACAATGTGATATAGGTGTTAAAGATATATCTGACCACGTAGGTGTATATCTATCTTTACATCTGGATACCGAAGTTAAAAATACAACATGGAGGCTTAACACTAGCTTATTAAATGACCCATCATGTAAAAAATATATTGAAAAAGAATTTAAAGATTATTTAGAACACAATGACAATGATGAAGTATCTCCAAGTAACATATGGGATGCAGCCAAAGCTGTAATCAGGGGAAAACTCATAATGTTGTCTTCTACTAAAAAAAAGAAAGGCAGAAACAACTAAATGACTTACTACTACAGCTAAAAAACTTAGAAATCAAACATATGGAACTTAATGACCCCCAAGTATTAGATCAGATAAAAGTGACTAAACCGAATTTAAATAGGATATATGACAGTCAAGAAGAGATGAAACTTAAATTTACTAAACAAAGATACTATGACAATGGGCCAAGAGCCAAAAAATTATTAGCCTGGAGGATAAAGAAACAACAGGATGAAAGGTCCATTCATAAAATTAAAGATACACAATCTGGCAAAATGTGCCATAAATTGAAAGAAATACAACAATGCTTTGAAAATTACTATAAGGATCTGTACACACAACCGGATAGTTCAGAATCCCCAAGCATTGTAAACTTTTTTAACTCATTGGACCTGCCGTCAATTGGCACGGAACAGAACAGAATAATGACATGTGAGATAACGAAACAAGAATTGGACAGTGCCATTTCGAGACTTAAAACAAATAAAATGTCTGGTGCGGACGGATATCCAGCGGAATGGTACAAAACATTTAGAGAGATATTATCACCGATATTATTGAAATGCTTTAGTTCTACGCTGAAGGGGAGAAATACCAATATCATGGAGACAAGCGATCATTTCTGTCATCCCAAAGTTAGGAAAGGACAAATCTGAGTGTAGCTCGTATAGACCCATCTCGATTCTAAACATAGACTACAAACTTTATTCCTCAATAATTGCTAAAAGATTAGAAAATATAATTCCAGATATAATAGACGACGATCAAAGTTTCTTAAAGAACAGACAGACACAAGACAACGTAAGAAGGGCTTTGCACCTAATGGAGCATATGAGTAAAAATTAAGATGAATCCATTGCTCTCAGCCTGGATGCCGAAAAGGCGTCTGACTCGGTCGGCTGGGAATATTTATATCTAACACTGCAAAGATTTGGTTTTAATAGCTCAGTTATTCTATTTTTAAAAAACCTATACCACTCCAGAACAAAAATAAATGGTAGTCTATCGAACCCTGTTCAGCTTGAAAGAGGATGTAGACAAGGATGCCCCTTAAGCCCGGCCTTGTTTGCTTTATTCATAGAGCCACTAGCGCAAGCAATTAGAGAAGATCAAGAAATAAGAGGAATTTGGATTAAAGAGATTGAATATAAAATCTGTCTTTACGCGGATGATGTATTGGTTACTCTTTCCCAGCCCAAATTGAGCTTGCCTAAATTATTTTCCTGTTTGAAAACGTTTGGTCATTACTCAGGTTACAAATTGAATATAAATAAAACACAAATATTGTCAAACAATTATACACCCGCAGCACAATTACTTAATCCGTCTGTTTTTAATTTGGACAATGATGTTGTAAAATATCTTGGGATCAACATCCCAAAAGATCTATCCAAAATATACGCTATAAACTATTTACCACTTAATAAAGAAATAAAGGCAGATTTGAATAGATGGACATTATTACCACTGGACTTGCATAACCGAATAGACATAATCAAAATGAACATCTTACCACGATTACTTTTTTTCTTTCAATCAATACCTGTAGAAGTACCTTCAAAACTATTTATTGAGTGGAGAAGAATGTTTTCTGTATTTATTTGGAAAGGCCTAAAACCTAGAGTTAGATATAATACATTGCAATTACCCAAAGAAAAGGGGGGACTATCTCTACCGAACATGGAGCACTACTATATGTCAGCTCAACTGAGATATTTAATTTATTGGTGCAACCCATGTTACAGTGCTAAGTGGAAAAATTTAGATCTGAATCAATTGGATATTCCCCTCCAGACATTACTTGGAGACAGAAACTTATACTCATCTGTTAAAGAAAATTTAAATTGCTGGACAAAAACACCCCTTAACATTTGGTTTGGTGAGTGTCGGAAATTAAAATTGGAAAATCATATCAAAATTCTAAGATGGGTTGCACACGATAAAGATTTTAAACCTTCCCACATGGATGGGAGATATAAATATTGGTCCTTTAAAGGCATTACAACATATTGTCTTATTTTGGATGGTGGTGTACTGGTTGACTTTCAAAAACTTAGTGATAAGTACCATCTAGAAAAGCAAGACTTCTTCAGATATCTTCAAGTTAGATCTCACTTTAATAGCAATATAAAAACAACAGAAGAATGCAACACGGACCTAATAACCATCTTGATTGATGCATACAAATCTAAACTCAACAGAAAACTTATCGCTAGAATTTATTCATGTTTACAGTCACATAACGGAACATCCACCCTTTATATTAAATCAAAATGGGAAAAGGAATCTAAAATAAATATTTCAGAAGAGGATTGGCTGAACATTTGCGAAACCCATCGGAGCACTTCGAGTTCAGGACAGTGGAGGGAATTTGTGTGGAAAAATATGATTAGATTTTTTATCACTCCTAGAATAACGCAACTTCAGAGGGGTTTGCCAGAGTATGGGCACTGGTGGAGGGAGTGCGGAGACACCCAGGCTAACCACTTCCACATATTCTGGGACTGCCCAAATATCCGACCCTACTGGTTGGAAATAGTAGGGAAAATTAACGTTATAATGGGCTTCGAGACCAAACATGACTTTCGCACAATATATCTTGGGAATATCTCGTCCACAATTAACTCTAGCGATAAGTATTTGCTTAAAATAATGTTTGCAGCTAGTAGAAAATGCATTACAAGAAGGTGGCTTAACAAAGAACCCCCGACAAAAGGGGAGTGGATTGGAATTGTAAAAGAAATGTATCAAATGGAAAGGCTGACTTTCTCCTTAAACCTATGTATGGACACATTCACAAATAGATGAAGAAAATGGTCAACTCATTTTAAAATTGTTTAGATAATATGGTACTGATAGGTATACAAGTAGAAAAATGTGTGTGAATTCATGAAGATGTATATGTATATGTATGCAATGCATGTAAGTATATCCACCTGTCTAATGCAGATAAAAACATAGGTCTGCTGCCCTTTTGTATGCCTGTGGAATATAGCGCCCCCTTTCAACGAGCATCAGGAATTTCTGTGTACAACTGGACAATGGACTTTCACTTCGGACCTTTTTCTAGAAATGCCCCCGTGATACTCATTGTCGGGTCAAACAAGAGGTCCTATTTCTTAACATGGACCCTAGGAAAATTGGTTATATATTAAGGACTTGATCGAAACACCTACACTGGTTAGAACCCCCCTCCCCCCAAGCTATTTATTTGATAATAATGTGACTCTATGACCTTTTTTCAACCCATTTTATTGCTGTGCTTTTTGTTTGTTTTTTTGTTACATGTCTGTTTTCATACAAATGC
This sequence comes from Ammodytes marinus, assembly GCF_949987685.1. NCBI lineage: Eukaryota > Metazoa > Chordata > Actinopteri > Uranoscopiformes > Ammodytidae > Ammodytes > Ammodytes marinus. The sequence continues at coordinate 598,189 of NC_137231.1, forward strand.
AAAATAAATAAAAATAAAGTTTAAAAAAAAAATATATATTTACATTAATAGTGAAGCAGAATATAAAGAGTTGCTGAATACCCCACCTCAATGTCTACTGATTCAGTGAATTTTGTTTTATTCACAGAAAAGAAACAATGAAACTGGGCATGACAATCTTGGTCCTATTCACACTGGCCCTTTTGGTTAGTGACATTCAAGGCCATGGAAGTCGAGAAATGGATGATGAGACATATGATGTCATTGTTAAAGCACTGAGAGGAGAATTTGATATATATGAGATGTTGATATACGATGGGAAATTCGTGGCAAAAAAGACAAGCTTTAAAGGCATTGTGAAGACATGGCTTGAAGAGACCAAGGGTTGTGGTGCCAGAAAACTTAACGTATACCTAAAGCAGGGGTGTCCAAACTACGGCCCGCGGGCCAACTGCGGCCCGCGGCCCGCTTTTTATTGGCCCGCGGCCGATTTTAAAAATATAATGTAATATGGCCCTTTGGAAAAAAAAAAAAAAAAAAGTTTTTTTTTTTTTACATTTCTTAGTTAACCCACTAGTGCAGGGGTATCAAACACTGATTGATTGGCCCGTGGCACATTTTAAAAATATACAAATATATATATTAAATGACTGAGAAATATGTCCCATAAAAGAAAAAGAGCAACAAGCCCATCCCAGAGGACCCTGAATAATATTTTATTTTAGATTAATATTATTATGGAAAATCTATGTGTCCTTCTCCAATAGCTTCTAATTCATCTGACACAGTGTCTCCATTTTTTTTTTCTATACAAAATTCTTCAGATTAAGCCTCTTAATTTCCCTCTCAAAGTGCACCAGATTCATGCATTTCACTTTAAAAACTTAAAAAAAATCTCCCGGGGGGGCATACCCCCGGACCCCCCTAGGAGGGTCAGGACCTCGGCTGGATACTATTTTCACCAAGCTGGACATTGGACGCAAAGGCAGAAAACACTGGGTGTATCATTGGCATATAAACAAGAGGGAATATGTGTCTGTTTAATGTGCAAGGAAAGTGTTGCCGTGAAGAAGGATTGCAATTTACGAAGACACTATGAATCTAAACATCAGAGCAGCTATGTCCTGATAAATGTGTTATTTTTGCAAAGTGGCCCGGCCCTTCGAAGATTTTTCTGTATGTGGCCCTCAGTGAAAAAAGTTTGGACACCCCTGACCTAAAGGATAAGTATTCCGGCATCAGTACACAAAATGTGCAAAAAGTATTGGACAGGTCCAGACGCTATCAACTTCGCAGTGCTACTTTTCAAAACAAGGCCATTCCCAAGCCGATCAGGGCTAACAGTTCAAGAGCGTCATCAAATCGACCTTCTCGACATGGGGAGATGGGCTGTCAAGCATAGAAACGTTAGATATAGGTACATTCTAACCATCCTTGATGTGTGTAGCAGATACATATGGCTACGCCCTCTGAAGAGCAAAGAGAGCAAAGAGATTGCTAAACATCACATTGAAATCTACACTGAACATGGCCCACCCAACAATTTGCAGCATGATCAGGGCATAGAATTCAAAGGTGCAGTCCAGAAGTTGGTGGAATCATATCAGGTCATTCAGAGCTCTATACCACCCCCAGAGCCAAGGTAAAGTTGAGAGAACACACCAGAGGGGTATACTACAAAGCAAACTCAACAGAGCCCGGCTCTCTTTTTTTGATCTGGTTCAACATAACACATACCCTCGCTCAGAGCTCACGAAGGCAGTTATCAACCTCTTATGTTGAACGAGGGTTTCAGCTTCAGGCTCTGTGCGCGTCCCCATAAGAGGGGGCGTT